>NC_139218.1:370054374-370681874 GCF_055691185.1 Crinia signifera
AGCTGCGGATCGGTGGTGATCGGTGCCAGCACCGATCACCGCCGATCCCTGTGTTACCGAGCGGCTTAGCCGCCGGTAACACAGAAATAGCTGTGATTGGCTGTTCACATTTGAACAGCCAATCACAGCGATCGCCGACCGGTGGGGGCATCCCTGCCCCCCCCGGGCGGCGAGGGGGGATGTCTGCTGTCAGGGACAGCAGACATCACCTAACTGTCACTGCGTCTCTAGACGCAGTGACAGTTTGAAGCCATGACGTATATATACGTCAACGGTCGGGAAGTACTTCCCGGCCATGACGTATATATACGTCAATTGTCGTGAAGGGGTTAATGTCCCATATACTGTATACAAGGAGTTATATTGCCCTTTAGCTGCTATGTGCCACCACTAATTTGTCACCTTAGACGTCCCAGATGTTGTCAACATTTTCACATTGCATTATATGTTCCCGTAAAAGATTTATCTTTATTTTATCTACACTGTGTTATACAGTATTGTTATTTCAGATTCTGTGCTTTTATTTGGACATTCCAGTATGGATAATATGCCATATAATATGCATACTTTATTGGAGGCACATATTTGTAGGTGGTACCGGGAGTTGCAGTGAAGACCATTTTCGGTTTATCAGCGTCTCATTTCCTGCGATCATTCTGAGTGACATCTTACTCAGACGGTATCTGATAGTACAGTATCTGAGAACACAGATGCATTTGTGTGGGTCAGTCGATGCATTAAGCTTCAAAAGTGATAAAATGGAGAGTGATAAACAGACAGCCAATCAGCTCCTGCCTGACATTTTTCAAACACAGTCTGGGACATAGCAGGTAGGAGCTGATTGGCTGGCTGTTTATCACTCTCTATTTTATCACTTTTGAAGCTTTGTGCATCTGGCCCTGTGTGTGTAGTTGCATACTGTAGATTTGCGAGGACAGTGGCTGTCGGCTCAGCACATCTGCAGGCTGTAACATTAACATATTATCCCATGGCATCTGGCTAAAACCCACAGCTGCGATTGCACCAGTGACCACATGTGAATCGGGCTCATTCTCCACAATTTAGAATAAAAAATCTGTTACTTTAAATAGAAAATTAAAACAGTTTTCCATTTTAGCTCTTATATACCCCATGGCCACTTCTTATTTTCTAGATGCTTTATTAGTTAAGCAATTGGGTGTCCATTTGAAGCAGGATCGACAAATGGTCAAACACTCTAATGGAGTAATTCAGATCTGCTCGCTAGGCTTATACTCGGAGCCTAGTGAGCAGGTTAACACCGCCCCCCTCGCCACTGAATCCCCTCGCTGCACTGTGAGCGAATGTGTACACTTACACTTACTCGCAATCGCCTCTACAGAGGAAAAAATCCTTTGAATGATTTTTCCTTCGTTTGCAGTGGAAATGCAGCCCAGGACTTTACTGTGAATTAGGGACTGGCGCTGACGTCATTTGTGATGTCAGCTATCCACCCCGAGCAGGCCCTGCCCAGTGTTTCTATTGCCCCCCCACCTCTTTTGTGGCACACCCCCAAAACAGTCAACCGACCCCTGTCTGTCAATCAGGCAGAGAGTGCCCCGGTGATTGAAAATGTAATCAAAGGCCCTTGCTGCGGGGGTTTGCACAGACACATGTGCAGACCCCCACCGTCAGCAAAGGAGCCGAATTCGCTGCTCAACGAGCAGCTCTGAATCGGCTCCTAAGCAGGATCCCGTCCTGGAATGTTAATGCAGATTGGTTTGCTTTTAGAAACTGGCCATTATTATCTTGTAGACTGTGGAATATCCAGTGATTCCAGGATTTCATTGGATAATGCAGCAAAGCCCACAAATAGATGGGGATAAAGCAGATATTGTTATAGTCCTGGCTCCTCACCCGGCCCAAGGCTTTTGGGTTTATCTCTCACCTGCATGTACTCTATGCAGCGTGATTGTTTAATATTAATAGTTACATAGTAACATACTGTAGTAGTTAAGGCTGAATAAAGACTCGCGTCCATCAAGTTCAATCTTCATTATTAAATGTGCATGATCTATTTGCTTCATCCCTTATATAACTGAAACCTGATTTCATTATTGTCCAACCTTATTTTAAAAGAATTTATTGTCTCTGCCGACACCACTTCTCCAGGAAGAGACTTCCAGAATTTTACTGGCCTGACCTTAAAAAAGTTTTTCCGGTACTTATGTATTATGTGGGCGCCCGATTTTTTCATTGTATGCCAATACTTAAGGCATGCGATGCGATGCGATTTTTCATTGTAAAGAACCGATTTTTAATTGTATAGTCAACCATGGGTGATTTCATACCCCCACTATCTAACTATGTAAGGACTCAATTTTATATAGTGTGGCGAGCGCAGCGAGCCACCGAGCCTGAAGCGTGGCGAGCGTACGCGGATTACTTTACATGTATTCTGCGTCCCCTCGCTTCGGGTTCGGTGTCTCGCTGCGATCGCCACACTATATAAAATAAACTCCATTCGTAGTTGGATAGTGGGGGTATGAAATCACCCATGGGTGACTATACAATTAAAAATCTGGTCTTTACAATGAAAAATCGCATCGCATGAAATTAATGCGATGCGATGCAATGAAAAAATCGGGCGCCCAGATATTACATAAGTACCGTTTTTCCTTTTAAGGGTACGAAATCTTCTTTCTTCTGGTCTAAACTCATGCCCATGTGTCCTAGAGTCCTTCTTTAGAGCAAAAAGTGTGCCTACTGTATATTGGCCCCTGAAATATTTCTACGTTAAGCATGTTTCCCCTTAAACATCTCTTTCCTATCATAAACAATCCCAAATTGTCAATTCTGTCTTCATAATTCAATTTCTCCAACCCTTTTATTAGCTTTGTTGCTCGTCTTTGGACTTTTTCCATGCTTTTTGGTAATGAATTGATATAGAAAAAAATCTCCATTTCTTTATTTGGAATAGGGGTCCTCTTTGTAAGTAAAAAAAACCCAGGTTGACTTAAGATCCTCAATTGACTGGAAGGGCCGCACAAAATTCAGAATAAAAACGAATATTCCTTCCCGTTCATTTCAGAACTTTTAAATGAACTTAGACTTTACCTTTGAGGGTCTTCTGATTTAATATGAATCCGTGAAGGAGATGAATGGAAGGCCGCATTTACCCCGTCTAATTGCCATTATGAATATGCTGTATGGTTTATAATGCACCAGCTGTTTCCCAAGTCTTTGTTAATTATATATTTAGAGATTATTTAGGCAGACCTTGGCAAGTTATTTGGGCGACAATGTTATTTTTCCTCTTCTATCTTTGTTAGCGGTTCTGATGCCCTTAGGCCTAATTCAGACTTGATCGCAGGGCAACAATTTTCTCAAATGGACAAAATCATGCTGCACTGCAGGTGGGGCAGATGTAACATGCAGACAGAGTTAGATTTAAGTAGGTTATATTGATTCTGTGCAGGGTAAATACTGTCTGCTTTATGTTTACACTGCAATTTAGATTTCAATTTTAACACACCTCACCCAAATCTAACTCTCTCTGCACATGTTATATCTGCCCCACCTGCAGTGCAGCATGGTTTTGTCCATTTCAGAAAATTGCCCTGCGATCAAGTCTGGATTCTGCCCCTTGTCTGCTGGTGTCATCCCCACAACAAGTTGAAACTAGGAGCACCTATTAACGGGATGCAGTTAGAATCTCGGCAGTCGGAATCCCCGGCGGTCAAAATCCCAACGCCGGAATCCCAACCGCCGAAATCCCAACACTTTCTAAGAATAAATTAGTGTGCCAAGCGTAGCGAGACACCGGGCCCACTGCGTGGCGAGCGAAGCGAGTCGGCAAGGGGGGGGGGGGGGGGGGTTGCGATCCACGTCCCCCCCTTGTCCGGATTTCGGCACTCGGGATTCCGGCGTTGGGATTTTGACCGCCGGGATTCCATCAGCCAGGATTTCGTACCAATCCCCTATTACCAACTCTCAGAGGCAATGCAGGGCAATAGGTAATTTAGCTGATTTTAATGAAATGCAAACCTATTTGCCTATACTCATAGAACACCCCTATTTTTGTGGAGTCCTATGGACTACTAAGAAGTGGGCAGGATGTGGGAGGAGTAGGTTTCCACTCCAACATCCTGCCCACTTCATAGTTAAATTAACAGGTTGAGTGCAAGGGGTATTATGGGGGTCAAGGGCATATAGGGACATTGTGGGGTCAAAGGCATATAAGGTCACTGTGGGGTAAAGTTGCTGATATCCGTATTCATACAATGGAAGCAGTGTGTGCGGAGAGGGCCCCATTGGGACCCTGGGTCCTATTAGCCCTGGGGCCGGTCCTGATTCTGGTTGAAAACATCAGTCTGAGAAAGATATACCACCTGCACCAGCAGGTAAAGTGGGGGGGAACAACCTGTAATGTTAGGTGGAATAAGGTTCTCCTCCACCACAGCCCTGCCATAGCACCTATGTCTATCAATGATACAGGCGGCACTAGTGTCTTTGATGAGCTTTAGCTACTGTACCTCCCCCTTCCTTAGCCCGCCCCCTCCTGGTAATAGCACATACTGTGAGTGGTTTAGTGTGAATAAGAAGTACTACTTTGTGTCATAACATGAATAATGGGCACTACTCTGTGGTGTAAAATGATTCAGGGCACTACATGTGTTTAATGTGAATAAGCTACTGTGTGGTGTAATTTGAATTAGGTGTACTACTTGACCAAGCCCCTTTCTTGTGAGACCACTGTTCCTTTATAAACTACAGGAAGTAGTGCACAAATTAGTTTGCAGCGGGTGCAACAAAAACATGCCTATGTATGTGCGTGTGTGCGAGTGTGTGTGTGATGTAGGGGGGTATTTCGCAGGGGGAAATAGTTCCACCACCTCTCTAGGACCACTCTAAACTCTCGTCCGAGCATGATAGGGGCCTATGCACTTATTACTCTCCCACCACACTCCTACTTCAAAGAAGAATCCATGCAGTCGCAAGGGCATTGCCCAGAAACACTTATTATAAGGATATTGTTGTCCGTCACGTCAGAATGGGTCAATTCATACGTGACCTTGCAAATGTGCAGTCACTGATATCTATCTTGGCGCATGTAAAATCATTAAATACAAATTAAATTGAAAAATAAATCTTTCGTCTTCCCCAAATCGTATGGAAATCTTTACAGTCCAATTGTAAATTTTGAATTAAGCAAATGCAAATAGACAGTCATAGGGAGGAAATTTACTAACAAAAATTAGTGGAAAAAAAATCGTATTTTTATACGAAATACTATTTTTTTTTTTGGCGTACGATTTTTGGCATTTACTTTACCAAAAATAAGAATTTTCGTATTCATATTGATGGTACATTCATATTTGTATTTACAAATACAATGAATACAGCATCAATAGAATACGCCAGGAATCACCATTCAAAAGAATGGTGATTCCTGATTTACTAAGCGGCAGTAGTGAAAATACGGCCGCTAATTAGCGTAAAACGCCGCGAATATACGGCAGGAAAATACACTTTATTTTCCTGTCGTATTTGGCTTTAGCCTACAACAGCTGTATGCAGTCATATTCATTCGTAGTAAGAATACGAATACAATTTTTGTATTCGTATTCTTAGTACATTTCTCCCATAGAGTTTAATGTGTAAAAGTTATATTATATTCATACATTTATATTTATACACTAAAAATGTGTATTTTACACAAATAATTATCCCATGCTATGACGAGCATACTGTTTAATGACATCCCTAAAAATGTTTATAGTGGCTTATTGGAACTTCTGACCAAGGTGCGGCAATGTACAGGTGAGTGGGAAGGACAGGAGGGAGAAGCGTACAGGTGTCCACATTTTCCCCGCTAGACCTGGTCTACTGACGGAAATACTGTATTACTGAGAAATGTTTTACAGCTATTTATAGAACTGTGCAAGAAGGCTCTATGACATGTAGTGACCTTATTTAGGAAAGCCTGCAGGAATTTCAATATACTGTGCTGTACAGTATTTTCTACCTTGAAAAAAAAATCACATTATAGTTATTCTCCTATTTATACAACTATATTTTGGAGTATTTTTAAAAAACCACTCACATACCGTATAACACTGTTAGCGCTTTTCTCATTATGCCCATTTTAGACTATTAAAAAAGCCCAAGGGCTAGATTTACTAAACATGTGGTTGCCCATAGCAACCAATCAGATTGTAGATGTTATCTGTCTTTTTTATTGTAGAAAATGGTAGACAGAATCTGATTAGTGACAACCAGTGCCATCTTCCCCATTTGGATTAATGGGCAGGTGCCCAGGGGCCAAAGGATTCTAGGGGCCCACCCCAATGGGGAGAAGGCACTGTCCTGGGGAACTGCTGAGGCCGAGGGTGGTGGGGTCTGGGCAGCAGGGGCTGGAAACTTGTAGCGCTATTTGCCGGGCGGCAGGGTGAGAAGGAAGCGCTGCTGATTTTGAAAAGACTGACCGGACGCTGATTGGCAGAGAGAATTAAGCCAATCTGGTTCGAGCCAGTCATTTTCAAAAATCAGCAGCGCTTACTGGGCAGTGGAGGATGGGAGCTTAGTGCCGTTTCCCAGCAGCGGGAAGCGCTGCTGAATTTGAAAACATATTGACAAGACTGTCCAGAAGCTGATGTGTGTGTGTGTGTGTGTGTGTGTGTGTGTGTGGGGGGGGGGGGGGGGGACAGTGAATAATTTTTGCCGAGGGGCCTGTGCAATGTTAAGAAGGCCCCGGTGACAACACCACTGGTACTCTATTTTGAAAATTTGGAAAATCTACCCCAAATGCCTCCATTTACACCACAGAGTGTCAGAGTCTGTCACACATCTGCTCAGAACAGACGCAGCCTCCTATGTCTATGGTGACTGAGCACAGACATGACTTTTAATTGAATATTTACAGTACACTCGATGGGGAATACTGTTACGTTATATTATAATGTGCATATTCAGGGCAATGCCTCCTCCTTCTTCCTGTCAGCGTGCTCATTAATTATACAAAAGGAAAGCTGGTTGCAGCGCAGGCAGACGACAGCGCAGTTCAGATGTTTGGCTCGCTGCCTTCACAAATAAAGCCGAAAAATAAGATTATGCCGTGACAAAGTTTAATGACAAAGTTTAGAAGCCAGTCGAGAATATATTAGATTTAACTGGATTATGTAACGTGCAATGCTCTTTGAGTAGCTAGGCACCAGGCAGTTTTTGAAGATAAAAAAGAATATTTCCTATTTATACTTTATATAATAATGCACTTATAGTGTATGTGGTGTATGTGTATATACATAAAGTCATAATGTTTTGGTGCAAGACAGAAGTTTAAATCCTCCCCATCCCCCTGTATCTGACCTTGGAAATAGCTCGTCATAAGGTACCTGATTAGAATTGCAGACCATGCACCACAGAAGTCTGTAGCCGAAGGCTTAGAACGTCACAGAGAAATGCTGCAAAATATGTGGATGTAGTACGTATATATAAATCAGGAACCCCTCCGGCGCTCTGATCTCCAATGGCTGACTAAACTTTAACATTCAACGTGGGGGAAATCACTGACAAGAAGTCCTATGACATGCTGCATATAGAAGGTCAGTGGGGGCCTGAAATTACCAGGTTGGGACCCATTTACACAGTAGGGACATCCCAGGTTGTCACCTTTCGAGCATTATTCTGTGAGCTTAAAATAGTCATAAACTGTAAAACTGGCTATTGCAATTGCCTGTATACGGGGTATTCAGGTAACAGTGGTGGAGGGTTGGGGGGGGGGGGGGTGTCATAGTAAGGACCTCTGGAATATGGGGTGCTCAGGGGACAGTAGGGCCCTGAATAGCTGGGTACATGTGTGTGCCCTGAAGTCGGGGCAGCATGCGTTCCAGGAACTGGAATTGCCGGTCGTGCAATTTTTAGACTTTGTGATTTTTGCAAAAAATGGCCGAATTCGCACATTTTCAGAAAATCATACATTTAATAGGATGCAAATTGAAATATTAGCCACAAAAATCGCATATTTTGACCTGTTGATTTTTTCTCACACTTCAATATGCATCCAGATGTTTTCTCATTATAAAGTATACAACTCACAAATTTAATAAGGTGTGATATTTGGTACACGTAGCCAAAAATCAAAAACAAAAATAGACTAACTAGGTTGTAACTGACAAATTTTACCGTACCATGCATAGATCATTGAGATTTGTGCATGGTACTGTCTTAAAAAATGTATAAAAGTAAAAATAAAAAATGGTATAGGATCCCCCTCCTGAGCATAACCAGCCTGGGGGCGGGCTCAAAGAATTAGTCCTGGTTCTCACGGGGAGAAAGAAATAGGGTCCCCTTGATTTTTTAAAACCAGCCCCAGGCGCAAGGGCTGGTCCTGGTTCCCAAAATATGGGGGACAAAATGACTAGGGGTCCCCCGTATTTTGACAATCAGCACTGGGCCCAACCAGCCAACAGAGTAATGTCACAGCCGGGGAAATTTATTACGTAAGTTCCCCTGGCCAAAGCATTCAGCCCTGTGGATGGTCAGCCCAAGCAGGGATCCTGGAGGAGTGCCCCCCCCCCCCCTTCAGAGTGACCCCTACCGAGTCTGAAACCCAGGGCTGTCCTCGATGCCCCTTGGGCATCGGGCTGTTACATTTTTTTAAGTAGAATTAACTATTGTGTATTGTTGTGGAACAACAAGTCTCCATTTTATCACTTTTGAAGTTTAGTTCATCTGGCTCCCAATCCCAGAATGAAGAATTATAAGGATATATTTCCAGTGAGTAAGAGTCCAGCTTTGGTACATGCTGGTTAAAAGTCTCCTGTGTGTCCAAGTAAAGTGCCCTTGGCGCGTTTCGAAAATCCAGGTATATATGCCGGCCTGTGAAAATAAGAAGACGAGTTACTTTTGGCCTTTTTCTTGGAGTATCAGGGAATACGCAGTCATACACAGTTATGTGATCCCAGCTCCGCACCCGTCTACTTTTATTGCAACCACCAAGTAAGTCCTGGTCTACGCATACAATGCACACACTGGAAAAATCATTTGATTCGCAGGCTTGCACGGGGCGGGATTATACTCTGGCTGGGCGGAGATTACCTAGCAGCCCAGTGATCAAGTCTGAACAACCCCAAGGATCGGAGCATGTCCATTGTTTTTGTTGTTTGAATATGACTCTAATGTCAAAAAACCAACTAGCAATCTTCATTCCAATTTATCATGCTCCCGTGTCTGCATTTTTACACCAGATGAATTATCATATAATATCTTTATGCTTGACCTTGCATGTAGACTGTATCCCTTTGCCCTGAGCATCAAATTATATTAAAAGCATTTCGAGCCTGTTTCATCTGCGGCATTGTACGTATGGAATTGTCAGTATTATAAATTGCAGAGGTTTTCAGAATAGACTGATGCTACGTAATTACATTTTCTAAAAGAAAGGTCGGTTATCATTATCTCAGTGTGGGTTTTTCTCTTCTCAATCTCTTCTTTTATTTTAAAATACAAATTATCTTATTCCCTTAGACCATTGAGGTATAGTGAAGAGGAAGAAAATGGGGGTCTCTGTTGAAGAAGATTAGTCTAAGTGAGCCCATCAAGCAAATTTCATAGCATAAGTAGAAGTCATTAGGAGAAATTGTTTCTTGTTCTATGGTAGGATCCGTATTGTAGACATTTCATTACAAAGAGTGCAACATTTTTAAAACTTCTTTTCATCTATTTTCCATTACCGTCATACATAGCCCTTATGCATTTTCATATAGTACAATGGTGAGCTAAGCGATCTATACAGTTTAATGCAATGCAGCTTTTGAACCCTTTAGGACATATGGAGGTATAGGACATATGGAGGAATACAATGTCCTATCCCAGTGATTACACAGAGCCAGGCTAGCCATCAAGGGGAAACAATGACCCCTACACCCACTCTTGGCACGCACAAACTTAGTAGGTACTCCTTACTTACAGTAGGAGCCCATTTCATCTATCTTCCTTAGGCCATGGCTCAGGATGGCTAGCCATGGCTATTCTATTGTTCTCAGCTGCAATACAATACATAGAACAATACAGTAGGGGATTAGCAGAGTAATCTAATTACTCACTTAATCCTACTATAGAGAAAGATTGCAGTGGCTACATCTGTAAGTAGGTGTGACTCATTCTCTGGTTTAAGCCACGCCCCCTCTTAGGGAATGGAGCCCAGCAGATAGTAGATGTCTATGTGGACATTCTGGGTGTAGAACTCCAAGTGGTTTGCCATATTCAGGAATTCCTGATTCTCACAATACAATACATTCTGTTGAGTGTCTACTCTTTTAGGGTCCCAGGACATTAACACACTGACAGTTGAAGTTCTAGATCAATAATAAAGTTGGTTTATTATGGACCAATCATGGGCTTTGATTAGCAGATTAAGATATGCTTTCATTATTCTCTTATGGGGTTTAATGACAAGGGCGGGATGTACTAAACCTCACTGATGCATCCTGCCACACATCACATGGGCATCGCATTGATACTAATGACCTAAGCACTAATATATGAGATTAGGGTTGGATTGCTGGATTGTTGGACCCGAGATATTAGAAATGTCCCTTTCACATTGCACGCCGACCCGGGTAGACCCGACTACAGTGGGATCGACCCGGGTTATTTGTGCAGTGTGAAAGGGATATTACACACAGTATATGAACCCAAGGGTTACATGTGGGCATAACACACAGGTGTGACCAGAGGACAAGGTAGGCAGGGGAGCCAGTACCTCACCTGTTATAGACTAGTATAATTTTACTATACTTTACTACTAGTATAATAATTTTAACAATAAATATGATTAGAATAGTGCAAAGAAGATATAATATATTATTTGTATTTCTCTAACGTCCATTATGGAATACTGGGGTTCAATACTATGGGGATAGAGATCCTCCGCAGGAGAGACAGGCACATAAGATCTTTCAGTGTGGGTGCACTGGCTCGTCCCCTCTATTCTCCCTCCACTAGTCAGTTTAGAAAAATGTGCCTCAGGAGAGGCTGCACTTCTGGGAGCTCCAGAGAGATTTTTCAACATTTTGTTTTAGTTTGTTATTTTGGGGCGCTGCTTTTAGACCTAGGCAGCAGTCCTGCTTCGAGGGTGCCAGGGGAAGGGTCAGTCACCGGCCTCTTCAGGCGCAGAGCTGCCATGCTGCAGGACTTTGTCTTGAGAGAGGTTTCTGTAACAGCACAGCATTGCGCTGGGGCGAGCAGACCTCCCAGCTGCAGCACACCCCTGGCAGGGTCTGAAGACTACAAGTGGTGAGTACTGGTTGGGGTCCCCACAAGGGGTACCCCGACTTTGGCCCTTATTCTGATTGATGCGGACTTTACCGCGTTCTTACGGATAGCGTCTTTACGGCGTCTGCGCATGCGTGGAGAACGCTACGCGCATGTGCCACGCCTTGACTCGGTACCAGTTCGGACAAAGCCCGTCCAAAACTGGTCCCCGCAATCAGTCGGGAAATAGGGGCGTATTATGGGCGTCATGCGGAATGACACATGGGCGTAGTTTCAAAGTGGGCAAAACGGGGCGGAAACATGGGCGGACACGGGGGAGTACACTTATGTTGGGGGGCGTACATTCGGAAACCACTCCGAATGCACGCGAGCAAAAAGGGCTGAAATGTGCGGTGTCCACAAGTGTACTATTGCTTTGCGGACACCACTCGTTCATGCGGTAGGCGAACGTACGCCTAATGACTACAACCATTAACACCTGAACCCAATACAATCTACTCCTTTACTCATTACTCACTAATAGGACGCTTGTCAGTGCTTTAATTGAAACCATTGCTGCTTCAAGGAAACCTTAGTAATCCCCCACATATGCTGTACTTGTCCCACACTTAAAAACTGCTAACAATTGACATGACAGAATATTAATCTTTTACACAGGGTGTAATACAAAGCATTGCACTTACATTGCTGTAAGGGTTAATGTGTGCAATGCATGTGTTAGGCATGCTTGTAAGGATATATTGGAATCTAATTGATTCCATTTCCAAATAAGCAGTTTTTTATGAGGATAGGTAATTGAATAAGTGGGTCATGTGATGTCTTGCAGAAGATACTTCATAGTGGGTTGTTTGGCGTAAATACTCCGCTTACGTGCGGTAGCACCGCTTGGCTCCCGGTCGGATGCGGTATTCCCGAGCATACTCTGTAATACTCTGTAATACCGTGCCGAATCGGAGTGTTTCTCCCGCACACGCATGGTTTGTATGTCGTCCGTAAACACGCCCTGTTCTTAAAGAGTGAGTCCGTCCGAATGCGGAGGACACGTGGGCGTTTCTACGGACGATGGCCGCACGCGGCAAAACACCGTGGCGTGCGGACCGCTCCGTAAGAATGCGGGAATTTCCGCACAGATCAGAATAAGGGCCTTTATGTGCGGCAAGATGGCAGTGACAGTAGCGGCGGACCTCCCGCAGGTACCGCGTGAACCCCCCATCTTTTATATATTTGCTGGCAGGTACAGATAGCCACTGGACCACCAGGGCTATGGCAATGTCTGGTTTTTGCATAAAGCACAGATAAGCCTAAAAATGCCCCCGAGAGAGGGGGGGAGCAGGTACTAATTACCCGGGCCCAGGCTTGCTGAAGGGGCCCCGCAGGGGCCCTGGTTCGACCCCTCCCTTCCCCCTCCGTCCCTCCCGGGTATCACCAGTAGCACACACTTCTACAGCATGTGCTGTTCTGACAGCAGGCTCAGCATGAGTGTCTCACTGACAGCGTGAGAGGTCATGCTGAGCCTGCTGTCAGCACAGCACATGCTGTAGGTGTGTGCTGCGTCTGAGATTACAGTTTTTAGAGTTTTCTTTTACCCACCTCTAAACATTTTGGGGGTGTGGCCTAAGTGTGGGAGGTGCCCACACCACACACACTTAGGCCACACCCCCAAATTTTTACCGGGGCCCGGCATTCCTCTCGGCTGCCCTGGCTGAGGTAGCCATTAACAGCTCCTCATCGGTGGGGTGGATCTGGGATCCTTCTGCCTGCAGAGACAGCAAGTTATAGCACTAATTAACACTTACATTGTGTTGCCTAGCATATGAATATTGCACTGTTTTTCTGAAGAATTACTGTGTGTTTTACTGTGAACCAGCTCTCTCCAATCTGTGAGCTCAGGTTACAGGGTGCCCTGCTTTCCCAAGTAGCTGTTTACCCCACACTGGCTAGTTAAGATCTTAGTATTTAGCACATAGCCAAAGAACACTTACAAATCAGTGTGAGTGTGTGTGTGTGTGTGTGTGTGTGGTGTGGCTGAGTCTCCAGCTTCACAATGGTGAAGAACCTGACCTGCATGGTGTGCAGCACCAAGTTTATCCCTGCCTCACAGTCACAGGTTACCTGTGAACCCTGCGCTTACTACCCAGAATATGATAAGAGATGAAACTACAAATGTAGTCAATAGGGTTAAAAATTAGAAATTAAATTGCCTTGCACAAAGTATGATATAAATAAAAAGTAATAGTTTATTCAAAACTGGTAATGTGCACAATTAGCACCACATTTATTAAAATATTCTAGTGGTTAAGCGTATTTGGAAGAGCTATTAAAACATCTAATACCGATATACAAGTGGACACAGGGGGACTGGGAAACACAGACAAGACAATACATATAAAAGTTCAGTACCGGTATGATCCTTGTTCAGCAACAGCTGAGGTTGGCTCCTTTATGTGGAGTGGTATCAAAGTCAATAAAAAATGTGAGTACCTGGTATTCCAAAAAATGCAGGGGTGTCTGCCGGCAGACTTACCCTTCTAAGCCGTGTGTGTACAACGGCAATATCAGGGTATCCACAGCGTCAACTAGTTTCGCCCACGGGCTTCTTCAGGATGGTGTGTGGAGCTCTCCCTGCTGGCTTGGATATAAGTACTCGCTCTTAATTGATACAGTACGCCCTACTGAGGGCGTTTTCGCGGCTTCTTCCGGCTTCCGCCCATACTCCATTGTCTATTTCTGGCGTCACTTCCGCCCTACGTTGTGCGCTCAGGAATGTGATCCCTCCACGTCGGGGTAGTCAACCACGGCCTGCAAGAAAACAAGACCAGGCAACCTAGGAATTGTGAAAGAAGTAAAATCAAATTAGAACAATAGAGTGCATAAAATCAGAGAACGCATAACATGCAACACAGAAGGAGTTATCTATATGCTGGAGTGCCCCTGTGGGCTACAGTATATAGGAAAAACGAAAAGGAAACTGCATGTACGCATCCAGGAACACATTTGCAATATCACCAATAAGAAAGAAAACCACAGTATTCCTTCCCACTACAAAGAAAAACACAGTAATGACCCAAGATCACTAAAGTTCATCGGTTTGAAAAAAGTTAAGATCAACTGGAGAGGAGGCAATCAAGATACGGCCCTGACAAAAGAAAGAACCAGGTCTTAACGTAGACTTCGATATAGCAGCCTTCTTATAAATACAAACACAATAAATAAATAAAAATGAAAATAAGAAAAACCGCATATGGACCACTACACCATTAAAAATGAAAAATTCAAGAACCCTATCCAATACCTTGCCCGTACAACAAAAGATAGCAAAATTTCACCTCTAGCAATTAAGTGGCCACATAATATAATTTAATTATACAATTTAAGTAATATGCCTTGGATTAAAAATCATTCACCCATTCTTCAAGCAGTAAAATATATGAAATATACATATAATTTATTTTAACTAATTAATTAATTTATTTTATATGATATTAGCTTATTGACACCTAGCCCTCTAATGGTATAGGGGGTTTTGTACTTCTATTTCTGTTTTTATACAGCCCCCTTTTTTGCATAGCCCTTTTTATAGCATTTCATCCACCTTTACATCAACTGATCCATTAGCCTAATCGGCACTATATATAATATTAGTTTTATTGATAGAACATATTATGGTACTTATGTAGTATCTGGGCTGCCGATTTTGTGATTGTATGCCTTACCTTAAGGCATACAATCAGATGCGATGCGATGCGATGCGATTCGATACGATTTTGCATAGGATTCAATGTTAAGAAGGTCCTGTTCATTTCCCCACTATCCAAGTGGGCATAGAGTTGATTTTATATAGCGTGGCGAGCGCAGCGAGCCACCGAGCCCGAAGCGTGGCGAGCGAAGCGAGCCCCGCGAGGGGACGCATATTTCTTAAAAAGTATTCCTTGTACCCTTGCGGGGCTCGCTACGCTCGCCACGCTTCGGGCTCGGTGGCTCGCTACGCTCGCCACAGGTTTATATCCAACTCCATGCCCACTTGGATAGTGGGGAAAGGAAAAGGACCCCTTTTTCCCATTGAATTCTATGTTAAAATGGACTCAGACCATTTTAACATTGAATCCTATGGAAAAATCTTGACCATCGCATCGCATACGATTTGGTCGCATGCGATGCGATACGATGCGATGCGATCCGATCCGATTTCTAAATCGGCAGCCCAGATACTACATAAGTACCCATATTATTATTCATTATTTGTCTCCCTTATGGATCTGTTTTAATGTGTATAACAGCCAAACTTAACAACGATGCCTCTGCCCACACTTAGGAAGGGCAAACCGATAGGCACCATAGAGGAACTGTGTATTAGAAAACACACACCTCACCCACGTCACAGATGCAAAGGAACAGATGACCCGCCGCGCCATGACAACGACGTACGATACAACCCGCCGCTCCATGGCAACGACCCACCACACAAACCCCCACCTGGCTAGGATGCCACAGGTGCTAATGATCCCACCCCCTAAAGCCATCACAGACGTAATCCATCCTCCGGCGACGACACCACGTGACTACCCCGACGTGGATGGATTACATTCCTGAGCGCACAATGTAGGGCGGAAGTGACGCCAGAAATAGACAATGGATTATGGGTGGAAGCCGGAAGAAGCCGCGAAAAAGCCCTCAGTAGGGCGTACTGTATCAATTAAGAGCGAGTACTTATATCCAAGCCAGCAGGGAGAGCTCCACACACCATCCTGAAGAAGCCCGTGGGCGAAACTAGTTGATGCTGTGGATACCCTGATATTGCCGTTGTACACACACGGCTTAGAAGGGTAAGTCTGCCGGCAGACACCCCTGCATTTTTTGGAATACCAGGTACTCACATTTTTTATTGACTTTGATACCACTCCACATAAAGGAGCCAACCTCAGCTGTTGCTGAACAAGGATCATACCGGTACTGGACTTTTATATGTATTGTCTTGTCTGTGTTTCCCAGTCCCCCTGTGTCCACTTGTATACCGGTATTAGATGTTTCAATAGCTCTTCCAAATACGCTTAACCACTAGAATATTTTAATAAATGTGGTGCTAATTGTGCACATTACCAGTTTTGAATAAACTATTACTTTTTATTTATATCATACTTTGTGCAAGGCAATTTAATTTCTAATTTTTAACTCTATTGACTACATTTGTAGTTTCATCTCTTATCATATTCTGGGTAGTAAGCGCAGGGTGTCCCATCCACACCTGTCTACACTCACGTCTATCGGGTATTAAGTAGTACACCCAGCTGCTACATCCAGAATAATAGGTCTGTGGCGCAGTATTCTCACCACCTACCCGTAACCAATACCTGTGAACCCTGTATGTCTCCACAGCCTAGTGGGACTACCCCTCTGGCTAGTGGTGTGCCCCCACAATATAGTGGGGTGTCACAGGGAGATAATGAGCCCGCATGGGCCAGCAGCATTAAAACACTGTTAGACTCAGTCTCATCCCAGCTAGCTGCTAATACAAAGCAGACTCAGAGGGTGCAGAAGGATTCAGCCATCCTGTCAGCTAGGGTGGATATCATCACTCCTTTTCCCAGCCAGTCTAGCCAGCCTCAGAAAAGGCCCGTGTCGGCTGTGGCCCCTGATACAGATGAGGATGATATCCTTGATGAGGGGGAGGAGTTGCAGGATCAGGAGCCTGTACAAGAACAGGCACCAGTACATGGCCCTGAGCCTCTTATCAGAGCTATTAGGGAGGTCTTAGAGCTCCCTCTGGAGGAAGTCACGGATGGTGACTCTTTCTTTAGGACACAGAAAAAGCAGTCTGTGTGTTTCCCAGAGCAGGCGGAACTAGAGGGTGTTTTCAAAAACGCCTGGAAAAACCCTGAGAAGAGGTTCCAGCTCACAAAGAGGTTCGCAAATGCGTACCCTTTTGAACCTGCAGGTAGAAAATTGTGGGAGGAGCCTCCCGTTGTGGACTCCTCAGTTTCACGCCTTTTTAAAAAGGTGTTACTACCGGTCCCGGCTGTTTCCACCCTTAAGGACGGGGCTGACAGGAGACTGGAGACCACTCTCAAGTCGATGTTTACGGCTAGTGGGGCCTCTCAACGTCCCGTACTGGCCAGTTGTTGGGTGGCTAAGGCCATTCACACGTGGTCAACCCAGATCCAGGAAGGTTTGCGGGGGGACATGTCGGTGGCGCAGATAGGTGAAAATCTGCGTCACATTCAGGACACGACAAAGGTCCTATGCGAGGCCCAGAAGGAATTGGGGGCCATAAATGCCCGCAACTCTGCAATGGCGGTCTCAGCCCGGAGGGCCCTGTGGCTGCGACAGTGGGTGGCGGACGTGGACTCGAAACGCAGCGTGGAAAGTATCCCCTTCTCAGGGGAGAGGCTTTTTGGGAGTGAGCTGGATGAGTGGATCTCCAAGGCTATGGCTGGTAAGTCCGTCAGCCCCTACTGCGCCAAAACGTCCATTTACCTTGCCTACCCAGCAGTCCTTTCGCGGGACTCGGTTCCGCCCAGGGCCAGAGGTGTGTCCAATGCCAACAGAGGTGAACGGGGTAAGTTCAGGAAACCTAACCCCTCTGGCACACAGCACTGTGCTGCCACTGCAGCTGCCTCCAAGCCGTCAGCATGACGGGATCTCCCCACCATGGGATCCTCTTGAGGTGGGGGGTCGTCTGTCGTACTTCAGCCAGGTGTGGGATGCCTCGTGCCTAGATTCCTGGGCCAGGACTCTTATTTCGCAGGGCTACAGGCTGGAGTTCGACAGACCGCCTCCCAGAAGGTTCTTCAAGTCGGCCTTCCCCGCAGCAGCGGAGGACCGGATTCTCCTACAAGGGGCAATCCAGGGACTGCTCCAGTCTAGGTTAATCCTGCCGGTTCCAGTGCAGGGGCAGGGTTACTACTCGAACCTCTTCCTGGTGCCCAAGCCAGATGGGACAGTGATGCCCATTCTGAACCTGAAGGATTTGAACCCGTTCCTGTGGGTGTTCAAATTCAGAATGGAGTCCCTCCATTCGGTCATCGTCAGTCTCGAGCCAGGGGAGTTCCTGGCTTCCATAGACGTCAAGGACGCCTATCTACACATCCCCATTTGGCCCCCACACCAAATGTTTCTGAGGTTTTGCGCTGGGAAGGGAACATTATCAGTTCCGGGCGTTGCCCTTCGGTCTGTCCACAGCTCCGCGCATCTTTGCGAAGATCATGGCGGAGATGATGTCCCTTCTACGGCAGCATCGGGTGAATGTCATCCCGTACCTCGATGACCTGCTGATCAAGGCAGGGTCAGCAGGAGCCTGTTGCAGTGCTATTCAGCTGACCAGGAGGATCCTCTCGGACCACGGGTAGATTTTGAACCTGAAGAAATCATCCCTGGTCCCAAGTCAAAGGATGCTGTTCCTGGGCATGATCCTGGACACAGCAGAACAGAAGGTATTCCTTCCACCGGAGAAGGTGGCTGCAATCCAGCAACTGGTGGTAGAGGTGTTGGCGGGCCCACAGGTGTCGGTTCAATGGTGGTTGGAGTCGACAAATCTACTGGCCTCCCGTTCCTTTCAAATCCAGGATTTGCTTCTGTTGACCACGGATGGAGGATGGGGGGCCGTGGTTCAGGGTGTCCATCTTCAGGGCAGATGGTCCCTGTTGGAAGCCAAGCTCCATATCAACAGGCTGGAATTGAAGGTGGTTTACTACACCCTGTTGAAGGCTGCTCCTCTGCTCCAGGGCAGGGCTGTGCAGGTGCAGTCCGACAATGCGACCACGGTTGCCTACTTAAACAGGCAGGGTGGAATGAGGAGCATGCCTTGCATGTGTGAGAAGCTGCCAGGATCATCTCTTGGGTGGAGCAAAACGTTCTGGCATTGTCCGCCATATTCATACCGGGAGTGGACAACTGGGAGGCGGATTTTCTCAGCCGCCACGACCTCCATCCCGGGGAATGGGAATTACACTAGGAGGTGTTCACTGCCATTGCGGATCTGTGGGGGACTCCACAGATAGACCTCATGGCCTCTCGAAGAAACCACAAGGTAACCAGGTACTGCTCTTGGACGAGGGATCCTTGTGCGGAGGCAGTGGATGCACTAACTTGGCCTTGGGAATACCAGCTGGTATATATCTTTCCTCCGTTACCACTACTGGCGAAAGTGTTAAAAAGAATAAGACACCAAGGAGCAGAGGCAATCCTGGTGGCACCAGATTGGCCTCGGCGAACCTGGTTCGGGGATCTTCAGGCCATGCTGGTGGAAGACCCTTGGCATCTGCCCCTCAGAGAAGACCTTCTTCTTCAAGGGCCGTTCGGTTACCAGGACTTGCCTCGGTTTCGTTTAACGGCCTGGAGGTTGAGCGGCAGATCCTGAGGCGCAAGGGTTTGGATTCCTCGGTCATAACAACCATGACCCAAGCCAGAAAACCGGTAACGGCCTCCCATTATCACCACATTTGGAGGGGATATGTGGCCTGGTGTGAGGGAAATGCCCTACCACCTGCGAATTTTAAACTGGGTAACTTCTTGCGGTTCCTGCAAGCAGGTTTGAACTTGGGGCTCCGGCTGGGGTCCTTAAAGGTCCAGGTATCAGCCCTGTCGGTGTTTTTTCAGAGAAAACGGGCATCCTTATCTGAGGTCCAGACTTTTCTTCAGGGGGTGTTAAGAATTCAACCCCCTTTTGTGCCGCCCACTGCGCCATGGGACTTGGATGTAGTCTTATCTTTTTTGAAGTCATCCTGGTTCAATCCATTAGATCAGGCAGATTTGCGGTTTCTGACATGGAAGACTGTGGTCCTGCTGGCCTTGGCTTCGGCCAGGAGGGTGTCCGAACTTGGGGCCCTTTCTTGCAAGAGCCCTTACTTGATTTTTCACGGCAACAGGGCGGAACTGAGGACTAGGCCGCAATTCTTGCCTAAGGTTGTGTTGGCTTTCCATCTAAACCAACAGATTGTGGTCCCGTCCAGTTTGGCTCATCCAGGGATTCAGGCATCCCTGGATGTTTTTCAGGCCCTGAGGGTCTATGTGAGGCGAACCTCTAGGTTCAGGAAGATGGATGGTCTGTTTTTGCTTTACGATACACAGAAGAAGGGTGCTCCTGCATCAAAGCAGACTATTGCCCGTTGGATACGTACCACGATCCAACAAGCCTATGGGATGGCTGGATTGACTATTCCATCCTCATTGAAGGCTCATTCGACAAGGTCTGTAGGGACTTCCTGGGCGGCTTCTCGAGGAGTCTCGGCCTTACAGCTTTGCAGAGCTGCTACTTGGTCGGGGCAGCATATGTTTGTAAAGTTCTACAAATTTGATGCCCTGGCCAGGGAGGATTCCCAGTTCGGGCAAGCGGTGTTACAGCAGTCTCCACACGTTCCCGCCCGTTCTGATGGCTTTGGGACCTCCCCATAGTATTGAACCCCAGTATTCCATAATGGACGTTAGAGAAAATAGGATTTTAATATACCTACCGGTAAATCCTTTTCTCGTAGTCCATACGGAATACTGGGCGCCTGCCTCAGTGCGGAATTTTCTGCTGCAGGTAATACCTTGCTTTCTTGGGCTTGTTGCCTTGTTGAAGTTTAACGTTCTTGTATTGGCTGGTTGCCTTTTTGAACGAGTGACGTTCTAATATTGGCTTGTTGCCATATATGCATATATATACAGATATATATTTATTAAATATTTCAGTTATGGTGTTCACCATAGGTTATTATTATAGGTTTCTTCACCTATTTTGTTATTTTTGTGACGGTGTGCTGGTATGAATCTCACCACATTTACTCGCTTACTCCTCATATACTTTGCTCTCCATCGGCGCAGTTTTTCATTAACTGACTAGTGGAGGGAGGATAGAGGGGAGGAGACAGTGCACCCACACTGAAAGATCTTATGTGCCTGTCTCTCCTGCGGAGGATCTCTATCCCCATAGTATTGAACCCCAGTATTCCATATGGACTACGAGAAAAGGATTTACCGGTAGGTATATTAAAATCCTATTTTTTCATATATTTTATATACTGAAGTCATACTGGAATATGAGAGGAAAGACTCTGCCTCACCTTCCTTATCTGCCATACCACACCTCACCTCACTTCGCCTCACCTCTCTGCACCTCACCTCATATCACTGTTCAGTAGGTGCAATTTTTGATAAAAACAAAAAGTATGTGCAAAGTGGCGTATGGGGGTGGGCATACGGACTCAAAGTGGTGGTGGCTAGAACGGTTGCCCTGACAACAAGCAGATCGACTGAGATATGGGGCAAACCAATGAGGAATCCCATAACAACGAGCAAGTACCATTGGGCATCTTAAACATTTTCAGCGTGGGGGTTCCTAATTTATACTTAAACCTTATAATCCACGATCTAGGGGCAATATGTAAAGGTGACTTAGGGGCAAGGTTGAGTGCCTTTGCCAGAGTTTAAACATAGTCCCAATGGTGTAATCCCCGTCCATTGATGCTAATGAAATTAGCACCAATTTCAGAACTCAGGCTAGTGTCTTGCTCAAACCATCAAAGTTTATTTTACATTCCGAGACAGCCTTATCTAATTTGATTCCCAAGACAAGATTTTGGTTTGTGCTCCTAGTATTGTCACTAGTTCTGCCCCTGACCCACTGCCCCTTATTCACATTACACCACACCGTATTGCTTCTTATTCATATTACACCATACATCAGTGCCCTTTATACACATTATGCCACACAGTAGTGCATCTTAAACACATTATTTTGCTGTACTCCTCAAAGACCAATGGAAGGAGTAGCTGCTGCAGCTGGTCATGCACTGCAGTCCCCCACAATGAAGATGGCAATTTTTGTTATTGCCCCCAACACTGCCTCCACTGTCTCTGCTTCCTGAACTGATGCTTCCACAGCTGATGACTCAGTTGTGTGAGCTGGATGCCCTTGGCATTTTAAATGATAACCGGGATAAAACGGCTCAGAGTCCACTATACTGATACTACAACCAACAGAATAGGGTCTATCTGCTTGATTGACAGATACCGTCAAATGGCATGACATAATTACCAACATATAATGTCTGCCTAGCAATCAGCCAGGCAAGTTGTTCAGAGAATGTCATTCATTGGATGACAGAATAGGCTTGAAGCAACAGAGTCTGCATTACTGTAATAAGCAGTGCCTCCCTCCTAGTTATGCAGCCAGTAGAAATCTTTAGTTTAATTTCCGACTCTTTGTCACTTTTCCAGTATAAATAAAGATATCTTAATGAGAGCACAAACCTTGCTGATATATTTACATTCCTACATGCAGTACAAGCAGATTCGGCTATCTCTCTGTGGTACATCCTCTTAGAAATTGCTCACTCAGATGTTTTGCTTCTAGCTAACACCGATAATGACAGTGTGAAGAATAGACTGACAGTGTGAGGAATTTAGTCTGGTTTGTATCACTGGGCTGAGGCACAAGAGTTGTGTGAAAGAATATAGGGGGAAATGTACTAAGCCTCAAAAGTGATATACAGTAATGGGGATGGATAAAGAACCAGCAAAGCAGCTCCTAACTGCCATGATAGAGGCCATGGCGATCAGTTAAGATGGATCATATATGCTAAGCTGCTTGCAATAGCTTAGCATACATGGGACCAGATGCATTAAGCTTCAAAAGTGACACCCTGGAGAGTGATAAACAGCCAGCCAATCAGCTCCTAGCTGCCATGTCACAGACTGTGTTTAAAAAATTAGTCAGGCAGGAGCTGATTGGCTGGATGTTCATCAATTTCCATTGTATCAATTTTGAAGCTTAGTTCATATGGCTTACCTACCCTCCCGGAATGACCGGGAGGCTCCCGAAAATTTGGTCCACCTTCCGTCACCTGGGAAGGTGGGCAAGTCTCATGGTTGTTGGCCAGAGCACCCCCTTGCTGGTTAAATTACCGCAAATCATGGGTCTGCGGAGAGGGGGCAGGGCTACAATGAAGCGATGGCGACATTTTGCATCATTTAAGCCACTCCTCTCTTCGCAGCATGTGAATCACAGAGTTTTCTGACATGGGGGTGGGGCCAAGTGATGCCAGGCTTCTCCCTAAGAGGTGAAAATCAAAGTAGACAAGTATGATCATTTGCAAGGCCGCTCTTCCAACAAGAACCATCTTTTGCAATGTGAGGAATTTGGGGTTTATGAGCCATAGGAGACACTGGGAGGAATCCTGTTGGATCCCTTGGGAAAGTCTGTTGCAAGAAGCCCATAGACTTCTATAAGGCCTTAAATGTCATTATTTAAAAGGCTGGCTGGATTTTTGAAGATAGTGCATCTCACTCTCTGGGGTAAATATACTAAAGGTCAATTTGGGATTTTTAGATCTTTTACCAAATGGAAAACAATAGCAACACAATAAAAAAGCCAACTGTAGATATTTTAGATCAGACAAAAAAAAAAAAAATCAGTTAAAAAAAACGATGTATATTTTATACAAGTTCAGGAACAGTGGCGTAACTACTGTAAGGCAGCCCCAGCTGCCGCTTGGGGGAGCAAGCAGCAGCGGGGTCTGTGTGGGCGCCGGCACCCACTCGACGCACTGACATGCTGCTGTCTGCCGCTGCACACTGCTGCCCACTGACTGAGCACTGGAGGCAAGTCATCCACAGCACGGGAGCGGCCATGGCAGAGATAACAAATCCCCTAACTGATTCAATTGACTGTACATAGAGCCAGCTATTGGCTACTGTGCACAGGATGGGAGGGCGGATGGGCGTGCTAGGGCGGCCTGGGATGCGTCGGAGCCAAGGGAAGCAGCAGTGTCTGCGGGTCTCTCTTCCTCTCTCCTGCTTCAGCTTCTCCGTTATGCGTGTGATGTCATCACGTCACACACTGGGGAAACACGCTGGAGAGGAGCCTGGGGGGGGCGACCTCAAACTCTTTGGCAGGGGGGAGCAAAATGTATAGTTACGCCACTGTTCAGTAACCACAGGTTTATTTTAATAGTTGATTTTAAAACTGTAAACCTTCACACCTGCTGAAAAACTAGACCTGAGTTCTGGTGAAGCTCTACACAGATCCCTATAAATTTTGGATTGTCACCCCCTCCCCCAATACCTGACTATTTGCAGCCACCCTCTTTAGGATGAGGAGTGGAGCAAGCGGACCGGGGGCGTGGAAATAAAATCACGTCAATAGACCCCACCCCCCCATGCTTTACAATGCCCACATGACCGCCATTGAAAAGTGGGGTGCGAAAATTGATGCCAAATGCAGCTGGCAGATGGTGTTTCAGCTGAAATCCAACGGTTATCTACTTGCCTTTTCTTAGCAACACGCCTTCTATAACCACCGTGAACCTGGCGAGTTTGGAATAATGTATATAAATAAACACCTTAGATGGGAGTAGATGTTGCATTATCATGTACGACGATGGGTCACTCAGTATTTAAATTTTATTGCTGAAAACATTCTCTGTTAAGTTAATGTTGGTTATGTACAGGTTATGTAACCATGGATACTCTAATGACGGATTCTTATTGGATGAGTTTAAGACACATAACAAACAGTTTGCAGTTTATTTACAAGCCTTGCATTGTAAGCCGTGCACTTAGAATCATGTTTATGCCCAATATTTAAAAGGCTTTTACTAATAGTGTCTTGTTGCGACATGACCAGGACAACTTGCAAATACAATAATCCACTTTCTATACAAATGTAATTGCACACACAGAAATAGAACAAAAATTCTATTAGTATGGTAAACTATAACAAAAAAGTTTGTTACAATGTGTGATTGATACTGATTATTATTTATTATGTCATTTTTCACTGTAGCCTATGGGCTACAAATTGTAGGAGTTTACTGAAGGTGGATCACCAAAATCCCTCCCCAGAACTGTCCACTGACACATACATGGTCAGCACTGTGATCTCCACACATTGCAACCCTGCAGAACTACATTTGGAGCCCTTGTACCCTTACAGGTCCTCGTAGGTGTATTTTTTTTTTAAACTTGCCATTCATTTCTTAGTGGTACAAATAACAGAAATAACATTTTTTCATTTCTGGGTCTAGAACCTGATAATAAATATTTATTCTCATATGTGAGATAAGTTTATTGTGGTGGCAGAGGTATTTTTACTAAAGAGAGCAGATAAGGCTTCTCCATCTCAAACGGTATCAAGCCCCCAGGTGGGTGACAGCTATTGTGCAATATCGAAATGATACCTGTGGCCAGAATTCTGGTGATAGCAGCAGCTTAGGGGACTAAGTAAAAACCGGACCCCGACAAGACCCCAGAACGCCGGACCAGACATAAAACTCTGCATTCTGGAACTTGTAGTGTCCGGTCCCGGAGGTGTCCCGTCAAGGGGGTGTCTTGTCCGTTGGTGATGCCTGTGGTACTGTAGCTTTCACCAGGGACATGGGGGAGGGGAGATGACAGCCTTCCCGTGTGGTCCGTAACGTTCCGGTTTCGGCTACATGCCCGGACCTTACAGGGAGGCTTTATTCTCCCCCCGGGCTTGACACTACAAGCTCCCGAATGCCGAGTTTTATGTCCAGTCCGGCATTCCAGGGTGTGGTCCGGGTTCGGTTTTTACCCATACCTTTAGCTTAGTACAGCAAGGAAATGTATTACTGACTGTATGTAAATTACACGTTTCTTCATACAGTAGAGACAGATAAACTACTATCTACTAACATCTCAGTTTTTCAAACCCAGGAAGCAAAATGACAGAAGCTGATTGGTTACTACTTTTTTTTACTCCACTTTATCTCTCTCCAATATGTAAAACATCTACCCCAGGGTGACAACTGTGCTTTTGAATATGTGAATGCACTACTGTGTGGGCTCTATGCCCTATTTACTAATATGGGAGTTCTATTGAAGATGGCATGTTGCTATGGGCAACAATCCGATTCCGTCTATTATCTTCTAGGAGGTGCTAAATAAATAGGTACATTCTAATTGGTTGCAATGTTCAACATCCCATCTTCGATAGATCTCCCATCTTAGTAAATAAACCCTTAGGGTATAATGGACAAATGCTGTCCCCCCTAGAAACTGCAAAAATGCCCCAATTACCAAGGTAACCTAGGAGCTCGGCGGCCCTGTTATCAGGTCTAATGGGCTACACTTTCGCTTTGTTTTCAGAGAGGGATCTAAAGGATCCCTCTCCACTATCGCTCATGCAATAGATTCCGGACCTGGAAGTTAAGTGATTGTCCAGGTGATTAGTTATATTTTTTTTAGCATTTGCTGGTTGGGGTTTTTATTGGAGCCAGTAACCTGGTGTCCATTTTCCGCTACACAGGAGTGACATCCCAGTTTTATTGTACTCTAGCTTGGCACAGCGGCTCGCCATATAGTGCCCCATTACATACATGTTATTTTCCTGTACCACCGCTTCATACAGGGGGCCTGATTCAGACCTGCTGTCTAGGCTGCATATCTCTATAACAGATGGTTACTCAACATCAAATGATATTTCCTCTGTTTGCAGCAGAACAATGGCCCAGGCCTTACTTTTCTGCTAGGGAAAAACAAGTGGTTGTTTTGCTCTAAAAAGGGGCTCCCCTTTTTCGGTAGTCTGGTCTAACAACTTGAACAAAAATTGTAGAAATATATACAATACTCTCCTAATAGGTGTAGTCTTCTTTACGATATCTTTTCAATTTTCCTCCTATTTCTGTGATGAATTCTCGGTGGAGGTTATGAAAAATAAAAATATGAAAAGCCAATGTGTAAAATACGTTTTCATATGTCAAAGATCAGTTGATTAAATGACATCACGTGAGCGTACATCAACTCACTGGCAGTAAGCTGAGACGCACATATAAAGGTATCTTTTGGTAATAAGATGGCGTACCACTACTCACGATTAAAAGTAGTTTTCCACGTATATAAAGAAACCTTTATTTCTACAATTTTTGTTCAAGTTGTAAGACCAGACTACCGAAAAAGGGGCGCCCCTTTTTAGAGCAAAACAACCACTTGTTTTTCCCTATTCTGTATTGGGTATTTTGGGGAAAATACCCCTTTGCTCTTTATAGGCGACCCAGAAATCATTTTAGCGCCAGGAGATTCATCCAAAACCTTTTTACATAGTTCACTTACTTTTCTGCTGCACGGTCTTCTCCCAATTGGGAGCGGGCACTGATGTCATGCGTCATCATCCTCGAGCAGGCAGGGGCACGCCTGCGTTTGCTGGGGTCCGTCCAGTGTTTCTATGGGCACGCCCGCCGTTTTTGTGTGCATGCCAATGAAATGCTGGGCATCCTCCCTGGAATGGCCCCTGCCTGTCAATCAGGCCAAGAGCACCCCAGCGGGGGACTGCACATGTGCATTAGTGCCTATGCGCATGGGAAATCCCCCTCCATGGGGACGGGGATGAATTCAATGATTTGGCCCTATGATACATTACCTTAAAAAAGCTTTCTAAATGGCTGTAATAAGCGATAATGACCAATGCTAATTTTCTGTGTGTGTGTGTGTGTGTGTGTGTGTGTGGGGGGGGTTGTTCTTTTAAATGTCAGACATGTGTGCGGGGGTTGGGCATGTTCAGTGCCTGGAGAGAGATAAAGGGGGACATGTATCAAAGCTTGGAGAAAGAGAGATAAAGGGGGAAACTTATGGAAGCTTGGGGACAGGTAACATACCAACCAATCATTGTTGGCACAGCATACAGATAGGAGCTGAGTGACTGTTACTTTATCCCTCTTCACTTTATTTCTCTAGAACTTTTTTTTTTACATACTGTATGCCCCATAGTATTATCTTACTATCATTTTTCAAACAAAGCCTTTAAAATGACAGATATAAGCCGATTGGCTGGTACTTTATCTCTCTCTCTCTATTTTGCTTTCTCCAATGTTTAATACATGAAATAGATGCTTGTGTATGACTGTGTACAATGCAGACATCTGTGCCCCCAGGTGAGAGTGTTACTGTATATACTGTTGTGGGGGGAGGGGTACTATGCCAGTACCCTGTGTGACTGTGGGGGAGCTGCACCAGCCTGCCATAGTGTGCATTGGTACCCATAAGTCACTATTCCAGCTTTGTGTGTCAGGAGGAGGGGGACGTGCCTGTGCATCACAGCTGTGAGCAGGAATCTCCACCAGGCACAGTGCTCGCATTGCACAGACCCTTTCTTCCTCCTCTCTGGCAATTGCACAGACATTAAGGGGGGTGGGCTTGTCCCCTTGCCATGCCCGGGCACAGAGTGCCAGTCTGGTGACACCGCATGTGATGGTATTGCAGCAGCAGCCTGGGCAGGAGGAGAGGAGGACACACGTATTATAGGATGGGAGAAGGAAGAGCAGCTGCCTCTGAATGACAGAGGGGGAGAGAAGCAGCCAGACGTGCAGTGCACCCAGCCTCGCAGGGATACCAGGGACCCTGCATAAGAGTGACGAGCTGGAGCCTGGCATCGCACCCCAGCATGACCGCGGCCACCCTCTGCAGCCCGGCATAGCGCACCCAGCAGCTCATGGTGGTTCCCCCAGCGCCGGCAGCATGTCCAGGAGGAAGATCTCATCCGAATCCTTCAGCTCGCTGGGATCTGACTATCTTGAGACCAGTCCGGAAGAAGAGCCAGAATGCCCACTGGCAAGGATGTGTTGGAACGGGAGCAAAAGCCCCTCGGGGTCGCAGGAGCAGCACCCACCGCCGGCTGTTGGCCCCAGAAGAGCGACCAGGAGGAGACGGGTGAATCTGGACTCCCTAGGGGAGAGCATCCGAAAACTGACTTCTCCCACGGTAATAAATGAGAGGGACCCTATAGGGAAAGCAAAGATGGGCAGAGGTGGATGACCATGTAAGGACCAGCTATAGATGGGCAAAGGTGGATGACCCTGTGGGGACTGTTTATAAGTGGGCAAAGGTGGGTGACCATATTGGGACCAGTAATAGAGGTCAGAACGGTTATAGATGTGCAGAGGATGATGACCCTGTAGGGACTGATTACAGGTGGACATCTAGGGACAAGTTATAGATGGACAGAGGTGGGTGATCCAGTAGGGACCAGTTATTGGTGGACATAGGTGAGTGACCCTACAAGGACCAGTTATAGGTGGACAGAGGCGGGTGTCCCAGTACGGACCAGTTATAGATGGACAGAGGTGTATGACCCCGTAGGGACCAGTTATAGGTGGACCGAGGCGGGTGTCCCAGTATGGACCAGTTATAGATGCAAAGGTGGCCGGTTGTAGATGTGCAGAGGTTTGTGACCCTGTATGGACCAGTTATAGGTGGACAGAGGTGGGTGAGTTAGTAGGGGTCAGTTATAGATGGGCAGTGGTGGATGACCCTATAGTGACCGGTTGTAGATGTGCAGAGGTTTGTGACCTGTATGGACCAGTTATAGGTGGACAGAGGTGGGTGAGTTAGTAGGGGTCAGTTATAGATGGGCAGTGGTATATGACCCTATAGTGACCGGTTGTAGATGTGCAAAGGTTTATGACCCTTTATGGACCAGTTATAGGTGGACAGAGGTGGGTGAATTAGTAGGGGTCAGTTATAGATGGGCAGTGGTATATGACCCTATAGTGACCGGTTGTAGATGTGCAAAGGTTTATGACCGTTTATGGACCAGTTATAGGTTGACAGAGGTGGGTGAATTAGTAGGGGTCGGTTATAGATGGGCAGTGGTGGATAACCCTGTAGGGACCAGTTATAGATGGGCAGTGGTGGATGACCTAGTAGGGACCAGTTATACTGTAGCTGTGCAGTGGTGGATGACCCTGTAGGGACTGGTTATATACGCGCAGTGGTGGATGACCCTGTAGAGACCAGTTATAGATGGTCAGAGGTGATTAACCCTGTACGGACAAGGTTTAGATGGGCAGAGGTGGATGACCTAGTAGGGACCAGTTATAGATGTGCAAAGTTGGAGGACCCTGTAAGGACCAGGTATAGATGTGCAGAGGTGGGTGACCCAGTAGATGGACAGAAGTGGATGACCCTGTAGGGACCAGTTACAAATAGAGATGCATGACCCTGTAGCGATCATTTGCAGATGGATAGGGATGCATGACCCTGTAGAGATAGGGATGCATGACCCTGTAGGGATAGGAATAAATGACCCTTATAGATAGACAGAGGTGGATGAAACTGTAGGAACTGGTTACAATGGTTACAAATGCAGAGGTGGATGACTATGTATTGACCATTTATAGGTGGACAGTGGATGTCCCTGTAGAGACTGGTTAAAGATGCAGCGGTGGAGCACCCTGTAGGTACTGGTTATAGGTGGACAGAGGTGGATGTCCCTGTAGATACCAGTTACAGATGCAGAGGTGGAGCACCCTGTAGGGACCGGCTATAGGTGCACAGAGGTGGATGACCCTGTAGGGACCATTTATAGGTGGACAGAGGTGGATGACCCTGTGTGAACCAGTTGCAGATGCAGAGGTGGAAGACTATGTAGCCACTGGTTATAGGTGGACAGAGGTGGATGACTCTGTATGAACCAGTTACAGATGCAGAGGTGGAAGACTATGTAGTCTTGGTTAGTCTTGGCACTGGTTAAAGGTGGAAAGAGGTCGATGACCCTGTAGCGATCATCAGAAGATGATAGGGATGCATGACCCTGCAGGGATAGGGATGCATGACCCTGTACTTATGGGGATGCCTGACCCTGGAGTGGCCAGTACAGATTTAAATGGATACTTGACCCTGTAGGGGCCAGTTACAGACGGCTGAGATGCTTCATCATGTAGGGATCGGTTATAGATGGATAGGATATGTGACTATATCAGGATTGGTTACTTAGGGGCATGGATGTAAACTGTAGGTACAGGTCACAGAGGTATAGGGATTCATGACACTGTAGGGATCAGGTGGCAGATGATTGGGATGCATAACCCTGTAGGTATTGGCTACAGATGGTTGTGATGCATGATCCTGTAGGGATTGGTCACAAATGGTTAGGATACATGATCCCGTTGGTATTGGCTACAGATGGTTGGGATGCATGACCCTGTAGGTATTGGTTACAGATGGTTGGGATGCATGATCCTGTAGGGATTGGTCACAGATGGTTAGGATACATGATCCCGTTGGTATTGGCTACAGATGGTTGGGATGCATGACCCTGTAGGTATTGGTTACAGATGGTTGTGATGCATGATCCTGTAGGGATTGGTCACAGATGGTTAGGATACATGATCCCGTTGGTATTGGCTACAGATGGTTGGGATGCATGACCCTGTAGGTATTGGTTACAGATGGTTGGGATGCATGATCCTGTAGGGATTGGTCACAGATGGTTAGGATACATGATCCCGTTGGTATTGGCTACAGATGGTTGGGATGCATGACCCTGTAGGTATTGGTTACAGATGGTTGTGATGCATGATCCTGTAGGGATTGGTCACAGATGGTTAGGATACATGATCCCGTTGGTATTGGCTACAGATGGTTGGGATGCATGACCCTGTAGGTACTGGTTACAGATGGTTGGGATGCATGATCCTGTCGGGATTGGTCACAGATGGTTAGGATACATGATCCCGTTGGTATTGGCTACAGATGGTTGGGATGCATGACCCTGTAGGTATTGGTTACAGATGGTTGGGATGCATGATCCTGTAGGGATTGGTCACAGATGGTTAGGATACATGATCCCGTTGGTATTGGCTACAGATGGTTGGGATGCATGACCCTGTAGGTATTGGTTACAGATGGTTGGGATGCATGATCCTGTAGGGATTGGTCACAGATGGTTAGGATACATGATCCCGTTGGTATTGGCTACAGATGGTTGGGATGCATGACCCTGTAGGTATTGGTTACAGATGGTTGTGATGCATGATCCTGTAGGGATTGGTCACAGATGGTTAGGATACATGATCCCGTTGGTATTGTCTACAGATGGTTGGGATGCATGACCCTGTAGGTATTGGTTACAGATGGTTGTGATGCATGATCCTGTAGGGATTGGTCACAGATGGTTAGGATACATGATCCCGTTGGTATTGGCTACAGATGGTTGGGATGCATGACCCTGTAGGTATTGGTTACAGATGGTTGGGATGCATGATCCTGTAGGGATTGGTCACAGATGGTTAGGATACATGATCCCGTTGGTATTGGTTACAGATGGTTGGGATGCATGATTCTGTAGATAATTGCAAATGTACAGTATAGTGATTATGACCCTGTAGAATTTGGGCACCAATGGCTGGGATACAGAATTATAGAGAGGGATACATGACCCTGTTGGGACTGGTTCCAAATGGGTAGGAATGCAAACCCCTGTAGGGATCAGTTACAGATGGATATGGATTCATGACATTATAGGGACCATTTGGTTAGGGATGTAGGGATGGTTACAGATACAGTCGATTGTGATACTTGACCCCGCAAGGACCAATTACAGATGAAAAAGGACGAATGACCCAATAGGAATCAGTTACAGATGATAGGAATATATGACCCAATAGAAATTGGTTATAGATGGATAGGAATGCATGACTTAGTAGGGATTGGTTACAGATGGATGGGCTTGCATGACCCTGTTGTGATCAGTTACAGATAGGCAGACCCTATAGGGTTCAGTGTGGTATGAAAAAATATCCCCTTGTGGGCTCAGTGGCTTACTGCGCTCACCACAAATTCTATTCTCCATCTATGGGGGGGATGGGGGTCGTTTACCCCCGCGAGGGAGAATATCCCCTGTTGGTCAGGATTCCAACGGTCAGCCAGTCATCCGGCACCCCAATTACAGATAGATAGAGGTGCATAACCCTATAGGGACCAGTTACAGATGGATAGAAATGTATGACCTAATAAGAATCAGTTACAGATAGATAGGAATGTATGGCCATGTAGTGTTACAGATGGATAGGAATGTATGGCCATGTAGTGACCAGTTACAGATGGATAGGAATGTATGGCCATGTAGTGACCAGTTACAGATGGATAGGAATGTATGGCCATGTAGTGACCAGTTACAGATGGATAGGAATGCATGACCCAATGAGAACCAGTTACAGATGGATAGGAATGAATGACTCTGTAGGAACCAGTAACAGATGGATATGGCTGTACTGTATGGCCATGTGGTGACCAGTTACAGATGGATAGGAATGTATGGCCATGTAGTGACCAGTTACAGATGGATAGGAATGTATGGCCATGTAGTGACCAGTTACAGATGGATAGGAATGTATGGCCATGTAGTGACCAGTTACAGATGGATAGGAATGTATGGCCATGTAGTGACCAGTTACAGATGGATAGGAATGTATGGCCATGTAGTGACCAGTTACAGATGGATGGAAATGTATGACCCAATAAGAACCAGTTACAGATGGATAGGAATGAATGACTCCGTAGGAACCAGTAACAGATGGATATGGCTGTACTGTATGGCCATGTAGTGACCAGTTATAGGTAGGTAGACCCTATAGGGATTAGTTACAGATAGGAAACCCAATAGGGACCAGTTACAGATGAATAGGGGTGCATGACCCTAAAGGGACCAGATACAGATGGATATGGATGTTTGGCCGTGTACAGTAGTGATCAGTTATAGATCGGTAGACCCTATAAGGATTACTTACAGATGGATAGAAATGCATGACCCAATAAGAACCAGTTACAGATGGATAGGAATGTATGACCCAATAAGAACCAGATACAGATTTATAGGAATTAATGACTCTGTAGGAACCAGTTACAGATAGATATGGATGTATGGCCATGTAGTGACCAGTTACAGATAGATATGGATGTATGGCCATGTAATGACCAATTATAGATAGGTAGACCCGATAGGGATCAGTTACAGACGGATAGGGGTCCAGGAACCTGTAGGGACCGGTAACAGATGAATAAGGATGCAGGAACCTGTAGGGACCGGACAGCATATAGGGACTGGCATGTCAGCCAGTTAGTGTAGATGAATGACATTTGTCCGGCCTGTCATTAGACATATGCTGTTCATTAGTGTCACAGCATCCAGAGACATGAGCCAGGCAGGCAGTATGGTCATAGCCACACAGTCACTGCACTATGTCATCTCTCTCTGTGCTCCCCTGCATACATACTGTAGGTATAGTGTAATGCACACATGTATATATATGTATATGTACTGCATATGCAGTGTATAGGTATATAATACATTAGAATAATACCACTGCAGACTAGAAGCCATGTCCCTGTTCTCTGGCACATCATAAGTGTGTAGGAGTGAAGCTATATACAGTGTGTAGACGTATACAATGATGTCCGTATGGAAACCTTCATTTCCATAGTAACACTGTCCTATATATAAAATCCAGGCATTGCAAGCAAAATGCTGTGTTACTTATTATGTATGTTACCTGATTTATCATGTGCTCAGTAATACAGGTTTGTGTATTAATGTGTGTGTGTGTCTGTGTTAGTGTCTGTGTGTGTGTGTGGAGTGTTATGTAATTGATAGTAGAGCTTTGACAGTAGAATTTTGCCTAGCTTTTGGCATCTAGTTTCATGTGTTCTCTGGGTAGAGGATACAGGACCCAAGCACGGGGATACCCCCAGGATGTGGTCACATTTATCCGATGGAAGGATGTTTGGAGGTTGTGTAATGAGATAATGCTGTGTAAAACGTCACCAAGGCTGTAATAGATGCAGCACGAATATACTATTACCCTTAGCAACGGGCTATTTCTGTGTATAAGCAGTATACGGCTGTGGACCTTCACACAGAGGAATAGACAATTTGTGGGGGAGTAGGTTGAGATCAAGGGTTGGGAGAATGTAGAAACAGAACGGACCAGCGCTGACTTACCCCCTTCACGTAGTTAGGAAATGATGGGAGCTATTGGGCGTATAATCGGGGAAGAGAGACTGGCTCATTGTAGTCTGAGCAATGCCTTGTCATTTGCAGTGTGTATTTACTGTCACAAGTCACCGCCACATACCCTGCTAATTGCACAGTCACCTAAAATGCTTACAAAGGACCTGTTTCTTGAAGGAAAGGGCAACAACCAATAGTTATTGGACAGATGGGAATGTAAATCACTGATGAGGGAACTTCCTCGCACACACTATATAATGGTCAGATTTATCAAATCTTAGAGAGAGAGATAAAGTGTTGTACAGGCAGTTCCTAACTGGCATTTTCAACAGCTTGTAGCATGATGGTTGGGAGCTGATTGGTGATTACTTTATCTCTCTCCACTTAATGTCTCCCCAAGCCTTGATAAACCTGTCCCTTAAACTAGTGTTTTAAAGTGCGTATGAAGAGGTAAGTCCTCCCCCATCCACGATTAATGCATAGCCAACTCCAATGGATGGCAGCCTTGTTGTAAGGGGGTTATCCCAGTCCTCGCACGGAGGACCGATGTTGTGCGTCTGTGCATGTGCAGAGGCAGGGTGCACCCACAACAAACATTCTCGGCGAGTGTGGGGGGCGGGGGGGTTTTGAGGCCGGGCAGCCCCATTACCATATGGGAATGCCCAGCATTTTGGCGACCATTGATAGATGTGGGTGTTCCCTGCAGCATGCGAATAGATGTTTATGTTAAACATCCATTCGCAGCCAGTGCAGGCGAACTCGCGCTGTGAAGGAAGGGGGGAGGGCGGAGGTCGGGCATTCGCCAGGCGGGGTTTGGTGTACTTGCAAGGCTGCAAATTCGCAGCCTTGCAATTCAACCAGAATAAGGGCCATAATCAGACGTAAGCGCTGACCAGTTTCTCATGTCTTGTTGCACCGAATATATGTGTTTGTATAGGAATGAAAAGTTTGTAGTCTCATGCATATCGGTTCGTTAAACAAGATGCTTAACCCTTTGAGTGCCAATGCTGCTGTGAGAGATCTTTAAAATATCCGCTAAAAATGCCAGCATCGCTCACAGCGACTGCTCTTTCAGTATAAATCAATACAAATACAATACAAACACAGCCAAGTCAGTTACTTGAAGTTTAGTTAAATATTGCACCCAAAAAAAGAACAGTCACTGTGAGCGGCACTGCCACAGCAAAGTGGCGATCAGAGGGTTAATGTAAAGGTTTGCTTGGCAACTTTCACACCAATTTTGACAAAATCCCTTGAAACACTCCAAAGGGTTAATTTCCCTCAAAATAGGTGACTGTGGACCTTAGAGGTCCACCTTTGGTATCAATACTGAGACAGATGTAGATTCAGAGCACACAGATTGGAGGGATCTATTGACGTGACCAATGATCTTCTGACTTCTAGTTGATTCTCCCCTATCCCCATCTACCATTTTGGAGCAGGCTGAGGTTACTGTGGGTTCAAAAAAACTGTGCAGATCATTAATCATTTCCATTCTGCCACCTACATGTTTATGATGTGCTTATTACAAATCATTACAGATGGGCGTACCTGCTCAATTCTTGATCTCTCCTAGTCCCCTCAACTCTTCACTTTATTCATTTTATTCATTTACTTGGTGTTTGTACTTCCCTTCTTCCATACTTATTCTGCATTCAGAGAATTCCCTTGATGCATCGATAACACTAAAGTTCCTCATCGTTCTAACTTAGCACCTTTCCTAATATCCATCAAATCGTCTTCATTTTCTTATCATCATTATCTTCAGTACATATTTATTCTTCCTCAAACCCTTCGGCTCCTTCACATCTCTTTATACGTCCTCCTTCTCCCGCAGACCCCACTGAATCCTTCCTCTCTTCATCTAATGTTCTCCACCGTCCCATCCATCATTTTTATGGTGGACTGATCATGATGTATCACACTGATGGCACTCCACCCACGATGTACTTTAATGAAAGGCACTGTAGCTGGAGCAGTAGATTTATCAGAAATGTCATGGTGCATGATTAATCATAATGATTACAGTCCTAAATTATTCTAATACCATCGGCGGTGCAACAAAGGCCTTCTTATCTGCTGCATTCATTGTGTGGAACTATGTAGGACTTTCAAGTTAACCAACAGATTCAAGCATATGCTTTGTACCTGAAATATGTCCCATTCTATTTCAGAATTGCTACAGTGTATCATATCATTCTATACCATTGTATCTTACCTTGCTCAGACAGTCATATGTAAACTGAAACGGATTAATTCTAAATTGAAATAAAGCAGAACTGTCCTTTAAGGGCGTTATTCTTATTCCCTCGGTCCTCTGTGCGACCGATGTTGCACGCATGCGCATAAGGTCGGAGGATGCTTACCGTGTCCTTCAGCGGCGGTGAGTATGACTGGAGCCAGCGGGGGAGAAGGGGGAGGGAGCTGAGCGATGATGGCTAAAAAAACATGACGTGGATGGTGGGGGTATGAAAAGGTCGGAGGATGCGTACCGCCAACCCGCGAGGGGTTGATAGCACGGGTTGATAGCACGGGTGGCGTGGGGGTGCTTTTAACATTGTAAGCACCTATTACGGTGCTTATACAATTATTTATCTTATAGGGGGCACATTTAACATTGAAAACACCCATTACGGTGCTTATACAATTTAAAATCTTATACCATTGTAAATGCCATACAATGGCATACAATTCGATGGTATACAATTTGAAATTGTATAACATCTGCTAACATTGTATCGCATCGCATCGCATACCATCGTATGCCTTATGGTATGCGATGGGTGCCGTGATAATACACAAGTACCGTAATCATAAATAAAAACAGAACAAATATATACTGTACAGTGCTTTAGACCTGAGACATAGGATAGAGAACAAAACAGCAGATGTATTAAACCTTGAAACGTGATAATGTGGCGAATAATAAAGGACCAGCCAATCGGCTCATACAGAGGGCGCGGGTCTCTTCTTTGCATCCCCTTTCGCACGGTTCCCCCGGGTCCCCGCCAGCTTGTCGGCGGTGACCCAGGGTCCACACCGCCTCCCCGCACACCCCCCTAACCCTGTCCGTCTCCCTGAAGCAGAGACGGGCAGGGTTCCCGTCGCCCCGCCGCCCGGAAACTGAGATGCGCATGTGCATGATACGCATGCGCGTCTCAGTCAGATGAGAGCCGGGCTGCTGGCGGATCGCCAGCGATGACGTTCTGGCGATTCGCCAGCAAGAGGGAGCCTGGCTCCATCTGTACCTATCATTTTACAGTCTGTGTTTAAAAAGGGTGACAAACTGACAGTTGGGATCCCAAAGGTCAGTATACTGACATCAGAAACCCGACTGTTGAACTGCCCGTCTGTCACGATTCCAACCCATAACGGCTATTCTTCGTGGGGGTACACAACCTCCATAGAGGCAGACTAGAACCTGTGGCGAGTGCACCGAGCCCACTGTGGGCCGGGATTCCAATGTCGGCATACTGACCGTCGGGATCCCAACCGTCGGCGAGTCATACCACACCCTTTTGAAAAATTGCAGGAGCTGATTGGCTAGTATTTTATCTTTATCACTTTTCAAGACTGTTTTTTATGATATCAATGCCATGCATTAATTGTCTCCATGTGACATTCCATTGCAGATAGAGCTCAGAGAGACACTTAAAAGCTTCTCTGCTCACTCCTTCATCTATAGTACCTTGTGGGGGTTATTCTGGTTCATTCGCTCGGATTAAAATTTGCATCCTTGCAAGTGAACCAGATCCCGCCTTGCAAATGGTGGTACGTCCATAAAATACTGGGCGTTCCCATATGCTAACCCCCCCCCCCCCCACACACACACTCCCCCATCCCCCGCCCTCCGGCTGCAAAGATGGGTGTGTGTGCCCAGCGAACAAACAAACAACATCGGCCATCTGAAAGGACCTGAATAAATCCAAAACAATTCATCACGAATAGCAGTCTGAAACCAACTTCAATTTTTTTAAATTTTTTATGGAATTGCTACTTTAATGAAAACGGTGGTAGTTTGTAGTCATGGATACATATAGTTTTAACACTTTAAGTGTAGAACCAAACCGGTAGTTTATTCTTTTTGGCTCTTATTGGTCAGCCCTTCAAGAACATAAATATACTTTATTTTAATAGATACATGAATGATGTTGTTCAAGAATTATGCTGCTTTCCCACTGCAGACCCGTTTTAAGTACTGGTATTTTGAAACGATATTTTTAAACGGTATTTAAAACGTTATTAGCATTCCCACTGCAGCAGTTTTAAATACCGTTTAAGTACCATTCCCATTGCAGCGAACCGTTTAAAATGTAAAGAGTGCCTACCCCCCCCAAGTGTAAAGAGTGCCTAACCCCCCCAAGTGTAAAGAGTGCCTACCCCCCCAAGTGTAAAGAGTGCCTAACCCCCCCCCCCCCCCAAGTGTAAAGAGTGCCTAACCCCCTGTGCCCCCATCTCCCCTCCCCTTGTACTTACCTGCACGGGGATCCAGGCCGGGGATGCAGGGCAGTGGGGAGGCAGCGGGGGTCCATATGGGGTCCAGGCAGTCCCTGTGCCTGATGAGAACTAGTAGTTCCAACTTTGCGCATGTGTCATGAGCGCAGAGCATAATAATGAGCCGCTCATTACATATGCGCATATGTAATGAGCGGCTTATTATTATGCACTGCGCTCATGACACATGCGCAAAGTGGGAACTACTAGTTCTCATCAGGCACAGGGACTGCCTGGAGTTTAAATACCGTTTAAAAGGCATTCCCACTGCCTTAAAAACGGTATTTAACTGTGTAGGACTCTGCTTTTTAAACGGGTTGAAATACCGGTAATCTTTAACCGGTATTTCAACTCTAGCGCTTTCCCACTGCAGCCTTAAACGGTAAATTGAGCTGAAAAATCTGCAATTTACCGTTTTAGACCTGCAGTGGGAAAGGGGCATTAGATTGCTGATGACTTGTCTATTTGTACATATTGTAATGTTTATTTAGCACCACCATATTCTGTTTTGCTTTACAATTGGGAAGAAAACAGAAATAAAACAAGACTTTGGAGTAGTAGACAGATATAGGGGTAGGAGGGTCCTGCTCTCTAGCTTTCAGTTTATAGCAGGCATGTCCAAACTATGGCCCTCCAGCTGTTGTGAAACTACAAGTCCCATCATGCCTTGGCACAGTTTTGCTAGTAGGGAATGGTAAAACTATTGCAAAGCATGCTGGGATGTGTAGTTTCACAACAGCTGGAGGGCCATAGTTTGGACATGCCTGGTTTATAGTAAAATAGCTATCGGATACATGAGGATAAGTGCAACATGTTCCAGGCAGGTTGTTTGTTGGCTATATTATTCAGTCACAGAGCAATGTTGGCCGGGGGGCAGCGGGTTGTGTACAAAGAGAACATATTTAAAGTTTTGAATGTGCAATATAAATGGGGAAGCACTTCGGTAGAATCAGTGTTGCAAGTAAGGGGGTACGGCGTGGTACGGAGTACCTGTAAGAAAGATGTTGCAGGTACGCAGTACCACTTACGCCCAGACCCACTGTTAATTCTATTTTCATTTTAAGTCTAAATATAATGCATCCGCAACCCGCCCACCCAGCATTATGATTGGTGCTGTATGCAGCTACCGGCTACTGCTGATTTAGCCTGTCACACTGACAGGCATCAGCGGCGCCGACAGCATGAAGAGCAGGCTCCACAATTGTAAGCACAAGCTGCCCGGCTCTCCCCCAAGCAAGAGCCAACCCACCCCCAGCCATCCCTATTTCCCATTCCTTGTCCCCTGATGCCACACCATTATTGTCATTTAGTCACTCCTCTAGCTTGTGTGACCACGCCCCCTCATGACACATGGCCACGCCCATTGTTGGTGGAGGCTATCAGTACCACCAAGAAAAAAATTCTACTTGCACCACTGGGTAGAATAGTCTGCAGAGATTAAGAGGGTGGCTCTGGAATGTGATAAACTGCTGGTGCCAACCCTTTTTCTGTGTTGAGCATGTGCGTTTTGACCTTTCGGTATTGGCCTTTTGACTGTCCATCCTATTATCTAAAGCCCTGTGACTGTGAGCAGGTAATGAGTGTGGATGTGAGGCTCAGATCTTCCACAGAGTGGAGGAGATGAATGTGGAGATCTTAAGATAAGGAACAAGGTGTTTGTTGGTGTACAGTAGGCACTTGTGGGTTGATAGCCTTTTATGTAAGCAGAAGTATTGTATACGGAAGTTGAAAAAAATACAGCTACCCAATACAAGGCAGTAGGTACAAGGAAGATCAGCCGCGCAGCTATGAACATTAACAATTGGTGAATATCTATTAGAGGGAGGACCAGAAAGGTGACTATTGCAAAAGTCATTGCGGGAGATGACAAGCACATGAATTTACATTTTATCAGTGTCTTGTGAGATATACAGTATGGGCGTATTCTGGGTATGTCATTTAAGTGTTTGTAACATGATTTGGATACAGATTGAATATGACGCACAATGGACAAGTCAATGATGACACCTAGGCAGTGAACGTAGCGATTTATTGCTTTGTTTTTAGCAGGAATAGAGCTGTCAGGTCAGCAACTATAATCGGATGATGGAATATTATATAGATTGAAAAGAAAAAGATTGTGGTTGCGATGGCGAGATGATATTCAAGGTCAAATGACAGAAAGGCAGTCAGTAACCTAGTCCAACATGTCTGGTAAGAGATCTGGAGAGGATTGGTGAATTTGAGAATCTTCTGCGTGACATAAACTGGGTACACATTGGCCAATATATCATTAAGAATATGACTGATATCATGAACAATATCGCTCAGAGTGTATGCACTATATTGCTCTCTCGCAGCGTGTATGCACTATATTGCTCTCTCGCAGCGTGTATGCACTATATTGCTCTCTCGCAGCGTGTATGCACTAAATTGCTCTCTCGCAGCGTGTATGCACTATATTGCTCTCTCACAGCGTGTATGCACTATATTGCTCTCTCGCAGCACTATATAGTTTACAATATCGGCGGTGCTGAGGATCGCTAAGTGTAAACCCAGCTATACAGTAGATAGAGATCTAGGGCTCAGCAGATCTAGGACTCAGCCTTGTGGAACTCCATCTGTCACAGAGGAATAAGGGCCTGATTCAGTGCCACTTGCTAAGCAGCAGTTGTTAAATGCAGAGAGCATGTACAAAGTCAAAGTTTAGGTAAGGCTTTTTACCTGGCACAGCAGTATAAGTTGATGTGACTTGCATTACTATACGATGAAATGGGCATTGATACTAAAGTATTTTATGCCTGTGCAGGGATACAGTCACTAGGTCTACAAGCATTAGGTTGACACCACTAGGTCGACATGCATGAAGGTCGGCATGAATGAAAATCGACAGGGTCATTAGGTCGACACAAGCATTAGGTCCACAAGGGGAAGGTCAACAGTCAAAAGGTCGACATGGGGTTTTTCACTTTATTTTTGAGCCGAGATGCCGACAGGTGGAAGCATGGCAAATGCAGCGAGCCATGCGAGGGGAAGCGGTGCTACGCTACGGTGTCCGTGTTGACTGTGTCGAAATTTGGGCCCCAAAAAAGTGAAAACCCCATGTCAACCTTTTGACTGTCGACCTTCCCCATGTCAACCTAGTGCTTGTGTAGACATAATGACCTTCAGTCATGTCAACCTTCCTGTATGTTGACCTTCAGTCATGTTGACCTTCATGCATGTAGACCTAATGCTTGTCGACCCAGTTACTGTCTACACTATGATCCATACCTTCTGTGCAATAATGCATTTTGGTCGGTGGTCCCTGATCACACATATTTGGGGTCATTCAGACCTGATCAGGTAAATGCTACCCCACCATAGTTTCCCCTACGCCTCTGTGCATTCGCAGCCGTGCACATAAGGGGAAATCAATTCAGAATCACTCACCGTCAAATGGATTTCCGTTTGCCGATGCCAAGTAAGTCTAGACTTACTCAGCGCTCCGATGGTCATGGGAAGAAAAAAGCCGCTGCTGGTGTCCCAGAAAATGCCGGCTAGCTGCACAAAAACAGGCTCCGGCTGTCAATCGCCTTGCGAATTGCCACCGCTGGCTTCGTTCAAAGGGGGGCATTGCGTGCCGCGTGAATGAAAGATGTTCGGTAAACGTTCTGGCTGCGAATCGGGTCTGAATGACCCCTATTTTGTCCTTTCTCCGCAATTGTGGGGGGGTATACCAGACTTCCTAAAATTCCGGGAGCCTGCCAGACAATCTGAGAGCCTCAATATGTGCGCTATTTATAATCAATATAAAGTTGTATTCTTCTTCTTTAATCCGGGGAATAAATACTGTGACAAAATGAATGATAGATATTTTTATAGACTTTGTTTCCAATGGAAAACATTTCTTTCAATGCAATTTTGTACTATTCAGTATCACACTTATCTTGTAATTACCCCCTTCTCTATAATGAACATGTGCTCAATCCACCCACAGGCAAAGGCAATTAATACCAAAGCAATGCTCTGTTACTGCTTCCTGTTAGTCAGCTGTTGAACATGTTAAAATACAAACTAATACATATAATCATTTCATTCTGCGGCATTAATACATGAGAGCATTGCAGCAATTGATGTGATCGAGTCAAGAAGCTGATCTCTGTATAACAGAGGGATCATTATTCTTTGTGTTTCCTGAATGACAATTGGATTTGAAGCTTCTATATTAATGCAGTGCAGAGGGTAAAAATATGCAGCCAGAGTCAGATTGCGGCACAGGTTTGAGGATGAAAGCAAACAATGAAATGTATTGACCCTTTTATGTTATATCATTTGGGAATGTGGTTAGAATCCCAGGAGTCAGGATCCTGTTGGTCACAATAACGACAGCGCAATCCCAACAGTCAGGATCCCAACCGAATCTGAATGTACAGCATGGTTGCCTACCTGACCCTCTCCTTCAGGGAGAAAATGCTCTGTTCCTGGACTTCCCTGGTAATGTATGATTGCCGTCACCTGTGGGGAGCTCAGTAATTGATAAGAAAGGTGTCACCACAGGTGATGGTAATCCTACATTACCAGGGAAGACCAGGAACAGAGCATTTTCTCCCTGAAGGAGAGGGGCAGGTAGGCAACCCTGAGGTACAGTAAGTACGGGCCTTGGGGTAGCTGGCTGCTCTCTCCAGCCACAGAGGGGTGGGGGGGATTTTGTCACATGGGGCACGAGTGGAGGTAAGTGGGTGGAATGGGGGTGTGGTGGCCGAAACATATTGTCGTAGCTGTGCCCCCCTTGCTATACTGAGATTACTGACATCGAGGGGGCATTGCTAGGATGACACAAATCAGCCAGAAAGGAAAAGGCTGCCTTTTATACTTGTAATGTGGGCGGCTGGGTCTGGGTTGTACAGAGATGCCGGTAGACTAGCCTAGACTTCCGGTGCTGCCGGGAGGGTCTCTCAATTTTCGGGACCCTCCCTCATGATTTAGGAGAGTAGGTGAGTATGGGTTTGGGTTAAGGGGACCAAACACTAGGAACATCTGCGATCTTAAGATGGACAAAAGATTTCAGGCAAGCGCACATCTTCACCAAAGATTTACAGTATCTTAAGATCCCGTGTGCGTTCCTATGGATCTTTTGCTAAATCTTCTGATCTTTCCTGCAGCATGTAAGATCAGGAGATTAAGCAAAAGATCCGCGGGAGCGCGCATCTGGTCGTGATTGGCCAATTGCTCGAAAATCGTCTGTTTGGCAATAAAATCGTTCTCATGTATGGGCAGCTTAAGGCAGAAAGGAGGGGGTAGGGATAGGCTATCGGGGAAGGTAAGGTTAGGGATAGGATTCCCTATCAGGACAGGATCCCAACTACTGAGATTTGTACCCAACCCATATAATTTACCTGGTGCATAACATAGAAAAAAAAGTGTGTTTTTTTTTCTGCAGGACTTGAACGTAGCTTAAAAATAATAATTTGGTAAGTTGTTGCCCTTTGGGGAGTATCCAGTTAGCGGCACTGGCCATGATTGGAAGGTGCCAGTATTCCGATTAATTTACCATTACCTTGCAGCTAGCTGCTTCCCAGAATTGACCTCGCACACCATAGAGGCACTCGTAGTGCAGTACACAGCGGCCCATCGCAATGTCACATCTCCTCTAATTGCTCGTGTTGGCAGGAGAAGATCAGCCTCGACCTTCCGGCGTGCCTCATTTAACATAATGCTAAATACTTTGCTCCCAATCTACAAACTCATTTTCCAGTTTCAGTAACTTGGGTTCAATTAATCAATTTATATGAGAGCTGTTTTTTTTAAACATGAATTAATGAATTCCTCCTATAATCACCGTAATAGGCTAGAAGAAAATAAGTAGAAAGTTCGGTACTTGTGAGTTATCCGGGCGCCCGATGTGGTCATCGCATGCCATTATAATAAGCATACGATACGACGCGATGCGACGCGATTTTCCATCGCGTCGTATCTCGTCGCATCGTATGCTTATTGTATGGTATACAATGGGATGCGATGCGACGCGACGCGATGTTTACACTTCCCGCCCATTTTTAAACCCGCCCTCTGGCACATCTGGCAGAAAATCATTGTGAGGTAGTTTCCAGAGGAGAGAGCAAGTGTTTGAGTGAGAGAAATTGATTTTCAGCATTGTCGCATATTACTGAGGTGAATTATTGGACATTTACCCCAATATTGCCCCATTTGGCCCTTTACACCTGCCCCATTTCACCCCTTACACTATTATTGCCAAAATGGCTGTGGTTGATGGCATCTTCAGCCTCCCAAAAACAGAGGAAGAGACAGTCACATTCCTGCAGGAGAAAGGGCTGCTCCCATTGACTGCCACATGCCCAAATGGCCACCCTATGCGCCTGTCCCTGAAAGAGCGCAAATGGCGCTGCTATATTAAAAGCTGCAGCAAAAAGCAGAGTCTGCGGGCCTCCCTATTTTATCCTGGGTGCAGGCTCCCCTTCATGACGATCCTGCGCTTTATCTGGTGCTGGTGTGATGAACTGACATCAATTGAATTCTGTGCCAAAAATTTGAAACTCTGCAATAAAAGCACCATTTTCTACAATGCCCTGATGCGGGAGGCATGCCAATGTGATTTAATGGCACAGCCACAGCAGCAGATTGGAGGCCCAGGGAAAATGGTGGAGGTTGATGAAACCCTGTTTGTAAAGCGCAAGGCCAATGTTGGCAGAGTACTCCCACAGCAGTGGGTGTTCGGAGGAGTGTGCCGGGAGACAGGGGACTGTTTTATGGTTGCAGTTCCGAAAAGAGATGCACCCACTCTCATTGGTGCAATTGTGCAGCACGTGGCACCTGGCAGCACCATTGTAAGTGATTGCTGGCGTGCCTACCAAACCAGTGAACTGGAGCGGGCTGGTTACAGCCACTTGCGGGTAAATCACCGCTTCAACTTCGTCGACCCAGAGACTGGTGCACACACACAGAACATTGAGCAACTTTGGGGGTGTGCAAAATGGCGCAACAAACGCCAGCGGGGAACAGCACGCCATCATCTAGATTCCTATATGCAGGAGTTCGTGTGGCGAAAATGCCTGGCGAGAGACAATGCATTTGAGCGTATTCTGCATGCGCTCACGTTAGTTGATAAATCATGATGTTGATTGAGATTATTGTGTGCTTTATGATTATTTGTTATTCTAATTTATTTCATTCTTATGTTAATTACACAGTTATTACCTTTAATTCAGTTGTCCTTAATGTGTCAGATATGCATGATATGGATGAATGATATTGGATGCTCACAGCCACTCCACTATCAACGTGAACCCGAAGCGTGGCGAGCGCAGCGAGCCCACGAGGGGCGGCGGTACGCGTCCTACGACCTTTTCATGCCCTACTATCCACTAGGGCGTGGAGTGAGAATATAATAGTGTGGCGAGCGCAGCGAGCCACCGAGCCCGAAGCGTGGCGAGCGCAGCGAGCCCCGCGAGGGGACACGGATACCTTCACAGGTAAGCGCGTCCCTTCGCGGGCTTCACAGGTGTCCATGGCGACGTGGACACCTGTGAAGCCCGCGAAGGGACGCGCTTACCTGTGAAGGTATCCGTGTCCCCTCGCGGGGCTCGCTGCGCTCGCCACGCTTCGGGCTCGGTGGCTCGCTGCGCTCGCCACACTATTATATTCTCACTCCACGCCCTAGTGGATAGTAGGGCATGAAAAGGTCGTAGGACGCGTACCGCCGCCCCTCGCGGGCTCGCTGCGCTCGCCACGCTTCGGGTTCATGTTGATAGTGGAGTGGTGTTAACAATGGGGATGGGACTGACATTGTGTCACTTTTTGGGACACTTTCTTGGGGGTTTTACACTGCAAAAATCGGGTGGTATCGCATCGCATCGCATGCCATGTGGTTAACATGCGATGCGACGTGATCACTTTACATAGTACCCGATGTAAAATCGGGTTCGGGTGGTCATCTCGTCGCGTCGCATCGCATGCCATTTGGTTAACATACGATGCCATGCGATGTAAAATCGGGTTCGGGTGGTCATCTCGTCGCGTCGCATCGCATGCCATTTGGTTAACATACGATGCCATGCGATGCGACGCGATGCGCATACGACCAAAAATCGGGCGCCCGGATAACTCACAAGTACCGAAAGTTCAAGATAAGAGGATTTAATAGTTGGGGAATAGATCATGTTAAGCTTGGTACACAATAGTCGACACTGCAAAGGATGTGATGTCGCTCTTGATTTCCCTGGAACTCCCTGGCACTCCTGGACAAACAATGTTGTTCATATGCACTAGGGTGGTCAATCCTCACCACAAAAACGCCAGGATTTAAATCCCGGGATTGCAGTTTCCAATCCCGAGATTTCGGCAGTATAATGCCGGGCCGCGTCTGAGCACCCGTTAAGATGCTGCCTGGCTTCTCCCGTCACTGCCTGTACTGCCTGCACTGCTCGCCCTCCACACCGACCCCCTGGCTACCGCACCGCCCCCATAGCTCCCACCTGCTCAGCTACCGCACCCGCCCGGTTCCTGGCCGCATCGGCATATGGAAAGTAAATATACGGTGCGGCCGGGGCATTTTTTTGTATAAGGGAAGCCAAATTGAGGATTTATCAAACCCGGATCCTGGGATTGGAAAAATGCCCCGGGATTGGCTTCCCTAATATGCACATCAGTGGAACATACAGGAGTATAGCAGTCATTGGTCAATATCCTCAGATTAAGCTGCATGTACAGTACAAATGAAAGAGGACATCGCTAATGACCCAGAGGTGTGTGCATCGTTAATGATATAGTGATGACTGGTTATTAATCATGCATACCATTTAAAATGTTGTCTAGTGTGTACTCGCCTTCAGAGCTGTGTAAACCTTTGCCAAGGTTCATCTCAAACATAGAAAAAATGCATGTAACCGAAGTTTACCAACTTATTTACTAATTAGTAATAGCCTTTGTAGATGTTAGTATATAAGTGCTCACTTTCCTATGGGTAGCAAACACTTTTCAGCAAAATCCTTCCACCATAAAGTCATTTATAACTTTGTTTACAGTATTTCAGTTCTATTGTATGTTGGATACATGACGCTTGTGTGATAGGTATCTATATGTATTTGTCACCTCTGTTTTTTTTAGATCCATATTCTCCCTAGTAGGTTCACCACTGCAAGCTTATTTCTTTTATCACTCCACCTACAGTAATTGATCAATGCTACTTCTTCTAACCAAGCCCCCTGTTTCCTTAACATATTTGGTACTTGTTTCCTAGCACGGCGCCAACGATTTTAATTGTATCCATCGGGTCGGAAAAAATCGGGACGATCACATCGCATGCAATGCGATCGACGCGACCGACCCAACTTTTAAATTGGAACCAATGTAAAATGGTCCCTGAGACCCAATTTTTACATTGGACCCAATGTTAAATGCCCCCCCCAGACCCCAATTTTTATTGTATACCCACCCTGATGGGTCAAATGCCCCCCCCATTATTAATGCCACCCCACGATGAACGCCAACCCGAAGCGTGGCGAGCGCAGTGAGCCCGCGAGGGGTGTCGGTACGCGTCCTACGACCTTTTCATACCCCCACTATCCACATCGGCGTGGAGTTGATTTTATATAGTGTGGCGAGCGCAGCGAGCCACCCCGCGAGGGGACGCGCATGACTTTACAGGTATTACGCGTCCCCTCGCCACACTTCGGGCTCAGTTGCTCGCTGCGCTTGCCACACTATATGAAATCAACTCCACACCGACGTAGATAGTGGGGTATGAAAAGGTCGTAGGACGCGTACTGCCGCCCCTCGTGGGCTTGCTGTGCTCGCCACGCTTCAAGTTGGCGTTCATCGTGGGGTGGCGTTAACAATGGGAGGGGGGGGCATTTCACATACAAATTAGCCATCAGGGTGGGTATATAATCAAAAATCGGGTATGGTGGGCCATTTAACATTGTTCCCTATGTAAAATCGTGTCCATCGCATTGGTCGCATTGTATGCCATTATAATGGCATACAATGGACCCGATTTTACATAGGAATTTAACATTGAGTACAATGCATACAATGTAAAATCGGGTTGGTCGCGTCAGTCGCATCGCATGCCATTATAATGGCATGCGATGGACCCGATTTTACAATTGTCGGGAAAGGTGAAAAAAGCCTGAAATCGGGTCGGTCAGGTCCCATCGCATACCTTAACTTAAGGTATGCGATGGGACCCGATGGGTGCCGTGCTAGGAAACAAGTACCACATATATTATTATTTCTGCTTAACACAAACATTTAGGATTGGTGTAACGGCTTAGAATTCCTTATTATGAGATACAGTAGCTACCAAATTTTCAAAGCTATCTATCCTGATTCCAAGCTACCACATGTCCCAAGGTATCTATCTTGATTCCAAGCTACCATATCTTCAGGGTTATGCTATCCCAATTCTAAGCTATTGAGTGTTCAGAGTTATATCCCGCTTCTGAGCTACCAGATGTTCAGAGCTATCTATCCCGATTCCAAGCTACTGTACCCTATCTTCAGAGGTATGCTACCCTGATTCCAAGCTACTGAATGTTCAGAGCTATGATATCCTGATTCCGAGCTACCAGATGTTCAGAGCTATGCTAGTGTAATGTGGACTAGCTAAAATGAGGGAGATTGGTAAACTGATGAAGGAGAGAGGGAGATTGCTATTATTTCAGGGAGTCTCCTGCAGAATGCAGGAGGGGAGGTAACTATGATGTAACAGTGTAATGTGGGCTAGGTGAAATGAGGGAGATTGGAAAACTAATGAGGGAGAGAGGGAGATTGCTGTTATTTCAGGGAGTCTCCTGCAGAATGCAGGAGGGGAGGTAACTATGATGTAACAGTGTAATGTGGTCTAGCTGAAAGGAGGGAGATTGGAAAACTAATGAGGGAGAGAGGGAGATTGCTGTTATTTCAGGGAGTCTCCTGCAGAATGCAGGAGGGTAGGCAACTATGAGTACATCCCAATTCCAAATGACCAGATGTGGTATGCTAACCCATTCCTAATTTCTAAATGGTGAGAGTTATGTTATAGTAGAATTGCAAGACATTATCAAGCCATACTCACTATTTAGTAAAATTACCATATTGCCATTATATAAATCTTACGCTCTTTATATGAATGGAATGTATTCTGCTTCCGATTTAATAACTAACGTTGAATGACTTACCTGAGATGTCGTTATAATCCATTTATGGTTTAAAATCGAACTAGCTCATTATTACCTATGGAATTGTATAACTATAGAGTATTACTCCCATTGTTATATGAATATTTCCTTAAGAAGACACCTAGAATGAGACAACTGTGTATTACCTGATATATATATATTTTTTTTTACATCTTGACGAAATATTAGACATTATTAGCTCCGGATATAAATAGACATGGAACAAGATCTACGTGGTAAGTATTAGATAAAGCAATGTACTGTACTAGAAAACAGTTGCTAGGCAATGTTTTAGTACATGCCTTGGAAATGCTAACTTCAAAACCTGTAACTCTAATGATAAATTGAGTACTTTAGAATTCTGCAGTAACTTCGGATGGCATTATCCTTTTTTTTGCCGGTGTCACCTTACATGGATGTTCTGTACTATCTGCATAATGAAGGCTTAAGCAACCATACATTCCAACATTAGAGGAAAAGCCAATTAGCTGCCTGGCCTATGGCCTGTGCTCATGGGTCAACATTACATGTATTTCCATAACATTTTGTATTGTAAAATCTGGATCCTGAAGATGCTGGACTTGTCCCCAGACTGTCCCTGCAATGTGAATAGATACTCATGGCTCCAGATAGATGCATGATTTATGCCCCTGTCATACAGTAGCAATAACCCAGGTTGTTGCCGGGTTGTTGCCGGGTCGACCCGTGTCAAGGTGCAGTGTGAAAGCATAAAACTGAACCTGGGTTGAATTGCCAGGTTGGTCGACCCAGGTTGTTCAGTTTGGTGCTTGTACCTCGACCCTGCAGCAACCTGGCAATAAGGGTATAACTCTGGTTGCCCTGTGCATAATGGGTCCGACCCTAGTTTGCAATCTGAAAGCGGTATCAGTCATAGGGGAAGATTCTCTAAACTAAAAATGCGGTAAACACCCCGTTATCTGGGTCTTTACCGCATTTTGGGATGCTCTAAGCATCCCCCGCTGGGTTACCACGGCGGGGGGCATCGCCAGAAAAATCTGGCGATGCCCCATAGAAGCCTATGGGCTTCTAACACAAACCTACCGCCGCCCCACACCGACCCCCCCCTCACCTGTGTCCGCACAACACAGAGCTGTGCTGCCCGGACTTGTGACCTCCTCCTCCCTGCACTATGATCCTCTTCCGTAATTATTGCATATGTTAGTGCATATGCGATAATTATGAATGCGGTAGCCGGCGATAGGGGGCGGTAAGGGGGTGCGGATGTTAGAGCATCTCCCCCATAGCCCTAACACATCGCAATGCTGGGTTAGACCCGACACCGGCATGAATCTGGCGGTTTCACAATAAACCAGGGTCACCCTTCTTTTACCCCATGTCAAATTGCTGGTTTGTTCGACCCAGGTTATAAGCGTTGGTGCTTTCACACCGCACCTCGAGCCAGGTGGACACATAACGAACCCTGCAATTACACAGGTTCGAGCTGCTGTGTGAAAAGGTTATTAGTCGTGTTAATTCTGCAAAGTGCAACCTACATCAAATGCAGGGAAGACTCGGGAAATCATCCTGAACCCCACAGAAACTAGGGAAAATAAGATAGCAGGACAGTGTAGAAGGCTGGCTCGGAGGCAGTTAAATGGAATCCAATGGTTAGTTTTTGAAACTTTTACAAATAATGGATTAATAACAGCTACAGTAACAAGTGATAAATATTACAGTATTACAGTAAATAAAAATGTTTGGAGTAGTGATTTCCAAACTGGGTGCCTCGGGTCACTTACAGGGGTGCCCTGGGTTTGGGTACTAGGACCAGTTGAAATTATTTATGGTCAGCTTAATAGGAACAACCAGTGCTTGTGGCTGCCAATAATAAAATATGTGGACAATCACAAGCATACTTGCAAACTTACTGGTTGTGTTTTATTTAAAAAATAAATAAATGACCCATTTGATTTGAAATCTTTGGCCATTTTCTCAGTGCTAAACCAACCTAAATCATTGCTCCTCCTCCCCCCTATGCCTCCTGGCGCTGCCCATCATAGGTCTAATAGGGCGTACAGTACACACGGTTTGATGTTGTCTTGTATAGGCAAAATCGAATCAAAATCACACAGTTTTTCAACCGCGATTCAATTCTGATGCGCGGCAAGACTATATAGGGTAAAGATCTCTTCTATACAGTAGAGTCTAAATAGAATTTGTACACTAATGTTGTCCTCACCAATCCTGCTGTTCTCCATGTTACACTGCCCAGTGGTGTAGCTAGGTGCCACGGTGCCCGGAGCAAGGGCATGTTTTGCGCCCCCCCCCCCCGATTTGTATAAGGCGAAAAGGAGGCGCGGCCTAACATTATACCACACACGTAATGCCCATTGAACATTTTAGAGAACTTTGTAATACCCATTACACATAAAGCCACATGCCGTATTGCCAATTACACATAAGGCCACACATGATGCCCATTACATACTATATAACACACCGTAATGCCCAGTACACACTATATAATAAACCGTAATGCCCAATACATACTATATAACAAACTGTAATGCCCATTACACATTTGACACATAAGTGCCACTTATCTACATGCTCATTGCTAGGAACTTCATGCTTGATGCCAAGGGGCTTCATGCTCGATGCCAAGGGGCTTCATGCATGTTGCCAAGGGGGACTGAAATTGCTCGTTGTCAAGGGGGACTGACCAGGGCTGCCATCAGAAATTGTGGGGCCCAGGAGCAGGAGACACTCTCTCTGACGCCGGCAAAGCGGGGAGCGGGGGAGCCGGCGGCTGAGAGCATGGCTGCGGTGCCAGGTGATATTTCAGCGCCTGGAGCTAGTGCTCCACCGGCTCCACCCTAGCTGCGCCCCTGACACTGCCTGTGCAACTTCTATGTATGTGATTTGTGGATCGCAATGAAATATGCATTTGTCCTGGAACCCAATATAAAGATGATTAGTATGAGACTGAGGTGTAAATGTATGAATCTTGGAAAAGTGGCATCTATCCCTATAAAGACCTTATGTGCAAGGTGATAAGCCAATCAGCTCCAATATGTAAATTGACAGTTATGAGCTGATTGGCTGGGGATAGATACCACTTCTCAGAGCTTCGTACATTTACCGCTGAGAACCAGCAGATACTGTACCGCCGTCTCCTTCTGCCTTCTTTGTTTCTTTTTATTAAAGATTTTAACTCTTTATTGACTTTCATCTCAGTGCTCAGAAACAGCTGCAGGGACCATATTGATTTTTCCTAGGGGGTAAACTCATTAAATGATACCACCAGAGAAATAGCTCTGTTTAAAAAAAAAAAAATCTACAATGTGCATTATTATTATTGAATAAGGGATGATGGCCCTGGAAAGTTAATTGAAAATGATGTTGAGGTGGTGTGAGTTGCATCTCTGTTGAATGTCAATGACACAATTAGCCTAGGAATTATATTGGAGGATGCATTAGTGGAGCAGTCATTTTTTTTTTGTGTGTGTGTCTTTCTTGTCTGCTCTGCTGGAATGTGGAAATCCTGCATGTTGTGTAGGTCTCCTGAGATCCTGGCATAGTGCGCCACTCTCCTGCCCATCCCCATTCAGTACATTCAAGTGTGATCAAAAGGATTGGTGCTACAATTCTAGTGGGGGGGACTCCCCAAGGTAGAACCAGCATTGTGAACATTGATTCAGCATAACTCCCAACTGTCCCTTTTTTTGGGTGGGGGGACTGTCCAGCATCCCACCAGGGGTCAGCAGTGTCCCGCGGTAAAGGGGGACCACTACCTAGCAGAGCAGCAGTGAATAGACACTGTGCGCATGTGCATAGCGTCTATTTCTGGAGACAGAGGAACAGGGAGTGTTGCCAGCAGCCACAGCGGCGCAGAGAAGGCTTGGCTTCATGATCACAGACATTCCCATGAAGCCATGCCCCTTTCTCTGAGGTCACACCCCTTACTGGTACCAAGCATGGGAGGATGCACGGGAGTCCTGCTTTGGTACAATAAAATGTTGAGAGGTATGTTACGGTGGATGTGTGGTGTTAGTAAATTATGGTAGATTAAATTAAATATTATTTTTCTACACTGGTGCACTACACTGACTGCACCTGTACAATGGCTAGGTGGGCTGGAAAACGTAAACCGTTGGTAGATCTCGAGGATTGGTTTTGCCACCCCTGACCTCATTGGTCAGAGCATGGGAAGAGTACTGTTTGTGCTGACCAATTAGAGAGTCCCAACACATTCAGTCCCAGCAATATTCTTACTGCGCATCCCAGGAATGTCAGGGAATTGCAGTGCCAGTGGTATAACTTTCGTACCAAGCCTTGGAAGCATTTTACTTTTACAGACGATTTTCAGACTTTTTGCTTGTGGTCAGGCTCAGGATTTATGTTTATACAGGCAATTAAAAAACTAATCTGAGAAGTAATTGGTTGTGCAATTTATGAGTAAAACGAGAAATGATATATTACCTTCCTGATTAGCTTTCAACTGATGACATTTAGATTTGTTTTTTTATGATCTATTAACTGATTTTCAGTTTTATAATATATACTTAAATAACTCAATTTAACTTATTTATTTACCAGTTATTTATACGGTATAGCGCATACATATTCCGCAGTGCTTTACAGAGAATATCTGAACATTCACACCAGTCCCTGCCCCAGTGGAGCTTACAATCTATGTTCCCTACCACATGTACATGCGCACACAGACATTCTAGGGTTAATTTTGTCAGAAGCCAATTGACCTACCAATATTTTTTAATTTGGATTGTAGGAAGAAACCGGAGTACCCAGAGTATAAACACGCAAACACGGGGAGAATATAGAAACAGTTAGGGCCATGTTGGGTATTGAATCCATGACCTCAGTGCTTTGAGACAGCAATGCTAACCATTACACCGTCTGTGCTGGCCATACAGTCATAAACTATAATCTCATATTTTGACTCGTTTTACTGTCTACAAAATGTTCTATTACCTAATTTCCCATTTCACCTTCCTCTTTTAGTAAGGAATTACCTGGTGTTAAATAAACAATTCCTCATTATGATGATGTAGCAGCATCCTGTGAATACAATCCAAGGAGTACATTTACTAACATGGGTGTTTTATTGAAGATGGGATGTTGCCCATAGCAACCAATCAAATTCCATCTATTAACTTCTAGAACAGCGGTTCTCAAACTCGGTCCTCAGGACCCCACACAGGCAGCTGCGCTGGTGCATTCATTACTCATTAACACATTTTAAAAGACCCACAGGTGGAGTTAATTATTTAACTTGTGATTCTGTGAGGAGACCCGCAAAACATGCGCTGTGCAGGGTCCTGAGGACCGAGTTTGAGAACCTGTGTTCTATAAGGTAATAAATAAGAAGTAGAATGTCATTGGTTGCAATGGTCAACATCCCATCTGCAAAAGAACTCACATCTTACTCAATTTACCCCAAAGTATCTTTTTTTTTCAGTCATAAAAAGAGAAAGATTTCTGTCCAATCAGGACCTTTTTACATCCAATATAGTCAATGGCTTGAATAATAGGTTTTTTAAGAGGGTGAATTGGCAATTAAGAAGGAATCAGCTGGAGTTCTTCGCTTCAAAGGGCAAAATGTAATCGCAATCAAGTTTTTATATGACATCAAGTAACATTTCCAGTGAGATAAGTTGAATGCAAATGGCCAGGGAAGGTCCTGTCTGTCTTATTGCATGTAATGAGAACAAGAATGAGACGCAGTCTACTGGGATTCACCCTAGAAGTATTGTATGGTACCTACATCTTATAGTAACAGTGTTTTTTAAATCTTATGAAGTGCTGACTTATGCTGGGTACACATTGGGTGGCGTCTACAGTGATGTTGGAGATTCCGACAAGTCGGAAAATCAAAATCTAAATGTTGTCCAGTGTGTACGCACAATATCGATGGTGATGCGCACTATCGTGGGTTATTAGCAAAGTCCTTTATTCAGTCTCATCAGTCTCTCTCTCTCCGTCTGCAGCTGCTAAAGCAGAGGTCATCAGAGGTCTTAGCTTCTTCCGCTTCTCCTGACTTCTTAGGGGTGGATTTTGGAAGGTGATGGTTAGCAAACATCAATGTGTGCACATTTACAGGTGTCCCATACCGAGACTGTATTTACAACGTGCGTTTCGCCTTTAGCATCTGGCTTTACTATATGGCTCTTATCAATTTTATAAAACGGGTGAACTGAGAAGTATCTATGCTTTCTTCATTTAATAAACGGACCCTTTTATAACAATTTAAGTTGCCAACAGTAGCCTATGGCGTATACCCGTGCAAATTTATGAAGCAGATTTTTGGTGCTTGGTACAGACTTTTATATTGGTAAGAAATACTACTTGTACAATCTATTATATAATATACATAATTTTCTAACCAAATGTGCCACCGAACACATCCATTGCATGGTACAGGGGGTATGCCTTCGGTTAGCAGTGGATTTACGCTGATTACCGAGCCTTGCTGAATTATCCCGCCCATTATGTTGTTTGTGGTTATGAAGTCTCTTAGTAAGACTGTAGGTCTGTTGTCATTTACATTTATAACCGCATGTTCCTGCACATACAGTTAACACAATATTTCAAATTGTTTAGGTAGTTAATCTATCTTACTATCTGTATAACTGTGACTGAAAAAGATTACATTTCAAAGCCTGTTATATGTGAGCATATTAAAATGATAAATGATAGGGCATGTACAAGTTGCTGCTTGACGTACCCGAAGGCTCAGCTCTGACCAATTCAGGAGCTAAGGGAGAATGTCAGAGTAAAAATGTCTTCTATAAATGTACAGTACCTCTTGTAATGATCATTAGGTAATGTGTTTTACACGGACTCAGTACCTTATTCTGGGTGACAGGCAAACCTGCACCGCCTACCACCCGCATGCACGCCCTCGCACGCCGAATGCAGGGACAAAATCAATGATTTTATAAGCACTCGCAGATCTAAGATACCTCTATGGTGTCTTAGATCTGCAGGCTCCCTGTACGGGAAGAGGGCGGGCAGCTGACATCCGCTGATGTCAGCTGCCCGCCCCCTGCACCCGCATCATCGACGAATTTCCATGGGAACACTGGACGTTCTCATTGGCGGGACCGCAGCCTGCAACACCACACCCCCAGAGCTGTGTGCGAACGGCCGGCAAGTTATCCATTTGCCATGGCCGCTCAAGCATGCGCAGTCACGAAGCCTCGCTCCACTGTGCGAATACGCAGGGGAGCGAATAGACAAGAATAAGGTCCTTATTTTTTTTTGATGTGTTGGCCTAATGCCTGTTGACCTGTATTGGTCAACCTAATGACTATTGGCCCAGGCACTGTAGACCTAATGATCCAGACCTGTATTTTAAGTGGTTGTGCTAATTAGTAAACATGATTAGATTACTATATAGGAGAGGTGCCACTATTTAACTTCTCTTCCCCACAATCCCTTTACCCAGATGTTCTCTAATTAGGTGCCATGGCAACCTGGGATCCCGCCCTCACTTGCAGGGCTGCCATTACAAATCATATTATTTGTGGTCAATGTGATTGGCAAAACAAGTGCTATTGGCTGCCGAGGTGGCAATCATAAAATATGTGGAGGAACAGAAGAACCACCGGGTCCACCACCCCATAACTGAACCGAAAGATGTCCCATTTTACTGAACGTATAAATTTTTTGCCTAGGGGTGCTGTAAAAACATGCTGAGACTCTAGGTTGCCATGATTCAAATATGTTTTTGAACCATTGTCTTTGGGCCAGATGCACTAAACTTCAAAAGTGATAAAATGGAGGGTGATAAACAGCCAGCCAATCAGTTCCTACTGCCATGTCAGGAAGGAGCTGATTGGTTGGTTGTTATAGAGGACGGGTTGCGAACTCCATTAATCATATCCAGAAAGCATTAAAATACAGTATGTCACATCCAGAAAAGATGTGACACACTCAGCCACATGTGTTTCCTCATAACCTGCACAGTTTGTTAACATAAAAATGTCTGGCATGCAGATGGAGCCGGCCTTGTCTTTGCAGGGGATGGCAGCAGAATCGCCAGCCGCCACCCCCCGCCAGCCGCCATCTGCTCTGCGAAAGGGGACGCGCGCGCATCTCGTGTCCCCTTCCGACGGCGCTTCCCCCGGGTCCCCGCCGGCTTGTCGGCGGTCACCTGGGGTCCCCACCGCCTCCCCGCCCCCCCCCAACCCTGTCCATCTCCGCTGCCCGGAAACTGAGACACACTTGCGCGTGAGACGCACGCGCGTCTCAGTCAGATGGAGCGCCAGGCTGGTGGCGGATCGCCAGCGGAGACAGTCTGGCAGTTCGCCAACAAGAGGGAGCCCGGCTCCATCTGTATGTACTCCCAGTGCTAGGCCCAAATAACATCAACATTATTTTTTTTTTTGCCTGACAGCCCTTTAATTTTGATTATTACAGTTTGTTTTGTTGTTTGTTTTATCAAAGGTAACATGCTCATATTGCACTCATCCAGCCCTTTGTTTGGAGGAATTTAGAAGCATAAATAGATTCAAGGAGCAGTGTTATGGTCCATCTGTTCAGATGCTTTATACAATACTCATTCTCCATGTAAATCAGATGCCCATGAATTGCAAATGAAACTGACTAGAAAATTCTCTACTTCCACATTAGGATATGGTGTCCTTTCTGACGGCTATGGGATATAGGGTCGACAGTATGAAGACCGACATACATTAGGTCGACTACTAAAGGTCGACAGGGCTTAGGTCGATACATAAAATAGGTCGACAGGTCCGGAAGGTTAACAAAAGCATGACTTTTTGTCGATTTTTGTGCCAAATGCTAATGTAAGTCGACATAGACATCATACCGTGCTTCGGGCACGGTGCTTCGCTGCGCGGTGCCTCGCTCTATTTTCCCTCCACGCCCTAGTGGATGGTAGGGTATGAAATACCAGCTATTTTTGAAAAATAAAAATGTGAAAAACTCATGTTGACCTTTTGACTGTCGACCTTCCCAATGTTGACCTATGGGCATACTTGCCGACTTTTGCTGGCTGCCTTCCGGGAGAGGGCAGCCAGCTCCGTTATACAGGGGGGCGGGGCTATCGCCGGGAGCTTAAGAGACAGATTGGGGGCGGAGCCACAGACGGGCTTCCCTGTTGGGGGGCGTGCCTACAGTGATCGCGTCATTTTAGCCACGCCCCCCGCCGTGCAATGCCGGTATTTCAGGCATTGCACGGCGGGGGGGCGGGGTTAAAATGCCATTTTACTCACGGACCCCCCCGCCGAGGGGCGGATCGCGGGGGATTGGGATTAATGCGGGAGGGTTGCCCCCCTTTCCGGGGGGCCGGGAGGGGGACCCGATTTCCGGGACCCTCCCGGCCATTCCGGGAGGGTACGCAACCCTGCCTATGGGCCGACCCTGTCGACCTATTTCATGTGTCAACCTAAGCCCTGACAACCTTTAGTGGTTGACCTAATGTAAGGTCAACCTTCATACTGTCGACCAAGCAGCTGTATCCCTTAAGGCCCCCATACACTGAGCCAGTTTGGTCTGATTTGGTGCCGAATCCGACGGATTGGGCCATGAAATCGGACCAACACGGCTGTGTGTGACATGCCGTCAGGTCCGATGCGCAATCCCCAGCGCATCGGACCCGTACCCTGTGGTCGTACCGGTGGGACAGCAGATGTGTCGCAATCGGACCCATCAGTGGCACATCGCGGGTGCTTTTTAGTCCTTGGGGTAGGCAGCTCCTAGACGCGGGGTCCGGCCAGCTCCTAGTGGCGGGCAGCGGGGTCTGTCCTAGCTGCGGCAGCGGCTGGGAGCTAAGTTGTAGCGACATTTTGCGGGGCAGGGTGCGGCTGCTTAATATTTTGAAATGCTTGGCCTGACGTTGATTGATTAAGAGAATTCTCAGCCAATCGATGGGAGGCTGCTGATTGGCTGAGAGAATTCTCAGCCAATCAGTGTCTGGCCAGTCATTTCAATCGCATGCGATTTACTGCATGTAAAAATGGCACATCAAGTGCCAAATCACATGTGAGCCTCCCGGGGAGCTGCGAGTGTGTAATTTGTTAAAGCCATTTTCTCTTGGGGTTAGCACATGCGCAGAAATGCGCAAACCCCAACCATCGTGGCTGGGGCCAAATTCGGATTGCTATGAATGATCATGAATTGGCCCCATTATTCTGGAGCAGACAGCAGAAGGCTTATCCATATGCTGATACAGGCTGAGTATCCCTTATCCGAAATGCTCGGGACCACAAGCATTTTGGATAATGGATTTTTTTCATATTTTTGGAATATTTATTTTTTTCATACTTACCTAGTCCCCTGGTGGTGCCCCGATGGTCCCCCGACGTCCACGGCGGCCTTCAGGATCCTCTTTAATGACATCTCTGGTCCATGGGGTGCATTGCACGAATTTGCAGGTGCGTCACCAGCGCACCCACGTATTTGCGCAGTGCACCCCTGGGACCGGAAATGCCGCTGAAGAGGATCCCGGAGGTCCTCAGCAGAATAACGGAGCCGCCGGGACCAGCGCGATAGGTAAGGCTGCGGGGGATTGGGGGGGGTTTGAATGGGCAGCGGGGGGGGGGGGGGGCACCCAAAACGTAGCTACGCCGCTGCTTAGTGGGTATGTGTAGTGCAAATCTGCACAATTGTCGCTACAGAATCTGGCATAAGTTCAGCTCTGCGTTAGGCTGCAGATAATAACGATGTTCCATTGTGCCTATGTTTTCTTACTTACCATAATAAATGTACTGTCACAGTCCTGTCATCTTTGTATATCAATACTCTCAGGACTGAAGCTGGTGGAAGGGACTTCTTATTACAGTACATCTGCTTTCCTAGGAGCGACTTGCAAATGATCCCACGTTCTTTTATCTCCACTCCCTGTTGCTAAATCAATGTTTTACATGTAGATAGATAAAATATTTATTTTTCCACCATAGCCGTAGTGTTTGTGCTCTTACGCAGTACGATGAGAGATTCATTCCTCTGCCAACGTGTTACTGCTGTTATCATTTTGTGTCCTCTTACTGCAACAATTAAAAATTTAAAACGGAATGTTATCTCTTTTGCACTGGGACCCCATTCCAGATGTTTCCATTTAACTTTGATGAATGTATCCCTTTAAGGTTTCGTTGTAGTAGTGCAGCAGTGGCGTAACTATTAATTATGCGCCCTGTTGTAGTGCAGCAGTGGCGTAACTATTAATTATGCGCCCCCCCTTGCCGAAAATTTTGCCAGTGCCCCCCCCCCCTCCAAGTACGGATAACAACCCCCCTCCCCATAGGGTTAGCAGACCCACCCCCCCATAGGGTTGACCCCCCCCCGTGCGGCCGGTACCTCCTGACGCATCTGTCTTGCGGGACCCGGCTCTCCCGGCTCCTGCTGCTTATAAAAAAAGTGACATTCGGAAAATGGCCGCCCCCATACCGACGCCGCCGCCTCCTCTAGCATCCTCAAAAACTGTCTTTCGTATGGGGGCAGCCATTCCGAATAACACTTTTTTGTTTATAAGCAGCAGGAGCCGGGAGAGCCGAGACCCGCAAGACAGAATCGCCGGCAACAGGACCAGACGGCAGCGGCTAACTATAGCCCCGCAGCCCCCCCGGTGCCCACACATTCTAAGCGCCTCCCACCACCACGGGGGCTGCGTGGCTATAGTTACGCCACTGATACACTGTACTTACATAGGGCTCTGTTGAACTAGTGTAGACACTGTGCAAATTACTTTGTATTCAACCCAGATTGAATTGCACGGCGCCATGCACACATTCAATTTAGGGTATATAGTACAGATCTGTACTGTATAGTCTTGCCAGGAAATGGTGGTTAGGTCGACACTGAAGGTTGACAGGCCTTATGTTGACACAGACAAAAGGTCACATGCCTAAGGTCAACAGGGTGAAAAGGTTGACAAGCATTAGGTCAACTTTGGGAAGGTCGACAGTCAAAAGGTCAACATGGGTTTTTCACATTTTCTTTTATTTTTTAGCTGACGTGTACCGACAGGCGTTATTTCGTGTCCTACCATCCACTAGGGCGTGGAGGGAGAATATATTAGTGTGCCCAAATCGTGACAAGAGCAGTGACCCATGCGAGGGGACAAGGTGCACCAATACGGTGTCCATTTGGGACAAAAAAGTGGAAAACCCATGTCAAACTTTTGACTGTCAACCTTCCCAATGTTGACCTAATGCTTGTGTCAACATTTTGACCCTGTCTACCTTTTGTCTGTGTCAACCCTAAGACCTGTTGACCGTCAGTGGTCGACCTAATGTATGTTGACCTTAAGTCAGTGCCAAATTAAGCCTTCAGGGGGTCCGGGGCACTTCCAAGCTCCCAGTTCCCAGCTCCCAGAGCTGCCTCTGATTAAAAACCCTCCCATGACTAGGCTGCTGCTGCTGTCCTCCATGGGCCTGAGAAACATGTAATGAGCTCCACCAATCAGACCTCAGCACAAACCTACAGAAAAAAGAGGGGGGTTGTTGCAGCGCTCTCAGATTTTAATGAGTAAACCAATCTCAATGGTAATAAAATTTAACATTTAATAATGACACAAAACATACAATAAATTGATAAAAATAGAAATGGAAAAAAATAAATATAATAATAAATAAAAACAACAGCAAGTGGACCAATTGATATATGTAGGTGATATAACCTGCTCTGGTAGACACAACGTGGGCTGTGTTCTCACGTGCACAAGCGGTCCAGCGAGCAGGTTGGGATTCCCACATGCCCATCGTAAATATATCTGCTGTGCCCGATCATTGTCTTAGTACATAAATGAGTCTGTACACTTCCGGCTTGCGTACCAATAGACCGGAAGTGATTAATATATCTTCCCCCTTGTGCGTGTCAAGGAGCCGGATGTAATGAATACACACACTGGCTCCACCACAGTGTGGGAGCATAATGAAGTCCGCATACTTCCGCCCAAGCTTGTCAGGGGCTGGAAGTCCGGACCGCCGCACTTTCACGAAGGTTTCTAGAAGGTTAGTTAATCGTTCCCCATAATTTGTGTATATGTTCTCCAAGCCCCACAGATATTTAGTGGATTAAATCTAATAGCGATAAGCGCCATATTCATTGGATAGCTAAATATGACCTATGGATAATATATCAACATCCGGGTCAAAGGTCATTTTGGCGTTTGTGACTGTCTTTATTCTGTTCAAAATCGGTAATCCTGATAAATAATTCTATGGTCTAACTACTGAAAGTCTGTCTCCGAGTTCTCTTAACAATATGTTATTGTATTTGTTTTTCTTTACACTATGACCAGTATCACTGTGATGTCATGAGGTCAACCCCCATTAATTGATTGTGGTATATATACCTGGCTGTGAGCCAACACTAGTCACCTTGATAAAGCTGTCCCTAGTGACAGCGAAACGCGTTGGTGACCAAGCCCTTCCTACTGTGGACATTATATTCTACCTGCTGAATCATTCTGGGACCCCACAATCATTTTACATTGGTTTGGAGCACTTTATCTCCTTGGCACAGAGCACTTTACAAATTGAGCCTCCCCGCATACTCAAAATCCGGATTGGGGTGAAGATCACGGCTCATTTGCGTCTTTTGGAGTACCCCATCTTTTCCCATTGCACCAATAAGCACTTTAGAGAGGATCCCTACAAGCAACATTGTCCAAATTGGACAGGGACACCTCCAGCGACATAATTGGGATTACAAATTGGACTCCAGTGCCCTCCTCAAATTGGTTGTGTCTACCAGAGCAGGTTATATCACCTATATATATATCAATTGGTCCACTTGCTGTTGTTTTTATTTATTATTATTTTTATTTTTTTCCATTTCTATTTTTATCAATTTATTGTATGTTTTGTGTCATTATTAAATGTCAAATTTTATTACCATTGAGATTGGTTTACTCATTAAAATCTGAGAGCGCTGCAACAACCTCCCTCTTTTTTCTGTATATTTAATCAGGGACCTGACTAGTCCCTTGTTGCAGCTGCTCACCCTGAGTATAACAACCAGGACATATATATATATATATATATATATATATATATTTTTTTTTTAAATACATGCCACCCACAGGTGGTCCCTAGCTAGAGGGGGGCCCAGGGGTACTGACCCCTTTTGCCCCTGCTTTAATCCGGCCCTGGTCAACATAATGATCCAAACCCGTCTTGCCTGTAGAGTCTATTTTTCTATTCAATTTCGATGCCACGGGGCTGCGCATCGGGATTGAATCGAAATCAAATGCGTTCATTTTCGATTTTATTTGGCTTATATAAGCAAAAGGGAATAGAAAGATAGACTACATCGAACCGTGCGCAGAGAGAGAAAAGCCTTTTCTATCAAGATGTCAGTACCGACCATGGCACTGCTGCTGCTGGAGATGATTCCTGTTGCATAGAGGGTTGGGACATTCAATTAAAATATGCTTTATTATTTGGAATAGTAAATCCAGTTAGTTAGTTAGTTAGTTTGTTTTTTAATTCTAAAATTAATTTCATGTTTTGGTTTTCGGGTTTTGAAAATCTCAGTGAAATGTTTTGATTTTAGATTTTCATTAAAAAAATGGAGAAAAACTGGTAAAATCCTGTATTTTGGAGCTCGTTGTGATCCTCCAGTGATTTCTCTTTCATGGATAAGTAATTTAAAACAATTTAAAGTCAATGAAGCCTTTAAACTTCTATCATTAATATTAATTTACCGCTACTGTCCCTCTAATGTCATCCTACTCCTAATATTAGCCCTTCGATGGTCATTTGTCTGCTTCTACCCTGTGCACAATCATTTAAAATACATCTGGGAGTTGGGGGGTGGGGCTTCAGAGGGAAAGTGGTCTGGGAAATGTCAGTGAAAGTAATTGGTCAATGTCCTTGAGCTGCAATTAGTGGCACCCGAACCCTTGATTGGGTAACACAGAGTACAGGGACAGTGGTACAGATTGATGTAGGGCAGGCATGTGCAAACTGTGGTCCTCCAGCTGTGGTAAAACTACACATCCCAGCATGCCTTGCCATAGTTTTAGCATTCCCTAATAACAAAACTGCGGCAAGGCATGATGGGACTTGCAGTTTCACAACAGCTGGAAGGCCATAGTTTGGATATGCCTGATGTAGGGACACTAGGCAGGTTCGAGGCAGAATCGCATAAAATCCTACATATTCAGAGTCTGTATGAGCAGGGCAATCACCAGGCAAGCCAAAGCCCAGGACACAGACCCCATGGGTGTTACTAGCAGGCAGGGCTGTCACTAGGAATTCTGGGGCCTGGGACTGATTTCCAGTCCGGGCCCCTATGGGCCCCCCTCATCTCCCCCCCTCCCTTCACTTACCGCCCAACTCCTACTCCCTCATCCCCTCCTGCTGAACACAGCGTGTCTTGAAGCACAGGCTTCGTCAATGCAGGACGCCTGCAACCAATTAAAATGCAGCTCCGGCTGTTGAGCCAATTAGAGCACGTGTCCTGGCAGCTGCTCTGATTGGCTAACGGTACACGAGCTCTGATTGGCTCAAAAGCAGGTGCAGAATTTTTATTGGCTGCCGGTGTCCTGCATTGAAGAAGCCTGTGCTTCGTTCAGTGCCCCGAGCGCAGCGCAGGCAGCACAGCAGAGGCAGTAGGGGAGGGTAGTTTGCGGTGGGCAAAATGAGCGGTCTGGGCACTTCCAGAGGCTGGGGCCCGGGACAGCTGTAGCCACAGCACCCTTGGCACTGAATGGGGTCCCTTATCCATACCGCCTAGCTATCCTGCTATCCTGCCACAGTTGGTTGAGCCAATGATCACTGATGTTTCGGCTCTGCAGAGCCATCTGGGATCACTGAATAGATGCTGTGCGCAAGACATCTACCAGTACAGGGTTTAGAGCTGGTGGCTACCCAGCTGCTCGGGGAGCGCTAGAAATGCCCCCAAAATGATGAAGACATTGATGATGAAGGCACTAGGCCATCCCTTTCCACTCAAGGACAAGCCCACCACTGTGGCTCCACTCCCTTTTCAAGGTGTGGCACGTCCCGCCTCAAAGTAAGATGAAGATGGGAGATATGCCTTTTCTGAATCCTGGAAATCAGTTTTGGAGGGAAACATCCCCCATTGTAGATCGGTAGGCCAGTTTCTCAGGATGAAAACCACGGGGTCCTCTTACCCCCTGCGTGATTGTGTACTGGAACAGGATAAAACAGAGCCTGCAAACCTTGAGTGGTGCATCTCTTCTGCAACATCAATAATTGAATATGCTGAATACCCCCAAGCAATATTTGCAAGGGGAAGAGTCTGTACAAAGCCTTTTTGAACTAAACTTGGGATCAGTTCGGGAGCAGATCTTATGCAGATCAAGTGCTTCAACAGATTGCGAGACAATCGTACATTCGTCTTACAATATGCTCCCGATCTCAATCATTTCGGTGTGTACCAGGCATAACAGGCGGTTACTGAAAGGATGAGGGTATCTCCTAAAAGCCCAAATCAAGTGGAATCCGATAAATCTTTGATCACCTGGTGCGGTGAGGTGCCGCAGATCACACCCCTAAATGTGTGAAAAAGGGAAAAATCTATAAAATACCCCTTTTACACCCAAAATCCCGAATCTGACCTGACATTTGGAAGACGGATCCTGGATTTGCACCATTTACACTGCGGCGCCTACCCGCTGTGTAGCCGGAGATGGCGCTTGGAGATGATGTCAATCGCCGGGACCTCAATCACCTCCACCGGGACCGCCGATCACTGTGCTGGAGGCAAGCCCAGCACCAAGGTAAGCTGCTGGGCTGCCCCCAGCCCCCGTCCGTGAGGTGAATGGATGCCGCACACAGGCATCCATTCACCTCCTCCCTGCCTTCGCTGCTGTCTGCAGAGTCAGGGCCGGCAACAGAAATCTTGGGGCCCTGTACAATGATATTTCTGGAGCCCCCACCTAATCCCAAATCCATACAACCCTCTTCTGCACGAGCCTCATTGAACCTTTCACTGCTCCAGAGCCTGCATTCGGGTGCGGACTTCACGGCTGTGCGTCTGCGGCCCCAGGGTGTGTTCGCACACAGAGTAGATGGCTCTGAGCGCCAAGTGGCAGGGTGCACACACAGTAAATGGCAGTGGAACACAGTGATACCCCTTTCACATTACACTTTTAAAATGGTATATTGTTTTTTTCCCATTTTAAAACGTTTAAGGCTGCAATGTGAAAGTGCCAAAGTTGATTTACCGGTTAAAGATAACCGGTATTTCAACAAGGTTAAAAAGCAGAGTCCTACACGCTTTAAAGCCGTTTTTTAGGCAGTGTGAATGGCTCTATTTCAATGGCTTGAAACGTGTCCCTTGGGGGTTAAACGGGTTGAATTTTAAATGGTATTAAATTATTTTTAAAAAGGTTTTCACCTGCAATGTGAAAGGTCTCAAGGCTCAGACCCGTTTTAAAGTCCCATTTAAGAATACCGTGTCATTACCCATTTCTGCAATGTGAAAGCAGTATGAGTAAGTCACTCAGCCACACACAGATGGTGCACAGTAGACGGCTGGGCTGTGAGGGTCACTGACAAGCCAGCTAGTACAGGCGTGGTCATGCCAGGGCATGGAAGCTCTGGGGCCCTTCAGATCGCTGGGGCCTGTCACACTTGTCCCCCTTGACCCCCCCTGTCGCCTGCCCTGTGCAGAGTACAGCGAAGGCGTGTTGCCCGCAGGACGCTGCGGTCTGGAGGTTGGGCTTCCCCCATTGATGTAACCTGGAGCCGTACCCATTTACACTACCCTCTACCCAGGTCCTAGTCGTGTTCAACCCAGGTCAGGTCCTGGGTAGAAGTCCAGTGTAAATGGACATGGGTTGACCCATTTATACTGCCGCTGACCTGGGTCTGACCTGCCGCTGGTGTAAAAGGGGTATCATTTATTGCTTAACCTCCAACAATAGTGAGTCATGGAAATAATTATTTTTTATATACAGTACATGGCATTACGCTGTTGTATATAGGAAAACCAACATGTACTGTATTAGTTTTTAAAAATACTGGAGGAAAACAGCTGTGTAAAAAAAAAAAAAAAAACGATTAAAAGGCAGTTATTAATAAAAATCCTTTATTAGTCATGCTAGAAACAGCGTATAGTCATAGTATACATATATTGTAGTGTAGACTACAGTAATTTACATATTAGTAACATTCTTGAATTTCAACATCATTTGCATAAACATTTCCTGTGGATTCCTCCATCCCCCTACACACTGGGAACAGGCTATAGTACAGGAAGGCACCACTAAAGGGTTATGGAATTTATAGCAGGTTGGAGGATAGGATTTTGCTGACTTTAGGGCTCTACTGCTGCAGATTGCAGGTACAGTGGATTTCGTGGGGTTTACAGAAAATCCCTGCAGAGATGTGTTAAGCTTTAACTGTGTCATACAACAACTGAACATTTTGGGAACAGATGGGGATGATTTTGAGTTCGGAGCAAAAAGATAAAAAGACCTAGGGGGTTATTCAGACCTGAACGCAAAGCTGCTTTTATAGCAAATGGACAAAATCATGCTGCACTGCAGGTGGGGCAGATGTAACATGTGCAGAGAGAATTAGATTTGGTTGGGGTGTATTCAAACGGAAAGTTAGATTGCCGTGTAAGAATAGAGCAGTCTGTATTTACCCTGCACAGAAACAATATAACGCACACACATCTAACTCTCTCTGCACATGTTACGTCTGTCCCACCGGCAGTGCAGCATGGTTTGTCCATTTGCCAATAGTAGATTTATCTGTCAAATACAAATCTTTAGGTTCGTGTCCCCAGCATTACTTGCTTTTTTGGCTTTGTTCCCGGTAATGTTTATGTTCCCTTTCTGATTTCTTATATTTGCATATATTTACAGTTAATTGTTTCAGATCTTTAAACAAAATTGAATATATGTCTAAGGGCAGTATTCAATGAGAAAAATTCTCCGTGCATGGCGAGAGATTTTTTCTCTCGCCATGCACTCGCCCTGTTCCGGAGGGCTCGCTGCCACTCCTGCTCCCACTATTCAATGTGGTTAAGACTCGCCGCCACTCGCGGCGAGTCTTAACCCCTGCAGCGGACGAGCGTCCGCGGCAGGGAGCTGGCAGGGAGCCGGGGGACGCAGGCAGCCAGGGAGATTAAAGTCTCCCTGGCTGCCCCAGAACATATGTGGAGGGGAGGAGGGCTCCCCGGGACCCAGGCAGCACAAGCCAGCGGGGGACCCAGTATTCAATGCACCCGATCGTGCATATGTAATGATCGGGTGCAGTGAATATATGAATATCTAATGAGCGGCTCGAGAGCTCCGGCCCCCTGCTGGCTGCTCTGTGTGAATTTTTTTTTTTTTATATATATTTTTAAATTAAATATATATTCATGTGCTGTAAGCACATGAATAAAAATAGCATGCCCCTTCACAGAAAAAAAATCCTGATTTTTTGACACCAAAAAAAAACAAAAAACTTTTAGTTTAAAAGTTCACATTCCAGTTCTCCATGAAACGATGGAGAATTGCTACACGGAGAGACACGGCGAAAATCACTTAAAAAGACGGCGAAAATATCACATTGAATAGGGTGGTTCACTTTTGGAGAGCAAAATGCTCCTTCCAAATAGCACAAACTCGCCATAAAACACGGCAAATTTTTCTTATTGAATACTGCCCTAAGACATTAGAATGGGGTACCAATATTGCGCTAAAGTTAGATCTGTTATGAACCTAATTGAATATACAGATTACAATGGATGTCAATCTCTGTAACGATTCTTTGCCTGGCGGGGATTAACTATAGTACAAAATATAGGTTAAAAGTTCATGGTGCGCCTTGAGGGATAAAATTGTCCTAACCTTATTATACATGAGAACACCGGAATAAGTCACTCTCCTTTGCAATCCTCCCAACTTTGATGACTAGAAGCAGCACTTCCAGCATGTGCGCGTCAAAAGAAAGTGATTCCTTTACAGGACCGGGACCTCAAGAGACATGGGCGGGCTTCAGGCAAAGAGGTGGAGCCTAGCACTGCACCCTTTGTTCTTTATGTTGGGGGCGTGTCCAGTACAACTTTGCTCTTCTGCTCCGGATTGTTATCAAGGACCACTCATTAGACTTTCTCCCTCAGTATTTTCTGGTAGAGCGTAAAATTCATGATTATGTCAAGTCTCCCCAGTCCAGAAGCAGCAAAGCATCTCCACACCATCACACTACAACCACCATATTTGACTGTTGGCGTGATGTTCTTATTGTGGAATGCTGGGTTAGCTTTTGTCAGATGTAACTGGTCCCATGTTTTCCAACACATTCAGTTATTTACTCATAGAACGTTAGACCACAATACATGGAGATAGCAATGATGAGACAAGCCTATTTGTTGCTCTTCGTAAGCTGTGATTCCCATCTTGCAACCCTCCCATGGATACAATTTCTCCCAAGCATCTGTATTATGGTTGAGCGAGGCCTGCAGGTCCACAGATGTTGTATAGAGTGGTTTGTGACTTCCTGGCTGAGTAGTTGATTAGCTCTAGGAGGAATGTTGGCAAGACAGCCACCCCGGAAGATTCACCACTGTTCCAAGTTTTCTCCTTTTACAGATTGATGCTCTTACTGTGAATTTCTGGAGGCCCAGGACATTCCAAATGGCTCTGTAACCCATTCTTACACTGCTATGTTTCAACAACTTTGGATTACTGCATACTGTTCTGGTTGTTGACACCTTTGAGATATTAAAGTATACTTGCCTAGCCTCCTGTAATGTCTGGGAGGCTCACAAAGTGTGGCCCTGTGGTGGAAGTGGAAGCAAGTGTACTGCATAACCCCAGATACCCCCATTGGCTGCTCAGTTATGAGCAAGACAAGTTGGTGAAGCAAGATGATGGGATTCGTGCTTATCAACAGATGCGTTTTTACACAACACAAAAAATATAAATCCACTGTACCATTAATAAAAAGGTAAACAAAAAGACAAGAGACAAGAAAAAACAAAAGTGATTTTATACTGCTACCTACTCTAGGTGTTTAGGTAGCGCCTGAGCACATATTTATCAATATTTGTGGGATCTCTCTTGAAAATATCTGTTTTCAGGAGAGATTCCACAAATATGTTGCATATTTTCAGGGGATCCAAACGGAAGCGGTACATCTGTCAGAACAGACTTAGGTCTACAGTCATTAGGTCGACCCCAGAAGGTCGACTGTCCCCAAGGTTGACAGGGTTAAAGGTCGACATGGCTCAATGTCGACATGACTTAAGGTCGACATGGGCCAAGGTCGACATGGTTTTAGGTCGACAGTCATTAGGTCGACATGAGTTTTTCACTGTTTTTTTACCCGAATGTCGACACAGTCGACATGGACACAGTTGGAGTCGCTTCGCTCGCAATGCTTCGGGCACGGTGCCTCGCTGCGCTCGGCACACTATTTTATTCTCCCACCACGCCCTAGTGGATGGTAGGGCATGAAATACCGCCTGTCGGCACATGTCGGCTCAAAAAACAGTGAAAAACCCATGTCGACCTAATGACTGTCGACCTAAATCCATGTCGACCTTGGCCCATGTCAACATTAAGTCATGTCGACCTTGAGCCATGTCGACCTTTAACCCTGTCGACCTTGGGGAAAGTCGACCTTCCGGGGTCGACCTAATGACTGTCAACCTAAGTCTGGTCTGACAGATGACCGTTTCCCATCCAAACACATATTTAGGATAGGCCATTTCTGACTGCAAATACAACCCATATTTACCAAGATCTTGAATGCTTGATTTCTGGAGCTCGGCTCCACTAATACCATCTGCAGATGGCATTACCCTATAGCGCCCATTGGCCCCTGGTGGCACATGCGCCGACCAATGCAGGTGCAATGTGCGCCGAGGACCTGAACCAGGAAACAGTGTTATAAAGCAAGCAATTACTCTGCATTCAGCTCTACCAATAAGATCCTGTCTCCCAGCAAGAGCAGAATGGTAACACCAATGAAAAAATGGTAACACCAATGAAAATATTCATTTTCACACGATTAATGGGGTTGGAAAATATTTATCACATCCTCATGGAAAATGCAGATTGTGATAAATAAAGGCTAGGGTGCTGGATCCATTGGCTCAACTATGATATGTTTTAAATTATTGTAAATAAAGGTCCATACACACTGGGAGTCTATGCCCAGCGTGTATGGACAGCGATGATCACTGTCATTGGTGGGGGGGAAAGACGCTCAGTGCGTACACACTGTGTGGCTTTCCCCCTGCCCGGCGCTGTCAGCGAGGGGGAGGGGGGGGCAGCTTTGTATAGCACAGCAGATGAACGGCTTCCCGGGCCGTACACAATGGGCGGCTTTCAGCTCAAAGTCGCCCAGTGTGTATGCAAGATGTCTAAACAGTGTACTAAGAATCTGTAAGGAATTATATGATTGTCTTTGCTGTGTTGTATATGTAACAATATACAGTATGAGAAATGGTAAAATGTTCCGATAAAGCATTCTAAGCACAGAACTATAATGGTGCTATAACTGCATAAAACTGTTACCAATAATGCAAATGGAAACAGGTTGCTATGTAGTAACAGTAATCTTGTGTCATTTATTTCTTATAATACAAAAGAAAGTACAGTTACATGAACAAGTGCACAGCATTAATGGCTACTGAAACTACACTTAATCAGAGGGCTATTGCTGGGATATAACACTTCCCACATCTGTTGTTTTTACCTTACATTTTGTTTGAGAATCTAAAACAAATTTGAAAATGAAATACCTTATTCTGGTCCATGCGCACGGGTGCCCGATGTTTTACAACTGCGCTTGCACATGCGCATTTCTGCACATGTGCATGCGGCAGATGCGACTGGCCGTGGCTAACAGAGTGTTCGTTGAGCGCTCACACCCACTAGTGCGGGCAGTGGTGTGGGGCGGTGGCGGGTAATCGTGCCCATGGGAACGCCCAGCAGTGGCGTAAGTTTATTCCAGTTGTCCAGAGGCAAGATATATAATATAATCTATATGGATAGATAGATAGATAGATAGATAGATAGATAGATAGATAGATAGATAGATAGATAGATAGATAGATAGATAGATAGAGAATACATTTATATTTCAGAACTCAACCACAAAAGCAATATATATATTTTTTAACTGATTTAAACTTGCAGGAGAGGAGAGGTGCCCCCTTGGGAGCAGGAGCCCGGCGGCAAATGACTCCATTGCCTCCCACAGTACTGCCTCTGACGCCCAGCGTTTCATGGGCGTTCTCTTGAAAATGCTGGGCTTTCTCATGCTAATGGGCGGAGGTAGGGTGGCCAATCCCGGGATCGGGATCGGCGGGATCCCGGGATTTGGCCCTAAAAATGCCGGGATTTGAATCCCGGGATTGGATCTTCCAATCCCGGGATTGCGGGGTTGTCCTGCGCATGCGCAAATCTAATGTCGGGCAGCGCTGAGACCAGCTGAGACGCTGCCCGGCTTCTCCCAAACCCCAACGCGCTGCTCTGCGGCTGCGTGCAGCGTGACCTGTTGTCAGAGGTCACGCTGCGCAGCCTGTCTGCGGCTCCGTGCCCGCCCACCGCCCGGTACCCGTGCCGCCTTCACTGCCGCCCGGCTACTCCAAGTCCGCCTCCAGTCCACCGCTGCCTGGCTCCCGCACATCTGCAGGCCTCCAGACCACCCGCACACGGCCCCCAATGAAAAGCCGGCCTCGGAACATCACTGCCCGGCTCCCGCAGCAATGGCCGGGTGAGTTAGACTGGGTTTGGGGGGGGACTAAAGTTTGTCATTCTATTTACAAACTCAATCCCGGGTATCCCGGGAATCCCGGGATTAGGCATTTTTCAATCCCGAATCCCGGGATTGAAAAATAGCCCCGGGATTGGCATCCCTAGGCGGAGGGGTCCCCTCCAGGGCACAGGCACCTGAAAGTATCTTAGATTTCCATGTGCGCTCTACATCATTCGATGGTCGGCGACCATGAAATGATGTGGGGGTCATGTTTATGCAAAACATCCATTTGCAGCCGTGCGGCCGAATTCGCCCTGCAAAGGGAGGCAGCGGCATGTGAAAGCGGCGGGCAGGCTCAAAATGACACACAGCGCTGTGAACTTCGAAGTGCTGCATGTCAGCCAGAAAAAAACCCCAATATGTAATTAATTGAGGTGATCCAAGAATGGTCATTCATCAAAGGTTTGACACCAGAGACATCATTAAAGTGTCTAAAATAGGGGTGGACAAACTTCAAGATTTACAAAATGTGTTTCAGACAACCTGTGGATCTACAGTAGGAATGAATTCAGCAGGTTTAAAAATGTGACAGTTAGTAATGACTACAGCTGTGCACCAGCTGGGTGATCTGGAAAATGAGGACTGTTGGTAGATCTCAAGGACCGGTTTGGCCAACCCTGGTCTAGAAGTTCTATGGAGTCCAGTGCCACCAGAAAGTCTCGGTCACATCACTATGACAATAGATACAATACAAGGTAACAAATGATCTCTTCTGCTTTTTGCTGCTTTTAGGTGCCCAACAAAAGACATATAATACCCCTTTCAGACATATGCGAAAATCCCGGGTTTTTTCACATGAACGCGCCCAAACCCGGGACTAGCGTATGTCTGAAAGGGTATACCCGGGATTTCACTCCCGGATACTGAGCACCTGCAATTGACCAGGGTTTTTCCCGGTATTTAACTCCCGGGTGTAATACCCGGCTTATGTCTGAATGGGTTTACCCGGGTTTTTCAGTTTTAAACATGTGATGTTGCTTTTTTTTGCTGCCAGGGCGTGTCCCATTTTAATGATGAAACACTGAAATGCTTGAAAGCCTGGCTTATGTGTGAAAGGGGTATACCCGGGTTTTTCCCGGATTTGAGGTGTAGTGTGAAAGGGGGTCTGTTACTAAAATCCCGGGAGTGACCTGGGTTGAAAATCCCGGGTAAACCTGGACAAAATCCCAGGTAGTATGTCTAAAAGGGGTATAATTTATCCAGTAGGATAAGGGATGTTTCTGGGTCTCACCCAGCAGCCCAGGCATGATAATTTGCAACAATACTACATTATGTATAACTGCATTTGGTGGCAATACAATGATAATTACATCCACCCACAACCACCTATGATAATTAGGCCCCTTAATCACTGTCTTTACAAATATAAGCTGTGTACTGCAAGAGATCCAACATAGGTTACATTTGATGTACTGATGTCTAATCAACTATTGTGAAAAGGAGTAACATACAGTTGATGGAAAAAAGTCTGGGGCTTCTTTTGTAGCATAATTACCCCCCCCCCTCCCACCCAGCCTATTGCGCAGCTGCTAAAAGGCATTGAGAACACTGACTCACTGTTCTGAACAAACATATAACAGGAAACCACAGGTGTTAATTATGAGACAGTGATTCACAATACATCTTATGGATCCAATCAGTCCTGCTGCTGCTGATCTGAATCTGAATCAACTTTATTGGCCATGTGTGCTTGCGCACACTAGGAATTTTTTGTGGATTACAGTGCAGCATCAAGCAGGGATGAAATGGGGTGGGGAGACATTACATACATTCCATTGAGACAATTATACACGTTACATTGAGAGCATTTAGACATCACTTGCGGGGATTCACATGCCCGCCGAGCTGCACAGCGACTAGGCAGCCATCAGCGGCGCCACTGGTCATTGCAGCAGCCAGGTAGGTAACAATATAAGCAGGGACAGTACAGTTATCGCACAGGGAACACATACCCGCCGAGCTGCACAGTGCCTAGGCAGCCATCAGCGGCGCCACTGGTCATTGCAGCAGCCGGGTAGGTAATAATAGAAGCAGAGACAGTACAGTTATCACACAGGGAACACACACCTGCCAAGCTGCACAGCGCCTAGGCAGCCATCCGCGGTGACACTGGTCATTGCAGCAGCCGGGCAGGTGACAGTATGAGCAGAGACAGTACAGTTGTAGCAGGGACAGTACAGTTATCACACATGAGACACGGGATACATATTGCTGAGCACAGATCCTAGGCAGCCATTTGCGGCACCATCTTGAAGGCCTCACCAGGCCATCCTCCTGTAGGGAGAGTCAGTGCAGGCAGCTGCCGGGGGAGGGGGAGAGAGAGAGAGTCCATGAGGCTGGGGGGGCTGGGGGGGAAGAGTCAGTGAGGCCAGGAGCCTGGGGCCTGGGATAGACAGTGAGGCCTGTGGCCAAGGCTAGGCCCTCTCTCTGGAGCCATGCCTTCTCCCAGGCAGCCAAGTTCATCCAGAGATCCATGGGGCTGGACGGGCTTCCCAATGCATCCTAGGGGTCGCAGCCAGGGTCTGCCTGGAGTCTCCGCAAAGTGCCGGGATCATCCACTGCAGGCCAGGGTCCTCTTCTGTAGGCCTGGATCCTCCACTGGGGCCGGGACTCCATCTCTGCTGCGGCGGCTGGGGGTCCCGCTGGCACGAGGGACCGGCAGCAGGTCCTCATGCCGGCGGCATAGCATAGTCATCTGGGCGCCAAGACTGTGGGCGCCATCCGTCTTCCCCCTCCTTGCTCTCCAGCCGGGGAACGCCGCGACCAGCGCCGGGGGATCACATCGCCGAGGGAACTCAGCGATCAGTGCTCTCTCCGTCTCCCCCGTCCCCCCGCCGTCACCCGTACCTTCTCCATGGGCCGGGGATGGGAGCTCCGTGGATGGACACCGGAGCTCTCCTGCATGCGACCATCCCCGGCCCCACCCCAACCTGATGCTCTAAACCCCAAAACTGGATATCACACATTCACTTCATGTGGAATTATACTGTCCCTGCCACTCTATGTTACTGTAATAGAAATACTGGTACATTAACATTGAACAAAAACTATTTCAAAAAGTTATTTCCAGCTAAACCGACTCTGTTTTTTAAAAGAGTATTAAATAGGTCTTGCTATTAAGATGCAAACCATGAAGGGTTAATGCAGGGTTAACCAGGATAGGTTAATGCAGGGATATCTATCCAGTCATCCATTAAACACCTTTCATTCCAAAAACAGAGCCCCTGTGCTGAGAAAGGCGCACCTGTAAAAGTTGACATTTTGAGAATAAGCGTTATCGTTCCATTACTCTGCAATCTGGCACAATCAAGTTGATGGTGGCTTATTTTGTAAGGCTGGAGGCAGCAACCAGGAGTACTTAATGCTCTGTTTGAAAGTGGAATCCTGGGTACTGTACTGTATATCCATGACACATACAGCTGGAGAAGAATAGATTCAATTTGTCAGCTAAACAATCCCCCTAATCTCCCAGCGGAGATTCTTTCTCCCTCCGAAAAGGTTAGACAGTCCCACTCTCAAGTGATGTGTATGTAGAGAGCGGGGGGACAGGGGACACACTCTCTTTCATCCCTCCTACCATTTATCAAGGTGTAAAACATGCGGCATTAACCGTACAAAGAGATCAAGGGATCAAGGCTTAGCAGCGCCCTTTCTTTAGAAGAAGTCAGGATTTTGTACATTTTTTTTATACTGTCTACTGAGATCTATAGATGCTCTTTTGTAGTGTTTAAGTTTACTGTATAATAGCTGTAGATGATATCATCAATGGTGACTAATATGAAAGAATGGAGATTACAGCCAGTGATAGCGGTACTGTAGCATGTCATGTACTGTAGCGTGTCATGTACTGTAGCGTGTCATGTACTGTAGCGTGTCATGTACTGTAGTGTGTCAGCCACATTAAAGCAAAACAGACTAAGGGGCCGATGCATCTCTGTTTGCACAGGTCCAAATTCATCCCCGTCCCCGACGGTGGGGATCTGTGCATTTGCATAGGCGCTAATGTGTATGCGCAAACAACCGCAGCTAGTGCCTTCAGTGAAAATGTCATTTGCCGGAGCACTCGCTGCCCGATTCACAGGCAGGTGGCGTTCTGGGGTGGACACCCGGTGTTTCATGGTTGTGGCCACCAAAAACGGTGGCATGTGCCCATTGAAATGCCGGGCGGACCCCAGTGAACGCAGGCGTGCCCCTGACAGCTCGGGGCAGGTGGATGATATCATATGACATCACTGCCCACTCCCGATTCGCAGAAGACCTGGCTTACTTTTAGCTTCAAACAGATCAAGAATGATTCGATGGTGAGCGATTATCGAATGATTTTCCTTGTGTGCGTACATATCCGCTTGCAGTGGTGCGAGGAGATTCGGGTGGCGGGAAGGAGTGCGTTTGGTGGGGCGGCATTAACCTGCTCGCTAATTGGTGAATATATACAGCCTAGCGAGCAGTTCTGAATCGGGCCCTGAGTTCTGGTGGGTATTGTCATTCTCATGGGTGTCCTTTAAATCAAAGCAAAACTGGTGGGTTTTTATATTAGTGAGCCCTGCATTTATCGTCCCAGAAAGATGGCGTTATTACTGCAAGGCTCCCTCCGGTGTTTTTTTTTCCCTTTAGTACATTTGAGCAGATCGAATTTCTAATTATAGGTATAGAATTCACAATCTGCTTACTAAGAAAATGTGATATTAAGGGCTTACAGGTGAATTTTGTGAATTCTTCAAAAACACATTTATACATTTTAATGAAAATTAAATACAGATAAATAACTAATGATAAACACACCTCTAAATTTGGAGAAAGTAAGGAGATTTCTAAAACATAGTTTATAAAGTACAATATATAGAGAATGCAGTACTGTATAATACATGACAGTTATTTGACTCAATGCAAAGCCAGTGAGTTTTCATAGCATGACACCAGGATCAGCTGTTACAGAACATCAACCTTTAGGGAGCTTGCTGTCTTATATAATCGCCCTAGTACAGGACAGGTTATTATTGTGCACAGCATGTGCAGAACATCGGAATCTAGAAAATGTTTTCTTATTATTGTATTAAGTATATACTTTAATGAGAAAAGTATTTAAAAAACAGCATTTCTACAAAATATAATTGAAATGGAACAAATTGTTCACTTTAACTATATTGTGCCCAGTTCACAAAGGACCAAAAGCAATTCAGGATACCCAATCATACATCCTAAAGCCCCATAAACACTACAGTACACAAGATAGTAAAAGATATCGCTCAGAAGGGCCCTTCTGAGCGATATCTTTTACTGTCTTTTCTAGTGTGTACACTCAACATCGTTAACGATGTGCACTCTTACACATCGTTAATGATCCCCTCCCTCGTCTGAACAGTTAAGACAAGGACCTCATCAACGAGTCCCCCGCTCCCCCCACCATCACTCCCTTCCAATTGCCAAGACCGGTGTTCGCACTGCCACCAAAATTGCTGGGTAGTGTGCCCGGCTTTACTGTGCTGTAGTCACTTATGAGAAGCTGTTATATACTTTGTTTCCACTTTAAAGACTGGAAAGTGGGTGGGTATTGGTGGAAATGTGGGATTTGGGGGGGGGGGGTGAGGGGGGTAGCCAGTAGGTTGAAATTTTGCCTAGGGTGCCATGAAACCCTGTTTATATTGTTTAACTTGAATGTCCATTTTCCTCAATATATGGCACTTTGTTGTTCCTTACAAATCAATGACAATATTAACAGAATTTCGGGTCCGTTACATCAATTTTAATGCTTGTTGGCATAGATTCTTTTGCTTATGGAGGTATATAGTCAAGTAATTTTTATCTTGGAAATTGAGGAGGCAAAGCCTCAAGATGCCCATACACGGTACAATTATTGTTTACAATATGGTATCTCATCTGATCTCATAGCGTAGGTTTTGCAATGCAATGAGATGAGATAAGATGAGGTCTAGTACAAAAAGTATGTGCAGCACATACTTTTTGAGCTGTGCGGTGAGATGTGTGATGGGAGCACGCATCTCATCGCACCCAGCAATTGTACCGTGAATGGGCACCTTCTGAGACAGTTCAGTATTACTAACTGCCATTTTGATTATAGTACACCAATTACCTGCACAAAGAGGAGGCAGCCATTTTGAACTCTGTCAGGGGCTTAATGATGACAATTGTCATGCCACTTTGTTCTAAAAATAGGCAAGCTTGTAATTTTAAAGGAGTAAGTCAACAAAATGGCCAGTTACTATTAGAAATCTTTTATGGGTCAAAGGTCATTTTGTAGGAAAATCCATGTTATTTTCAAAGATTTTTGTGTCTATGGCTCACTTCAAAATTATGTAAGAAGATTGTATAATTTTCTAAACTTATCACAGTACAAACACCTGATGGGTGAGCATGCACACTACTACCTCCTCATACGCCAACATAAAAGGTAATAACACCTAATGGTCTAATATGCACAGTACGAACACCTAATGGTCCAACATGCACAGTACTAACACCTGATGGTCCAACACGCACAGTATTAACACCCGATGGTCCATCATGCACAGTATTAACACCCGATGGTCCATCATGCACAGTACTAACACCTGATGGTCCAACATGCACAGTATTTACACCCGATGGTCCATCATACACAGTATTAACACCTGATGGTCCAACATGAACAGTATTACCACCTAATGGCCAACATGCACGGTACTAACACTTGATGGTCTAATATGCACAGTACTAACACCGGGTGGTCCAACATTATTAACACCTAATGTCCAACATGCACAGTGCTAATACCTAATGGCCAACATGCACAGTATTAACACCTAATGGCCAACATTCACAGTACTAACACCTGATGGGCCAACCTGCAAAGTACTAATACCTGATGGGCCAACATGCACATAACTAATACCTGATGGGCCAACATGCACAGTATTAACACCTAATGGTCCAACATGCACAGTACTAATAACTGATGGGCCAACATGCACAGAACTAACACCGGGTCGGAAAACACTAGCTTATTCCTGCACTGATGTGATATTCCAGCAGTGAAGGAGCTGGCAGATGGGCACAGTCATCACTGGCACAGTCTCATATTGGCTGCGCTGTCCGGGCATCACTCTAATGGTAAATGACACCATTAATTCTTGTTTTTTTCGCTGCAAATAATGTTGATACGTGTTAACTAACATGGCAAAAAATGTGGCACCTAAATCTGTTAACCTTCCTGTTACCCAAACCATTACATTTATGAATACAGATCCATCCATCCTGCCTGATACTGGGCAACACAAGCATTCCAAGGGCATCTTGGATCTTCCATCCTCACACACAGTACCTGCTCCTGGCTGCCCAGCCCCGGATAATGCACTACTGATTTTCTCATAAACAAATATTAGCTGACGTTAGTAAACATTCCAGTCTGCCCCCGCTTCCATAAATCTCATTTGTTCCATAATACGACTGTAAATCTAGCCCAACATTCTTCTTCATTGAATTCCACGTCTATTCTCTTTTCGTGTGGTCATACCACACATCCATCACCCTTATTGTAAACGAGATATGACTTAATCAGGTCAGGTTCATACATCGACTTCTACATTCCCACATAAATAGTAAATCAGATGCTATCAGACCTCATCCGTACTTCATTATCAGACGGGGAAGAAAATAGGCTGAAAAAGAGAATATTTTTTCCTGAAATAAAAAAAATCAAAGGTTAAAGAGAACAATGGGGAACTAATTCCGTTATTGTCATTGCTGGCAAATTAATGTGGATCTTGGTTTCCTTGTGCCTACAGTAAGCACTTGTTCTGTTTTTTTTTTTTAATTCTGCAGCCTCAGACGATTCAGCAGACGTTACAGAGAACATTGCAGTATTATGAGCATCAAGTCATTGGGTAAGGACAAACTCTAGAGAATATTAATAACTAACCACTCAAGTGGATCATTCTGTTCTGGAGACCGTTCAATGTGTAATGTTAATGTTTCCTGCTAAAGGACAAAAGCTTATACAAATAGGAATGATTGCAACATGTTATGAATTACTTTGCTGTATTCTTCTCTTATTCAATTAAGTAAATGGGAAAAAGTGTTCCCTTTCTTTTTGTTCTAGAAAAAAACAACAAAGCACCACCATATGTAATATACATAATAAAATGAAGTGCTGATAAAATAAAAAATGTAATCTCGTTGCATGGCGAGTTAAAAAAAAAAAAAAGATGAATACTTCTACAGACTAAGGTCACAATTAAGGCACAGATGCCCATGTTTAGTAATACAGTGATTTAATTCTCTCATTGCAAATCGTAATAAGTAGGAATGCTAGTTAGTGGATACAATTCACTAAGATTATACTATCTTATATTGTTTGGCATGGATTCGGTATGAAATACCGACCATCAAAATCCCGACAAGGTCAAAATACCGACATGGTCAAAATACCAACATTAAAACCCCGACAAGGTCAAAATACCAACATGGTCAAAATCCCGACATATAGAATGTAGACAGGTGAAAAAGTCGACATGACTTTCGGTCGATAGGTCGACATGGGTTTTTTTCACTGTTTTTTTTTACCTGAATGTCGACACAGTCGGCATGGGCACAGTTGGAAGCCGTTATGCTTCGGGCACACTATTTTATTCTCCCACCACGCCCTAGTGGATGGTAGGGTATGAAATACCGCCTGTCGGCACATGCCGGGTCAAAGAACAGTGAAAAACCTTGCGACCTATCAACCGAAAGTCATGTTGACTTTTTCACGTGTCTACATTCTATATGTCGGTATTTTGACCTTGTCGGGATTTTAAATTTCGATATTTTGACCTTGTTGGGATTTTGACCATTTCGGTATTTTGACCTTGTTGGTATTTTGACCTTGTCGGAATTTTGACCTTGTCGGGATTTTGACCGTCGGTCAATGGTTGTCGGTATTTTGACCGTCGGGATTTTGACTGCATCCTGTTTGGCATATGTATCAAAGCTTAGATAGAGATAAAAGGCGTCATTCTGGCGTCTTTCATGCAGCATAGTGAACAGGTAAATGCTGCACGCCCCCCCCCCCAGCGCCCGAATCACCTTGCTAGCATGAAGGAACACATCCCCTCGCATACGCCTAGTGTTTTTATGAGGACTCCCAAAAACTGCTGGGTGTTCCCCTTCTGCCGCCCCCTGTCCACCCCCTTCCTTCCCCTGACAGCGTAAATGCCATGGGGAGTGTGATACTCGCCAAAGGTGTTTGCACAGGGGGCTTGCACATGCGCATATTCTTTTATTTTTAAGAAATATTCTCAGGGAGAATTGCGGACAAAGGTTGTGAATTGCTTTGACATTTAAACCCAGCAGTGGGACTTCTTGCAGCCCTCACCCGCCCAACAGCGAATCACCCCTATAAGGTATTGCGCAGTTTTGTGCGAGTTTGGTTAATGTAAAGTGCATTGTTGCACTGCTAGTTCAGTCACGTGGATGTCAATATGCATTTTCACCTAAAGGGATATCCTATTAGCAGCGGTGGTTCACCACTTCTAATATGTTCGGTCAAAGCTATCCTGTTAGCGGTTATTGGGGATTATGCTTCACATGACTGAGACAGGCGGAGCAGAACCCCCCAATAAGCAGCCACCAGAATCTGGGATAACGCATGGGAACGAGGACTTATCCCTAATACCATGTGTTTTTGACCAATGGCGGAACTGTTTTCGGCCAATAAAAATGGCCACTAATTGAATATCGTGATACTGACCATCAGTTATTTATCACGATATCTGCCCATTTTTATCAGCCTAAGGACGATATTTCTGACAGATGGAAAGATTGGAATACACCTAATCAATGCCGGAGCAGATTGGGTCCAATCTCATTGAATTCGACAATTTAATGGCTGTTTTCGCCAATCCGCGCGCTATCTGACTTTCAGAAAATTTCTGATGATTGGATATATTGAATAGGTTGAATATAAATTCAACCTATTATAGGTGCAGTGTCCATATTTGGACTTTCGGAAGTATCGCCACTGATTTAAAACCCCTTAAGTGTTCATATGCAATTAGCCATATATTATTTTTGTTGGCTTTCCACATTTTTTCTTTTCGTGTGAATGGCATTAAGATATTTTGTAAACTTATATCTTGGCCTAAGAGGAGAAAAGTAAAGGATACATGGGGTAAATTTACTAAGATGGGAATTCCATTAAAGACGAGATGTTGCACATAGCAACCAATCAGATCCTATCTATTGTCTTCTATCCATTTTAATGTGAAGTGGGTAGAATGCGGAGATAATTACAGCATCTTTGCATGGTCTGCAGAGGGGGTGGGGCTAGATTATGCTATTATATGCTAATTTCGTAATTTTAGCCCCACTCCCATGCAGATTTTAGTCATTTTCTCATCCCCCAAAGCCCAAAGAGGAGGGGGGGGGGGGGGCATCCCCCAAAGAGGAAGAAGTCAAAGTAGGTAAGTAGAGTATGTCATGTAGTTATTGTGTGAGCAGTGCCAGCTATGCAATTGTTCAGATGAGGAGAATCAAGACTCTTTAAACAATAGCTCCTTACATTGGTGAGGTCACAATCGATACAGGGAATTACTGCATTATGAGTGCAGATGAACTTGCATATAATTCACACAGTTGCTAAGAAGACATTTGCGCCCCTCTCTTAATCAGACCCTAAGCTTGGCAAAAAAGAGTAAGTGGAAAACATTTCTTGGCCCCCTTTGGGCCTAGTCTATGGGAGACTGCTGCTGATTGCAGGCCATGCAAGTTATAGGTGGCAAAGACTCAATATTAGATTTAATACTCACAAATGGTGACAGGATATCAGACATCTATGTGGGTGAGAACCTGGGATCCAGTGATCATCAAGCAGTATGATTTAGTATCAAGGCAGGGTCCAACTCCAGTCACACAAAAACTAAGGTGTTGGATTTTAGGAAGGCTGACTTTGCAAAAATGGGGAGATGTTTAAGCGACTCATTAGCGGATTGGATGAACTTGAAAGGAGTGCAGGAGAGGTGGAGAATATTAAAAAGTGCAATACTAAAGGCAACGGACCTTTGTATCAAAAGGGTTAAGAAAAATACCAAAAAAGATGGCCTTTAGGACATACAAGCAGACTCAAAATAATAATGACAAAGAAGTGTATCTTGCCAGACGCAAAGAGGCTAAGAAAGTGATCAGGCGTGCCAAGGCACAAGCTGAGGAGAAAATGGCTCAGTCGGTAGATAAAGGAAACAAAACTTTTTTTAAGTATATAAGTGAAAGGAGAAAATCAAATGGAGGAATAATAAGACTGCGGACAGACACTGAGAAGTTGGTGGAGGGAGACAAGGCAATTGCAGATCATCTAAATAATTACTTTTGCTCTGTATTCACTATAGAAGGAGAAGGGAAGGGACCACAGTTAAGTTGCAAGGACATTCATAAAAATAAGGTAGATGGAGGTACATTTACTAGGGAGAAAGTCCTAACAGAACTTTCAAGACTGAAAGTGGATAAATCAATGGGGCCAGACGGAGTGCATCCAAGGATACTAAAAGAACTAAAAGATGTGTTGGTAGCGCCATTAACAGATTTATTCAACCAGTCACTAGATACAGGTGCAGTTCCAGAGGACTGGAGAAAAGCAAATGTAGTTCCACTGCACAAAAGCGGAAGCAAAGAAGAAGCAAGTAACTACAGACCAGTGAGCCTTACATCAGTAGTAGGGAAAATAATGGAAACACTATTAAAAGAAAGAATAGTGGAATATCTTAAATTAAACAACTTACAGGATCCAAAACAGCATGGCTTTACTGCAGGGAGATCATGCCAAACAAGTCTCATTGACTTTTTTGACTCCGTGACCAAAATACTAGATGAAGGGGGGGCTGTAGATGTGGCATATCTAGACACTGTCCCACATCGCAGGCTGCTAAATAAACTTGAAAGTGTGGGATTGGATTATAAAACAATTAAATGGATAAGAACCTGGTTGCAGGATAGGAAACAGACAGTTGTCGTAAATGGAGTGCATTCTATGGAGGGACATGTTACCAGTGGAGTACCCCAGGGATCTGTACTTGGACCAGTGCTCTTTAATATCTTTGTTAGTGACATTGCAAATGGTATTGAAGGGAAAGTATGCCTTTTTGCAGATGATACAAAGATATGCAACAGAGTAGACACACCAGGAGGGGTAAATCAAATGACTGATGATCTAAGTAAACTTGAGAATTGGTCAAGAGAATGGCAACTACAGTTTAATGCTAAAAAATGCAAAATTATGCACTTGGGACTCAAAAACCCAAAGGCTCAATATAGTATCAAGGGTACTATAATGGAAACTACTGAGGAGGAAAGAGATCTAGGAGTCACTATTTCAAGTGACTTAAAGGCAGGGAGGCAATGTAACAAAGCAATGAGGAAGGCTAGTCAGATGCTTGGTTGCATAGGGAGAGGAATCAGTAGCAGAAAAAAAGACGTAATAATGCCACTTTATAGGTCATTGGTACGACCTCATCTGGAATACTGTGTCCAGTTCTGGAGGCTTAGGCCCTTATTCTGGTTGGTGCGGCCAGAGCCGCACACGGGGCTCTGGCCGCACAAACCAATCCCCGCCCACCCTACGGATCGCCACGGCCGTCCGTACACGGACGGCTGGCGATCCGCATAAAAATGGTGGAGGCTACGCCTCCACCATGGTGGGAGCTGCCCCCTGCATTCGATGGTCGTCGACCATCGAAGGCAGGTCCGCACGCCGCGGCAGCTCCCGCAAGCTGAGACCACACGGACAATCGTCCGTGTGGTAGCTTGTATGGGGGCTGAAAGCTGACATCCGGCGACGTCAGCTTTCCGCCCCCATGAGTTGCGTCATGGCCTCATTACCATGCATACGCCCCGCGTTTGCATGGGAACGCCCATGAAACGCGGGGCGTACACATAGGGAAATGAGGGCATGATGCCTCTCACGCCCCTATCCGCCCCCTTTGCGGCGGACGAAATCCGTCTGCGGCGAAGGGGGCTGCACATGCGCAGATTCACCTCTGCGCATGTGCAGTGCAAAAACATCGGCGGTACGGCCGCACGCGGGCCGTACCGCACGAACTTGAATAAGGGCCCATATCTTCAGAAGGATATAAATACATTGGAGAGTGTACAAAGAAGGGCAACTAAAATGGTTCATGGCCTACATCACAAAACTTACCTGGATAGACTAAAAGATCTTAACATGTATAGTTTGGAGCAGAGAAGGGAAAGGGGGGACATGATAGAAATCTTCAAATATATCAAGGGTTTTAACATAGTACAGGTGGGAAATTTTCTTCAAAGGAAAACAAGTAATAAAACACGAGGACATGCACTGAAACTGGAGGGAGGTAGGTTCAGGGGAAATGTTAGAAAGAATTACTTCACAGAAAGGGTAGTGGATAAGTGGAATAGCCTCCCATTAGAGGTGGTAGAGGCTAAGACAGTAGAACAATTTAAACATGCTTGGGATAGGCATATGAATATCCTTACAAAGAAATAAGGATTAAAAAGGGTTGAGTTTACCTGAAGGGTAAAAAAGGGGCAGACTAGATGGGCCAAATGGTTCTTATCTGCCGTCAAATTCTATGTTTCTATGTTTTCAATGTTAGACTCTGAATGTCAGGATGTTCGGGCAATACCGGGCTATTTTCGTTCCGCTCGCCTGCAACTTAACAGGCGGAATTCAACGTGCCTCCAGTCGAGTGGCCAAAAGTGGGCGTGTTTGCGAAAACGGATGTGAATTGTCGAGATACGGCTGTGAATACGACAATAAATGTCTGTTTCCGACAAAACAGATCTGACTTGTTTTTAAGTCGGGCCTGTTTTGTCGAACTCCGGCTTCAATAAAACGGCAGCATTGAATAGACGGCGGGCGCTATTTCATCCGTCAGAAATAGCGCCAGACATTGAATACCGCCCTTATGGTGCCCACAGACGCTACAATTGTACTGTGCTATGCGTTTTTGACTGTACAATGGTTCTATACAATTTTTCTTCCAGCTTGCTATGAGATGTGCACTTGGATGCATGTGATGAACCTATGTTTGTAATGTTAAATTTCAGATGTAGTCTAAAAAGTACGTGCAGCACGTACTTTTTTAGACATACAATATCGGGCTCCCGGGAACAGAAACACCATCCAATAATTGTACATAAGATGCAATTTGTGCTTAAAAAGTACAAAACGCATTCGATAATTGATGCGTCTGTGGGCACCTTAAGTCTGATCTGCTCATTATCTTCTTGCCAACATAGGGGGTTATTCAGACCTGATCACACTGCTGCGTATTTGCAGGCCAGACAATTATCGATAGACTGGGCATGCGTACAGCTCGTAGTAGGCATGCGCGAGGCCATCCTGTGATTAAATAAAAAAAAATTTTTTATTGCAGCCCAGCGATCAGGTCTGAATCAGCTTACCAACCAATCAGCTTATATCCTTTTTTCATACACAGCCAGAAAATGTCAGTTGGTACTTTATCATCATGGTTGGCACTTTATCTCTTTCTGGATTTTGCCACATCTCCCCCATTGTCATAAGTAAATCAATGACCAAATTTAAATCCAGCTCTGTGCGGCGATTATTTATCAGAGTTTGTATTCACACTGTCTAGCAGAACATACAGTAGCTGGCATGTGCCCGCCGTTCAGGGATTTCTGTATTTTACATCTATTTATGTCCCCTGTGTATTATGTCTTATTACTAACAAGATCTCGGTAAACATAACCCAGAATGCATTTAGTGGATACGTATCGGCTGCTGTGTTCTATTCTTAGCCGGTCTTTAGAATCAGGGTTTTTCTCGCATGAAACAAATCTAACAGAACGCGGCATCAAGCCGAGGGTCACTTATATACTGCAGGGTCTTTGTAGCGAAAGTCATTTTTTTGTAATTAATTCGTAGAATTAGCACGCCAGCAAAAATACACGCTGGCTCGGCAAATGAGCCAAGGGTTAAAAAAGAAAAAAAGCTTCTATATATTATTATAAATTTCATTAAATCCTCATGAATGGGAAAATTGCATTGATTTGTACACTCGGTGACCTACCAAATTAAGTTAAGTCTGTGCAGTCTACTTACTGCATTGAGCTGTAATCTTTTTATGCGGAAAGAAGCAGCGGAGTTAAACCCCACTGGAGATGAATTGACAAACCTTTGCAAGCAAAGATTCATTTAGAGAGATGAACGGGAAAATAAAAGATCACGGAAGGGTAAAAACATTAATTTTCACATTCATTCGCTTTGACTAAAAATGGATTGATGTACAATTTTGCCTGACCTCCGAAGCACTCGTGATTTGATTTATCCTTTCATTCACTTGAATTACATTATAATAATAATAATAATAATAATAATAATAAGTGTTTCTCCAACTTTGCCATGACATTTACTAAAGTAGATTAAGATGCATAAATAGTTATTTAGGAAGCACAAACTATAATATGACACAGGTGTGCCAAGATGGTTGAACTGCTGATATGTCCGGCATTGACCTTGGAAGCTGCAGCATACCGGTGAGTATCTATATCTAATCTCAAACTTTAAATCTCTCGCGGTACCTAACAACCTACCACCACCAGCACCTTGCTGCTCCACCATCGCCGCTACCATGCTGCCCAACCGTAACCTCCTCTTGCAGTCCGACCTTAACCCTCCCGAGGACGCCTATCCTTAACTGTCGGCATCCTCAGAATGTTGAAATTTCACTTGGCAACATTTCGGGTATCAACTTCGTAAACCTGTCCACAGTTTCAGGATGTCAACTGGTGCTTGTTGACATTTTGATCCATGCCAACATTCTGGTGTTGACACTGTTGTGTCAGCATTGGGGAGGTCAGAATGGTTACTGTCGACCTTCTGACCACTCGGAAAGACACAATCACTCTCTAATGGACAAAACCATGTGCACTGCAGGTGGGGCTGATGTAACATGTGCAGAGAGAGTTAGATTTGGGTTGGGGGGTGTACTTCAAACTGATATCTATATTGCAGTGTAAAAATAAAGCAGCCAGTATTTACCCTGCACAGAAACAATAAAACACCCAAATCTAACTCTCTCTGCACCTGTTACATCAGCCCCACCTGCAGTGAATATAGTTTTGTCCATTAGAGAGTGATTGTGCCTTTCCGATTGAATCAGAATAACCCCCTATGTACAGTACATGTCGGCCTCTGTTCTGCTTATGGGAAGAACCTACATTCAAACTTAAAATGCTGGCAAAGTAGCCCATATACTAGATGAAATACCCCAAATTTGGCCACTTTTGTGTTTATAACAAAATAGCTCCCCCAAATCGAGTGCCCTGTACACACATTGATTTGACTATATAGTAAATGTTAGTAGAATACATTTTCATCTGCATTCGATGCCGAGTAATTAATTGTCTGATTCTTGTGGTAAAGCCATTACTGAAACATGTTTCCTCACATTTAAATATGAGGCCCCTTAATGAGCCAATAAATTAGCACTAGTGATGCAAGCTAATAACTCTCCTGGTGATGTTCTGCGGCACCATGTGTGAAATGATTTGCCTGAACGCTATGTGTTAATTAGGGATTTGCGAACATTGTAATGAGGGAAAGGCAGGCGGGAGGTTGCGTAGTTGTAAGGTTGCATTATTTGTGTCTTACGTGTAATTATTTCTTTTTAAGCTGTCGCGATGCAGAGAAGAATTTACACAATGCTTCAGTGAAATGCACCTACGCCGGTCTCTCTGGGAACGAAGACGCGGAGGATGTCTCAGGGATTCTGCAGTGTACGGCGAATGTGCTCGGTATGTTACCTGTTTATATGGCAGCAGCTCCTAGTTACACTATTTCAAGGCATTGTAATTAAATATTTAATATTATTTTGCAAATGTTTTTAGCTATGTTTTTTCCAAGTTATTAAATCATACTTCCCCACCCTCCCTCCCGCCCCCTTGGGAAGGTGGGCATCTCCTCAGCCTCCCGCAATCCCCTCTCAGCAGGGGGTCCGTGGGGATCTGATGGCGGCATTTCATAGCGGGGGTGTGGCCACGATGATGCAATCACAATGGCCATGCCTCCACACAAGGCTTAATTTTTTTGTATAGCTCCGCCTCTGGTCCCGCCCCTTTCACAGCACACCCGCTGGTCCTGGCCCCTGCTTCCTCAATCTGGCTGCCCTCTCCCGGAGAGGACAGCCTAAAAGTAGGCAACCCTGTATTAAATACATGATTAAAAACATTCTATGTAGGAAAAGGGTTGGACGTAGACTGCAATTGGGAGCAGGAAAGTGTACAGAGCACAGGGTAGTGGAGCAATGGGGATCATGTGCTCGTGTGTCGACATTCACACTCAAAAACTCATGTGGACCTTTTCATGTGTTGTCTTTTTCATGTCGTCATAATGATTGTGTCTATCATTTTGTCAATGTCAATCTTGTGCATGTCGACCCTTTGAGACCTAGACATTGTCTGTGAGCTACACCACATCTATAGGGTTGCCCATGTTTTAATGAAACCCAACAGCTCCCCATTACCAGTAGTGTGTATGGCGTTCTATGTGCAGCATTGGTATTATTGGAAGACCCTTTCCTCTACAGACCTCTATTAGGATTTGGATAAGTGACCACATACAGAGATCTACTGAGTAGGAGTGTGGACTTCATAGAATGCTCTAAAGGAAGGATTGGAGAGAGATCTACCAAGAAAACCTGATGGGTTGTGTGTGTGTGTATATATATATATATATATATATATATATATATATATATATATACAGGTTGAGTATCCGGTATCCGGACATCCCTTATCCGAATGATTCCAAAAACCGTGGTTTTTGGAATCATTTGAATTTATTATTTTTTTTTTTAACCCCTAACCCTCTTTTCATACTTACCAAGTCCCCGGGCGTCCACAGCAGGCCTCCGGCATCTTCTCCAGGGTCTCCAGCGGTCCCAGGAATGCATTGCGCGAGTGTGCGCGCGCGCCGGTGACGTCACCGGTGCGCGCGCACACTCGCGCAATGCATTCCTGGGACCGCTGGAGACCAGGAGAAGATGCCGGAGGCCTGCTGTTGACGCCCGGGGACTGCCCGGACGCCGAGGGACCACCGGACACCATCAGGGGACAGTATGGCTACAAAAATATATTCCAAAAACCGGAAAATTCCCCTATCCGGAATGCTCGTGGTCCCGAGCATTTCGGATAGGGGATACTCAACCTGTATATAGATTTTTTTTTTTTTTTTTTATTATTATTTTATATATATACTTATTATATATTATATATTCTATATATTCTATATTCTACTCTCCCTTTATGAGGATCTTGGACCCCCACAAGGGAGAATAGACCCTGTCAGTCGGGATCCCCCTGTCGGAACACCAGCAGTCGGGATGCCGATTATCGGGTAGTCACTCATCACCCAATGAGTGAAGTTGTGTGGATGGTATATGGAGCCGTATTGAGGAGATGTATTTAGTGATGAGCTCTAAAGAGGGACTGGATGTATTGTATTTTTTATTGTTTAGGTGCCACAGGGTTGTGGCAGACCTGTACAAGATGTTTCACGGCGGTTTGGGAGGACTCGGGTGCCTGAACTCTCCCGAGTCCCCCCGAGCCTCCCCGAACATCCTCGAGCCTGCCACCTATGTCACTACAGAAGGATGATTGGTGGCTGAAGGCGGGGGAGCTCCGGCGTACGTCAGGTATGCCGGAGCAGAGGGACCTGGGGGGACCAACAGAAGGGGTGGGGGGGGTGACGGAGGTAAAGGTAGTGTGCTAGTGGTGCTCCAATGGAGGCATAGTGGTATGCCCGGAAATTTTCTGGGACAGCCCGCTGCGGCAGTGCAGCTGAGCTTGGAAAATTTCCGGGCATACCACTTAAGTGGTTAAGCTTTTAAACAAAAACAATTATTCTAGAGCTTTGAGAAGATTTTTTTATATTATTATTTGATAATGTTTAAAAAAGGAAAGTTACCAGTAGTAGTAACCAATCAGAATCTGCTTCTCATTTATTTAGCACCTTCTAGAAGATACAGTAATAGATAGTATCTGATTGGTTGTCCATAGCAACATCCCATCTGAAATAGAACTCCCATCGGTACTCTTTACTTAGCACGGCGCCCATCGCGGCCATCGCGGGCATTGAATGCACTAAAAAATTGGGTGCGACGCGACCAACGCGATGCCCGCGATTTCCCATAGGGAACAATGTTAAATGTCTCAATTGACCCGATTTTCCTGTTCAATGCCTCAATTGACCCGATTTTTCCATAGGAAACAATGTTAAATGGCCCACAGAGGCCAAATAGGCACCCTGAAGTGTGACATGGCCCCCACAATTGTTAACGCCACCCCACGATCAACGTGAACCCGAAGCGTGGCGAGCGCAGCGAGCCCGCGAGGGGCGGCGGTACGCGTTATACCCCCACTATCCACGTCGGCGTGGAGTTGAGAATAGAATAGTGTGGCGAGCGCAGCGAGCCACCGAGCCCGAAGCGTGGCGAACGCAGCGAGCCCCGCGAGGGGACGCGGATACCCGTGAAGCCCGCAATGGGACGCGTTTACCTGTGAAGGTATCCGCGTCCCCTCGCGGGGCTCGCTGCGCTCGCCACGCTTCGGGCTCGGGGGCTCGCTGCGCTCGCCACACTATTCTATTCTCAGCTCCATGCCGACGTGGATAGTGGGGGTATGAAAAGGTCATAGGACGCGTACCGCCGCCCCTCGCGGGCTCGCTGCGCTCGCCACGCTTCGGGTTGACGTTGATCGTGGGGTGGCGTTAACAATTGTGGGGGCCATTTCACACTTCAGGGTGGCTATTTGGCCTCTGTGGGCCATTTAACATTGTTTCCTATGGAAAAATCGGGTCAATTGAGGCATTGAACATGAAAATCGGGTCAATTGAGACATTTAACATTGTTGCCTATGGGAAATCGCGGGCATCGCATCGGTCGCGTCGCACCCGATTTTTAGTGCATTCAATGGCCGCGATGCCCGCGATTTTTTTACCTGCGATGCCCACGATCAAAATCGTGGGCGCCGTGCTAGGTAAAGAGTACCCTCCCATCTTATTAATTTTACTCCACAAGCTGTCTACAAGAGAAAAAGTTCCAAAAAGGAGCTACAGTATAGGGAGGAAAAAGGAAGGCAGTGTAAGGACTTGTAAATGTGCATAAAACTATTTGTAATGTTTTTACATCAGAATGGATTTCTATAAATATTGTGCAGAAAACTATTATTTTATGTTTTTGTTTTACAAATCAATATGTTATATTCTGAAAACATATTATTATAATATTTTCGTATATACAGTTTGTGAAAAATCTTTGCTTGAAATTTGGAGGTCAGATTTAAAATCAGCATGCCGGAACCCACAAGAATCGCTCATTAAATTGCAGTTGACAATTTTGAATAACACCAACTTTTGCAGGCCTGTGTAATTTGATGTAAAATACTGTTTTATCACACTTGTCTACAATTCCAGAATCCAAAAGGAAGAGGAAACTGCCCTAATATAGAATAAATTCTAGTACACCATGAATAAATGCACATACACCAGTGGTTCCCAAACTGTGTGCCGTGGCTCCCTGGGGTGCCTCAGGACACTTGCAGGGGTGCCACGGGTTGGTGGTCCAGGACCAATACAAATTATTTGTGATCAATTATTTATGGACAAAACCAGTGCTGGTGGCTGCCAATCATAAAGGGCAGGATTTGCTTCTGATTGTACATATATTTTAACACATAACTGAACCTAAGAAGCACATATAAACACAATCTACTTAATTTAAAATATATTTTTCTGGGCCTAGGGGTGCTGTGGAAAAATTCTGATACTCTAGGGTGCCGTGATTTGGAAAAGATTGGGAACCCCTGACATACACAATGATAAAATGGAGACTGTTTCAATAAAAAGTAACAAAAAATGTATTTCTACAGATGAAGATATAAATTAGGTGGCCACCTATAAAAAATATAATATAATACATATACATACACACTAAAATAATGATCTATAAAACATTTAAAGAGGGCTTTTTATCAAAAAGCCGTATTTAGTTCAACTTCCTTTTATATGTTTTATAGATTATTATTTTAGTGTGTATGTTTATGTATTTTGCATAATACTAATATGTTTACATTTTATACTAAGTTTTTTATAGGTGGCCGCCTAATTTAAATCTCCATTTTATCATTGTGTATGTGCATTCATTCATGGTGTACTAGAATGTATTCTATATTAGCGCCGTTTCCTCTTCCTTTTGGATAATTGGTATATTCCTGTGTGGATTCTGGGTCCAGTATTATACCTGGCTCTGGATTTTACACAGTGTTTTTGTACAGACACTGGTACAATTAGAAAACTGCTGCTCATATTTATATCTAAATATAGCTATTACCAAAATTATAATAACAAATGGTATATTAGAGCCCAGTCGGCCACTGGCTTTACAGTGGTTGAATATACCCTTCCAGAATAACCGGGATCCTCCCAAAAATTAGGTGGCGCTCCTTGTCCCATGGATGAGTGAAATGAGATCAACCTGCGAATCGCGTCACGGTAGCCATGCCCCCACTGTGCAATGCCTGTAATATCAGCTTTGCACAGCGTGCGGAATTACAACAATAATGCAATCACATGGCCACTCCCACTACAAAGCCCCCTTTAATGCAGTCACATACCGGCACCGCCCCTTATTTTAGGCCACACCCCTGTCCTGACCTGAGTGCCCCATCCCAGATGTAGCAGCCAGAAAGTAAACATGTATGTGTTTCATTGAAATAACCAAAAGTATAAGAGCTTTGCATACTTTGCTACTCTACCGGAAGGTTCGTAAAATGTACAAAATTTGGGCTGCAGGGGCATCAGCCTTAAGGTAGTATAATGTCAAATTAAATCATAGGGCAAATTGCTCAGGGCTTAATATTTATTGTCACTGGCGGTTTTCACCTATGGGCTGCAGGGCTGCAGCCGAGGGGGGGGGGGGGGGGGGCATCCCATAGGTGAAAACCGCAGAGCATGTGCAGTATCATCCTCCCCCGGCCAGGACCCCCCCCCCCCCGGCCCAGCCAGCCCCCCCCCCCCCCCCCCCGCCCAGGTAAAATCTGCCACTGTGTGAAGCCAGATAGTCTGTGAGACTGCACTGGCTTTCCTGTGGCTGGCAGTGACTTCCTATTGGAAGTCCGACCTGCCAGTCACTCAAGGCAGTCGTATTGGGAGGTGTTTCCTCCCTCTGGGATGCCTCTCTAAGCATAGCTGCGGGGCAGCCCCTAAAAACAGGTTCTGCTCATGCGTAGTACCACGGACGATGCTTCACATGCTCTGAATCCGGGACCATCAATATAATTCTACAGATCTGCTCCCGAAGCAGCCCCATAGAGGCTGGGGCCAGCGCATGTGCAGTACCAAAGAGACAACTACGCATGCGCCAGTGCCGTGACAGTAATCGGGACAAGAAGATGGTGGTGGCGGGGACCAGCAGCAGTGGCACCGGAGGGGGGGCATCTTGGCAGCCCCTCTCCTCCGACAAGGTAAGTGCCACCACTGTTCATTGCCCTTAAGTGCAAATGAAGCCTGGTCAAGCAGTTTGCATAACATTCGGACAATCTCGCACAATGACCTTCAATCTAGAGACATTGCTCGAACTACTATATTTTCTGCTACAGAATGCAGTAAGATGAGTCTTATACCACATAATAATGTGTTTGTTTGTTTTTTTTGTTTAGCCCTGGCTGCATTTTGTATTTAGAGATGAGTATTGATTTAAAGGAGCAAAGATGATTGAGGACATCATCTGAAATATCCCATGATTGAATTGCTTTTTGTCCAATTTACCAGCAGGTGTTAATCTGTTTGAAACAGGTTCTCTGTTCTCAGATGTCTGGAAGCTATTTCCAAACAAGCAGTTTAGGACACTTCAAAGGGAATGGATCCAGAGAGACTTCAGGATTTTATCATGTAACCTTTTGAATATGCATACTGTAGAAGGCAATATGGAGACTTTGATTAATTCCCCCAAGAAATTAAATATTTAAACTGTTGGGTAGAAATTAAACAAACTGAAAGGAAATTTATTTTGTGCTATTATTCTTTTAAGTGGGGCATAGCGTATGATTAAATTGCTTTGGAAATCTAATTGGACAGTTTTTTTCTGTTTCTGAAATATTGATTAATCCACATTGTTCATTTGTATGTATTTTAAAAATTGCTTCTTCATATTCAGAAAACTGATCTGAACTGCAATGTCAATATCATTTTCAATTTCATTTTAATTCAGATAAACTATGAAAAAGTTTATGGTCAAACTGTACAGTGCGTAGTGATGTGCAGTGAGTTTTAATTGCTGGGGAGGCATGTGTGTGTGTGTTGATTTATATATGAGGGAATCAGGACTGTAACTAGGGTGAGGTGGTGTGGGTGGTGCCTAGCAAACAGCGTAGGTCGCCCTGAGAGCATAACCGGCTACTGCCACAATATCCGTTTTACATGGCAAAGCGAACATTGTGGTGGTGGACAATTCCAGGCAGTAGCAGATTTTTGTGTTAGGCACAGTGATGTGCAGTAGCCAGGTGTCACCATATGTAAGCAGTTTTGGTTCTGATTCATTATAATTTTTTAGTTTTGGCAAACCTCCATTGTTTTGGTTTGCATTCGGTGTTTGATTTGGTTAAAAATCCATAAAAAAAATCAATAATAATTAACAAAAATTTATGAAATCATGTAATTTTTGCAATCCAATACCCAAAATTCATCTTTAAAATCTAAATTCTGAACCGTGGAAAGAAACGGGACTTGGTTCAGATCAGAACTTCTCGTTTCAGATCCACAAATTTGTGAAGATTCAGATTTCTGGATAACTGAGACGAACATTTCTAGTTTCCGACAGGGTCGTATCAATACAGCTGAAGCATTGCCCCCAATTTATATCAGATGTATGGGGGCTTTTAGTTTTATCAATGGGCAAAAAAGTCTAACTATTTTTAGTTGAAAAAAAAAATACACACTTCTTGGCATCCAATTTGCCCTGAAAAAGTTAATACTTACCATATATTTCTAACTGTATTTCTAATGTTTCAGGTTTGAAGTTTGAAGAGTTGCAAGAAAGGTTTGGTGAGGAGTTTTTCAGCATCTGCTTCGAGGAGAACGAAAGGGTTTTACGAGCTGTTGGCGGGACACTACTTGACTTCTTCAATGGCTTTGATGCATTGTTGGAGCATATTAGGACTTCAATTGGAAGACAAGTGACCCTTGAATCCCCCTCTTTCCTATGCAAAGAGCTTGCTGATGGGGCCCTTGTACTCAGTTGTTTCCACCTTCATCCCATTGTAAGTTTTGCTATGCTTGGCATGATAAAGGCAGTGGGGAAGAAGATCTACCACTTAAAACTTGACGTTGAACAAGTAAACAACGTGACTGAGAAATTGTTTCCTGAAATTATAAACCCAGGTAACTGTAAATCTCTTATTTTTAAAATCAAGGAATGTGATAATGCAAACATCACAAAGTTACCTCCATTAAGGTCGTCCCAGGTTCCATCTGACTTGAGGATCAGTATCAGCACATTCTGTCGAGCATTCCCCTTCCATCTGATGTTTGACCCCAATATGCTGATCTTGCAGCTCGGAGAAGGACTGCGGAAACTGATAAAGTGTGAAGTCCACAAAACATTGAAGTTCCATGATAGTTTTGAAATAGTATCGCCGAAAATCATCTGTACTTTTGAACAAGTCCTATTGAGACTGTCAACACCCTTTGTCATACGGAATAGCCTAGATACGTCTGGCCTTGAGAATAAAGACAAGGTAATGTGCTTAGCATGTTCATTGTAAATTTCAACTTTATTAATCATTATTCATTTCTGATGGCTACAACATAGATACTATTTGATTGTGCACCGTAAGAGTCATAATGTACGCCGAAATGTATATGATTTAATACATACAGATGACCGGCAGTGGGGATGCCGGCAGTCAGAATACCGACGCCGGCATCCCAATAGAAAGAATCCCGGTAGAGGTCAACTAGGTATATTTAACTTCCCCCTGCCCCCCCTGCACCCCCTTTCTAATCCTTCATCTCTTCAGCCTAACCCTAATGCTCACCCGCTAATGGCTAACCACAATACTCCTACATCACTGCCTTAACCCCCCACCCACAGCCTAATCCTAAACCCCCCTTCTACGTGCCCAACCCTAACCCATCCTCCCTGCTGCCCTAGGTCGATAATAAGGTCGACCACTGAAGGTTGACCTGCATCAAGGTCGATACACTTGAAGGTCGGCGGGTTAGGTCAACATCGTCATTATATCGACACATGCATTAGGTCAACATGGGCTAGGTCGACAGTCAAAAGGATGCAGCCCATCTTTTGGAGCTTCTCCTGGTAATTACCCAACTTGGTTGGCCAGTGAGAGTTGCTAGCGTTGAGGATATATTGGCGAAATGCAACAGTGCAAACTAGAGTGGATGATTTCTTACCCTGATATGTACATCAATAGCAGAAGGAATGTTTGTCCAGTTTTGGATGTGATTCTCCACATTCAGCAGGAATAGAGTTTGTTTCCTTTTATGGTGCATAATATATTTAGTTTAAATGACAGCAGTGATGTACAGTCAGGGTAAGCAGGGGAGGCAGTGTATAACTAAGGGTAAGCAGGGGAGGCAGTGTATAACTAAGGGTAAGCAGGGGAGGCAGTGTATAACTAAGGGTAAGCAGGGGAGGCAGTGTGTATCTAAGGGTAAGCAGGGCAGGCAGTGTGTAGCTAAGGGTAAGCAGGGGAGGCAGTGTATAACTAAGGGTAAGCAGGGGAGGCAGTGTGTATCTAAGGGTAAGCAGGGCAGGCAGTGTGTAGCTAAGGGTATGCAGGGGAGACAGTGTATAACTAAGGGTAAGCAAGGTAGGCAGTGTGTAGCTAAGGGTACGCAGGGGAGGCAGTGTGTAGCTAAGGGTAAGCAGTGGAGGCAGTGTGTAGCTAAGGGTAAGCAGGGGAGGCAGTGTGTAGCTAAGGGTAAGCAGGGGAGGCAGTGTGTATCTAAGGGTAAGCAGGGCAGGCAGTGTGTAGCTAAGGGTAAGCAGGGGAGGCAGTGTATAACTAAGGGTAAGCAGGGCAGGCAGTGTGTAGCTAAGGGTAAGCAGGGGAGGTAGTGTGTAACTAAGGGTAAGCAGGTGAGGCAGTGTGTAACTAAGGGTAAGCAGGGGAGGCAGTGTATAACTAAGGGTAAGCAGGGCAGGCAGTGTGTAGCTAAGGGTAAGCAGGGGAGGCAGTGTATAACTAAGTTTAAGCAGGAGAGGCAGTGTGTAACTTAGGGTAAGCAGGAGAGGCAGTGTGTAACTAAAAAGCGATAAAAATGACTAGAATAATACAAAATAATGTATAACATAATATCATCTGTGTATTATTCTAATGATTTTTACATGTGTAATTCTGGCTAAGATACTAGCCAGTGCCTCCCCTGCCATTGACCACACTGCATGGCACTATATGACAGCATATAATATATATGTGATATACAGGGTCTCCGACAGTTCGGCCAGGCCCCTGTATAAAATGGAAGGGGTGTGGCCACTGGGCAGGGCATCTGGAAAGGGCTACACCCCTGTGATAAAAAAAAAAGAGGGAGAGAGGTGACAGGCTGCCGCTGCAGCTATCTCTCTCCTCAGCTCAGCACACGGCACTGAGCAGCATGTGCTGAGATGGGGAGAGAGGCTGTGCTGCTGCGGCAACCTGTCATCTCTCTCCCCATTGCCTGGCTCCCTGCAATGCAGGAGGGGGGAGCAGGACCAGAGCCCATCCAGCAGGCCCGGGCCTGGGTAAAAAAGTACCTGCTCCCCCTCCCTCTCCACACCACTATAGATATATATATATATATATATTAGTGTATTTGTATATGTATGTCAATTCTATTGACTGCAATTAACTATGTTCCATCTTCATGTCTAATAGAACAATCAATGTATTTTCCTTTGACAGAGCTGCTCTGAATTTTCTACCTTGTTGCTCACTAATGTGTATGCATGGTCAATTAGAAAGGGACTTCCACCTCGTGGTACTCATTGCTATAGGACAGCAATGGAGCAGAGCTGGCTGAAGGGTCATGAAAATATAGGAGTCATGGGAGAGCATTTAAATCCTGCTATACAAATGAAACAAGTATCATTTTCCTCCTTATTTCCCAAAATATAAATAAAATGATATAAAGATGTCACATAGCATTAGCAATAGGGGCACAAGTAACGTGCACCAGGGGCGGACTGACCATACGTTCCACAGGGAATATCCAGATAGGTCGATGTATATCGAAGCTGTTTTGATTGCTGACACGTAGTCCCACCCAACGCAGTCAGCTCACCATACTCATTACACTGCATTGGGTAAAACTGGGAGCCTGAGATACAAATAGAAATTTAAATATAAGCAATGTACCGATATATGCATAAGTCATAGCTGCTCACCCTCCTGCATTGTGTAGGAGGCTCCCTGAAATAAAAGCAATCTCCCTGAAGAGTCTAGCAATCTCCCTTATTTTACCTAGCTGACATTATGCAGCTGTTGGGGAAAAAAATAAATCAGATATATACAGTATATACATTCATATGGGATCATCAGTGCCATTTACCTGCATTTGCTGTAAGGCACACGGGGGCAGATGTATCAAGCCTGATAAAGTGATAAATCAGCGATAAAGTGTAAGGTGATGACGCACCAGCCAATCAACTCCTAACTGACATTTTTGAAACACAGTTGATTGGCTGGTGTGTTATCACCTACAAAAACTCATGTAGACATTTGGACTGTGGACCTTCCCATTGTCGACCTAATCCTCCGACCCTGTTTACCTTAGCCATGTCTACCTGTTTCCTGTGTCAACCTAAGCCCTGTCGGCTTTTAGTGGTCTACTTAATGTATTTTGACCTTGATAGTGTTGACTCCATGACCCATACCCCTTACAGTATATGAAACCACTTGCACAATAAATGAACAAGCTGATTCTTATCAGTGTCTTTTCTTCGACAAGTACAGTAAATCTTACTGACTGCTTTGGGGCTCATTTACAATTGGATGTCAGTCAGTTTATGACATGCCCCTGGATGTAGCAGTACAAGTCCACACCTCTAGGTGGCACCTTCACAATATACCTGACATGCTTTTTTAAAAGTAAGCAAGCACCAGTGGCGTAACTATGCTGTGGCAGCCCCAGCTGTGGCTTGGGGGAGCCAGCGGTCTTGAGGCGCACTGAAAAATACCTGATGCCCTGTACTAATACACAGTTTGCTGTCTCTCAGTAGTAGTGGGTGGCGGTGGCTGTGTACTGTAGCTGTGTACCGTAGGTGACAGCCCATCCCCCCTCCCCAGTCTCCTCACCTCCTCTGTGCCTGGGGGCAGCTGGTGTCATTACCCACACACACTTCCATGGAAGGCTACAGTATGTCAGCAGATGGGATGTCCTCCCTGTTACGCTGCATGGGCCCACGCCACTCCTGGGAAGCTGCAGCACTACACATGGCGGTACACTGTGGCCCAGGTAAACAGCACCATTGTCATGTTTTACTGAAGAAGGGGGGGGGGAGGAACAGTGGGGGGGCACAATTTTTTTCGTAGGGGGAGCTAAATTTATAGTTACGAAACTGGCAAGCACGCCATAACTTATGATGAAAACGATTACAAAACAACATAATACACCGGTGGGAAGTTGAATGTCTTCATCTTCTCACTGCTCTTGCAACTGCCATATGTTTTTTTTTTATCTATTCATAATCTATTCATAAATTATAAACGGGGGAGATGGATCAGAAATAAAGCAGAGAGAGAGAGAGAGAGAGAGAGAGAGAGAGAGATCATCAACCAATCATTGATGTTGCCTTGGACAGTTTACAGTTCTCTTGCTTGTTATATTACACAGATCACTGCTCCAATAAATGATTGAAAGCTTTCACAACAGCTGACTGCAGCCAATGGATGAGTCAAATCAGTGAGATAATTATTTCAACACAGAATCATTTCATCTTTGAAAATGTTTTTGGCCAGTGACGTTTGCAGTGAAACCTGCTTGAAGCCTATCTATTGCATGAAATAGTAATCATGGGAATACAGTTGGTCTCTTACTTCCCAGGGGACTAATGCCATCACTGAGCCAAGAAGTACATTGCCCATTAAGGGCCAGATGTATCAAGCTTCAACAAGTGCCAAAATGGAGAGTGATAAACAGCCGGCCAATCAGCTCCTACCTGTCATGTTACAGGCTGGGTTTGCAAAATCACAGGTAGGAGCTGATTGGTTGTTTATCACTCTACACTTTATCAATTTTTTGAAGCTTGATACATTTGGCCCTAAGTACATGGTGAGTGATTGCTATGTTATTCTGTAATATAGGGATCATGAAATCAGTGGGTGGCCAGGGGTGGTGCAGGTCGAGAGGTAGCTTAGCCATTTGAAAATTGGCGTCTATGTTGGTCCCTGAAGGGTATGTGGTCATTAGGTTGAACCTATTTGTTGACCTACTGCTTTTCTTGACCTTCCAGACCTGTCTACCTTAGCTATGTTGACCTATTTCTTGTGTTGACCTACATTAAGCCATGTCGAGAAAGGTAAAGTTGCCCTCCACCAAAGGATTGCGCTAGAAATGAAAAGTTATAACTCCCCTATTTTTGGACTTGGGGATGATTCTCCTTCTGTTCTGGATCTGGTAGTCTGACCATCTCCTGCAGGGAGAAAATGCTCTGTTCCTGGACTTCCCTGGTAATGAAGGATTTTCTCATTTCTAGCGCAATCCTTTGGTGGAGGGCAACTTTTACCTTTCTCTATTGCTTCCTTTTAGAGGTGTGGTGTCTCCTCCAAGCCCTTACCGATACCTGCCGCTAAATTGCGCAACAGGAACCCTACCCAATCTCCCGCTTCATTAAGCCATGTCGTCCTTCAATGGCCGACCCAAGGCATGTCGGCCTTCCTCTTGTCGACTTAGTGACCGCAAGGAGGTAGAATAAGGCGCAATGCGCTGCAAGGTATAATGTTACTCCGTATATTTCTGCTCAAACAAAAAAATGTCTAAATTTAAAAACTGATTAATAACGAGGTAGCATATTAATGTTGGGTCTCCGGGTCACCTGAGTACGCTACCTCATTATTAATCAGTTTTTATATTTAGACATTATTCTGTTTATTTATTTATTGATTGATTGATTTTCTTTATATATTTTTACTGTCTAATTCAGCAGTTCTCAAACTGTGGGTCCTGACCCCAAAGTGGGTCCCGGCCTTCTCAGCATGGGGTCGTGACCCCATGTTGCTGACCATCAGGCTGATGACTTTTGTAATCTCAGTCAGTGATTCAAGGAGTCTGAAAAGTCAGTTAAATGGTCTGTTATATAAGACTCCTCACATCATTTGGTTCCTCCACAGTGCTGCCATGTAGGTGCTGTCTGCTGACTACAGATGTGATGTGATGACCTTCTGCTGTAACTTGCTGGGGTCCCGTAATTATTTTTAATGTCTTATGGGGTCCCAGAGCAAAATAGTTTGAGGACCCCTGGTCTATTTATTGTGCTATTGCTGTGTGATTATTTTATATTTTAAAAATATAAATTTAATATATTGCTAAACAGTGTGTCCGATTTCATTTTGTTTGAGCAGAGATATACGTAGTAACATTATACCTTGCAGTGCATTTCACCTTATTCTACCTCCTTTTTGTCCTATATTTGATGTGTGAGCATATTCATACTCACATAGACACATGCAGCAGCTGGTATAAAATTTAACTTCACATATTTTTTGTATATTTATATTGTACATACCAAGTTTCCCCCCCCCAGTGGTACGGAATGGTGAGCACTCGCCAGTATCACAAATCAGTCTTGTGAAATTCAAAGCAAAATAGTCGTTTAATCACAGTCATCAAATCCACCGGAAATAAAGGGGTCTATTCAATGCCGTGGGCGTGCGGTGACAGCGAGCATGGCTTCCTGCTCGCTGTCACCGCTCGCCCTGTCAGTATTCAACTCACCCCCCTCATACGCCAATTCCACCTCGCTCTGTTTTTTGAGTGAGGGGGAATTGGCGTATGCGGCTGCAGAAGCAGCGAGATTCGCAGCTAAATACAGTGGGTTCGCTGCATTAGCCGCGGGTCTCGCTGTTTGGGGGAATCAGGACGCCACAGGATGGCGAGGATTCCCCCGGAACGCTGAATAGGGCGAGCGGCCAGCGAGGGGGTTAAACAGCGAGGATCGCTGGTTTTCTGCGATCCTCGCTGTTTAACCCCCTTGCCGGCCGCGACGAGCGGCATTGAATACTACCCAAAGTGTTAAATGTATGTCTACCCTGACGTTTCGGTCCAAATCATGGATCTTTATCAAGGAGATTAGCCATCAGAAGAGAAGTGGAATCATCGTCGACAAAGGTTGCCTATTACTGGTTAGGAACAGCAAGCCAACAGGCTTTTGGATATATTGTATATACTATATTTAATTAATATTTTATCAAGCGCCAGGTCTTGTAGTCTGGTGAGGGCTTCTAAACCCACCCAGTCTTCATATCCCCCTTCCTTTTTTTGCACATTCTTAGTGACCGTATACCATCATTTGTACAGTATAAGCCCCACTATGCTACTGTTTGAATCCAGTGAAATATTCTGTTCCGTTTTTACATTTGTCGCAAATCAGTTTATTTTATTTGCAATTATGCTGTTTATTTAACAAGTAATTACCCCAGTAATTACAGTGAGTGACTGCCCCTGTACTTCTAATTCTCCTAATCATGCACTTGATTTGAAAATCATAACATCTCTGCATAATTATATATGCACATTTACCTAACAAAAAACATTATTAATGTCACTTCTAAAACCTAAAGCAGTTAATTTTCAAATGACAACGTTGATTGCTGTTTTGCGCTATAAAACAGAGATATTGCCTTCAGAAAGCTGGCGCCACTGTTTAAGTTCCAAACTACTGTATTAGTTTATGCACTAGCAGAGCCAGCCCACCTGTTACATGGCGTAAGCAGCTGAGTAAGGGGCCAGAGTAATCACGGCGCTGACAGTGTCTTCTTCATTGCTGTCAGCTCCCTGATTACTATGGCGCCTCACTCAACTGCCGCACGCGGTAACAAGGACAGTTGCCTGCCAGGCAGAATTGAAAGTGGTGGCAGCCGGGCAGAGAGCGGTGGGCTTCCTGGCTGTATTCAAAATCAGAGCAGTTCTGCCACTATTTAAATTTCGCCAATTGAAGCTAGCCGCCCGGCAGCCATCACTGCCACTCCTGATTGGCTGCCAGACCATAAACTCAGGCAGCCCAATAATCTCTGCCCGGCTAGTGGCTGTTGTCGTTACTCCCCCCGTAGCAATGAGTATTTCACTCCCCCTTGGCAATGAGCATCTAACTCCCCCTAGACAACGAGCATGTAATCCCCCTTAGCAATGAGCATTTAACTCCTCCGTGTCAGCGAGCATTTAACTACCCCGTGATAGCAAGCATTTAACTCCCCCGTGGCATCAAGCATTTAACTCCCCATGGCAGCGAGCATTTAACTCTCCCTTGGCAACGAGCATGAAACCCCTTGGCATCAAACATAAAACCCCCTTGGCATTGAGCATGAAGCCCCTGGCATTAAGCAAGAAACCCGTAGCAATGAGCATGTAGGTAAGCGGCACTTATGTGGCATAATATGTAATGGGCATCACGGTGTGTGGTATAATATGTAATGGTCATCACAGTGTGTGGTATAATATGTAATGGGCAACTCCCCCTGCATTTCATGGCTATGGACAATTTCTCCCCCAAGGGAGATGCATTAGGGCTTCTAGAATGGTCATGTGGAGAAGTTTTTCAAACCAACCCATTAGAATGTTGTCTTTTTTTAGAATGTTTGATTTTTAGTTCACAGTAGCATTTATATTCTTCTAAAACTGTCTGTAGAGGACGTTAGTGGCAACATAAACACCTAAATAACAGCATACAACTTTATCTGAACAATTTACACTTGGATTTGGGATGTCTAATCTTTTGATGTCTCTTCTCCTTTTATCTATCTTTACCCACCTTGTTTGCTCAAAAAGTATTTTGGTGTCAGAATGTTTTACTATAATCACTGTTTCCTCTCAGCTGGAAGTTCTTTTGAAACCTCTCTTTCTATTACCGCCGTGTCATCAAAGGCCACTGGAACAGTTATTTCAGGGAAAGGCTCAGCGTGGCGCCATAAGGATAACCTTACTTCTTTCAGGCAAACAAGTGGCACTTTTATACCTCAAGGGTTGTGAGCTATACAAAAAAATCCAAATTAATCTGTGCTAACCTGAAAGTCTCACTTGCTGTTTTTATACCATATTTGCTTTCCTACCCGTCCTCTCTGGTGGTGTGACCAGGCTCTTCGCTTCAATAGACCGTTTCCCATTCACAGTAGATGCCTAAAATTGCCGATTGGAGGAAGGGGTTGCATATAAAAGGCTTGATTCACACCTGATCACTGCCCTGCGAATCTTCAGTGTTCAGTTAGCCGCCTACCCCCAGAGTTAAAACCCTCCCCTGTGTATGGCTATGGATGCGATCACAGCCGTGTGAGTAGGGGGAGATCCATTGGCAATCAGACACCATCAAATGGATCCCCCCTGTGTGTAGTGCAGTGGCTGAGAAACCATATAGTTATTCGGCGCTGCAATGAGCCGGGTCCGGAGCTGACATCAGAGATCCTCCCTTCCAATGCCGGTATCTCTTCTGCGCTTTTCAGGAAACTCCTTGAAAATGGCCAGGTCCCTCCTCCAAACGCCAGCTTCCTGTCAATCAGCCAGCATGCGACCAGCGTTAACAGGCCATCACTGGCTTTGATCAGATGGAGGGCTCGCCCATGCGCACTATGATCCATGCACGTGCCCGGTCTTCTGGTTATCGATTGAGCTGTAAATTCGCAGCCCCGCGAACGGTTCTGAATTCTGCAACATATTGGCCAAAGCCCCTTGCTTTAGACCCTCAGTTCCCTCCAGCAAGTGGGCTCAATGTGGGAGATCCACCTAATCCTTCAAGGGTCCTCTGCAACTTGCTGTGCACTGTTTGCTAGATGCACGGCAACCCCGTATTCTGTGCATTGTATTGAATATACTAGATTGCAGAGTATAGTTTGTAGACTGATCCTTTCTTTTAGCCTTGCCGCAACCAGGATACCGCCATATACATTATGTGCAGAGTAGTGACTATGGGCTTGAAAAATGATAACATGGAGAGTGATAAACCGCCAGCCAATCAATTCCTAACTGCCATGTCACAGGCTGTGTTTGAAAAATGACAGGTAGAAGCTGATAAGTTGGTGGTCTAAAAATGTTCATTTTGTCACTTTTCAAAGCTCAGCACATCTTGCCCTTGGTGAGGTGAGCAGCAGTGGCTCTGTGCACTGGAGGCACTGCAAGGCATAATGTGACCTGATTACACTGGGTGGCATCATGAGAACTGGGTGCACAACAATGTGGCATAATGTAAAATGGGGGCCATACAGTATACCTCCCAACATACAAGCTCCTGCGTGATGAAGCCGCATTAGTGCCAGAAAAGTGTGTATGACCTCAACTAAAGGGGCGTGGCTTTGTGGGAATTCCGCTGTTGTGAGCCACTCCACGGTTTCTGGCAGTGTGGGGGCCCCACACATAGTTGCCTACCATCCTGCATTCTGCTGGAGACTCTCTAGAATAACAGCAATCTCCCTCTCTCCCTCATTAGTCTAGCAATCTTCCTCATGTCACCTTGCCCACATTTAACTGTTACATTTTTGGGAAAAAAAGGAATGAGAGACAGATACATTTACATTGAACCATCCGCACCATTTCCCAGCACTTTACCAAGTATAGTAGCTCTTACTAACTGCTTTGGGGCTCATCTACTTATGGATATAAGTCATTTTAAATTACACACCCACGCTTCTAGGTGCCATGTTCACAATCTATTTTCACAATCTCTCCATATATGGAACTAGACACGCCCTTTGGATGGAGCATGACAAGCCCCCTCATTGGGGCGCTTTGGAAAATTCTATTGCCAACTATAATCTCCCTGAAACTAGTTTTCACAATTATGGAAGTATGGCCCAACACCACTTCCGTCTTCCGTGAATAGTTGCTGTGCACATGCAGAGATGTGCAAAATATCCACTAAAAATGCCAGTGTCGCTCACAGCCACTGTTTTTTTGGGGGGGCGCAATATTTAACTAAACTTCAATTAATAGACTTCAAATCATTTGCTGGCAATAACGAAAGTGATTAATTTTCCACGGCTACGGCGCTGACATTTTTAGCGGATATTTTGCACATCACAGCAATGTTGGCACTTAAAGGGTTAAATGCCCGACAATCAGGATCCTGTGAGGGGCTATTCTCCCTGGTGAGGGTCCACGACTCCCATAGAGGTAGAATGGCGCCCACAATGGGGTTTCTTTGCGCCACCCCCCTGTTGGAGTACTGGCAGTCGGGATGCCGATGTCCCGTACACTGACCATTGGAATCATACACACACACACATAGGGCCTTATTCTAGTTCACTCTTTCTGACAAAATCCTTCTTAGATGGACAAAACCATATGCACTGCAGGGGGGCAGTTGTAAAATGTGCAGAGATATTTATATTTGGGTGGGGTTTTAACTCAAAGTGAGATCTATATTGCTGTGTAAAAATAAAGCAGCCAGTATTTACCCTGCACAGAAACAAAATAACTCACCCAAATCTAATTCTCTCTGCACATGTTCCATCTGCCCCCCTGCAGTGCACATGGTTTTGTCCATCTAAGGAGGATTTTGTCAGAAAGAGTGAACTAGAATAAGGCCCTAAGTTATGTTCATTTTGTTTTGTTATCAAAGAGCTGTAATGTTTTATTGAACACCATGACTAAGGTAATTCATTAATGTAGAATCCGAAGACCATACATGATGTTGCACAACATCCTCTCAAACAAGTAAAATCCAAATACGACATCACACAAGTGAAATACATTTTATCATTCCAAAATACACATAATCATTTGCCAGCAATAAATAGCTGTAATTCATGCAAATCCGAAACTGTGACACTTACAAAAGCGGATAAATATAGTTTGCAATACGTAGTATTTGTTGCCAGGCAACACAACAAGACGACTGCTTAAATATGTTCTTCAGTTGAGAATAGAAGCTATGTATTCATTTGCCCCAGCAATAGTGCCCAAACAGAAGAGAGTTAGGGTTAGGCTGTAGGGGGAGGGTGGACAGTTTTAGGCCATAGTTACCTACCCTCCTGCATTCTGCAGGAAACTCTCTGAAATAGCAGCAATCTCCCTCTCTCCCTCATTAGTCAAGCAATCTCCCTCATGTCACCTAGCTGACATTACACTGTTACATCATAGTTACCCCCCTCCTGCATTCTGCAGGAGACTCCCTGAAATAGCAGCAATCTCCCTCTCTCCCTCATTAATCTAGCAATCTCCCTCATGTCACCTAGTTGACATTACACTGTTACATCATAGTTACCTCCCCTCCTGCATTCTGCAGGAGACTCCCTGAAATAGCAGCAATCTCCCTCATTAATCTAGCAATCTCCCTCATGTCACCTAGTTGACATTACACTGTTACATCATAGTTACCCCCCCTCCTGCATTCTGCAGGAGACTCCCTGAAATAACAGCAATCTCCCTCATTTCACTTAGCCCACATTACACTGTGATATTTTTTTGGGAAAAAAGGAATATATATATTTACAGTACATTGAATCATCAGCACCATTTCCCAGCACTTTACCAAGTATAGTAGCTCTTAGTAACTGCTTTGGGGCTCATCTACATTTGTATATAATCCATGCTAATCCATGCTCTCATCATCTCACGCATTGATTATTGCAATAGTCTCCTTATTGGCCTTCCCCAATACAGACTATCACCACTACAGTCCATCCTGAATGCAGCTACTAGGCTAATCTTCCTAGCCAGACGTTCATCATCTGCAAAGCTACTCTGTCAGTCACTTCATTGGTTATCTGTATTCTACCATATTCAATACAAAATTATTTTAATTACACACAAGGCCATAAACCAAACTACACCTCTACGCTCCTCCCATGATCTGCCTCTCTCATCCACACTCATTACTCGCTCCCATTCCCGATTGCAAGACTTTCTTCGGGCACCCGCTCTGTGGAATGCCCTCCCAAGCACAATAAGACTCTCCTCCAGTCTCCAAACCTATAAGCGTTCCTTGAAAACTCATCTCTTCAGAATCAAATTCCAGAAGCAGTCACGGAACCTTGCATTTTGACGGTCTGTAAATACCCTGTTTGTTGAATATGCTGCACTATATAAGAAACTGTTAATAAATAAATAAAGTCATTTCACAATCTCCATATATGGAACTAGACACAACCTTTTGTTGGAGCATGACACGCCCCCTTAATGGGGTGCTATGCAAAATTCTACTACCAACTAGAATCTCCCTGAAAATAGTTTTTAAAAGTAGGCAAGTATGTTTTAGACACTAATGAGGGACAGTTAGGGTGGTACAGGGGAGGGTTAGGGTTTGTCATAAGGAATGGATGGCTAGGGTTAGGAGGGTAGGAGGAGAGGGGTATTATACTTAATTAGTAGCTGTCGCAATGGCGCTTTCGGTCTTATGACCCCCAGCACTGATATCGCGTATCACACCTGTCTGGCTTTTTAATTTTTATAGCACAATCCTCATTTGAGATGGCTGGCTCATGAGTTAGCACGTTTGCCTGGTCTTATGTCCCATAAGTTTAGGATGTGTTACTCAATGCGATACTGTACATCCTGGCACTGACCGCGTTCACGAGTGTAGATTGTAAGCTTGCCTCTTCGTACACCACAGTCTGCCTCAGTGGGTCTGTATACTCTCACCACACCACTCTGACCCCTGTGACAAACTTGCCTGCTCCCCAGTACCCAGACAGGGCACAGATGGCACCATGTGGTCCGGATATCCCACCAGAAGGTTGCTGTCATGCCTATGTACCAGAAGACGCTGGCTCATGGCACTAGAACCCCAGCCAGTGAATCTGCTGCCATGTTCAGTGGAAGAGTAGCTGCACAGTCACCATGTTTGAGAGGCTTCTGTCATCCTGAGGCTGTGCCTATAAGTCGCTGCTTTGCCTTCTCACTCTCTCATTAGTCAAGGTGGCTCACATAACCAAAAGACCCTAAATGGCCGCTTTGGTTACTAGAGATAAATCTGCTACTGCCCTTCTCAGTGGCGTAAGTTTGTCCCAGTTGCCTGGAGGCAAGATAAATATTGGTGCCGCAAAAATAGTTCAGTCAGTAAGGTGTGTGTCTCCAGTGATACAGGTCATGGGTTCTAATACAGGGTGTGACACTTGCAAAAATGCTGTTAGGATGGGGAGTCACCCACAGAGGTGATATCAATGGCTTTCGAATTCGCTGGGGGGACAGGTACCCCCTTGCTAGCAGGAGCCCAGCGGCAGTAGACTCCATTGTCAGACCCATTGCCACTGCACCAAGTTTTCACCAGAGGCAGAACTACTAGTGGTGCAGCAGGTGCATTGCAACGGGGCCCCTGAGGACTAAGGGGCCCAATGCTGCCACCCACTGCTGAGTGGCATATTGTAAACTAGGGTTGGAGTGGAGTAGGGGCCCAAATTATATTTTTTGCACCTGGGCAAAGTTCCGCCACTGATTGGCACATACCTTTTATACCCCTTTCACACCAAGAAGCAAATTACCGGGTTAAAGCTTTTCAATCCGGTAATTTTCTGAAGAACCTGGGTTTTTCGGTGGTGTGAAAGGGTCAACATGGGTCTTAAATCCCGCACTCCAACCCTGCTCTTGACCCTGGTACATAGGCATGGCAGCGACCTTCTGGTGGGATATCCGGACCACATGGTGCCATCTGTGCCCTGTCTGGGTACTGGAGAGCAGGCAAGAGCAGGGTCGGTGTGCAGGATTTAAGACCCGTGTTGACCCTTTCACACCACCGAAAAAACCCGGGTTTTTCAGCAAATTACCACGTTGAAAAGCTTTAACCCGGTAATTTGTGGGTGGTGTGAATGGGGTCCGGCTGCACCCAGCAATATTACCAGGCACTCAAAAATGCTGGGTAATTGCCGGGTGGCCGGTGTGAAAGGGGTCTTAGTGAAACTGCTGTAACCATCTCTGTATTTATTTATCACATTTTAAGAACTTCATTTGCATATGTATTAGATTTTGTCTCTCTTTAATCTAATGCTAATGTGATATTTAATTCATCATTTGCATAATCACTTTAAGAAGCTATTTTAATAGTATAACGTAATCTTGCTACTTGCTACTTTTCAGCATTTTTTTCTTGCTGCATTCACCTCTGTAACTTTAGTATGTTGTAATGTCTAATATTACATTAATGTCTCATTTCGTGAAGGTTTTTCTCGTTTATTCCCAGTTATCAGGATGTGTTGAAAACTCTGCTGTACGTGCTACAGAACTAACCATGGTTATTCCAAAAATCAATTCAGCCCATCTCTAGCTGTATCACAGTCTAGCCTCACTTACTGTGGGCAGACAGCCCGGTGATAACTGCTGGTCTATGTACAGTTTAATTCTAATAGCCTTGATAGGCATGTACAAACCAAACCAAGTGTTTTAAGACGCTCCAGAAGTACAGTGGCATTGGGTACTACTGGCACCAGGTCACAGCTAAAAGAGATTGTGGAATATTTTGACATCTGTGATGTCAACATCCATAATTTTGATATGAGAAAGGTCCATGTGGCTGTAATGTCAGGGACTTGGCATCTCAAAGTGGACCACGTGGACTTTCAATATGTTGACACTGATGAATTGTCGACATATCAACAAAACATCCCTTTTGGTCTAGTGGGGACTCACCTGGTATGGTGAACTGTGTGGTTCTAGCTGCTTTTCTGGATCTGGCAGTAATATGGTGGTGATTGGTGAATTTGTGCAGATCCAGCTTGTGCTTTGTGCAGTAAATATATTGCTAATCCGTAAACCTCCCCTAGTTGCTAACCCTAACATCCATTTAAAAATCCTAATCTCCCACCAGTAACTAACTTTAACCCCCCCCCCCACCTAGTGGCAAACCTAAAAATTGCATCTCACAACCTTAGTTCCTCCTAGTTCTTAACTCTTACCTTCCGTCCTGTAGCCCTACCCTCCCCTAGTGTCTAACCCTTCCCTTCTGTAGCCTTACCCTCCCCCTGAGTGCTTAACCCTTCACTCCTGTTGACTTACCCTCCCCCTAGTGCCTAACCCTTCCCTCCTGTAGCCTTATCCCCTAGTGCAGGGCTGGGCAACACCGGCCCTCCAGATGTTGATGAACTACACATTCCAGAATGCTTTGCATTAGTTTTGCTATGTGGCCATGCTGAAACTGATGCAAGGCATGCTAGTATGTGTAGTTCATCAACATCTGGAGGGCCGGTGTTGCTCAGCCCTGCCCTAGTGCCTAGTCCTTCCCTCCCGTAGTCTTACCCCCCCCCCCCCCCCCCCGGTGTCTAGTCCTTCCCTCCCGTAGCCTTACCCCCCCCAGTGCCTAGTCCTTCCCTTCTGTAACTGTAGTAGTAGTATGTTTATTTATAAGGCGCCGCAAAGTGTCCGCAGCGCCGTACATAGCAAACAAAAAAACAAATTACAAGGTAACGTACAGGGTGTGTTGAAAAATACAGTATAAATAGGGGTATAGCTGGTAGAACTAAAATCAGCATCAGTTTAGAAGTAGGTGTGGAAATTGTCGAGGAGACTGAAGATGAAGTAGAGGAAGGGAAGAACAGGACAGGAGCACAGGTGAGGTAATGAGGTAGGGTGAGTACGTGAGGAAGGAGGACCCTACTCATAAGAGTTAACATACTAAAAATAGGTGGGTGGACGAACGAAATACAATAGGATAAGTAGGAACGGAGGGGAACGGAGGCAGGATAGGAGGATCAAAAGAGGTTAGGAGGAGGGATAGGCTAGTCGAAAAAAGTGGGTTTTGAGGGAGCGCTTGAAGGAGGTAAGGGAATCAGATAGCCTGATGGGTGGCGGGAGGTTGTTCCAGTGCAGGGGGGCAGCGCGAGAGAAGTCTTGGACACAGGAGTGGGAGGAGGTGATTAGGTGAGAGGTCAGTCGGCGGTCAGCGATGGGAGGGAGTGTGGATAGAGATCAGTGAAGAGAGGTAGGGAGCTGTGGAGGAGGAGAGAGCCTTGTAGGTGGTGGTGAGGAGTTTAAAGAGAACTCGGAAAGGAATGGGGGGCCAGTGAAGAGATAGACAAACTGTACCCTCCCCCTAGTGCCTAGTCCTTCCCTCCCGTAGTTTTACCCCCCTAGTGCCTAGTCCTTCCCTTCTGTAGCCTTACCCTCCCCCTGAGTGCTTAACACTTCACTCCTGTTGACTTACTCTCCCCCTAGTACCTAGCCCTTCCAACCTGTAACTGTACCCTCCCCCTAATGTCTAACCCTTCCCTCCTGTAGCCTTACCCCCCTAGTGCCTAGTCCTTTACTTCTGTAGCCTTACCATCACCCTAGTGCCTAGTTCTTTACTTCTGTAGCCTTATCCCCTAGTGCCTAGTCCTTCCATTGTGTAGCCTTACCTCCCCCAGAGCCTAACTATTGTCTCCTATATCCTATTCCTTTCCTTAGTGCCTACACCTTCCATTTTGTAGCCTTACCCTCCCCATAATGCCTATTTCTTCTGTTCTGTAGCCTTATCCCCTAGTGCCTAGTCCTTCCCTCCTGTAGCCTTACCCCCTAGTGCCTAGTCCTTCCATTGTGTAGCCATACCTCCCCCAGAGTCTAACTCTTGTCTCCTATATCCTATTCCTTTCCCAAGTGCCTACACCTTCTGCTCTGTAGCCTTACCCTCCCCATAGTGCCTACTCTTTCCTTCCTGCAGCCTTACCCCCATAGTGCCTATTCCCGTACTTGTATACTATCACGGCTCCCATCGCATGCCATATGTAGTGGCTGCGATGGCATGCGATGGCATGCGATACGATGCGATTTTGCCGGGTTTTATGCATTTGATGTAAAAATCGCATGCCATGCGATGCCATGCGATGCGAAGCTATGCGATGGCATGCGATTTTGATCACAAATGCATCCAAATGCATTTAAATTATTAGCAAACATGTTAAATGCACCCCAAATGCACCCCAAAGGTCGTAGGACGCATACCGCCGCCCCTCGCGGGCTCACTGCGCTCGCCACGCTTCGGGTTGGCGTTCATAGTGGGGGTGGTACAGAAACAAATGCCCTTTGGGGTGCATTTAACATGATTTTAACACATGTCAATGATTTCTGTGAAAAATGGCATCACATCGCATCGGATCGCATGCGATGGCATCAGATCGCATGCGATGCGATTTTTTCGTATACGATGCCCATCGTGGGAGACGTGATACTACACAAGTACCCCTATTCCTTCTGTTCTGTAGCCTTAGCCTCCCCCTAGTGCAGAAATCTTCCCACCTATAGCCTATACTTCCACCTAGTGCCAAACCTTTAGCCTATTTCTCCCCTAGTCATGAACCCTTCCCTCCTGTAGCATAATTATCCCTCTTATACCTATCCCTTCCCTTCTGTAGCCTAACCCTATGCCTAGTGACTACCCCTCTCTCCTGTAGCCTTATCCTCCCCTTGGCCCTTAACCCTTCCTCTAATGCTTAACCCTTACCTACTGTAGATATTTCCTCCCCCTAGTGCCTAAACCTTCCCTCCTTTAGCCTAACTCTCCCCCTAGTGATTACCCCTTCCCTCCTGTAACTGTACCCTCCCCCTAGTGCCTAACCCTTCCCTCTTGTAGCCTTTTCTGCTCCCTACGGCCTTACCCTTCCCTCCTGTAGCCTAACCCTCCCTCTAGTGACTAAACCTACCATCCTCTAACATTACTCTCCCCCCAGTTTCTTACCCTTCTGTCTTGTAGCCTAAACCTACCCCTAGTGCCTAGCCCTTCCCTCCTGTAGCTTAACCCTCCCCCTAGTTCCTCGCCCTTCTCTCCTGTAGCCTAACCCTAGTGCCTAACCCTTCCCTCCTATAGCCTAATAATCCTCCTAGTGCCAAGTCCTTCCATCCTGTTTCCTAACTTTACCCCTCCCCTGCAGTCTGTTATCAGAAGTCAACATTGTAGACATGTGAAAACTCTGCACATGACGACATGATCAATGTTGATATCGTAATGTCAATTGTAGACATTGTGACAGCGACATTATGACTACCAGAGGCAGAACTCTGGGAGGCAATGGAGTCATTTGCCGCTGGGCTCCTGCTTCCAAGGGGGCACCTCTCATCCCCTTCAAGTTTAAATCAGTTAATTGAAAGCAGTTGATATCGCTAATCTGGCTGACTTGGTTCTAATGTCATTTTTGCAGGTGTCACACCCTGTATTAGATCCAATGACCTGTCTTACTGGAGACAGACATCTTACTGATTGGGCCATTTGGGAGCACCAATATTTTTCTTGCCTCCGGGCAACTGGGATGAACTTACGCCACTGATGACTACATCTTCTATCCATACACCTTCCAGCAACCACTTTTCTGGTTCCACCTTATATTCCACCATATATTTAATAATGTGCTGCACAGACCTTCTGGGAAATATTGTCAATTTATTTGATTTGTATCCTTCCTTTAATTATTTTATTATATTATATTTCTTTTTAGTCTCCATAAGCGATTCTTAGAAATGTATTTATGTCACCAGCAGGTTTTTGTTACAGCAGAAGATTTGTTCTCTGGATACATATTCAGGGCAGATGGCAGAGGAGATATGACGTTCGCGGGCAACACAAATACACCACTCTGCCCAATCTTATCTATATTATTAGTCTAGTGCCAACATATTGCATGGTGCTTGATTCATAGTTGTATACGTATGTCGCCTCAAATGCAATCTTTTACTCCGGATATGCAAAAAGATGCTAATATTGCAGCTACCGGAATGTGGATTTATGATTACCGGAGCCTTCACCTGCATACACATTTGCAGCATCGATATAGATCAGGAAAACATTGACCTCCTGAGTTAGGGGTGATTCAGATCGGCACGGCATGGGATGAATTCGCTCCCCATGCCGAAGTTTGGGGTTTGCGCATGCGCCCTTATGCCCATGTGCGAGCCCCAAGAGTGAATGCCCATATGGGTGCGCCCATAGAAATGCTGGGTGTACCTATGTTAATGCCTGCTCGGGGCTGGTGGCTGACAACATGACGTCAGTGCCCGCACACCGAATTTGGCCATCTCTGCCTAGAATAAAAGTCAGTCTAGAATAATCTTTATTGGCAAAGGGGGGGGGATCAGTCGATGGTGAGGGACCGCACGGCCGCATGCGAGCGGATGTGTGTGCAGATTTTTTTTTGGGGGGGGGGCTTGCAAATGAATCCTCACTTCAATTGCTATTCAATCTCCCTTTGCAGGACTGATGCATGTGCAGTCCACCACTAATCAAGCAACATTGTAATAGTATGCAAATATAAATATAAAGGCTTTACTGAGGGATCACAGTGCCTGTTTTCATCATGTTCAACTACGCAATAAAATGGTTACCCCATTTTATTGTGTAGTGGAACATGACGAAAACCACACTGTGTTTTTTTTACCCAATCAAGTTATTTGAATGTGTGTGGCCTGCATAAAGATTGGACTCCTTTAACATTCTTCCTACTGAAAAGTGGGGAGCGGTCACTCTTCTGTGCCTGAGCCTACCTGGGGGGATAATCACAACCCAGGTGCAGGCCTTCCAGGATTCAGCTAAGAGACCTAGCCCACCAGCTCTAGCCAAACTTGCCAACTTTGGATTTCACCTCTCCGGGAGAAGCCCGGAGAGGCAACTCGTCAGGGGGGCGGGGCAAGGCTGACATCACTTGGCCCTGCCCCCATGCTGGAAAATGCTGTGATTCGCGAGCAGTGGAGAGGGGGCGGGCGGAAATGACGCGTCATTTAAGCACCGCCCCCTCCCCGCGGACCCGCGATTTTACAGTAATTAAACCAGCGGGCAAGGGGATAGCAGGGGCAATCACCAGAAAGCAGGATACTTGCCCACCTTCAGGGGGCCCGGGAGAAGGACCCGATTTTCGGGAGGCTCCTGGCCATTCCGGGAGGGTAGGAAATCTTGGCTCTAGCTCACAGCTCCGGAGATAGGCAAACAAGAGCCCCAGTCCAGAATCTCCTGCAGCTGGCTCTATACATACTCCACTGGTGAGATGCCCACTCTAAGCATTGTGGATATGGGGTTCCCAGCTGTCTGCGCGCACACACCGTACAGACCTTAACAATTCACTCCTGTTGACTTTCCCTCCCCCTAGTCTCCCTGCTTACAGGTTCCCTCCTGGCAGTGGCGGATGCTATCAGCCACTGGGCAAATGTTAAAAAGCAGCCCCTTAGTTTTACTCTGGACCCCGGGAGGCTCCAGGAAAGAGCAGATACTGGTAAAACATGAAGCCATGTTGGTCGCTATTTTCCAAAAATCTATGTTCTGGTGTGCTACCTAGTGCTGGTACAATTTTCTCACCATCGATGTTTGTACCGATGTTCTTAACCTAATTCATTCATGAAAAATACAATTTTTGAGCAGTTTTTGTTCAAGGTTCTATTGCAAAGACTAATACTGTACTGTAGGTTACACTGTCCCTCCTAGAGAAATTGGAAATTGCCTACTTTTGAAAACTAGTTTCAGGGAGATTATAGTTAGTAGTAGAATTTTGCACAGCGCTCCATTAAGGGGCGTGTCATGCTCCACCCACAGGGCGTGTCTTGTTCCATATATGGATAGAGTGTGATAGATTGTGAAAAGAGATTGTGAACGTGGCACCTAGAAGCGTGGGTGTGTACTGCTACCTCTGAGAGGAATCTTTTAAATTAATGACTTATATTTAAATTTAGATGAGCCCCAAAGCAGTTAGTAAGAGATACTATACTTGGTAAAGTGCTGGGAAATGGCGCTGATGATTCAATGTAAATGTATCTATCTCTCATTCCTTGTAACAGTGTAAGGTGGGCTAGGTGAAATGAGGGAGATTGCTAGACTAATGAGGGAGAGAGGGAGACTGCTGTTATTTCAGGGAGTCTCCTGCAGGAGGGTAGGAAACTATAAATTGCGGGCCTTATTTAGCGTGAAAATCAGGGATGTGCTTTAACTTGTATCAACCACTCCGATATTCATACCCACTCTGGTCAGTAGAGGTGAATATGATTTCTTAGACCCGTATGTCCACTTTGTACAATCTGGAATTTCTTACATTTTCGATTTAATAAAAAGGTACCAAATAATTTGAGCTTGTTAAATTTTTATGGCCAGTAAAGACAAACCTGCCTCTCAGACTTCAGTAATCTGTTTCTGCAGGAGTTGGGCATAATTCGGGTCTCCGGGGTGATGGTAGCATCTGTTCTAGGCCAGAAAGGGAAAGTGTCACCCCTGACAGCTAGATTATTACAGACTACTGAGATTTTCTTTAGCCCAGATGTCAGCACATGTCCTGTAAAGGATATTTATCATTTGTATAGAACAAGACAATTTAATATTAGGACAACATCTAAATGACATTATGGTGAGGAGAGAGCTGCTGAACATATTGTCAATGTCTGCACATGTATTATTAAACTTGTGTTTAGCAGCTAATCATTATGATAATTGGCAGGGAACTGAGGCAAAAAAAAAGCTTTTCAAATGTCAACTTTCTGGCTTTGACCTTTCTAAATATTAAGGTAAATATTTGCCTTGGAGCATGCAAATAACTTTTCTGCAGAATAGAAATCTCAATGTCAGATGTTGTGCATTCCCATTCTGCTATGCATGTGAGAATATGTTGCCCAACTGCGTGATCCTGAATTAGAGGACAGTAACCAGCATATGGGCCAGATGTATCAAGCTTCAAAAAGTGGAGAGTGATCAACAACCAGCCAATCAGCAATTGCCTGTTATTTTTCAAACCCAGCCGGTATCATGGTAGGTAGGAGCTGATTGGCTGGCTGTTTATCACTCTCCTTTTTGAAGCTTGATACATCTGGCCCCCACGGATCATGTATTCTAAATATATTAATAAAAGTAACAAGGACAAAAAATACCTGCATTCAACTGAGTCTCAATGTGGTTCAATTGCAAACTAATTTCTGATACTGCTGTGGATGGAAGTGTACTGCCACCTAAACCAGTGCAGGGGTGAGGCTGCATGACCAGTCTACAAGATACCCACTCTCTGGCCTCTGTAGGGCAAGGTTGCCACCGTTGCCTACTTTTAGACTGTTCACTCTGGGGGAGGGCAGCCAGCTAGAGGATGCAGGGGGCGGCTGGCATCCCATGAAAGGGGAGGGACCAGGGTCGCACTCAACAACTGATTCTTGTTTGGGGGCATAGTCATTGTGATTGCATTATCTTGACCATTGGGTAAGACTGATAGGATTTGCCCAACTTCCTAGGGGGTGGGAGGTGGACTCAATTTTTGGGATCCTTCTGGGTATTCCAGGAGGGTAGGAATATATGCTGGGGTGGGGTCAGCACTGAGATGCCAACACCCCACACACACACACAGGCATACACACAAATATGTCAAGTGCAGCGTGGCATGCGAGAGGACGCGGTACCCTTATACTGTACCTATGTCAACAAAGACACCCCAACCCCCTCCCCCTCATGTTAACCTTTTTTCACATCGCCCTTCTGCTTATGTTGACCTAGATCATGTCAACCTTTTTAATGTGTTGACCTTTTGACTGTCAATCAGTAGTGGTCGACCTTTTGACTGTTGACCTAGACATTGTCAATCTAACAACCCGTACCCAACTTGAAATCCTAGTTCAGCTGTATAGCCACTGGACCCCTGTTCTTTCCTGCCCAAAACAGGTCAACAAACAACAAAGGGAAAAAATGGGGACTCAAACAAAAGAGGCAGATCCCTTGCCTACCCGTACACTGAGAAAATTGTGAGGGAGAATTATCAACGTTCAGAGAGAGATAAAGTACCAACCAATCAGTTCCGAAGTGCCATTTTACAACCACAGCCTGTAACATGACATTTATCAGCTTATTGGTTGGTACTTTATCTTTCTCCACCTAAGTGCCCGCCCCTAATCCCGCCCTTAACACCACTATAGCGAAATAGACACTAACATTAACCTATACACATGGAAACTGTGGGAGGCTCCTGATTTTCTGGAGCAGCCCCCCACAGGCCCGAGAAAAGAGTACATGGCTTCCCTGCATCCTGCCCGCTTCCTAGTGAAGCAGACAGTATTGAATGTTATTCGCCAACAGTCTTGGGAGAGCCACTGAAAGAGGGCGGGGTTAGAAGTCTGGCATGCATCATATAGCTCCGCCCCTCTTCACATATCACAGGTATTACCCTATGTTTCAGGGTGGAGCTTAATGATAAGCCAATTAAGGCCCCACCCCATGAAGTGCCTTGCAGTGTTTCCTCACTGGGTTCCACCGGGAGAGATTTACAAAGTAGGTAAGTAAACCTAGGGGTTTAAAGTCCGTAATGTAGAATGAAAGGGAATTATCGTGCCTGGGATAAAGAGTACAGTGTTTCTCTAATTGAATTATTCCAGAGGACACTACCATTCAAAGGTTTGGGGTCACCCATACAATTTTATGTTTTTCATGAAAGCCTTTTTGTGCTGTTCTCTGAAGAGAGTAGTACAAACAGTTGTAGGAAATGTTCAGTTTATTGGCATTTTCTTGCATGGAATAGCCTTCCTTTCGAAGAACAAGAACAGGCTGTCCAGTTTCATATGAGAGTTCTCTTTTTCTGGCCATTTTGAGAGTATAATCAACCCCACAAAAGTGATTCTCTAGATACTCAATTAGCTCAAAGGAAGCCCAGTTTTATAGCTTCTCTAATGAGCACACCCATTTTCAGCTGTGCTAACATACTGTAATTGCACAAGGGTTTTCAAGGGTTTTTTAATCATCCATTAGTCCTAATGAGATTAGCAAACACAATGAGTGATGGTTGCTGGATATGGACCTCTAGGTGTCACAAGAGCCCGCCGTGGGTCATGGCAGGGCTGCTACTCACCTGTCCGTGCACGGCGGCGGCTCTCTGTGGGGCTGGTGCAGCGTGCAGGAGGCTGTCCGTGTCTGTCGGGTCCGGCGCGGTGAGACGCGGCTGGCAGGAGCAGTGAGCAGGCTCTGTCTGATGGACGGCGCCGGGAGGCCAGCTCCATCATCTTGGTTATGGGCAAACTTTACCGTACCGCCCATTTCCCAACCCCAGGCCCTGTGCAGCCAAAGGCAGCCACCCTGAACACTTAAGAGGGATCTTCCTAGGCAGCACTGGGTCAGTGCAAAGTGTCAGCTCAGTGTTGTGCTTCCTGGCTCTGTTCCTGGCTACTTCAACCTGATTCCTGGCAAACCTAACCAGTCGTGCCAAGGGCTTCTGCTCTTGCATCTGGTATGGCCTGCCTAACCGCCTATTCTTTGCCGCGGACCCAGACTGGTTTCTGCCATCCTCTCCTATGTCCGCAGCTCCATTGCCATCCAGCGGCTCCATGACCTGTCACCCTGCTCCATCGGCACACCTCAGGGGGCTCAACTCATCCGGCCTCTTCTGCTCCTACCGGATTCAACTTCATCATCCTCGGAATACCCGAACTTCCTAGTGTCCCTATTTCCCACCCATCCCTTCTGTCACCGGATTCCATAGTCCTCTGCTACTGGTCCCTGCAAACTGACTCTCAAAGACGTTATTTGGGACAAGTCTTTTTCTTTTCTGTAAATGCAGAGGTCTCTCATTAAACCCGCACGTTTTCTACCTACTCCTTCTGGCTCAGCAGTTATTCCTGACAGTCACACGAGCTCATCCAATCCTCAATCCATGACACTAGGTACCTATAGAGAAGGTTTTTACCAAAAACCACAGGGGTGAAGCTGCTCACACAAGGGAAGGGTCAAGTCCCAAACAGGGATAACGAGTACAAAATAAACACTCCCCATATTTTTGGCCAACAAACTGATATTGAACACTATAGCACTAATGGGATACCACCATCTGCCAATCCTTGGACCTCCAAGGATTGGCCACCTTGTTTACTTTGTACTCTGCACTTATGTAGGTGTTCCTTTAAAAAAAAGATGTTTGCAGCTCTTTTATGCGCATATGCAGCTGCTTTGTGCGAGTGGGCAGGCAAATTACTTATTGCTGGCCCGTTCGCACCTAGAAGTGCAGGCAGGGGGCATGGGGCGGCGTGGGGCAGCACCCTATGAAAACACACGCCGTTCCCGTGCTAATGCGGCTGTGACATGGTTGCGGGGGGCCGGCAGCTGATGTCAGCAGGTGTCAGCTGCCTGCCTGCGTCCCGTACATGGGCACCACAGATCTATGATCTGCGAGTGCTTCATGGTTGGCGACCATCTAATGCATGCGTGTAGGGAAAACAGCATGCGAGGGGGGGGGGGTTTAGATGACCCGCAAAGTTACAAATTTCGCAGCTTTGCGGGTGAATCAGAATGTCCCCCAAAAATGTATTTTTGATTAATTTAATGTTATCTTCATTGAAAAAAAAACAGTGCTTTCCTTTCAAAATAAGTGCTAAGTGACCCCAAACTTTTGAAAGGTAGTTTACACCTGTATGGTTCCACGTGTACCAATTGTGGGAAACACTGGATTAGAGGTTGATTATAAAAATTCCTGTTTTCTTTATAAAAAAAAAAAAAAAAAAAAACATTGCACTAAAAAGCCTTTCTTAGGAATTTTTACATCCTAAACACTTTTTGATATATTATTGTGTAAAACTGTATAATTGTTACATCAAAGATATTCTGAAGGGCATCTTCACATGCGTATTATAGAGAAAAAAAAATCCCCAAAAATTATACTTTATAATAACTTATTATCTCTTTTATCTGCCGTTTTTTAATGTTTCGCCTTAGCAGATTAATTATGGCTGGACAATTTATGTAGCTTTGAAATGAGTTTCAGAATGGAACTTTTTTTTTTTTGCAGAAAACCGTATTGGGAAAAGCGAAATAAAAAAAAATAAAAAATAGAAGTGAGATGCGCTGATGATTTCTGTGAGTCCCCAGGAAAATCCATGTCTTAGCAACTCACATTTACAATTCAATAGAATTTTAAATCAGCCGAGATGAATGAATCTTGTGCACATTTGATTTATAAAGACAGTTTAATATGAGCAGTGCTTGAGTTTCAAAAAAAACACATTAGGCCTTGATATCGTACAAATGTTTTCTCTCCGGTGTACTCCATAAATCATTTAGATCCATTTTATATGTGCATATTGCCGGGCATATTTATACTGGGCCTGCAGCCATCTTGTCAAACGTACTCTCCTATTGCACCATAACGCCCAATCTAAAAGACCCCTTCAATAAAGGCTGAATGTCTTCTAATCAGAAGTGACTGTCCAAATTGAGAGATCACTTGTATCCTACGAGAGACATTGCAATTGCTATGGAAATGGCTTTGGAGCCTGAGAAGGGCATTTCATACTACATCGATACCTAAACAGACAAACGTGTCTGAATTCAGCCGTGGTTTCAATGGTGGGTTGTCTGTGCATGCGTGAATATGCGTATGTGCAGAACGCCATTGGTAAATATCACACTTTCTGTGGTGTTCACACGGGCAGGGGAGAGAGGGGGTGGGCAGGGGCCGGCAGCAGGGGAGGGGGCAGGTCGATGCCTGCTCGGGGGCAGGCAGCTGACATCACATGACTTCAAAGGCCCTGCCCATTTTTGTCGATATGCTGCTGACAATAAAATAATTCGATAGTCGGCCAACGTTGAATGATTTCTTTCCACTTCGGCAGCATGCAAGGGGATGTGTTCTCATGCACATGCCCTCACATGATAGCGAGGGCATGCGGGCAGCGGGAAGGGGGGCAGGCGTTCGGCGTGGGTGCGCTGATCTTTTCACTAGGCTGCACGTTTACGCAGCCTAGTGTACACATCTGAATCAGGCCCACATTTTTGTGTGGGGATTTGAGACATTTTGAAAGATTTTATGTTCATCGCATTCAGCATTTGGCCGCAGAATCTTGCACATTTCTCCAATGCTGGGGGTCATTCAGACATAATTGCACGACTGCGATTCGCAGGTGGGGAGGCATTCGTAGGGCCAAAAGACGCATGCGCTCCTCCTGCGATAAAATCCTGCTACTTTTTTTTATCGCTGGCCATACTCAAGTTGATTGACAGGAAGCCGGCATGTGTGGGCGATAATCAACTGTTTTCTGGGAGTGTCAGGGAAATGGCAGCCACGCCCAGGTGTTTGAGGGGAAGACGCGTGATGTCGGCTCCGGCCCAATCAGTCTGTTTCTATCGCAGCCACCGAGTAAGTTCTGGCCTACGCACAGACTGCACAAACTGGTGAGCGGCTTGCGAATGGTTTTGTAGTGAATCGGCAACTATTTAGCAATTCACAGACTTGGCCAGGGCTGGGCGGCGTATAACTGATAGCAGGGCTTTGCAATTAAGCAGAACATAGATCAGATATGAATAAGCCCCATTATAAGCCTGAATAAGCCCCATCGGCACTGGTCTTGTTCCAGCTTTATTTATAGACTAAATTAAAATGACTTTTTAGGCATGCCGACCCCAGGGTCTGCGGTCACGATGCTGCGTCTTCAGTTGCAGCGCAGTTACTGGCGGGAGGCGTTTTATTGCCTACAGATGCCTCCTGCAGCATTACCGTACACCTCTAAATCAGGCCGACAGTTTACTCTGCATTTTCTTTCTTCTTGCTTCCCAAATTTCTGTTATACCTGGGAAGAAGTTATTGGCCGACTAACAAAAAAACCTTGAGAGACTTTCTGAGTCCCATGAAGAGGCCCAGAGGAGAAATGGTCAATTTTCTATATCTGTATAAATAAATTAACTTTCATATTATTCCGAGACAGTTTCCATTAAGTCATTGAGTCTGTGCATTCACTCATGGTGTGTACACCTTTAAGATATTACAAATAAATAGCGCAGCAATTCCCACTTTTGTGGTTACATTTTGGTCAATTGGGTTTGATGTCATGTTATGTGAGGTGGATCTGGTATGTACTGGTGGGGAGGGGTGGGCAACCCCCCCATGCGATATTTGCATACAATTTGCTTTCGATTTGCATCCGATTTGATCCATGATGCGATCTAGCACACCCTCACTATCCACATCAGCCTGAAGCGAGGCGAGCGTAGCGAGTCCTGCGAGGGGACCCGTTCCGCGTCCTCGTGACCTGTTCATACCCTCACTATCCACGTCGGCGTGTGGCGTGTTCAAGTGTGGCGAGCCCGAAGCGTGGAGAGCGCAGTAAGCCCCACAAGGGGACACGGATTACTTGACGTGTATTCTCATTTTCCACGTCCCCTTGCGGCGCCCACTGCTCTCGCCAAACTTTATAAAATCAACTGACTAAATCGCATTGCAGATCGCATTGTATACAAATCATATGCAAATCGATTTGCATACAATTTGCATACTATTTGCATGTGTTCCGCTGGGAAGTGCCGCCGTCAAACTACAAAAGTACCATAATATTGTATTTTATTGATTAAAGGTCTATTGCAGCCAGGTGATGGGAACTGATTTTCGGTGCAATATATGTGTCTGGCTGATGTACTGTATGCAGGGATAAGCTGGCAGGTATGTGCAGGCAGAAGATGAATTCTAATTGGTGTACACAGCCAGCTTTTGTCCTGTGACAGATAAGGATTTGAAGTTTGTATTCATGGATCAACACACCTGTCGTATACAATTATATCACGTGTTTGTCCCGCTGTAATAACAGGCTGTCATACGGTGGCATGATACAGACATTAATCCTACAGCTGGTGACAGACATTAAGCATCATCACGGACCAGAGGTCTGGAGCTGTGATACGGTGGGGTCATATACAGTGACTCCTCCTGCAGGCAATCCAGGTTATTGTGTGTGTACAACAAGCAGACGTGAGACACAATTACTGTGCTGCTATTCTGTGATTTGCATAGATTATGGGCCTCATTTACACTGATAGGAAAAGTCGGAAAAAGAGCGTTTTCTCCTGGACAAACCATGCGCCGATGCAGAGGGCGCAGATGCAGTGTCATTCATTGCTGCAAGTAGCGTCATTACACTACTGTCTGCTTATGAATGACTGCACTCATGGCTAGGTATGGATCATTGGATCGAAAGCAACTAGGTCGACACCACTAGATTGACATGGGTTAGGTCGACAGGGTCATTAGGTCGACATGCATTAGGTCAACATGGGGAAGGCTGACCATCAAAAGGTCCATGGGGTTTTTTTTTTGTCCCGGATGTCGCAATAGTCGACATGGACGCTAAAACGTAGCACCGCGTCCCCTCCCATGGCTCACTGCACTCGCCATACTTCGGGCTACCCTCTGCACACTATATTATTCTGCCACCACACCCTAGTGGATGTTAGGGCATGAAATACCGCCTGTCGGCACATGTCGGCTTAAAAAAACACACCATGTAGACCTTTTTCACTGTCGACCTTCATCATGTCGACCTTATGTATGTCCACCTAATAACCCTGTCGACCTTCCTTCATGTTGACCTTCAGTCATGTTGACCTTCATGCATGTCGACCTAGTAGTGTCGACCTAATGCTTGTAGACCTAGTGAGCGCATCCCATGAGAACGCCCAGTGCCTGGGCAGTCCCATGGGTATGCAGGTGGGCCGATGTCTGCAAGGGGCGGGCGGATGATGTCACATGATGTCAGCCTCCCCCCGTTCAGTCTTCGTCCCGTCGCACGGAAATAAAAGTCTGTTGAGACTGACTTTTATTAGTGAAGGCCGGATGAACCATCGGATGATCGGCGAACATTCACTGATTTCCCCTGCTGGCGGTTATACGAGGGATGTGTTCCCGTTACACTTCCCTTTGCATGTTTCCAGAGCGGATTCGGCAGGGAAGGGGGTGTGTATTTAGCGGGGCGGCATCTCAGGTGCTAGCCGTGCAAACCTGGATCACGGCCAATATGCCGAATGCTACATCTGTACTTCATGTTATACTGGACCTGTTTTATTCATTCTCTAATTCCCAGACTGTGCATAAATATAGGGATGATACTGCAGCTGTTGCACAGTCCACAGATCCTTTGAATAATCCTGACATGGGAAATGTTCATTCCTTACTGAAGCCATTGTTAAGACTCCACTAAGCTCTGTTATCCTGATATCTCATAGTGATATGAAACCTGCTGCTTCCCACACCTATGAATCCTTCCGTGCCAACACCTATTCACAGAGGCATATTAATGCTTAAGGAAGATGAGGTGATTCAGCACAGATCATCAGGTCCCCTTGGCCCATCTACTTGTGCTCTACTGTGGGTGGCTGAATTGGGGTATCGGAGGCTGTAGGGAGATGGAGAATGGAGAAGACTTGCCCATCTTTACAGGGGTGCAGGAGCCCCACCAGGAGAATGTTCTACAATGCATATTCGATGTAAAACTCAAATGTTCTGAACCTTTGGTAATCTTACGCTGCATACAGTATTTTATAGCGCTTCTTTTTATTGCAATAAATTTGCATTCCTTAATAAACATCATTGAGCATTTTTTAACCCTTTGTCAAAATTGGTGTGAAAATTGCCAAGCAGACACTTTTTTTCATCATAATGACCTGCAATGTTTACCTTATATAGGAAATATTGGGTGACATATAGGGGGAAATTTACCAATATGAAAAACCTAGTTTTTCATATTGGTATTTCCCCTACGACTGCATACGACTGTTTCAGTCGTGTGCAAAGTCGTGTTCCGGAGGGGAATGTACAAAGCAGTCATATACGACTGCTTTGTAACCGTCTGATGTCGTATTCATTCGTATTAGCGGCACATATATACGGCCGCTAATACGAATTTTTCTAGCAGTCTGCACGGATCAGTCAGATCCGTGCAGGCTGCGGTGTAAAAATAAATAAAATAAATAAATAAAAAAACGGCGTGGGGTCCCCCCCACAGCAGAAACCAGCACCAGGCTGACAGAGCCGGGGCCGGTAATTAAAAATCAGGAAACCCGACAAATAGGGGTTCCCTGATTTTTAACAACCAGCCCCAGGCTCCTGCTCTGGGGCTGGTTCCCAAAATACGGGGGACAAAATGAGTAGGGGTCCCCCGTCAATCATACATCACATTGCTTTATACAGGTGAACTACAAGTGCCAGCATGCGGGGCATTAATGGGCCCGCTGGGACTTGTAGTCCTCCCGTAAAAAGAATGTTAAAATAAAACACACACTAACAGAAAAGTAGAACTTTATTACATACACACACACACACACACACACCTCAATTTTACACCACTATACTTACCGACCCAGAGTCCAGCGCTGACTCCCTCATCCAGAGCCAGCTCACCCCGCACTGACAGTAGGGTAAGACGGCTTTCTCCGGCGCTGATCACAGCTTCTATGTAATAAAGTTCTACTTTTCTGTGTGTGTTTGTTTTATTTTAACATTCTTTTTACAGGTGGACTACAAGTCCCAGTGGGCCCATTAATGCCCCGCATGCTGGCACTTGTAGTTCACCTGTATAAAGCAATGTGATGTATACAGGCCGGCGTCCAATGGCCAGGGATGCCAGAGACAGCCCCGGGCTTTAGCCCTGGACGGTTAAAGCTTGGGGGGAACCCCCACTCCCCTAGGTACCCCGTCCAAGGCAAACCAGCCACGGTGCTCATGGTACGGCTAGGGGACCTTATGCAAAAAGTGTCCCCTGCTGTGGCATGACACCGCGGGCTGTTAGAGATTGTTTGTGCCCCGTATTTTTGGAAACAGGTCCGGTCCAAGAGTCCGGGGGCTGGTTTCAGAAATAGGGGGTACCCCTACGGTTTTCGCTCCCCCCCCCCCCCCCCCCCCCCGTATTTTTGGAACCTGGTCCTGCTCAATGAGCCTGGGGCTGGTTATGTTCAGGACGGGGGACCTCACGCCATTTAATAAAATTATAATTAACACAAATTCGCACATTTCCACAAATTTGCACATTTTCATGACAAAAATCACCCATTATCGCACTTTATCACACTTTTTTGCCCGGAACACGCAGCTCAATAAATATGCGATTTCACAGCAAAAAATGCGATTTTAAAAAGTGCTATAATGGCCGATTTTGAAAAGTGACTAAAACTCTCATCCTATTAAATATCACCCATAATCTTTTTTTACACAACATTTTTTGTTTGAATTGATATAACAAATGTGAGCGACACCGGCATTGTTAGCAGATATCTTGAACCTCTCTCACAGAGATGTTGGTACATATAATATAACAAATGACCGAAAACTGCGAGCTTTAGGGCCTTATTCTGGTTCATTTGCTCAAATGCAAATTTTCCCAGGGACCGATGTTTTGCGTATGCGAATGTATGTTCATGTGCAACATCCATTCGCAAGCCTTGAGAATTAATTCAGCGTGCGAATGGGGGGTGTGGGCTAACCATTCGCAAGGCGGGGTTTGGTTGATTCGCAAGGGTGCGTGCACCCAACCGAGCCAATGAACCAGAATAATACACACTGTACAATTTTTTGGACCAATTTGGTTGAAAGACATTTCCATTGAACCCAGTGTCCTGGACTAAAGATGTTGACGAAAAATATTGACGACAGACAAAAGAAGAAAGATCTAGCTACAGTTTATAGGCTCTTTTTGAAAGATATTCAAATTGAGCTGCATGCACAGTTGACGAACAATCTTGATGAACAACTGGCGGGTATGCTCATCATCATTCATCGTTTGTTTGTTGACAATATCTTTTGTCAACATCTTTCATCCAGGACACTGGGTTCAATGGAAATGTCTTTCAACCAAATTGGTCAAAAAAAATTGTACAGTGTGTATGCACCTTTAGCGTATATCGGCTGTGTTCACTTGCATTCATGTGAATGATCTCTTACATAAATAAAAGATAATATTTATAACAATAACAACTGATACTTTGTGTTAACAGTGTTATGATTGTCTAACTCCAAAAAAAACAATGTTAGAAAGTAACAAATCAAGGTAATTTAATTCTTCTGCAATCTTATTCTTTCTTGAGCTGCTCACCTCGTTCTTCCAGTGAGCTGCTTACTCTGCAGTGTACATTCATCTTCCAACGTTACACGATTTCCTTTACTGCATTTTTGCTTCCCACTGTGCAATGATTACATTCTATAAATACAATCACAATCATTTCTCTTTTATCCGTGACACTCGAGTCTGCACCATCTCCCGTATTGCTGTTATCTCACCTCATAGCCAAGTTTAGATTTGTTTTTTTTAATATATTATTATAATCTTAGTCTTCAGCTTTTTATTCTGTTGTTGAATGTTTATCTAATTTATTCTTTTATATTACTGAAAAAAAAAAAAAAATTCACTGTCAATGTCTTGGTGCTTGGCATTGGGTTTTTATAGTACATGATTTTTTTTTTCCTTTAGCCTTCAAAAAATATGTTTAGATTATTATAATCATTATGATCAGCATCATAATCAGTTTAGTTATATATTCCATAGCAATGTACAGTGGATGGAAGATTTCCACATAAATCCATAATCCAATAAAGCTAACAATCTAATCTATATGATTACTATGATTTATTGTGAATTCACCCATAGGACCTTATTTAGATCCATTCACTGCAGCCGGGGACTGATGTTTTTTTACTGCACATGCATATTTCTGTGCATATGCAGGGTGCGTAGACCCACTGCGAATAGTCGCATCGCAGGGTGACGCACCCAGGGCGGGTGGCGGAGAGGGGTGGCCCGATTAGCATGTGGTAACGCTCTGCGTTCTCATGCTATGAGGCCGTGACGTGGGTGCCGGGGGTGGGCAGCTGACATCACCGGCCTGTCTTTACCTTACTCACAGCTCAGTGCTGCCTCTGATTAAAAACCTCCCATGACGAGGCCGTGGCTGCTGCTGTCCTCCATGGGCCTAAAAAGCATGTGATGAGCTCCGCCAATCAAAGCTCAGAACAAGCCTCTCAGCTTCTGCCCTCTTGTGCAGTCTCATGGGACTTAGTCAACTCCCAGTATTTTACTGCACACTTGTGCAGTCAGTGTGCCTCAGCTCCCGATGCTCAGCACCATTAATCATTGTCACATTGGCAGATAGGTGAAGCTGCAGCACTACCCCACTCCCATGCAAAAAACCTTTAGCTAAAAAAAAGAAAAAATGTAAATTCATGCCGACCACACGGGGGCCCTAAATAGAGGGGGCCCAGGGGTACAGACCAGCCCTGAAACCGCCCCGCCCCCCCTTAATCCGGCCCTGATCTTGACAATTGTTACTAAATACAAAATGCTAATTAAGAAAATGAAATTGGAATCTTTGTTCATGCTGTTTTCTAAATGCAAATGTCTTTTATGTAATGAAAGTGAGCTACAAATGTAATGAGTTTAGTAGATGTATGAAGCTTTCTAAAGCGTGGACAGGTAGAGAAGTTGTCAATAACCAGCGTTCGTCAAGCACATAGAATGCTAGCTTTTACAGCGGTACAGAAGAACAGTAAATGACATTAGAAAGTTACGCCTCCCTACTTGGACACTCAAACTGTATAATAACACTATCCAATTTCATTTGCGAATTGATCCTATACTTCTTTAAGGCAAAAAAATAAAATCACATACTAACACCCACAACGTGCTATAATTATTAGTTGGTCCGTGCATAGATGACATAAGTAGGGGATGTTATGATTGCAACACAAAGATGACAAAACGATTATATGCTCCACATGTAATATTAATAAGCTGTTATGATTTGAAAACATAAAGTGTTCCAATTGCGATCAGTTCGGAATATTTGACCTCTGAGTTTTACTGCTCACCGCTATTATATTGGTGCAGATGCTGAATGTAGAATGATGGGTACTTATATGTTAGTTGGGCGCCCACTATAGTTAGTACGCTCATACCCCCACTATCCATGTCGGCATGGAGTTGAACTTATATAGTGTGGCGAGCACAGCGAGCCACCGAGCCCGAAGCATGGCAAGCGTAGCAAGCCCCACGAGGGCATACGGAAAACTAAGCAAATAGCTTAGTGAGCTCCCAACTAACATATACTGTAAGTACCGAATGATGTGACACAGGCAGACTTAGCACCAGATTGGTACAGTATATGTCACATTGACAGGTAGGAACTGTTCATGTTACATGTACTGTATATACTGTATTTGACAATGGTTAGCCCAGGAAATATTTAATAAGGAAAATTAATTTATATTATAGGTTACAATCAGAAATGGCTCCTACCTACTAGGTAGTACCTAGGCATTGGAAGGGAGCTGCCAGATCTCCACCATCCAGGCTCCTCACCTCTGTCCAGGGTCCCGGTACCTGTACAATGAAACTGCCTGTGCATGCGCAGTACCGGGGATGGTACTGCGCATGCGCAAAAGCCTTTCTTCTATGGGCTGCATCGGCTGCAGCCCAGAGAAGCCAGCTTGGGCTGACGATGAGGCAGGGAGCGGCATCCTACAGAAAGCCAACTCTTTGCTTATTTCAGCCTATACTGGCAGTCCCAGAGGGAGGAATTACCTCCAAATGGGACTGAATTACCTCCAAATGGGACTGTCTTTACTGTTGGTGATTGGCAGGTAGGACTTTTAATAGGGGAACAGTGAAGCCAATGGAGTCTCTCAGACTGCATCTGGCTTCACTAACACTGAGCAGATGGGTGGATTTTACTGATGGGAGGGATGCCTTCCTGCTGCCCATAAGTAAAATCCCCCACTGGCTACAATCATATACCTGCACACAGCCTGATATTCTGGCTTCCTCCTCTGGAAGGGAGCAGACAGGTCAATGCAAGCAGGGGGCGTGGCATCCTCCATGGTGGACAGCTCAGGGGCGTGGATGCTCCATGACATCATCGTGGCCACGGCCACGCTCGACAGTGCTTAGATTACTGACATTGTTGGGGACGGACCAACAATTACTTGATTCTGCAACAATTGCATCAGCGCTTCTCCGTAGCACCCACTTCAGTTACCTGGTGTAAGGGATACAGAGGTGGGGAGGGGCCATATGCGGTGGGTCCTGGGGGAGTTGGCTTCTTTCCCAGTGGAGGGGTGAGGCCATCCTATATTTTGGTGCCTCCCCTCCCATCCATTCTGGAAGAATGACCAGGATTAATCCTGTAAATGGTTTATAGGGACTGCTCATATATATGTTACAACAATCCATTGTTCTCTAAAGGTCCAACAATTAATGTCTGACACACGTATATTTCAAAGGCTGTGTACGGTACAGTAAGCGAAAGGACAACTTGTTTGTCGAAGATCTTTTTATAACTAACCAGGAAATGAATTAGCTGGCAAATGTGGCCTGTCCAAATGCACAGTGATAATTGGTTGATGAGGGTCGGAGAAGGGGGTGGTAGACGGCTTGGTGCTGGTGTTGTATTTGGTGACATCATTGGTGCAATTGAACACGGAGCGCTTTGCCAGCTCTCCCAGCAGGCGTACATCATTCATTCATCTCAGTTTTTTTTTTACCATATAAGTAAGATCCCAACATAACTCTGTCCTAAATGTGCAGAAGGAAACATATGCTGTTTGTAATGGAGAGAGGAAATCATATTTTAACTAGTTAATGGGCTGTCAAAATGACGGCTTCTGCAATGTACAGTACTTTCGCTATAAGCCGTGACAGTTTGTACTTTAACTTTGAGCTGTGACCGTTTTTAGCCCACAATATCCCCACCCCACCCCCAGTCCCTATCTGCTCCTACCCCCAGTCTCTTTCTTAACAGCTCCCTCTCTCCATATCCAGCAAGTTTGAACAGATCAGTGTCCCTGCAAATATTGCTTTTACACTTACATCTTTTAACACACAAAGGAGTAATTTGGTCCATTGAGTGGCCTCTAGTGGTTACTGGTGGTACTTCAACTTATGGAGCTGAGGAGTTATAGATTTTTAACGGAGCTACTGTACCATGCAAAATCTGCTTACTGCTGAGTTTATCACCTCTCTAATTTTGTTATTATATTTTTTATTGCAGGTTATGGAGGTAAAAGGACAAATGATCCACGTCCCTGAGTCCAGTTCTATTTTATTTTTGGGTTCTCCTTGTGTCGACAAACTGGATGAGCTGATGGGGCGAGGCCTGCATCTTTCCGACATACCCATTCATGATGCCACCCGTGACGTAATATTAGTTGGCGAACAAGCCAAGGCTCAAGACGGCCTGAAAAAACGCATGGATAAATTGAAAGATACGTTAGAAAAGACCCACCAGGCTTTGGAGGAGGAGAAGAAGAAAACAGTGGACCTTCTCTACTCAATATTCCCAGGAGACGTAGCTCAGCAGCTTTGGGAAGGGAAGACGGTGGAGGCCAGGAAGTTTGACGAAGTCACAATGCTCTTCTCAGACATTGTGGGGTTCACTGCGGTGTGTGCTCAGTGCACGCCCATGCAAGTGATTAGCATGCTGAATGAACTGTACACTCGATTTGATCATCAGTGCGGCTTTCTGGACATATATAAGGTAATACATTACATTTTCTTTCTCATTATTCAGTAATGCACATATACAGCAAAAAGTTAGACAGGTGTATCTTTTGAGATAGTGACACCTTTTGCTTTCTGATTGGACCTTATTCTGGTTGACTTGCAAGGTTGCGAATTTGCCCGCCTCCTCCCTCGCACGCCGCGATCCCCCACAGGCATGCAAACGAATGTTTTTCATAAACATCCATTCCTAGCTTGCGTGTGCGGGCGCCCTGTGTGGAAAGCAGGCAGGCAACTGATATCTACTATTGTCAGCTGCCCGTCTTCCGCAAATGCGCCATCACCTTCTGACTATGGGGGATTTAAATTAGCCTTGGTTTAACCTGTGCTAATTGAGCAGACGGAGTCTGTCCAATTAGCCGACAGTATCATATTTTTTTTTTCACATGCCAGAGGGAAGGCCCAAAATTGCGGCCACGCTCGCAAAATCACATGAATCTGGTAACTTATCTTGGATCCTGTAATAGCAGAAATGTGCCAACGCAAGCGTTTCAATGATTTAGACAAAGACGGTTCTCAATATAAACAATTATATATTTTAATTACTAAAAATACAGTAAAATTAATACAATACAATCTAAAAGGTGATTAGCAGATTTTGATGCCGTATTGGGGTACTGTTGCATTGATATTAGCAAAATTCAATGGTGGTATTGGAAGATTTGCTGATAGATGAATGTTATATTACCATCCAATGATCCCGTCTGGTGATTGTTAGGTCCAGATAGGGGGTGACAGAGTCCAAAGAGTGCCCTATGTTTTCAAGGGCTCAGGCTTCCCATTTAGACGTTTCCTTTTTAGGCTGGAACAATTAGGAATAATTGCATGTCCCAAATGCGAGGGTCCAGTTGTTTGCAGGCACGCCAGTGGGAGGTGGACAAGTCACACGATTGATGGGGAGGTCAGCAGATCAGATATTTAGCTCAACGCGTTTCCCCGGCTCTTACACGTCCGGCTTCATCAGGAGCTCCTGATGAAGCCGGACGTGTAAGAGCCGAGGAAACAAGGCTCTTACACGTCCGGCTCCATAGCACTGTACATACTGGTGGTTATAGAGCAAATAAGTTGCATATGAACTGATAGAGAAAATGCCAGCCCCCGCCAGCCACCAGGTCCCACCATCCGTCGGAAGGGGGCGCACGTGCATGAGACGGAGCTCCCTGTTGGCAGTGGTGCAAGTAGAAAAAATGTCTTAGTGGTACTGTGCCGCACGCCGAAGGCGTGGTTAGGGGCTGTGGTCATATGACACGAGGGGGAGTGGCTACATGACAAAACTGTAAACACAATGACATTTCTGTTTGGGCTTGTGCATTGCATCCTGCACACAAAATGTAGGAGCCAGATAAACTACAAACAGGGATTTTGCACGCCGAAATTTACACAGTAATGCCTGTTATGCGTCACACACCCAATACATAATACCCATGCCATAATGCCCATTGCGCCGCTGCTGCACAACTGATGCCCATTACTAATATGCCCCCACAGTGCCAGATATCATATACCCCCACAGTGCCACACACATGCCCACCACAGTGCTAAGTATGCCCCTAGTGCCAGATATGCCCCCACAGTGCTAAGTATGCCCCCAGTGCCACAAATATGCCCCCACAGTGCCACACATATGCCCCCACAGTGCCACACATATGCCCCCACAGTGCTACACATATGCCCCCACAGTGCTAGGTATGCCCACAGTGCCCCCACAGTGCCGCACATAAATGCCCCCACAGTGCCAGAAGAATAAGCCAGCAGCAGCAGCACAACTCACCCTCCATGTCTGCAGTGCTGGCTGTCTTCGGGTGTCTGGGTGTCCTCTCCCCCTCCAGTCCCCCGCTGCCACTGCTTCATTTGGCGGGGAGGGGAGCGCATCACGCGTCTCTCCTTCCCCGGCTTCACTGCGTCCCTGGCTGTGACTGTCAGTCAGCCGATCATATCTTGCGGGCTGGCTCCTGATTGGCTGCCGGTCCGTGAGCTCTGATTGGCTGACAGGCAGCCCAGTCACAGTGACACAGGGAGGAGAAGGAGAGACGTCTTATGGTTACGTCACCTTTTCGTCAATGATTCTGTAGACACTGGAAAGTCAAAAATCTCAACATGGTCATTTACCCCCCCCCCCCCCCCTTCCTAATTGGGTAACACACGCCTGTAATATATTTATGAGGGGTTGGGATCATTTGGTCTATTGCATTATGGTAGAAAGTCATTAGGTCGAATCCATTAGGTCGACATGCTAAAAGGTCGACATGATTCTAGGTCGACATGGGAAAAGGTCGACATGATTCTAGGTCGAAAGGTCATTAGTTCGACAGGTCATTAGTTCGACAAGGTCATTAGTTCGACATTGTCTATGTCGACATTCACAAGGTCGACATGGGTTTTTTTACAGTTTTTTTACCTGAATGTCAACACAGTCGACATGGACACAGTTTAAAGTGCACTGCATCCCCTCGCATCGCTCGCTGCGCTCGCGATGCGTCGGGCACGGTGCCTCGCTACGCTCGGCACACTATTTTATTCTCCCACCACGCCCTAGTGGATGGTAGGGCATGAAATACCGCCTGTCGGCACATGTTGGCTCAAAAAACAGTGAAAAACTCCATGTCGACCTTGTGAATGTCGACATAGACAATGTCGAACTAATGACCTTGTCGAACTAATGACCTGTCGAACTAATGACCTTTCGAACTAGAATCATGTCGACCTTTTCCCATGTCGACCTAGAGTCATGTCGACCTTTTAGCATGTCGACCTAATGGATTCGACCTAATGACTTTCTACCATAATGCAGTAGACCAAATGACCGCATCCCTTTATGAGGTACATCATCGTTAATGACACCCTCCCTCATCCAACATATTCAGACTAGGGATGGCCATCGCTGCCTTTGCCATCAATGGCAAAAGTGCAACTTGCCATCAATAGTGTAGATGTGTCCACATACATCTTGGCTTTTTTTCTCAATTTGTCACAACATGTAAAACACGGCTTAGCTGTTTTCCAAATGTAGCAAGTAGATAGAGTCTAAAAATTTTCTGAAGCAGTAGAACTTGTATAAAGTAATAGATTTGAGAAGCAAATTTTTAGAAAAATCACAAAGCGTGTCTTTTGCAGAGTCCAAGGTGTGCCATATTGTGCCATACATGCAGTAAAACCAAGATGTACGTGGACACATCTGCAATGGATGACCATCTATGTTTTTACATATAGATAGTCATCCATTTGCTTTGAAAGATTGGCCTGCGGGCCAATCAAAACATGGGGGCGGTGCTTCATGAATGTTGGCGGTGGAGCTGTGCTCCGTGTCCCAGACCCTTGATGAAAAAAGAAAAACGAAACTATTCGTTTCAGCTTGACATCAATGGTGGGAAACCTTCTGGTTCTCCCCCATCAATGTCAAAACTATTCGACATTGGCCATAAACCATTGATTTCTAATCATCGATGGTCGATGGCCATCCCTAGTTCAGACGAGGGAGGACCTCATTAACAACGGTCATGCTGCAGCATGACCCTCGCTCCCTTTCCACTCTTCATCAGCAAGTGTGTATTCAATTGCCCATGCCGGCTCTCCCACCAGGTCCCTGCCACAGATATTGGCGGCGATTGGCTAGTGTGTGAATGGGGGCTTTATATTTCCAGATGACCTGAAGGTTAGCAGGCAGCGTAGTCCAGCATTGGGAAATGGAAATAATAATTTGCTGATTTTGCTTCGCTTGAAAGAAAAATACGATATTGATTCAAAGCTACAGCACAGGTTCCACACATCTCTAATATCATGTTCCATAAATGTCGAGAAAAGGGGTGGCCAAACCTGTCCTCAAGATCTACCAATGGTGCATGTTTTCCAGGCAACCTGTGGATCTATAGTAGGAATGAATGCAGCAGGTTTTAAAATGTGACAGTTAGTAATGACTACAGCTGTGCACCAGCTGGGTGATCTGGAAAACGTGGACCGTTGATAGATCTCGGGGAACGGTTTGGACACCCCTGGTCTAGAACCTCCGATAAAGTGTACATTGCCAGCATGCTCGTTCTCTCTGCATGCTTGTCTATATGACTTCAGAAGCTGTAGCTGCTCCCTCCCCCATATTGGAGAGAGATACCAGTCTGAGAAACAAGTTACTGTCTTTGATCCAACATTTTTTTTCATGACACAATTCCCACATTAAATTAGACATGTTAGCCTCTAAGGAGCACTAACGTTGCTGTTCCCATGTTCCTTATTTCCTGTGGATCCTGGTTGCAGGGACTCTTGGTGAAAATTAACTATACATTTGGGACTAACGAGTATTTGCAGGAGCTTGTATTTTTCTTACTAGCTATGTAAATAAATAGGAGAACACGTTCAAGCAAAAATGCGTCTGTAGAATTGGCAGACTTGCCCACTTTTGAAAAATTATTTCAGGGAAATTATACAAGATATACCTAGGTGTGGCTCAAACTAGGCATGTTCTACTCTTGCCTAGGGGAATGTTTATCTCCCCCATCTCTCCTGCTCATCCACAATGCTGCATCAAAGGGGGCATGTCCTACTCTGGCCTAGGGGAATGTCTATCTTCCCCCATCTCTCCCACTCATCCACAATGCTGCATCAAAGGGGGCATGTGCTATTCTGGCTTTGGGGAATGTCTATCTTTAGCCATCTCTCCCGCTCTTCCACAATGCTGCATCAAAGTGGGTATGTTCTACTCTGGCCTCGGGGAATGTTTATCTTCCCCCATCTCTCCCGCTCATCCACAATGCTGCGCCAAAGAGGGCATGTCCAATTCTGGCCAAGGGGAATGTCTTTCTTCCCCCATCTCTCCTGATCATCCACAATACTGCATCAAAGGGGCCATATCTTACTCTGGCCTAGGGGAATGTGTACTCCCATCTATCCTGCTCATCCACCATACTGCACCAAAGGCGGCATGTTCTATTCTGGCCAAGCAGAATGTTTATCTTCTCCCATCTCTACTGCTCATCCACCATGCTTCACTAAAAAGGGCATGTGCTACTCTGGCCTAGGGGATTGTCTATCATTCCCGATCTCTACCACTCTTCCACCATGCTGCACCAACTAGGGCATGTCCTATTCTGGTCAAGGGGAATGCCCCTGTTTTTCCCCATCATGGAATGGCTGTCTTTACCATCTCTGCCGATCATCCACCATGTTGTACCAAAGGGGGCATAGCCTACTCTGGCTAAGAAGCACTGTTAACAGAAGGTCTACAAAGATGATGTTGACATGGTTAAAATGTGAACATCATTAATGTTTACAACTGCAAAATGTTTAGGCTTAGGCTTAACATTTGGGTTAAGATTAGTATTATTATTTTTATTATTATTATTATTTTATTTATAAGGCACCACACGTGTTTTGCAGCGATGTACAAAGGAGTACTACAGGGAAACAAAACAGTATTATATTGAATAAATAACAAAAATAGAGTACACGTAAAGAGCGACACAGTTTAATACACATTACAGCTTAAATATACTGTAAGTAGTGAGGACTCATCAACATACTACTAGAGGCTTGTGGCCAATGATGGAGATGAGTATGCGGACAGAGATGGTTACTCAGGGTTGCCGACTTTTTAATGCTCCTCTCCGGGAGAAGCCCGGAGAGGAGACTTTGCTTACCCGATCGGGGGGCGGGACTTGACGGTGACGTCATTAAGCCCCGCCCCCTCTACGGGAAATAGAAGAAATTACTGATATCCATGGAGGGGGCGGGGCTAAAATGACGCGATTGTGCCATTTTAGCTCCGCCCCCTCCTCTGAGACCCGCGGATTGCCCACCCTTCCGGGGGGCCGGGAGGGGGACCCGATTTTCGGGAGACTCCCGGGAATTCCGGGAGGGTCGGCAACCCTGTGGTTACTGAGTGTTTGCGTATAGGAGAGCTGTAAATGAGAAGAGAAGAGGGCTTTGACAACAGGCGGAAAAAGAGCCCTGCTCTGAGAAGCTTACAATCTAGTAGGAAGGGGAGACAGACATTACATGAGGCGCAAGCAAGTGGGCGGTGGCTAGATAGGAGGATGTAATATGAGAGCTACTGTTTGGTTTAGGGTACAAATTAGAGAAAGGGTTTGGGTACTGTTGGGTTTAGCATTTTCATTCGGGTAAGCCTTAGTGTTAGGGATACTGTTAGGGTTAATGAGAGAATGAAAAAGATTATGTAGGGTATCCAGTTAAGTGAGTTGAAACATCGAGAGTTTTGTGTGATTTCTCCTGATGTGTCACTTGTTTTTTTATGGGGTATCCAATTAGATCTCATGTAAATATATATATATATATATATATATATATATATATATATATATATATATATATATATATACACAGGTAGATTATCCCGTATCCAAAATGCTCGGGACCAGGAGAATTTTGGATAACGGATTATTCCGTATTTTGGAATATTTTAATATTTCAATGATGTATTTTGAAGTATCTTGCATTTATGCTGTATAAACACATAAAATAAACACAAATATATTTTATTACCACATAAAATACACATAAATATATTTTATTTGTTCAAAAAACAAGGTTTCAAAACATGAAACGAAATTTGTGTACTATCTCAGATATTGAATTTGAATGCCAAGCAATCATTTTCTTGTACATATATAGTGCCAGTTACATATCATGTCCTCAGTAGTGCTGTTACATATGTCCCCAGTAAGTTTTTAGCTAAACAATTTTTTTTTCCACTTTCTAGAAAGTATGGTTTTCGGAATAATTCGGATAACGGATATTCGGATACGGGATACTCAACATGTATATATATATATATATATATATATATATATATATATATATATATGTTTTCCAATAGTGGAAAGGCGTCTATAATACAGAAACACAGTCCATAAGTGATAATACTTTTTCAATGATGCAACGAGGATTTCATCCAATATTAGTTTTTATTTTGTCCTTCAATGGAGAGTCAATAGTACAATCAGATGCATAAAAAACGTTTTTTATGCATCTGATTGTACTATTGACTCTCCATTGAAGGACAAAATAAAAACTAATATTGGATGAAATCCTCGTTGCATCATTGAAAAAGTATTATCACTTATGGACTGTGTTTCTATATTATAGGCGCTTTTCCACTATTGGAAAACATTTTGTGGGCTTTATTCCTTGAACCCTCTGGGAATTTTGTGGTCAGGCAGCCAAGTCACGATTGTTTTAACTTGTATACCTTGTTATATTTGCATTTCTGGTAGCGCGTTTAGGAATATTGGGGATTATAACATATATATATATATATATATATGTAGGTAGGTAGGTTTTTAACGCCGCAGCCCCAAAAATTATTTTCAGGGATTATGTTTCACATTCCTGAGGCAGGTAGAACAAAATCCGATAAGCCGTGGCACATGTCACCTTATTGGGGCTAATTGGATAGCCCTGAGTGAAGCAATAAACATTATATGGTTTACAGATTTAGGAGCCTGCAAAAAACTGCTGGTTAGGAAATGCACCAAGATGGTATGAAATACCGACACGTGCAATCCGTAAAAACAGGCAAATTTGCACAACATTAGGAAGACATCAAAACACTGCACCCGGGCCTGGAACCCAAGGTTCTATCAATGGCTCTTGCCGTCTTCTAAACACTATTAGAGACGGCTCATTATCATTCATTTTCAAAGAAGTTACATTGGATCTGATACGAATTATGCACTAAATTGCTCATTCTTAAAACATTTGGCCTTTTCCATTTGACATTAAATTCCTTTTCTGAAACGTCGCTTGACAAGATATAAAGAATTCAAACGGCGCCCTAGGACTGTGGTGTCACGCCGAATTAAAGGTTGTGAGTTTAACTAAAGTGCTGTTTTCAGAAGATTTCGATTAAAAATGTAGCCTGTTTTTCTCCAACAGAGAGGATGGCTATCTGAGGTAATAGCTCACAGAAAGAGCAGCCATTTAAAACCTGAATGCACAATTAGGATAATTGGATGTAGCTGTTGTACAGAGAACGTACTCATCTTTTCAGGCAATTCAGACACAGTTTTATTGATATATGTAACATTTAATTCAGAGGTATGGCGCTGGTAATTCCTAATCAAGAACTTGAATATATTTTTTTTCTCTCAGTATTGTTTTTCTCTTGCCAGTCATGGATCTACACACATGGGGCCAAATGTAATAAGGTGTAAGAATCAGAAAGTGAAAGATTTTGGGAGAGTTTTCTCTTCTTCTTTTTTTTTAAAGCGGCAATCAATTACATTGCAAAATCAATCTGTTTTTGTCAGTGTGAATGATTATCGCTTTAAAAAAATCTCTCACACCCTATTATATTTGGCCCATGATTTGTAGAAAACCTGACTGTAACGTGGCAGGTATGAGCGCGAGGTGGTGGGCAGAGCTCTCAGCTGGGACCGCTATTTAGAACGGCCACGGCACACCCTACACTGGCTCTGTTGACCTCCTCGGGCAAATGGCCGTAGTCTGCAGATAGCTAGGCTTCACCTATAATCGCCGCGTTCGAAGGAGCGAGTTAGGCTCGCTCAGACCCCGATGCGACTAGGTCTTACTAGATGACAAAACTACGGCGACCGTCAGAGGTAGTGCCAAAAGGAGATCTATCACGCCAAAGCAAAAACTGGATACCAAATAACTGACTGTACCACAAAGCAGGCGTAAACCCACAACCGTGGGCCTCTCCGTACCTAGGAGAGCTGGACTAAGAAAATAACTAGAACCAAGGACAAAGGTCAGCTTGCCCACCTTAACAAAAGAAAGTAATAGAAACAGGCTCCACTAGAGCACTTACGTGACCAAACTGCGAACCCTGGCAGCACAGGATGGTGTAGTGGCAGGACAGGACGACAGCTACACTCACCAGAACTGGACCAGGACAGGACCAAACCAGACGGGACCGGACAGGCCCAAACCAGGACAGGACCGGGCAAAGACAGGACCAGGACGAACCAGACCAGGACAGGACCCAGACAGATCCAGACCAAGACATGACAGGACCAAGATGTGACCGGACAGGACCAAGACGTGACTGGACAAGACCAAAACAACAGTGCAGCCAGGACACACTGCAGGAAGCAATATCACCGGCAGGGCTGCACTGGGCCAGATCCCTTAAAAGGGATACACTGGCCAATCAGCCCCTGCCATCAGCCGCCCCCCTGTAATTAGAATTTCCATCAGGTGGCCGAGCGCGTGCCACCCGGCGTCCCCTGGTTGCATAGCAACTGCCGGAAGATGCAGCCTGTCTCCTCATAGCGCCCCCCCGTCGGGCGGAAGTGACACTGGCGCTGCCGGGCGGAAGTACCCAGGCCAACCATCTGGGGGTTTGCCGCAGCAAAACGCACGTCAGAGCTGCTGGCACTGACAGTGGCATATCTGTAATGGGTACAGAGAGGTCACTGTGCTTTTCACTTCCCAGGAGTCAGAGCTGCACAAATAAATGTGAAAGGTTCAATCAGCCATTTTACTACATGGGCGGTACAAAAAGTACTTGGAACGTGGCGCCATGTTCCTGGAGACCTGCACACTGCACATGAGCAGTACAGAGAGTCTACTCACTCGTACTGCCTGCAAGAGAAGAGCGGGACTGCATGGAGACTGCAAATGGGTCCACTCCTCCCTTGAGGGGACCTTGCTTCCTGCACTGTGAGACTATGGGAAAATGAAGAGGGTTTAAATAATTCTCCCAGAATGGCTGGAAGGCTCCCAGAAATGGGTTGGCACTCCGGGCCCGCCTATCTCATATGAGACAAAAGGGCATATCCGTTTATGGCAGATATTTGCACTTATTAAGTAACCACCAAACGGTTCTTCTATTTCCATAAGCAGCCACAACCTTCTTAAGTTTTTATGGAGACTTTAAAGCTGTTCAATTTACCAAGTCCTATGGGGACTGCAAAGCTGTCACATATACTAAGCCCTGCAAACATGTCACTTTATACAAGCCTTATGGGACTCACAAGTACTAAGCTCTATGGGTGCTGCAAAGCTGTCACATTTACCAAGCCATATGGGGGCTGCAAAATCCACATTCACCTTCTGTTTGTGCTCACTTTTATCCCTTCTGTGTCACCCCATTCTGTCTGCCCCTTCCCTTTAGAATGTAAGTTCTCATGAGCAGCCTGGCCCCTCTCTCCTCATGTACTTTTCTTAGAATATAACTCTGCCACCCTGATACAGGCTTGCCTACCCTCCCAGAATGGCCGGGAGCCTCCTGAAAATCGGGTCCTTCTCCCGGCCCCCCGGGAAGGTGGGCAAGTCTCCCGCTTTTGGGTGATAACCAAGTACCATGTACTTGTCCTAAATTGCATTTTACTTTAATTCATTATTTTCTTGTATTTCGCTCATACAGGTATATGTATTGTAAGGTGCTGTGGAACCCTTGTGGTTCCATATAATAAATGATGATAATAATAGTAGTTTCAGGGAGATTATAGTTAGAATTTTGCACATTGCCCCATTGAGGGGGCGCGTCATGCTCCACCCAAAAGGCGTTTCTAGTTCCATATATGGAGAGATTGTGAATAGAGATTATAAACGTGGCACCTAGAAGCGTGGGTGTGTACTGCTACATCTGAGGGGTATCTCTTAAAATGACTTATATACAAATGTAGATGAGCCCCAAAGCAGTTAGTAAGAGCTACAGATGGGGCAGGTCCCATCTTGGCAGGGGATGGCGATGGCGAAGCCAGTCGCCATTCCCCACCAGCGCCATCTGCATAACGAGAAGGGGACGCGCGCATGAGAGGCGCGCGCGTCCCCTTCCGACGGCGCTTCCAGCCGCTCCCCCGGGTCACCGCCGGCTTGTCGGCGGTAACCCGGGGTCCCCAACGCCTGCCCGCACCCCCCCTAACCCTGTCCGTCTCCCAGAGGCGGAGACGGACAGGGTTCCCGTCGCCCCGCTGACAGAGATTGAGACGCGCGTGAGACGCACGTGCGTCTCAGTCAGATGGTGAGGCAGGCCGCTGGCGGATCGCCAGCACTGACGTTCTGGCGATTCGCCAGCAAGGAAGAGGCCTTCCCCATCTGTACTATACTGGGTAAAGTGCTGGGAAATGGCGCTGATGATTCAGTGTAAATGTATCTGTCCCTCATTCCTTTTTCCCCAAAAATATAACAGTGTAATGTGGGCTAGGTGACATGAGGGAGATTGCCAGACTAATGAGGGAGAGAGGGAGATTGCTGCTATGTCAGGGAGTCTCCATCAGAATGCAGGAGGGGAGGCAGCTATGACAATAATACTAATAATACCAATAATAATAATAATAATAATAATTTAGCCCTATGGCTGTGGCACATTTACCAAGCCATATGGGGGCTGAGCAGCCAGCCAGAGGAGAATGGCTCCAGCAGGTCTGCTAAAGCAGCATGTGACTAAGTGGACCGCCCCTAGATGCATCCTGCCATCTACATCTACAAGTAACAGCAGTGATGTATATCTAGTACACAAGCAAAAGACATTTCAACACATGTGCATGTGACCCCACATATACAGTAAACATTCAAGAATGATAGAATCAACATAAAATACATACAAAATTGACACAATATAATGCAACCATGTTATAACAGTTTGGGGTACAAGGTGTGACAAGTAGACTTCTCAAGTCAAGTTAAGTGCCACTGAAGTTCCCAAAATTATTATAGAAAAGGTGCAGCTCCAATGGAATTTTTTTTATTTTTTTTTAACTATAGGATTATGCAAATACATACAAATATATGAAAAAGACCAGGCGAGGAATGTGTTTCTATTGATGTACTGTATTGTGTAATCTGCAAATCCAAAGAAATATCCAGATCAATTTAATAATAATGAAAGTCCTGTAGAGAAATCATTTCCCCAAATGTATTTCTCCAATATACATGATGGAATACAGAAAGTGTTAGTCCGTATAGAAGGGAATTTTAATCCCCCGTTATCCAATCATTATTTAATATTCCACAGTTTACATTCAAATATCACTGAATATAGTGTGTATTCATAGTAAATATAAACATTTAAAAAATGTAAGTTACAAATGGGAATATATTAGCAAGAAACTATTAAAATGTAGAAAATTAAAACATTGGCTTATAGTTTCATCCGATACCATATGTTTAGTGCCATCTTCCTATAATAGAACAAAACTGCATTAATTATTAGAAATAAACCATTCATACATTACCAATGTCTACAGTATAATGTATTATACAAAGAAACATAAAAGTTTTGAAGGTAGTCATAAACGTATTGAGAAAGATGTGCCGTTGCCTATTTCTGTTACAAGCTGTGCTGGTGGCTCACTTCAGTAGCAGGTCCTTGCCGTTACTAGGCATCCAGGATGCCACACCATACCAGCAACCAGGGTCTCTGGCCCCAGCGGGTGCCAGGGCGGCCATGATGAATCTTGGTGCTTGTGGTCGCTAGGCAAATGGGACTCCTGGCGGCTCCGCTGAGTTTTGGTCACAACTATTGCCTAGCAGATGGGAGGCTTGTGTAAGTACAGCTTATCAGATCAAACGTGTGCAGTTTTAATTGGGGATGGGCTGTATGGCTCTCTCCCATTGGCAGCTGCCCTGGTAAAAAAAAAAGTTCACTGCCGGTGATGGTTTCATGCTGCAAGATTCTGCTGTGGTGTAAACTACTTGGTCCTACTTGTGCCCTAAAATACCGGTCTGCTGCTTGAGTTAAAGTCCTAACCTTGCTCTTTGTGTCTCTTCATGCCAGCTCTCTCTACATTACATTCTAGTCCTATATTGGAATCTTTGGTTACCCCTGCATTACTTCTAGTCTCTACCTGCAGGTTACTACTGTATAGTCCCTGTATACAAAAAGGGGTCATTACACTTGCCACTCCAGCTACTACTGAGTGATCACACAGTAATTATATACTGTAAACCCCTACTGTACTGAGTTTAAGACCTGGTGGTATCCTAAGTAAGTAAGCCCCCCTTACAAACACACAACCTTATATATAATCAGTTCTGAAATATATATGTGTTTTATAAATATTTATATGTATTATAAAGAGAGAGAGAGAACACATATATATTTCAGAACTCAGCCACAGATGCGATATCGATGGCTTTCAATTAACTAATTTAAACTTGCAGGGGAAGATAGGTGCCCCCTTGGGAGATGACTCCATTTCCTCCCAAAGAACTGCCTGGGGGGGGGGGGGGGGAGGGCATACACACTGTGGGTGGGTGGACCACATGTCGACACTGGAGAAGACACTGATTCTAAAGGTGAATAATTACAGACTAATCAAGCTGAGTGGAAATTGTCAATTGCTTATTTAATCCTCGGGGTGGGGAATGAATAGGCCAAAGCAAGTCCCCGTGATTTTTCTTAAAATTAACAAATTTAGGAAAAATCTGACTTGTTCTGGGGTTGTGTGGAAAAAGACAGTGATTTCTGCTTCTCATTTTTTAGTCCTGCAACTGAATAGGAAAATCACGCTGCTGTGGGAATAAAAACTGCGCTGTGTGATTTTTCAGATTATGTTCCATCAATTGATTTTCCCCACGGAGTTAGACTTGTTAGGGATTTAAACTCATGACCTCAGTACTATATGGCAGGAGTTTTAGACCTGGGTCCATGTTTTTAACTGTTTGATCAGATTAGAAGATCTGCTTATTGAAAACCAAATGAAATAGACCTATGATCCAAAGCAGAAACATTACATGGAAATGGGTTATTTGGTAGTAAAGGTGTTCTATGCCACTTGAGAGCCTCTAGGAAGTCTGACTGCATTAACACTCAGCTTCAAACAAATCCAGATTGTGTAAAAAAAATAACTCATACTTAGAGCAGTTCCTTCTAAATCTTCTAAATTGCCCTTTAGTAATAGTCTTAATCTAAAACGTGTTCCAATTGCTTTTAAAGTATTACTGTTGCAATCTACAGTTTCAAGATAGGTCTCTAAGATAAACGTATTGTCCTAGGCTGTGAGGTTGATACCCAAATAGTTTATTTGCAATGAATCCTACTTACTAGTAAAAGGGATTAAAGGAATTTAAATTTAAGGGAGTGATAAATAAAATGTATGTCCCATTCCAGATGTAAAACAAATCATCAATATATCTGACATAGAACACTAGCTTAGCTCTAAATTGGCTTATTTCAGATGTATTACTCTGCATATTTATCCATGTATAAATTGATTACAGTATGTAGGCAAGATGCACAAAGCTTCAAAAGTGATAAAATGGAAAGTGATAAACAGCCAATGTCCAGACACAAAAGAACCCGATTTCTGACTGCACACTACAACCCCGCTACTCCTTAATATAAGGGCATGCATACCGCTCACTTTCACGCCACTTGGAAGTACTGTACTGTTGAGATTTCAAATTGAGAAGAAGGGATACTCATAAATGAAAAGGGGTACGGGAGAGAAAAAAGATGGAACCTATGATTTAGGTGATACACCTTAATGCTTTGCCTCAATAAAGAGGCAAAGCATTGAAGAGCTATTATGGCACGATACATGTCGCTACAGTAAATCTACCCACGTACCCTGAAACATTTTCATTTAAAATTTAGATGCGATCATGTCAGGAAAACCCCAGCTGGGCGTGGTTGCATCTGATGCGTCCACACCAAGCAAGTGGTTAAAGTCCTGTTGCATAAGAGAGAAAGAGGGTGGGATGTGTCAACCTCTTGCAGTGGCACCACACATTGCGCTGATAGGAATCACATATGTAGTAACATATGCCGCTAGTAGGACAAAGGGCAGCTCTCCCGATAAGAGCTGCTCTTTGTGATCAGCACTGGACTTACGGGTTTAGGACCCGGGAGTTTGTCTGCTAGGGTTCTGGGAGGAATCCAATCAGATTCCTCTGTCAGCACTGATGAAGAAAGAAAGAAGCTCGTAGGCTTCTATAGAGTAATACCAGCTTTAGCTGATGTTACCCCTCTACACCGAAGCTTACATATGGGAAATGCAGTAAAAACCAATTTTTCCTTTAGTACATCACATTTACTAAGAGGTCTATTTTTATAAAAGAAGGTCTCGGACTCAAATTAATCAACAACTGTTGCTGCATATGTCTATACCTTTGTCTATATGTGGCTATTATAAAGCATATATATTTATTATAACATACTAAAATAGTGGTTATTATACTTTGCCTAGTAAATGTAGCATTTAAAATCAATCTACGAAAATGTGTTGTAGTTATAATTAATTTTCCTAGTTTAATAATGAGCTTCTGGCAGCAGACCTTCCTAATGATACAGTTAATATCTCCAAGTCCTCATTACACGGCTCGTTAGAGCTACCCACAATTGATTATTGTGGATAAATATTTAGCAAGTATCTGTTTACGCATCCCGCATCTATATATGTTTTTCCTGTCTATTTTTTTTCCTGACAGGAATAAATAAAAACAGCGGAAAAAGAGCAGCGGATCCGATTTTTCCCAGAATCCCCATGAGCTTGCCAGGATTCCGAATCATTAAGTTGTATGAAACGCCCTGAGGTCTGGTGAGAGCTATTGCTTCTTAATTAGGCTCTCAGGGAAATCGCTAAGCTTTATAACTAAGGCACATAGGTCTTTAAAGAAAGGACTTTGCCAGATGAACATATCCAATAAATCCCTCGGGTGAATACTTAAAACAATCCCACTGTACTGTAGATGGGAATTCCAGCAGTGATGGCCTTATATTTTACTTATTTAGTATGCAGAGCAATCAATTGTAGAAGAACTATTGCATATCGTGTCACTGAAAGAACAATGTGTCATGTAAGATTAATTACAACACTTCATGATGGTATATTAATTAATTCCTGATGTGCACCTACCTTGTACAAATTGAAGCAAACAATCCTGACTCATACTGACGGTCATGTGGTTGAGAAAATAAAGGTTCTACAAGCAAAAGCTAATTTATATACTACTGTATATTTGAGAGATATATATATATATATATATATATATATATATATATATATATATGTAAAAAATATTAGTATCAGCAGCGCTCCTTGCAATCCAATAAATCCACAAAATGTGTCCAGCAAATAAGAATATCCTTTTTACAAAGGTATCTTTATAGAGTCACCAGAGTCTCCTTTAGCAAGACCGCAGCTCCCTCAGGCAAATAAGCAGCATCCAGGGTCAGGATGAAAGGAAAATCTAGAAATACACAGAAAGAGAGAGGGGCGCTCTATGGTGCATGTAAAAGTGATTTTTTATTTTGAGATAAGTACTCAAATTGAAGTAAAAGCTGTTGCTCGTACCAATAATAAAACGGCAGTGGGCTGGTTACCACAAGGTGAAAACATAAATACCCGGGACACACCGCTCCTGATGTGACGTCCGCTGGCACTGAAGTCTGGAGAGCCGAAAACGCTGGGTTGCGCCGCCGAACCACCAAACCAGGCTGGGAGGGACACGACAGTCGGGGGACACCGGGTTGAGCAAAGCACAGGTATCACAGGCCACGCCCTAACGCGTTTCGTCAGGGACTTCGACTGTCGTGTCCCTCCCAGCCTGGTTTGGTGGTTCGGCGGCGCAACCCAGCGTTTTCGGCTCTCCAGACTTCAGTGCCAGCGGACGTCACATCAGGAGCGGTGTGTCCCGGGTATTTATGTTTTCACCTTGTGGTAACCAGCCCACTGCCGTTTTATTATTGGTACGAGCAACAGCTTTTACTTCAATTTGAGTACTTATCTCAAAATAAAAAATCACTTTTACATGCACCATAGAGCGCCCCTCTCTCTTTCTGTGTATTTCTAGATATATATATATATATATCTGTGCACAGGACCGGCACGCCGTTTCTGGGTAGACAATTACCGGGGTGCACCCGCCAGGAGGGAGATAGGTAGGTTGAAGATAGCGGCACTCACTCGGCTTCCACAAATAAATTCACAACCAGTCAGGTCAAAGTGTCAGATAACGTTTCGGAGTATCAGTCCTTTATCAAATAAGTACCTCTTCCTAGAGGGGACAGGCTGTCCCCTCTAGGAAGAGGTACTTATTCCCTTTCATCGCCTGATGCTGGTTTTTAACTTCACATCTAGCTCCTTGAAAAAGGTCCTTCTGCTTGGACCGAAACGTCGGGGCATGTGATTCGATTACAAATAAATACTCTTTAATCCTTTTATCAATTTGATACCAACTTGTGGATGATTGTTGACTTTGTAGTAATGACACACCTCCCATTGAGCTGTGTTGTGACGAGTGCCCCACATCCCCAATCTGCCGACTGGAGAGAATACATATATATGTATGTATGTATGTATGTGGCAAGGACAGCATACTTCCACATGAAAGTAATGTGGAGGATCTGGTCCAGGTTTTAGAGCAGCAGGAAAACTGATGTGATCAGGGTTGGGCTGATTAGAAGCACCTGTGCTTTCCTGATATAAGTGTTTCCAGGGTAGACAGTCAGGGCTCCTAATGGTGAAACAGCTACCCAGGTGATAGGCCGGGAGGTGTGGGCTACAGTAAGAACCAGTGGAACATACTGATGAGTTTGTGCTATGCTCTGACATCTGTTTTCTGCACTGCTGTAACCATCCTTGCCTATGCTGTTTATCTGGTATGCTGTTTACCTACTACAAAATAAAGACCAAGACTTCATCTTATCCAGTGTACAGATGGAGCCGCTCTTATTCAGCGGGAGTCTGGCGGTCGGATCACCAACTGCCAGCCCCCACCATCCATCCATCGGAAGGGGACGCGCACGCACGAGACGCTCGCTCACGTCAGTCCCCGTCGATCGCCGCCAGCTCCACGCACCCCCCCTACCCTGCCCATCTCCCTGAAACTGAGACAGGCAGGGTTTGCATCCCCCACCGCCCAGAAACTGGGATAGCTGGGATGGCTGTGCGTGTGAGACGCTCGCGCGTCCCAGTCAGATGAGGCGCCTCTCCACCGGTGAAGGCCAGTCGGGGCATTCTGGCGAGCCCTGGCGCTGGCTGAAATGCGCTCTGTATGTGATTCCTTGTCACTCTATTGAAGATGGGATGTTGCTATGGACAACCAACCAGATTCTTTCTATTATCTTCTAGAAGGTGCAAAATAAATAAGAAGTAGAATCTGGTTGGTTGCTATGGGCAGTATCCCATCTTCAATAGAACTCCCATCTTAGGGGTTAATTAACTAAGATGGGCGTTCTATATCAGATAGGATGTTGCTTTGGGCAACCAATCATATTTCATCTATGATCTTGTAGAAGGTGCTAAATAAATAAGAAGTATATTCTGATTGGTTGCCCATAGCAATTTTCCATCTGAAGTAGAACTCCCATCTTAATAAATAAACCCCAATTTTTCATTTATCTAGTACACTATAAAAATAATAGCTAAAACCTACCTCCATCTCCCCCTATATCTTTACTTTTGTTATTACATTAGATTGGGAAGACCCTCTATACTCTGGTTGCTATGGGTTACTGAAAACCATTGCTTTATGCAGAACATTATGTAATAATTCCCAGTCTGTGACTCTTCAGTACACTGTGAATAATAGAATCCCTAAAGCTAAGGAATCAGGCCAGCGAGTTACAGCTTAGTGACACGCAGCTATTAGTGTCATAGGATTCTGTCTTCATCCAGCTGCATGGAATATGTAAAAATACTAACTGATCGTATTGATATGTTGGATGATTTTGCTCCCCGGGGTGGTTAGTGTCTGAGTCAGGTAGCATCAGATGATTATGATATTAGAATGGAATAACAGAATACGTTAACTAGAAGAAATATAATGCAAACGTTAAAAATTATATGGATATTGGGGACTAGGCGCCTACATGTAAGTTATCGGGTTCTAGACCCCACAATTAATATTTCATATTGTTGCTTTTTGCCACAATAAGATCGCATCCCTTCTTTTGCGGGACTCAGTGACACGACTATGCATGTGTGGACCATTGATGATGCATGTGCCACCGGTATGTTTGCTGGGAAGGGGCAATTCCTCATCCTTTTTCCTGGTAACTGCAAAGTGGACCCTACAGGTAGGGTTGCCACCTCATGCATTATCGATTCCTGGAGATCCACTCCCCCACCCCCCGCCCCAACCCCCAAACAATAAGCTAGTGTTCTCAGCCTAATTCAGTAAGAGGGCGGATCTATGGTCGTGACCCACAATCAGACAAAAAAAATAAAAAATATGGATTGAGAGTACCAGCTCCCTCACTACAAATCTGGCAAAATCACCATCCACCTCGTGCACACACACTAGAAACAGGAACAGTGTGAACAGCTAAAATGTACACTGTAATGCCTACGCTACTATACATTATGCCACACACCTTAATGTCTACTTCATATTATGCCACACACCGAATTAACTACTACACATTATGCCACACCAGAATGCCCATTAAATATTATACCACACACAATAATGCCCATTGCACATTATACCACATAGCATAATGCCCATTACACATTATACCACATGCCATAATGCCCATTACACATTATACCACATGCCATAATGCCCATTACACATTATACCACACACCTTAATGCCTATTGCATAACCCAAAAATTTGGCATTTGCTTTGCCATACAGTATGAATGCACACAAAATTTCTGAATTCTGATTTTCAAAATGGCTAGGCCTGCTGTAGTCTTACCGTGTGTGGTGGACTCACAGGCAGCCTGGACATGCGGCCGGTGGCTGAGCCTCAGACGGGCTCTCTCACTCTCATCCGCATACAGCACGTCCATGTGTGTGTGGAGGTCTCGTGTGGACAGAACAGTGGCCGGTGTCAGCAATTGTGCCTCTCTCATCCACGTCCAGCTTTATAATCGTGGCGGCGGTGCCAGGCGAAGCCTGCAGGCTGCTCGCAAGATGATGACATCATCATCTTGCATGAGCACGGAGCTCCGCAGCAGATGGGCTGCCAGACAGCTCAGCATGATAACCTCTCCGGCCCCCGCCCTCTCTCGCATCCACTGATGACCCCCCCACTACAAGTCCACTTGCTCTGTGCAGCAGCCAGCAGGCCAGGCAGCTGTAGCGCCGCAGTAACTGAGGCTGTCCTTGCTTTTCCAGTCACCCGGATTCTGGGATTCTCCGGACTGGAAAAGTCTCCTGGAGGGTTGCCACCAAATCCTGGAGAACCCCAGAAATCTGGGAGAGGTGGCAACCCTACATACAGGCTACAGTGGTTAATATTATCTATAGAGTTAGGTATTTGAACCAAGTTTTGTAAATTTGTCAAGAAAGCAGTCCCCATATAGCACCCACACTGTGCAATGTGGGCTTTGAGGAGCAGGTGGTACGGGGTTGTCATGAGGCAATTCAGTGCAAAATGTGCCCACTTTCACTTGATAAGCAGACAGCTACTGTGGAATCTGGGCAGTTGCTGGTGTGTATAGGTGAAGGCTGGCTCAGGAGATCTGCCCTCTTCTCCAGGAAGACAGGAGTGCCACGCAATTTTCAGGAGCCTCCCAGCCGTTTTGGGGGATTAGGCAAATCTGGCTAATTTTCCTAACATTACACTTTCATTGTGTGATTACAGTGAAACCATAGGACTGGATCAATCTTATACCGCTTTCAGATTGCAAAATGCAGGGTCTCACCGGGACTTGGAAACAGTTCAGTGCTGAGACGACCCTGCATTTTGCTCTCTGGCCTCTTCAGAAACCCAGCAATATTGCCAATTCGCTGATGTCATGTGAGGGTGGGGCGTCATCGGGGTGGGGGAGGAGGCAGCGCTTGGAGCTGGTGCTGCTCCAAGCATTGCCTCCTTCATTAGTTTGAACAGGAACTGTGTTGCTTGACCTGATCAACCCATTTACACTGCACAGCAAACCGGCAACAAACCGATAAGAACTGCTTTTTTACCAGTTACTAATGCCGGGTTGCTCCCTGTTTTCTGGACCTGGTAACCCCTTTCAGAACGCACCTATTGCTGGGTCGAACCGGCAACAAATCGGTATGAACCCGGTAATTAGGTGCGATCTGAAAGGGGTATAATTCTCAGTATTATAAACAGAGCTGCAATAACAAGGGTACCAGCTAAATCAGAAAATATTCTTGAAATTAAAATATTCCAAGGATATGGAAATCCTTCACTAAATCAAATAAGCGGTTGTAAATCCAATTATAACGAAACTTAGATCTTGGAAAGATAGAATTTATATCTTGCACCGCGGGCTGCCATCTACCTCAACACAAGTCTCTGAACGTTCTCCAAAAGAGACCTGCTGAGATTTCATGTAGAGTTCTGATTATTTCCTCTGAAAAGACAGTGATTATCTGTACTGACTAACAGCCAGTCATCTGTCAATGAGTCAATCATACCATTACATTATTGACACTAACATTTGGTTAGGTTCAGTATAGAATATTCCGGATGTATGTAAAGTACTTAATTGTAGTTTACGCTTTATAGCATCACATTTGTAGTGTCCACATATTTAAAAAAAAGACCAAAATCAGCACACTAAAAATAAATACCTTGTACACGACTGTTGACAGAGAGGAGGCGTGGTATAAGGAGCCTACACACAAGACCTGTCACCCAGTAGATTCTTGCATCGTGCCAGTGCCTACTTTGCACACAGGTCTCCGGGAACATGGAGTCTGCGTCATGTACTCATGTACTCAGTAACTTCTCTACTGCGCATTTGAAAATCTCGATATTCCTGGTAACACAGGACACAGCTGACAAAGAACTCCAGAGAGGTATGTATATTTACATGGGTGCAGGGTGTGCCGTGAGGGTTTAAGTAGCAAGGGTGTCTATGGTGCTATGTGTAGATGCTGAGTGTATTATATACCAGCAGCCTTTACGGTAGAGGGATGCCACCCTCTAATTCAATTCGTGGAACAAAAAGAAACAATACCGTTTGCATTTGGCATATAAATAATGAATCAATTGAACAATTAAAAAACACAATTTTAATTAAAACAAATCACATAACATTACACAGAATAACATTTAACAAATCATATTAGCTATGAAACAATTACACTAAAATATGGACTCAAATGGACCTTAACATTTCTGCAGACCAGTTGGTTAGCTTTAATTAATTCGGTTCCACGTAATGCGGGTTTTTACTCCATAAATTGGAGTCCAGGTGCCCTTAAAAGTAATTTTATGCAGTCTCCAAATGATCACTTAACATGCAGTATAGATGGATTTCTCCTTTTGAATCCGGTAAATTGGTGACCGGGGGGCACCAGATGCACACAGATGAACACAGGTGTAAGTGGTAGGATCCACAAACGCCCTCCTCGCTGTCAGATGGTTATTACAGCTGGGTGTTTTAAAGGCTCCTGAAATGCTGGTTTACCCACACAGCTCCACCGGCCATCCTGATTTGTGGGCAAGGATCCGCTTGAAGTACCGGCAATAGTGTACAGCCGGGGGCCGCCCACATGTCAATCAATCAGGCACAGTCCGGAGTATTAGGCAGCACGGTGCCACATGTGCCGCACTCTACAAGCCGGGTGATTGTCTGCTTCTCCGACGGATACTTCACCGCGCCATAACAATAGTGCTTGGGGATGCCGGTAATTGTAATGGATGCCGGCTAATTGTGATGGATGTCGGTTCCTCCTAGGGTTAATGCTGTGTGGAGTGGTGTTGTTTCTTTATAAGACACGTTTCGCCGCACGCAGGGTGGCTTTGTCAATTTAGAATGTGCCGTGAAGGTACCTGTGGATCCAGGATCCAATGTACATCTTACATTATAGAATCAGCTTTATCGGCCAGGTATACTTGCGTATACTAGGAATTTGTTTTCGGTTTGCTGTGCAGCAGCCAGGTGGGTAACAAGTAAACAGCATACAGTATAAACAATAAACAATATAAACAGGTGGGGGAACGTGTACAGTCATACAGAAAGTTATTCTGAGGGGACACCGTGTTAGAATATGTGCAAAGGGTTTTGGCGCGACTAGACAGTGAGGCGTTCATGAGTTCCCATGTCAACAGGTGAACCACTTGGGGGAAGAAACTTTTTAGGCTTCTGGTGGACCTGGTGGGAATAGCCCTGTAGCATCTACCTGATGGCAGCAAGTTAAACAAGCAATGGCCAGGATGTAGTTGGTCCTTGACTATCTTTATTGCCCGCTTTTTTGTTCTGGACAGGTACAGGTCCTGGACAGAGGGAAGGACTGTCCCGATTATCTTCTCCGCAGTTCTGACTACCTTTTGGAGTCGGCATTTGTCTCTCTCGCTGGCGGAGCCGTACCAGACCAGTACTGAGGAGCACAGGACAGACTCCTCAATTGCAGAGTAGAAGAGGAGCAGAAGCTTCTGTGGGATGTTGAACTTCCTCAGTTGCTTAAGGAAGAATAGCCTCTGCTGCGCTTTTCCAACAATAGTATTAGTGTTGGGCCCCCATAAGGTCCCGGGAGATTGTGGTTCCTAGGAACTTGAAGGAGTCCACTAGCGACACCACACTGTCAGCACTTGTTAGCGGAGGAACACCAACAGCCTTCTTCCTAAAGTCCACTACCATCTTAACGGTTTTGATGGTTGCTGCTGCACCACCGGTCCAATCGGTCCACTTCTTGTCTGTGGGCTGATTTGTCCCCATCCTTGATAAGGCCAATGATGGTAGTGTCATCGGCGAATTTGATTATATTTACTGATTGTGCCTCTAAGGTGCAGTCGCTGGTGTACAGGGAGAAGAGCAGGAGTGAGAGAACACAGCCCTGGGGGGCTCCTGTGCTGATGGACCGCACTTGGGAGGTGAATTCCCCCACTTTCACAACTTGTTTTCTATCAGTTTGAAAGTCCACAATCCAAGAACACGTAGCTTCAGTGACTCCTAGGCAGAGTAGTTTGGGGTGGAGGATGTTGGGGATGATTGTGTTGAAAGCTGAGCTGAAGTCGGACCTGAACAGGACCCTTGCATAGTATGCCAATGAGGGCTGTGCATAGCTAAAACACAAAAAGGCATCTATTGGTGGTAATTCAATTAACAGTGGAAATCTCTGCAGGCTTTTTGCTCCTAGGTTTAGTGCCTGGATCTATTTATTTCTATCCAGCAGTAAGCCCCATACAGTGTATTGTAGTAAGCACCACGCCTATTGTGCCTGAATAACCATCAGTCGTACTTTTTTGCTACACCCCTCCACTAAAACAGTCTGGACATGCCTCCATTGTCTCGACCACAACCCCACAACATCACGTGTGTGTGCATGAGCAGGTTGCCTAAAATCTCCAAATACCCATTTCGGTAATCTGCGTATGTTACTGAAATTATCTCAATGTGCAGTAGGGCATACATTTTGTGTTAAAAATCAGAATCAGCTTTATTTGGCAGGTATACTTGCATATACTAGAATTTTTTTGCAGTACCAATGCATCACCAAATAACAACACAGGGGGGAATACATAGCATACATTACATACATAACTAATATGGGATCACAGTGTACATTGCATCTCTGTGCATTTGGCCCTACATTTGAACCATCAGTTGGTGGACAGCTAGGGGGAAGAAGCTTTTTGTGGATTGTTCTTGTACAGAGGGGAGCACCCACGATCAATCCCACCATCCTCACCACCCTTTGTAGCCTCTGTTTATCATGCTTGTTGCTCCATACCAGACAGTGATCGAGGAGCATACAGTAGGACAGACTCTACAATGGCTTTGTAGAAGATGAGCAGCAGTACCCAGAGTTATACAATTACTGTGAGCTATAAACCCACATGTATCCCCAAGGTTGCACTTCACATTTGTGACTGATAACAGATGTATGTTGTACTTTCTTATTTTGTATGTTCTCCACTGAGTATTCCAGCTGTACAATTCTGCTCTCCCACACAATTACTCTGCAACACAAAAAAGTTTATGGCGATCCCCTCCCTATAGCATTTTGGTAAAACAAAAAGGGCTTCTTTTAGGCAATATGGAACAGTACAAAAAAAAAGGGGAAAGACTCCAGTTTTGTAACCTGCACACCCACTGTAATGTCCATTACACATTATGCCACACATTGTAATGCCAATTACACATTATGCCACACACAGCGTAATGCCAATTACACATTGTGGCACACATTGCAATGCCCATTACAAATAAAGCATTATTGCACACCTTGTAATGCCCCTTACGTATTATGCTACACACTTTAATGCCAATAACACATTATGACATTGTGGCGCACCCTTTACACCCTTTACATTTCATACCATACATACTATGCCACACACCTTTATGCACATTATTCCACACACCACAGGGGCAAGTGCAGGATTTTTCGGTACTTATGTAGTATCTGGGCTGCCGATTTCTAAATCGGGTCGGATCGGGCACATCGCATCGCATGCGACCATCGGATGCGATGCGATGCGATCACCCGATTTTTCCATAGGAATCAATGTTAAAATGGACTGAGTCCATTTTAACATGGAATTCAATGGGAAAAAGGGGTCCTTTTCATACCCCTACTATCCAAGTGGGCATGGAGTTGGATATAAACCTGTGGCGAGCGTTGCGAGCCACCGAGCCCGAAGCGTGGCGAGCGGACACAGAATACCGTCCCCTCGCGGGGCTCGCTTCACTTACCACGCTTCGGGCTCGGTGGCTCGCTACGCTCGCCACAGGTTTATATCCAACTCCATGCCCACTTGGATAGTAGGGGTATGAAAAGGACCCCTTTTTCCCATTGAATTCCATGTTAAAATGGACTCAGTCCATTTTAACATTGATTCCTATGGAAAAATCGGGTCATCGCATCCGATGGTCGCATGCGATGCGATGCGATATCGCATCGCATCGCATCTGATTGTATGCCTTAACTTAAGGCATACAATCAAAAAATCGGCAGCCCAGATACTACATAAGTACCGATTTTTCTAAGGATTTACTTGGAGAGGCTTGGTGATGGCCTGATGACCTGAAATTGATGTGTTGCCCCTTATAGAATATCACAGCCCCTATACATAGACACAAGATAAAGGCCTCAATAAGGTGACACACAGCTAACATATAAATGTACTGAAGTTACCCGTTGGATCAGCTAGACTGCGGTACCACCTTCCTGGCTGCCTCACTGAAGATCCTGCTCTGGGCCCCAGCTGGAGCTGGCTCCTTACTCCCTGAACCCTGCTATGGTTAGGCCTTGCCTCTTCCTCTCACACAGGTCCCACACACACGTCATACAGCCCGGCACAGCCACCTCCGCTGCCCACCACCCTCACCTTCCAGCCCAGTCAGCAGCACCTCCAGCTCGTCGCTGCCGCCTTTCTTCCTGGTAGGTGGTGACTCTTGTGTCCTGACTCCTGGCATCTCCTGGGATCCTCCAATTGGCTGGCCCCAGGCTGTGCTCCTTGACTGGTACTGGCGGCATCCATCACTGCAGGGAAGGTGGGCTGGTGGATCTGGGACCCACGGCAATGAAAGAACTCACAGCTATGGACTGTGACATTACTAGTACTAATACTAACATCCACAGCTGTGGGCCCTTTCATTGCCATGGGCCCGATGCAATGCACCGACTGCACCGCCGTTAGTTCCGCCGCTGGCAGGGGCCCCCCACCTGAAGTAACCCCACCTCCCTGTTTACATCTACGAGAGGGGCCGTGGAGCCGTTCACCCCAGGGCATCCATGCGCTGGTTAGAGTTCGGACCACAGCTTCCTCTGTCATCCCAGGAGCAGGGGCTGAGCATAGGCTGATTGCATTTGTTGCTCGTGCTCTGTGGATCTGATCAGGCATTTCGAATTTCAGCAAGGACCTGGCAGCCAATCAGGATCATCTGCTCCTGATTGGCTGCCGTTTCAGTGAGCTTTTTTGCGTGCCGCCAGGCATGTAACAGCCCGGGCTGCCGTTCTGTTTATCCCTGCTGGCTGCTTCAGCAGGTATTTTGTTGTTTCTTGTAGACCCCGCCGAAGTCACTTGCTGCTGCACCATTGTTATGCCAGAGTGAAGGTGGGAGCCGCGATGGAAGAGGTGGGGTCCCGCGGGCCACCTAACATCAGTGCGCCCACACAGACCCTGCTGGCGCTGATAGGACTCTCCTGTGTCATCTCAGCCAGCGGGCACCGGGCAGGGCCGCCTAACATCAGTGTGCCGGACAGGTGCCGGCACCCATACAGACCCCGCTGGCGCTTGCTCCCCCAAGTGGCAGCGGGGTCTGCCTTACAGTAGCTACGCCACTGGTTCAATCCATTTTCCTATGCTGGAATGTCCTTTTCCAGTATCGGAGGGTAAGAGTAGCAGTATGATGCAAGTCTGCTTCGGTGCGAAAATGTTTGCCCACTTTCTGGGCATGCACATAGCAGTTTCACGCATCTAATGCTACAGTGTATCATGCCCAGTATGAGGAGATTTTAAACTCAATTAATATTCTGTAGTAACAGTAATTCCACTTGCTGTTTCCCTGCCTTCACTTGCTCTTTTTTATTTGGATCATTAAATTTATTTTCAATAAAGTTAGCTAAAATAGTGTTTTGCTGATGCATTAACTGTGATATTAATTATTAGAATTGCAGACTGTTTACAAAACATTCAGCGCGACTATGGCCCGGCCGCCCGTGTTTATTTATATTAAAAGTAAAACAAGGGGACACCGTGTTAGAATATGTGCAAAGGGTTTTGGCGCGACTAGACAGTGAGGCGTTCATGAGTTCCCATGTCAACAGGTGAACCACTTGGGGGAAGAAACTTTTTAGGCTTCTGGTGGACCTGGTGGGAATAGCCCTGTAGCATCTACCTGATGGCAGCAAGTTAAACAAGCAATGGCCAGGATGTAGTTGGTCCTTGACTATCTTTATTGCCCGCTTTTTTGTTCTGGACAGGTACAGGTCCTGGACAGAGGGAAGGACTGTCCCGATTATCTTCTCCGCAGTTCTGACTACCTTTTGGAGTCGGCATTTGTCTCTCTCGCTGGCGGAGCCGTACCAGACCAGTACTGAGGAGCACAGGACAGACTCCTCAATTGCAGAGTAGAAGAGGAGCAGAAGCTTCTGTGGGATGTTGAACTTCCTCAGTTGCTTAAGGAAGAATAGCCTCTGCTGCGCTTTTCCAACAATAGTATTAGTGTTGGGCCCCCATAAGGTCCCGGGAGATTGTGGTTCCTAGGAACTTGAAGGAGTCCACTAGCGACACCACACTGTCAGCACTTGTTAGCGGAGGAACACCAACAGCCTTCTTCCTAAAGTCCACTACCATCTCAACGGTTTTGATGGTTGCTGCTGCACCACCGGTCCAATCGGTCCACTTCTTGTCTGTGGGCTGATTTGTCCCCATCCTTGATAAGGCCAATGATGGTAGTGTCATCGGCGAATTTGATTATATTTACTGATTGTGCCTCTGAGGTGCAGTCGCTGGTGTACAGGGAGAAGAGCAGGAGTGAGAGAACACAGCCCTGGGGGGCTCCTGTGCTGATGGACCGCACTTGGGAGGTGAATTCCCCCACTTTCACAACTTGTTTTCTATCAGTTTGAAAGTCCACAATCCAAGAACACGTAGCTTCAGTGACTCCTAGGCAGAGTAGTTTGGGGTGGAGGATGTTGGGGATGATTGTGTTGAAAGCTGAGCTGAAGTCGGACCTGAACAGGACCCTTGCATAGTATGCCAATGAGGGCTGTGCATAGCTAAAACACAAAAAGGCATCTATTGGTGGGAATTCAATTAACAGTGGAAATCTCTGCAGGCTTTTTGCTCCTAGGTTTAGTGCCTGGATCTATTTATTTCTATCCAGCAGTAAGCCCCATACAGTGTATTGTAGTAAGCACCACGCCTATTGTGCCTGAATAACCATCAGTCGTACTTTTTTGCTACACCCCTCCACTAAAACAGTCTGGACATGCCTCCATTGTCTCGACCACAACCCCACAACATCACGTGTGTGTGCATGAGCAGGTTGCCTAAAATCTCCAAATACCCATTTCGGTAATCTGCGTATGTTACTGAATTATCTCAATGTGCAGTAGGGCATACATTTTGTGTTAAAAATCAGAATCAGCTTTATTTGGCAGGTATACTTGCATATACTAGAATTTTTTTGCAGTACCAATGCATCACCAAATAACAACACAGGGGGTAATACATAGCATACATTACATACATAACTAATATGGGATCACAGTGTACATTGCATCTCTGTGCATTTGGCCCTACATTTGAACCATCAGTTGGTGGACAGCTAGGGGGAAGAAGCTTTTTGTGGATTGTTCCTGGACAGAGGGGAGCACCCACGATCAATCCCACCATCCTCACCACCCTTTGTAGCCTCTGTTTATCATGCTTGTTGCTCCATACCAGACAGTGATCGAGGAGCATACAGTAGGACAGACTCTACAATGGCTTTGTAGAAGATGAGCAGCAGTACCCAGAGTTATACAATTACTGTGAGCTATAAACCCACATGTATCCCCAAGGTTGCACTTCACATTTGTGACTGATAACAGATGTATGTTGTACTTTCTTATTTTGTATGTTCTCCACTGAGTATTCCAGCTGTACAATTCTGCTCTCCCACCCAATTACTCTGCAACACAAAAAAGTTTATGGCGATCCCCTCCCTATAGCATTTTGGTAAAACAAAAAGGGCTTCTTTTAGGCAATATGGAACAGTACAAAAAAAAAGGGGAAAGACTCCAGTTTTGTAACCTGCACACCCACTGTAATGTCCATTACACATTATGCCACACATTGTAATGCCAATTACACATTATGCCACACACAGCGTAATGCCAATTACACATTGTGGCACACATTGCAATGCCCATTACAAATAAAGCATTATTGCACACCTTGTAATGCCCCTTACGTATTATGCTACACACTTTAATGCCAATAACACATTATGACATTGTGGCGCACCCTTTACACCCTTTACATTTCATACCATACATACTATGCCACACACCTTTATGCACATTATTCCACACACCACAGGGGCAAGTGCAGGATTTTTCGGTACTTATGTAGTATCTGGGCTGCCGATTTCTAAATCGGGTCGGATCGGGCACATCGCATCGCATGCGACCATCGGATGCGATGCGATCACCCGATTTTTCCATAGGAATCAATTTTAAAATGGACTGAGTCCATTTTAACATGGAATTCAATGGGAAAAAGGGGTCCTTTTCATACCCCTACTATCCAAGTGGGCATGGAGTTGGATATAAACCTGTGGCGAGCGTTGCGAGCCACCGAGCCCGAAGCGTGGCGAGCGTAGCGAGCCCCGCGAGGGAACACAGAATACCGTCCCCTCGCGGGGCTCGCTTCGCTTGCCACGCTTCGGGCTCGGTGGCTCGCTACGCTCGCCACAGGTTTATATCCAACTCCATGCCCACTTGGATAGTAGGGGTATGAAAAGGACCCCTTTTTCCCATTGAATTCCATGTTAAAATGGACTCAGTCCATTTTAACATTGATTCCTATGGAAAAATCGGGTCATCGCATCCGATGGTCGCATGCGATGCGATGCGATATCGCATCGCATCGCATCGCATCGGATTGTATGCCTTAACTTAAGGCATACAATCAAAAAATCGGCAGCCCAGATACTACATAAGTACCGATTTTTCTAAGGATTTACTTGGAGAGGCTTGGTGATGGCCTGATGACCTGAAATTGATGTGTTGCCCCTTATAGAATATCACAGCCCCTATACATAGACACAAGATAAAGGCCTCAATAAGGTGACACACAGCTTACATATAAATGTACTGAAGTTACCCGTTGGATCAGCTAGACTGCGGTACCACCTTCCTGGCTGCCTCACTGAAGATCCTGCTCTGGGCCCCAGCTGGAGCTGGCTCCTTACTCCCTGAACCCTGCTATGGTTAGGCCTTGCCTCTTCCTCTCACACAGGTCCCACACACACGTCATACAGCCCGGCACAGCCACCTCCGCTGCCCACCACCCTCACCTTCCAGCCCAGTCAGCAGCACCTCCAGCTCGTCGCTGCCGCCTTTCTTCCTGGTAGGTGGTGACTCTTGTGTCCTGACTCCTGGCATCTCCTGGGATCCTCCAATTGGCTGGCCCCAGGCTGTGCTCCTTGACTGGTACTGGCGGCATCCATCACTGCAGGGAAGGTGGGCTGGTGGATCTGGGACCCACGGCAATGAAAGAACTCACAGCTATGGACTGTGACATTACTAGTACTAATACTAACATCCACAGCTGTGGGCCCTTTCATTGCCGTGGGCCCGATGCAATGCACCGACTGCACCGCCGTTAGTTCCGCCGCTGGCAGGGGCCCCCCACCTGAAGTAACCCCACCTCCCTGTTTACATCTACGAGAGGGGCCGTGGAGCCGTTCACCCCAGGGCATCCATGCGCTGGTTAGAGTTCGGACCACAGCTTCCTCTGTCATCCCAGGAGCAGGGGCTGAGCATAGGCTGATTGCATTTGTTGCTCGTGCTCTGTGGATCTGATCAGGCATTTCGAATTTCAGCAAGGACCTGGCAGCCAATCAGGATCATCTGCTCCTGATTGGCTGCCGTTTCAGTGAGCTTTTTTGCGTGCCGCCAGGCATGTAACAGCCCGGGCTGCCGTTCTGTTTATCCCTGCTGGCTGCTTCGGCAGGTATTTTGTTGTTTCTTGTAGACCCCGCCGAAGTCACTTGCTGCTGCACCATTGTTATGCCAGAGTGAAGGTGGGAGCTGCGATGGAAGAGGTGGGGTCCCGCGGGCCACCTAACATCAGTGCGCCCACACAGACCCTGCTGGCGCTGATAGGACTCTCCTGTGTCATCTCAGCCAGCGGGCACCGGGCAGGGCCGCCTAACATCAGTGTGCCGGACAGGTGCCGGCACCCATACAGACCCCGCTGGCGCTTGCTCCCCCAAGTGGCAGCGGGGTCTGCCTTACAGTAGCTACGCCACTGGTTCAATCCATTTTCCTATGCTGGAATGTCCTTTTCCAGTATCGGAGGGTAAGAGTAGCAGTATGATGCAAGTCTGCTTCGGTGCGTAAATGTTTGCCCACTTTCTGGGCATGCACATAGCAGTTTCACGCATCTAATGCTACAGTGTATCATGCCCAGTATGAGGAGATTTTAAACTCAATTAATATTCTGTAGTAACAGTAATTCCACTTGCTGTTTCCCTGCCTTCACTTGCTCTTTTTTATTTGGATCATTAAATTTATTTTCAATAAAGTTAGCTAAAATAGTGTTTTGCTGATGCATTAACTGTGATATTAATTATTAGAATTGCAGACTGTTTACAAAACATTCAGCGTGACTATGGCCCGGCCGCCCATGTTTATTTAAGCAGAAATCATTTAATAGGCAAAACCAATCCTGTTTTACCTTTAAGAAAAATATGCATCTGGCACAGTGCCGCTGAGTACTTTTTTAAGACTTGCACCACTGGCTGGGGGGCATTGTTTACCTGGCACTGCTGGGGGGCATTGTGTTTCTGGCATTACTGCGGGTATTGGGGCATTGTGTAACTGACACTGCTGGTGGTATGTGTATATATGGCATTACTAGTGGCATTATGTGTATATACGGCCCTGCTGGGGGTATTGTGTATATATGGCACTGATGAGGGCATTATGTGTAAAAAAAAAAGTTTATGCAACAGTCGATGCCCCGCCCCTTTGGTAGCTCCACCCACAACGTCGCCCACTTCTGCCCCGCCCACAGTTCCTGAACCTATTTTCCTACAAAAATAGCACTGGCTACGTATGCACATGCACCCACATGTATAAACACAGCTACATATATACATACACCCACATGTATACACACAGCTGCATGTTTCATCTGTCCCACCTACAGTGCAGCATGGTTTTGCTCATGTTGAGAACAAATTTGTCCTGGGATCAGCTGTGAATTAGGATCATCAAAGCATGACTGTCCCGCATAAATTAGGACTGGTGAGTGGTATATATATCATAGAATTCTGCAGGAGACTCCCTGACATAGCAGCAATCTCCCTCTCTCCCTCATTAGTCTAGCAATCTCCCTCATGTCACCTAGCCCACATTACACTGTTACATCATATTTACCTCCCCTCCTGCATTCTGCAGGAGACTCCCTGACATAGCAGCAATCTCCCTCTCTCCCTCATTAGTCTAGCAATCTCCCTCATGTCACTTAGCCCACATTACACTGTTACTGTACATCATAGATACCTCCACTCCTTCATTCTGCAGGAGACTCCCTGACATACTGTAGCAGCAATCTCCCTCTCTCCTTCATTAGTCTAGCAATCTCCCTCATTTCACCTAACCCACATTACACTGTTACATTTTTGGGGAAAAAAAAGAATGAGAGATAGATACATTTACATTGAATCATCAGCACCATTTCCCAGCACTTTACCAAGTATAGTAGCTCTTACTAACTGCTTTGGGGCTCATCTACATGTGGATATGACATTTATTTAAAGATTCCTCTCAGATGTAGCTGTACACACCCACTCTTCTGATTGCCCCGTTCACAATCTCTTTTTCACAGTCTCTCCATATATGGAGCTAGACACGCCCCCTGGGTGGAGTATTACACGCCCCCTCAATGGGGTGCCGTGCACAATTATGCTTATCTCCCTGAAACTAGTTTTCAAAAGTAGGCAGGTATGATACATATATTAAAAGTAAAACAATAAAAGACAGGCTCCTGAGCATCTATTTGCATGTGAATTCCCACCTTTATCCCACCTAATTTTTCCTGTGGCTTACATTAATGAAGCCTTTCTTTTGTTTGGGTAATGAATTAATGTTGATGATAAATACTGTAGATTACGTGTTATCATACCATGTGAGAATTTAGGAAAGAGATCTAGCAAAAAGAAAAAAAACGTATGGGTTTTAAAACCCAAGGAATACAATTGACTCATACTAATCTTCTGGTCTATTTTAATGCAGTTTGCCATGGGAACGGAAAGGATTTGCTAAAGCCATTTTTGATTTTGATGAAGTAGTGACACCTTACAAAACATATTACAGGGAGACAAACAAAGTTAGGACTTTATTTATTCTGTTTCCATTTCATGTAGTGTGATTTCTATTTAGACATTTTAAAGGTGGAGCCCAGGTGCAGTGCAGACAAGGCCTGTGAGCAGGGCCGGTGCAAGAATTGTAGGCACCCTAGGCAAACAAACCCAAATGCATCCCCCCCCCCCTTACTGGTCAGCCACAGTGGCCGCACCCCCCCCCCCCCTGCTGCCCACCACTAAGGTGAAAAAGCATTGCTCCAATTATTATGGTGTGTGGCAGATTAACTTTGACCAGCTGGGGGGGGGGGGTGGCAGACAGCAGCGGGGGGAAGGCAGCGGGTGCCAGCAGCAGATTAGCTTTACCAGCACAGGGGGGCAGCTGGCTCCAGCCACGGATTACCAATGTTTGGAGGGGGCGCCACCCACGACCGGCTCCAGGGGGTTGGGTGCGGGCGCAGCTGACCAGCAGGGTGGGGGGCAGTGGGTGCCACCCACAGATTAACGCTGATCCACGTGCGGGCTCCAGGGGGGGTGGGGGGTTTACGCTCACCTTCTCCCTGCTGGGTTGAATAGCTGCTGGCCTGGTACTTGGCAGGAGCTTTCCTGCTGCAGCTCAGTACCGCCCTCCAGTGTCCGGCGCCCTAGGCAAATGCCTAAAGCTGCCTAGTGGTGGCTCCAGCCCTGCCTGTGAGGCCTTGTTCTCCTCCACCTGATCCTTCAGACAGTAGAACCTTTAGATGGCTGTCACACATAATAATGATAGAATGGTTAAGGAACATATTAGATATATGCTTGATCACCACACTTCCCATGTACTCCTGGATCTCTGCTGTACTGCACTGATGACTACTACTGATGATGTCACCAGTGCTATGCGCAGAGCACCGGCCTCATGAAGAAGCAGCACGAAATGTGTACTGCAACACTCTGACCAGCAAACGTTGCAGCAGGGGAAGAACTGCTGGCACGGGCAAAGGTGGAGAGCAGCATAAAGAGTAACATCCCTTTAGTCTAGACCCGTGATGGCTAACCCATGACACGTGTGTCACTCGTGACACACCAAGGCACTTTGAGTGACAAGCTTCTGATCCACCGGTGTGCGGAGAGGAAACCCCGGAAGTGCGCAAGTGAAGCGGCTAAGCCAGCACGCATGCTGCGCCGCCAACTGGAAGGGGGCAGATGGGGCGTTGCCTGTCCCCTGGAGGGAGCAGAGCTAGCTCCTGCTCTCTATAGTCCACCACCGCTGCTGTAGTGGGGCCTGTGCTGGGGACTACAGACCCACCTCCTGCCGCTGAGTCCTGGCACCTGATCAACAGAGGCTACCAGAGGAGCTTTGGGCGAGGACTGGGCTCCGGCATCCATTTTGAAAGGTGAGACACCTTTCTCACACATGGGCACTATTCAGTGCTTCTATTGGCACTGGTAGCTGCCTTTTTGACAGACACTGTATTAGTGCAGCCTTCTTATATTATATCTTGCTGTTTCACCTTGACTTTCATATTTATAATGGGCACCACAGTGTGTGGCACATCTATAATGGGCATCATGGTGTGTGGCATATGTATAATGGGCATCATGGTGTATTGCGTCAAATTATCGATATTTCTTGAAGTGACACGTGACTCGAGGAAGGCTACACGTTTTTATGATTTTCGACACACCAAGGTGAAAAGGTTAGCCATCACTGGTCTAGACTGTTCCTACTCTCAGGACAGAATCCTGATAATGCTGGTCAGCTCCCCTAAAGCAGAACAGTTCCATCATAAGTACAGTTGTCTGGCTGGCTTGCTTTTTCCTACTTGCTCTTGCTAGGTCCTAGAATGTTGCAAACTGTTTATAAAAGGGATAAGAACACTGTAGGGATCATTAGATCTTTCCTTTAGATATGGCAATAGTCAACATGGACGCAGGTTAAAGTGCACTGCGTCCCCTCGCATGGCTCACTGCACTCGCCATGCTTCGGGCATTACCTTGCCCTAAATCTACATTTAGGGCAAGGTAATGTACTGTAGGGCACAGTTAAAGGAGAACTCTGTAAAACATCGTACTGCTGTCATTGACGATGAACTTTAGGTGAATTTCTTAAGAAAGTATTAAATATTTTGGAAACCCAATTTACTGATAGCCATCAACTTTTTTATAGTTCAGCTTTTAAGCCGCATGAAAATACTAAGTGAGCTGAAGCTCATTTTGTGGATTACTGATCTGTGTTTCTTTATCAACTGCTGATTAGTGATTTCCAAATAAATCCATTCTTCTTAGCAGCCGTAGAAATATTTCCTACTTTTTTGATTTATTTTGATTTTCACTGGGATTTGCTCAGCCTGTTCTTGGTCCACTGCACAGTGAATACCTACAGTATATCCGGCTGGGCAATGAATGAAACATGATTTTAATGGATGACTTGTTGTTTGGTCTAGCTTGTAATTTTTTATATGCCTAATGCCCAACTTTACATAATCATTCTCCTGTAAAGCAGTTATCCAAACAATGCTATTTTTCAGGTCAATGTAGATGATTATTGCTAAAGTTCAGATTATGGGAGAAATAATACATTTAAGTTTAATTGAAATCTGTATTTTAAAGGTGTACGGTTTTTACAGTATGCAGTGATGGTAATCATTTTCTATGTCATAGCTAATCGCTATATATACAATTAGTAATTGACATCATTTATAATTAGTCCCTTTGCTGTTGACAATGAGTGGGGCTCATCTGTTCCCATAAACCACGGAGGAATAGTTAGTGTTCACCAATGACTGGTCTGCCATCGATGGTCAATGGTTTGTTTGTTTGTTTACAGCTGCAATTCACCACTGGGCTTGGCCATCGATATTGTACCATTTGGTGAAACCGCTTACCAGTAGAATCAGACTATCAATGTATTCTAAACCATTAATGGCCAATGGCTAACCCTACTCGTCCATGGGATAGCTGTGGTGCTACCTGTATTTCCAGAGACCTTGCATTGTTGTGTTCCTTTTTTAACCAATCGTAACAACCCAGCTAATCTTGTCATCGGTAGGGGCTACCTGTATGGCTGATTGCACTAGAGATAATGCTTTGATGGCGGTTACTTCTTGATAAAAAATGGTAAATACCAAGCATCTAAACTTTTGATACAAAAAGTTTCCTAAAAAAAACACAGTAAGGGAACGTTTTAGAGGTGGATACAGTGGCAACGTCAGATGCAGATGGTCAATGTTTTCAGTGGCAACTGGTTTGGTAGCTTGTTGTGAGTGTGTTGCGTCCGAAGACACAGTCGCACAGATAACGACAACCAAGCTCAGAAAACAGTGCCTAAATAGGGCTAGTGCACTGTCCAACAGTGCGCTGTAATAATCGCATCAGCAGATTGTCGCTGTAGAGGTGGACATCTCAGGAGGAAGCCCACTGGCTTGTGAAATAGCCTACACTTGCAATACCCCTAGGGATGTCAATCCTGGCTAATTGTTTTCAATACCGGGATTCCAGATTGAAAAATGCTCATCTTCGGGTATTGAGCCACTTCAATATCTATGCATTAATTTAAATAAATTGCATACTCCCACCCTTCCCAAATTGGCCACCCTGCAGGTTTACTCACTTTGGCTGGTCGGTGCAGTGTCCAGAGCGGTGCAGTGTGAACGTATTGGTGTGGTGACGGGCAGCGCCGCTTGACCTCTGACATCACATTATGCTATGCAGAGCCGCAGGGAATATAGCAAACGGGCAGCAGGTGCTCAGACACTACTCTATATTAGATTGTGCATGTGCAGACTAATCCCTGAATTCCGAGATTGGAAGGTCCAATCCCTGGATTCAGGGCCCGGCGATTTTAGAGCCAAATTCCGGGATCCCGCTGATCCCAGGATTGGCCACTCTGAATCTGACCCCCCCTCTCTGAGTTATGCCATAAATTGGCAATTCCATTAGGTGTGTTGGCCTAGTAAAGGTCATAACGCTGGCAAATGACAATTAAACAAACAAAAAAGTAATCATTTGTAATTAACAACACAACACCTCCCCCGGGAAGAAGGATTGATGTTGTGGCTTTTCAGTTGCTGCTTACTGTACAGGAACTTGGTTCTAAAATGAAAAGTTACCAATGATAATAATAATATCAATGATAATAATAGTCCGTAAGACATTCTACTCCTTCCGCAGTATTGCTTTGTGTTTCTGCAGCAGCTGATGTACTGCGCTCTCTGCTTGTTTACAAATATTTATGTTCTTACAGCCATCTGTCCTTAACCCCTTCCTGACAGAGCCAGTTTTTGCGTTCCTGACAGAGCCCTTTTTTTCAAATCTGACAGGTATCACTTAAGTGGGGATAACTTTTTTTTGCTTATACTTATCCCAGTGATTTTGAGATTGTTTTTTCGTGACACATTGTACTTCAAGTTAGTGGTAAATTTTCGTCGATACAGTCTGTGTTTTTTTGTGAAAAATACCAAAATGTCGGAAAAAAATGGAAAATTTAGCAATTTGCAAAATGTTAAATTTTCTGCTTGTGAGACAAATAATCATACCACTCAAAATAGTTAATAACTAACATAGACCATATGTCTACTTTATGTTTCCATCATTATTTCAACTTCCTTTTAATTTTTTTGGACACTAGGAGGCTTACAATATGAATAGCAAATTTTCAAATTTTCAAGAAAATTTCAAACACTGATTTTTTTAGGGACCAGTTCAGTTCTGATGTGACTTTGAGGGACTTGTATGTGAGACACCCCCATAAATGATGCCATTTCAAAAACTGCACCCCTCACAGTATTCAAAACAGCATTTTGGAAGTTTGTTAACCCTTTAGGTGTTTCACAGGAATTAAAACAAAGTGTAGGTGAAATTTCAAAATTTCATTTTTTTTGCAGATTTGCAATTTTAATACATTTTTCTAAGGAACACAGTACATTTTACTAGAGAAATGTGACTAAAAATTGATTCCCCCAATTCTTTTGTTTTCATAAATATCCTATATGTGGCCCTAGTGTGCACGTTGACCAAACCACAGGCTTCATAATAGAAGGAGCACCTACTTGATTTTGGAGCCTCCTTTTTATGAGATTATTTTTTAGGCACCATGTAGGTTTCTAGGCACCATAAGATGCTAAAAGTTAGGAACCTCCCCCACAAGTGACCCCATTTTGCAAACTACACCCTTCAGGGAATTCATCTAGGGGTATAGTGTACATTTCAAACCCCCAGGGGTTTCACCAATTTTGATACAACTGGGCTGTGAAAATGAAAAAATTAAATTTTTCATTTTCACAGCTCAGTTGTATCAAAATTGGTGAAACCCCTGGGGGTTTGAAATGTACACTATACCCCTAGATGAATTCCCTAAAGGGTGTAGTTTGCAAAATGGGGTCACTTGTGGGGGGGTTCCACTGTATGGGTGCTTCAGGGGTCATTCAACCAGAATCTGTGCTGCAAAATCCAAAAATCACTCCTTCCCTTCTGAGTCCTGCCATGCACCCAAATGGTATTTTTTGGTCACATGTGAGGCATTGCCGTACTCGGGAGAAATTGGGGCACAGATTTTGGTGTGCTTTGTCTCCTTCATTCCTTGTGAAAATGAAAAATTTGGAGCCAGAACTGCATTTTTGTGAAAAAAATTGAATTTTTCATTTTCACAGCTCAGTTGTATCAAAATTGGTGAAACCCCTGGGGGTTTGAAATGTACACTATACCCCTAGATGAATTCCCTGAGGGGTGTAGTTTGCAAAATGGGGTCACTTGTGGGGGGCTTCCACTGTATTGGTGCTTTGGGGGTCTTGCTAATGCGACATAGCACCCACCAAAATTCCACCAGAATCTGAGCTGCAAAATACAAAAATCACTCCTTCCCTTCTGAGTCCTGCCATGCACCCAAATGGTATTTTTTGGTCACATGTGAGGCATTGCCGTACTCGGGAGAAATTGGGGCACAGATTTTGGGGTGCTTTGTCTCCTTCATTCCTTGTGAAAATGAAAAATTTGGAGCCAGAACTGCATTTTTGTGTAAAAAATTTAATTTTTCATTTTCACAGCTCAGTTGTATCAAAATTGGTGAAACCCCTGGGGGTTTGAAATGTACACTATACCCCTTGTTGAATTCCCTGAAGGGTGTAGTTTGCAAAATGGGGTCACTTGTGGGGGGGGTTCCACTGTATGGGTGCTTCAGGGGTCATTCAACCAGAATCTGTGCTGCAAAATCCAAATATCACTCCTTCCCTTCTGAGTCCTGCCATGCACCCAACTGATATTTTTTGGTCACATGTGAGGCATTGCCATACTCGGGAGAAATTGGGGCACAGATTTTGGGGTGCTTTGTCTCCTTTATTCCTTGTGAAAATGAAAAATTTTGAGCCAGAACTGCATTTTTGTGTAAAAAAATGTAATTTTTTACACAAAAATGCATTTCTGGCTCAAAATTTTTCATTTTCACAAGGAAAGAAGGAGACAAAGCACCCCAAAATCTGTGCCCCAATTTCTCCCGAGTACGGCAATGCCTCACATGTGACCAAAAAATACCATTTGGGTGCATGGCAGGACTCAGAAGGGAAGGAGTGATATTTGGTGGTGGAATGAATGGTGGGTGCTATGTCGCATTAGCAAGACCCCCAAAGCACCAATACAGTGGAACCCCCCCACATGTGACCCCATTTTGCTCACCAGCTTTGGGAGGGGGGCTGGCGCTGCGGCTGGTGGGGGGGTGGGAGGGGTGCTGGCACTGCGGCAGCCGGGTGGGTGGGAGGGGGGGCTGCCGGGTGGGAGGGGGGGGGGCTGGCGATCGGTGGTGATCGGTGCTGTACTTAACAGCACCGATCACCACCGATCACTGTGTTACCGAGCGGCTTAGCCGCCGGTAACACAGAAAACGCTGTGATTGGCTGTTCACATTTGAACAGCCAATAACAGCGATCGCTGATTGGGAATCAGGGACAGCAGACATCTCCAAACTGTCACCGCGTCTATAGACGCGGTGACAGTTAAAACCATGACGTATATATACGTCTCCGGTCGGGAAGTACCTCCCGACCATGACGTATATATACGTCATATGTCGGGAATATCTTTCTATCTATCTGTCTCTATATATATATATATATATATATATATATATATATATATAGGTCAAAAAACATTGATGCACACCTTTAGAAGCAATAGGTCAAGTGCTGTAGCCACATACTGGTAATCAATAAGGTAAAAAAAGAAGCCAGCACATCCAAATTCCTTTTAAACAGGAAAAAAGTCTTTTATATTCAACACGTTGAAAACGACACCACAGGTCTCCATACAGGCGATACAGCAGTTAGAAGCATAGTTATACTTATGTTCACAGAAATGAAGTCAGCCATGGAGATCTTGGAAGTGGGAAACTCATGCCCGACGGCCGTTTCGGTGGGGTCTCACCGTCATCAGGAGCATGAGTAAACCATTCCCCAATACAGATATATATAGGGCAAACAATCATGGTTAATTGCACATACCTGGACTATCAAGGCGGGATCACATCGCTGCGCTACACGTCCGTACCAGCCATGCTCAGAGTGCAGCCTATGGAGCATCACGTAGGAAACGGCAGACGCCGGTCACCACGTGGATCCAAGGGGCGGCTACCTCGGGCTCACACTGTAGGCGTCATCACACGCGACGCGACGACTGGAAGGGAACTACCCCCAACAGCCGTGCGTCACCATGGAGACCGTCAAACAGTGCGTCTCCTGAAGCATAACAGTTGTAGAGACGGCGGTAAACAAAATAAATCATCCACCGCCGAAACTTAGCTGTATTTGCGTAGCAGGTCAGGGCTACATGTATCAGACTATACACACTGAATCTGGACCTAAGATCCAATGTCAGTGTGGTCAGACATGTATTTGGTATAAGACGGAGCGCACACTGTTAGTTCCCCCTATTGGTTCACAGGTGAGTATGGTACAGTCGACATGAAAAAATGCTGACATGATTGTATAACATCCAAATATAACTGAAAAGGGTGCATGATGAAAGCAAGAATTGCAAAATAAGAAAAAAATATCATAAATGGAAAATAAGTCACATATCATAAAAAGCAATGAAAGGAATGTTCCTCATTAAGTCCATTTGGAGAGATGCAGTCCAACTGGTGGATCCAGTAACTTTCACGCTGTAATAACAAATTCTTAATTGTTACTCCAACTTTCCAAGATCCACGATCCTCCAATTCTTATCCGATTAGACATCATTTGGATTGTGATAGCCGCTATGTGGTTTATGCCATCATCTGTACTTGCAAGCTGGTGTATATTGGCAAAACGATACGGACACTAAAAGAAAGGATTGCCATGCACCGCTCATCCCTTAAAAAAGCTCTCATCTCCACTGATGCCACCACTCCCCCAGTGGCTAAGCATTTTTCAGAGAAAAATCATACTATGAAAGACTTTCGTTTTCTCCCTCTAGATCACATCCCCCCATTGAGGAGAGGAGGGGATCGTGGGACTTTGTTATTACAGCGTGAAAGTTACTGGATCCACCAGTTGGACTGCATCTCTCCAAATGGACTTAATGAGGAACATTCCTTTCATTGCTTTCTCAGACATCTCCAAACTGTCACCGCGTCTATAGACGCGGTGACAGTTAGAACTCATGACGTACATTTACGCCATGTGTCGGGAAGTCCTTCCCGACCATGACGTAAATGTACGTCAAATGTCGGGAAGGGGTTAAAGTGAGTTACATTTTTATTACTTCATAAACTGCTTTCTATGATAACCCGCCACAAGGTTCTCCCAAGTTACTGTAAAGTGCATGCAAAATATTATTTGACTTTGTGACATAGTTGCCTACCCTCCTGCATTCTGCAGGAGACTCCCTGAAATATCAGCAATCTCCCTCTCTCCTTCATTAGTCTAGCGATCTCCCTCATTTCACCTAGCCCACATTACACTGTTACATTATTGGGGAAAAAAGGAATGAGAGATATATACATTTACACTGAATCATCAGCACCATTCCCAGCATTGGGGATAAAACACAATGATCCCTCTGGCTACATGCATGTCTTGTGGCCATTTATATGGAACCATGGGGGTTATTCTAGTTCACTCACAAAGGCACAATCACTCTCTAATGGACAAAAGATTGTGCACTGCAGGTGGGGATAATGTAACATGTGCAGAGAGAGTTAGATATGGGTACTGCAATATAGATATTAGTTTGAAGTACAAACCCCACCCAAATCTAACTCTCTCTGCACATGTTACATCAGCCCCACCTGCAGTACATATGGTTTTGTCCATTCGAGAGTGATTGTGCCTTTGCGAGTGAACTAGAATAACCCCCCCATGTGTAAAACACAATAGATGAACAATCCCTGACACATATCTGTGACTTTTCTTTAGCAAGAATAGTATCTATAACTAATTCTACTACCAACTATAATCTCCCTGAAACTAGTTTTCAAAAGTAGGCAAGTATGCCAAGTATGTGAGCAGATGAAGCTGTCCAACATATAGTGTTCACAACAGTGCGTAAACAAAACAAGCAGCTAGGTAAGATATGTTCAAGGGGTTTCCTTCAATACCCCAAACGTAGATACAAGTGATATGGAAAGTGAAACAATCTTTCAACCAGCGTCCCAGGGATGCAGTTATGTGTTATAAGGGAAATGCAATCTTTGTGATATCCAGATTCGCGGGGACAAAACTTTCCTGCAAGCTCTCTCCCTGCTTGAAATAATTTATACATCCTTGCGATGTATTCAATTATCACATTGCATATACAATGATTTTACCACATCGGTATCCTTAGATCCACATTGTGATAAAACTGCCCCCAGTAAGTATTTATAGAGTTTTATTGATTTGGCTATCCTGATGTCCGTCATTGTGATGAAGAATGTTTACGATAATCAGCCCTAGTTTTGTCCTTCATTAAAGTTGCCCTAGACGTTTGATGCCAGGCAATCCGGCATCGAACGAATCCCCATTACTCCAGTGTATACCCAGCTTTAGTGAAGAGAGAGAACGTACCAGCCAATCAGTTCCTACCTTCCATGTTACATGCCATATTTGAAAAATGACAGGAACTGATTGGTTGATAGTTTATCTCTCTCCACTGCAAGTCTTTGAACTATATGAACTGCCCCTGAATATGTTGTGTGAGCAATGTAACAGTCATTTGTTTTATTCAGATTACTGGCAGAATTTCTTCAGTACGGCTAGTGTAATGGTTAGCATTACTGCCTCACAGCACTGAGGTCATGGGTTTGATTCCCACCATGGCTCTAACTGTGCGGAGTTTGTATATTCTCCTTGAACTTGAGTAGGTTTCCTCTGGGTACTCCGGTCTCCTCCCTCAATCCAAAAATATACTGGTAGGCAAATTGTCTCCCAACAATTTAACCCTAGAATGTCTGTCTGTGTGTGTGTGTACATGTGATAGGGAATATAGATTGTAAGCTCCACTGGGGCAGGGACTGATGTGAATGTTTCTATATTCTCTGTAAAGCGCTGCGGAATATGTGCGCACTATATAAGAAACTGTTAATAAATGAAATAATTCCTGACATCTACTGCCGGCTTGCAGTCTCCCTGCCTTATCCTCTGTTTTTTTTTTTCTGAAACAGGTGGAAACTATCGGTGATGCCTATTGTGTGGCAGCTGGGCTGCACAGGAGAAGTAAGAGTCACGCCAAGCCAATCGCACTAATGGCTTTAAAGATGATGGAACTCTCTGAAGAAGTTCTCACACCTGACGGGAGACCTATTAAGGTAGACCTATATTATCACTTAAATGAGAAGCCATCATTTGGTTATTATCCTGCCAGGATAATACTGTACATGTTGATACAAAACGGAGCCTCTGTTTCATATCTGTAACCTCTGGTAGTCATCATTGGACGGAAACGCGCCTGGCAACTTACATTCCCGTTGCATGGACTGTTATGCCCTGGGACCTCAGTGGACATCTCTGAATTCTCCTGTGGACCTTTTTAATACGTATGGAGATATGCGTTGCGGTTAACCTCTATAAATGGCAGTTTTCAGAGGATTTACTGAACTTTTATGTTTGATACATCCGGCACATGGCTGGAAGAAAGAAAGAGTGATGGGGAGAGATAGAACAGGAAGAGAGAGGAGGAAAAGAGAAGGGGATAGGATGAGTGAGATAAGAAGAAAGAAAGAGGAAACAGAGAGGTGGCATGCACTAACCACTTCAGTAAATCCCACCCAGGGCCGCCGACAGCGCCACCGGGTATAAAAAGGGGCATGGCCAACGGAGGGGAAATTAGCAGGGGGTGAGAGAGGGAGAGAGGACAGGATGCTGCTGCAGGCAGCTGCCTCTCTCCTGGTTCCAGTTGATAGATGTACAGTGTCCCACGTAGTAAACCGTATTGGGCCCCTGCCCTGATGGTTGGGGTTTGCACATGCGTCTGCGCATTTCTGTGCATGTGCAAACCCCAACTGCGAATGGCCGTGGCGAGCTGCTCACTCGGCAGGCAGTTCGTAGAGGGGAGCGAGGGATGGGTGCAGATGAGGGAGGTGCCTGCACTGGGTCATGGGAAGGCCCATTGTTTATGACCATCCCCATGTAAACGCTAGGTGTTCCTATGGGTTTGCAGGTGGGCCGATGCCTGCCAGGGCGGGTGGCTGACATCACATAACATCAATCGCTCGCCCTGTCTACGTCCCAGGAGAAGGAAGGAGCAATCATTGAATGAACTGAACTTCATGAAAAGATGTCGAGAAGTTTTCTTAGTTACTGCTAGCGAAAGACTGAATGAGGTGGGTGAGTGAATGGCTGCTGCAAATTCAACTGGAATCTACCTTCTTGCCACAGTCCAAATGTAAATATCAAGTAATAGGATATTACTAGCTAATAGCACAGAATTGACAGGTATGGATGACCTATCCAATGATCCATACCCGTCAATTCTGTGCTATTAGAATTGTCGGGTATTCCACTAGGTCAACATGACTGAAGGTCACCATGGGTTAGGTGGACACGGTAATTATGTAGACCTAAGCATTAGGTCGACATGGGGAAGCACAACAGTCAAAAGTTCGACATGGGGTTTTTCACTTTTTTTGTCCCGAATGTTGACACAGTCGACATGGACACTGAAACATAGAACCGCGTCCCCTTGTAGGGCTTGCTGCACTCGCCATGCTTCGGGCACAAAAGTGAAAACCCCCGTGTCAACCTTTTGACTGTCGACCTTCTCAATGTCTACCTAATGCTTGTGTTGACATAATGACCCTGTCGACCTAACCCATGTTGAACTTCCTGCATGTTGACCTTCAGTCATGTCGACCTTCATGCTTGTCGACCTAATGATTGTAGACCTAGTGACCGTATCCCGAGCATCTGAATCAGCCAATCGGTTAGCTGCTGCTGCTGATTGTCATCATCTTCAGTGCATGTTGTTGCAGCTACCATCCAGCACCTGCAGAAGATGCTCTAGCTCAGTGGTTCTCAAACTCGGTCCTCAGGACCCAACACAGTTCACGTTTTCCAGGTCACCCAACAGGTGCACTCATTACTGACTGACACATTTTAGAAGATCCACAGGTGGAGCTAATTATTTTATTTCTGTGGGCTGTGCAAAGTGACTGTTGATGAGGACAGCTGTGAAAATGCAAAATCTGTGTAGCCAGAAATACTGTAGGTGTTCCTTACCAGGTCTGGTGATACCTAATGTGCAATCCATAAACCTCGTCCGCCATGCGCCGCAGGTGTGAATGTCTAAAAAAGGGATGTACAATAGCCTAGTATAAAGGTTTGTGCCATCACTCCTGGGGCTGCCGAGCAGCTCAGATATGTTTAGCTGCTCCTGGAGACTAGTGCCTGCACTTTTGGCTCCTCCTCAGTGACAGGAGCCAGTTGCTGCAGGATTATGTCACACTGCAGCACATGACTCCCAGTCAATGCAGAGAATCTGGCATTTTGATGCTACCCTGTCTGTGGGTGACACCCTGATGCAGCCCATAGCCCCATAGTGATGGCACTGATCTTAACTCCATATGTAGGAACTGCACTGAACGTTTGATACATGTACATAGCACCCCCACAAGTCAGGGTGGATTTGTGTGATCGCATTGTCATAAGGGCTGGTTTAAACCTTTAGGAGACCTCAAAGGCTCAGCGCTACCTCTGAGTAAAAACCTTCCCATGATGAGGCCACTGCTGCTGCTGTTCTCCATGGACATGTGAAGCATGTGATGAGCTCCACCAATCAGAGCTCAGCACAAGCCTTGCAGCCTCTGACCTCTTGTGCAGTCTTATGGGACAGTCAACTCCCAGTTATGCACTGCACACTTGTACAGTCAGTGTGCCTTGGCTCCCGATGCTCAGCACCATTAATCATTGTCTCATTGGCAGATAGGGGAAGCTGCAGCACTACCCCACTCCCATGCACAAAACCTTTAGCAAAATATATATATATATATATATATATATAGATACATACCCTCCAACATGACCCATTCCATTAGGTACAAAATGCTCTGTTTCTGGACTTCCCTCTTAATTTATGATTGCTGTCACCTTTGTTGAACTAGTTCATTTATAAGAAAGGTGTGTCAACACAGGTGAAGGCAATCATATAAGTACGAGCTAAAACTCATTGATTATTGGCCCGTTTATTTGCCAGCTGGAGTTGTATCTTCATCGATAGCAGTGCTAATGTTGGCATGAACCCGTTCACAGATCACCCTTGTTTTCAGTGGCTTTTAAGATTTTATGAAATATACTTTACCTCTTGGCACCACAAGATTCACTTATATAACTGTGGACGTGCTTATGTATTGCTACTATTAGGATGGTTTGCAACTCCGCTTTATTTCCTTAAATTATTAATGTCGCTATTTCTCTTAGTCAAGTAAATAATTCATGGAGGTTATTACAGTACATCAGTGCTTCTGCTGTACAATATTTGTGGAAATGTATGAATTTTATGCAGATTAATCTACTCAATTAAGATGCAGTCAAGACCAGCCTTAAATATCATGGTGTGCGTTTGCTGTGTTTATCCCTTTGTATTAGAGCCAGTGATGGCTAACCTTGACACTCCAGCTGTTGTTGAACTACACATCCCAGCATGCCCTGCATCAGTTTTAGCAAGGCCAAATAGTAAAACCATAGCAGGGCATGCTGGGATTTGTAGTTCAACAACAGCTTGCGTGTCAAGGTTCGCCATCACTGTATTAGACTGTTAGCTCCTTCAGTCAGTGGCTTGCAGTGGTACTGTAAAATAAGCTCATTGGACTGTCCTATAATGTGGCTTTTCACAGCAGAAGTTTACAGTACACTGGGGCAGATGTATTAAGCCTTAACAGGAGATAAATGCAGGGGTGATAAGGAGAGATAAACGTCCAGCCAATCACATCCTAACTGCCATGTTACAGGATGTGTTTGAAAAAAGTCAGTAAGGAGCTGATTGGCTGAACGTTTATCTCTCTTTATCACCCTTGCATTTATCTCTTGTTGAGGCTTAATACATCTGCCCCACTGTATATGATAATATGCTACAGTGAAAACCTGCAGAGAGTATAGGAGTAATGGAAATGTTATTCCATGTTAATAACAGTAACCAGAAGCTTTTGTTCAAAATAAACTTAAATAAACATTAACAATGTATTTCCTACACCTACAGTATTATCGGTCAGCTTGTACTGTAGATGAAAACATAGCTGCCAGCTGTGTAGACTATAAGCCCATGCTCACCTATACACATACTGCGCTGAGTACCAGCTGCATGGCGATAAAAAAGGCCGATGTGTATTTATTCCAAAAGCAACATTGTTGCCAGGGCGTCTCCTTGTTGCCAGGGCGTACCCTTGCTATTGAAAACCTGCATAATGTCTACCTAACATAACGGATCCAAATGTTGGCAAGTTCCGGTCAAAATAAAATGCTCGCCTCTCAGACACTGAGGGGGGAGGGACTAGGATGGAGGCACCCAACGTTCGGGAAAACTGGGATGGTGTCGCCCCCTGTTTTCCTGGGCATGGCGAGGCCACGGACTGTTTTGCATATTCAATTCCTTAGCCCGCAATGCCCCCTGCAACTTACAGGACAGAGAGCAGTCAGCTGGCCGATAGGCAGCGTTCACCTGTCCACTAGACTGAGAAAATCCACAGTCTAGCGAAGAGGTGAGAATCAGGCTCTAGGTTTGGTCCCATCTACACAGGCCCGATTTGCCCTGTTTTACCCGGTTCCATCAGATCGGGTGAAAAGTGACCAAATTGGACCTGTCTTGATGGTCTCGTGTGCATCGGATTGTAGCCGGAGATCATATGTGCTGCACGTATGATCTCCAACTTGACCCCCCCCCCGCATGCATGATGTATTGCATGCCATCCTGCTGCCCGGGAAGGTCCTGTTCAAGGGGACCAGATGCCAATACAGTGAGAGGTAGGAGCAGTGATAATATTCTGATTAGAACGCACACGATTCGCTGCCATGTGCGAGCCATTCATGCGAAGGGAGCCTGCAACAGGCTGATTGACATTCTGCCGGCGTTTAGGGGACGGTAACACAGCGTTTTCCTGGAGTGTCCGGAAAACAAAGGCCTTCCCCAGCCTATGGGAGGGAGGACTGCTGACATCATCAGCGGCCTCCTTTTCCCTAAGGCCATCCCAACTAAGTCAAGATTTACTCTGCGCTGCTACGAGAGTGGAAAACCATTTGATTGTGTGTAGATTTATATGGTTTTCCCCACATGTGCACGGCTGCGATCGCATTCTCAGGCCTGCACATGGGAGGGGGGATAACAGATGAAGCGGCGGAGGGGCAGTTTTAACCTGATCACCGGGCTCCAGAATCTCGCAGCCCAGTAATCAGGTCTGAATTAACCCATGCACAGGGCCGGCACCACCACTAGGCAGCTCTAGTCATGGGAGGTGAGCGGAGGTGCAGAGACTGGAGCTGGCAGGAGCAAGCAGGGGGGTCCGTGGGGCGCCGGGGTACCTGCGGCACTGTGTATTAAGCTGGCGAGGTTCCTGTAGTGATTAGGAAATAACTAGCGCTATCCACCGGGCGGCGCGGGAAGGGGTGCTGGGTTTGAAAACACTTGCCGCACGCTGATTAGAGTATGGCCAGTGTTTTCAAAATCAGAAGCTCCTCCCCTGCCACCGCCCGGCGGATAGTGCTGGTTATTTCCTAATCACTGCAGGGACCCTGCCAGCTTAATGCACAGCGCCGCAGGTACCCCTGTGCTGTACGGATCCCCTGCACGCTCCTACCAGCTCCAGTCTCTGCACCTACGCTCACTTCCATCCGGGGGGGATGGGGTGGACTTGACCAGACGGCGCAGCAGGTACCCCTCAGACCCCACCCCCCCTTCCCCGGTGACCCTCGCCACCCCTCCCCCCCCCCCCACACCGGGACGCTCCCACTCTCCGCTCGTCTGAGACGCTTCGGTGCCCCCACCGGCGCCTGCCCATGCATAACATGGCAGGGCCATGTTTATTTTTTTTTAACTTTTTTTTTAGTAGAACATTGAGAAAAGCGCTAACATACTGCACAGATGACGATAATACTGTATGGATGCTTATTTTATTTGTGTTTTGCATTTGATGCATTCTCTAGTCTTGATACTTCGCCTGGACTTGCTGGCAAGCTGCCAATGACATTTGCTAAAAATGAGATGCAAGTTGGCTAATGTGCCCACTGATGGGATTGGCATTGTATCATTAGCAGAGGGAATCTCATGCAATTCTCTCTCCCGCTATACAAAAGTAGTCATTATTAGAATCGCACTATTATAAAGAGAATGTGTCTTGTCTAACAAATAGCAGATGTTTTGTATGAGCTTATAAGAAAGTTTCTTATAAATGTCACCTTGAAAATGTAATGTTCCTAAGCAACCGTCTCACTCGTACAGTTGTCTGTTCATCTCAGGCAGCCGAGTACAAATAAATGTCGTTTTTTTTTTTGGTAATGTAAAAATTCCTTTCATGTGCTAGATCAGTATTCGATGTACCCGTACCAAAGCTAGATGTGGGACATGTGTGAGAACAATCAGCCCGATGCAGGCGGAACTTACACAGTGTTGTATCTATATTGGGTGCCGCAGAAATCACTGGGACAATGGCATGGCGGGCATTTTTCTGGGTATTTGGGCATGCAAAGTAGAGAAGAACCAGAGAGCAACAAAAACAAGCGCCATGTTCCCAGATGCTATTTGATCACCCAGGAGTAGATGTATGAAGCAGTGATAAGGGAGGAGAAGTGAGCCATTGGTTGCCATGGACCACTTCTCTTCTGGTTCCCTTCTCCTCCCTTATCACTGCTTCATACATCTACCCCTCAGTGTGGTCCAATGGTGCTTCTTCAGATTAATGAATCAGGCAGGAGGCATCTGTTTACACCAGACGCCTCCTGCTGCATTTGCATCATACTTGCCCCCCAGGAAGGTGGGCAACTCTTCCATGTGCTCCCCAAAGCCCCTGCCACCCCTGCACCCGCTGCCATGAGTGCCATGATTCAAGTAATTTTGCGTCATTTTAGCCCCGCCCCTTGCTCATGGACCCGTGAATCAGGGAGTTTGTGTGGCTTAGGGCAGGGCTTTGTGACGCCAGCCTTGTCCCCGCCCCCTTAAGTGCAGATTTGAGTCTCCTCCTCGGGCTTTTACCGGAGAGGCAACTTAAAAAGTCGGCAAGTACAGATGGAGCGCCTTCAGGCAGGAGTTCCATCTGAAAGGAGACGCGCAAGCGTCTCACATGCTAGCGCGTACCCATCAGCAAGGCGATGGAGAGTGACTTTCCTGCCCGTCTCCGCTTCAGGTAAACAGGCACGGAGTGGGGGCAGCTGGTGGGGGCTGCGGGGGAGGTGAAAGGGACCGGCGGCGGGCGGCGGCGGGCTCTGACGGAAGGGGTTGCATGCATCCCCTTCCGTCGGCTGTCGCAGGGCGGCTCCTGGCGATTATATCGCCAGGAGCAGCTCCATCTGTATGATTTGCTTATGGTTGTGTCATAGTGTACAATCCTGAATTGTCTTCTATAAAAGATCATCTGGATCCCCATTAGATAATGTACCATCTTCAACAGAACTCCCATCTTAATAAATATAAACCCCATGGTATCTACACAAATGATCCCGATTTTCCCATGTATCTTCTGAAAGGTGCGGAAGCTTTTACAGTACATATTGGTAAATGTTATCAGTAGATCTTTTTATATGAGATAAGTCACATGTTTAAGAGGAGGGATCCTTTACATTTTTATATAAAACAAATAAATTGTATATGTCATGCTTTGATACAGAATGGTTCTCTAATAGGATGTTCTGTTTGCAGATGAGAATAGGCATTCACTCCGGCTCAGTGTTTGCTGGTGTGGTCGGCGTGAGGATGCCCCGGTACTGTCTGTTTGGAAACAACGTCACATTGGCTAGCAAGTTTGAATCAGGGAGTCACCCTCGACGCATTAATGTCAGTCCAACAACATACCAGTAAGTACTTGTACTGTTTATATTAAGACTGTAGCCTTAATGCATTCTCCAATGTCTGTGTATGATCTGCAATCTATTATTCTTCCCTTACTGACTTTTATATTTAATATGAAACCACATTTAATTTAGACATTTCCCATTATGTCTATAGCCCTTCTGCTAAGTATGTGGTCCAAGGGGATCTATTAATGTTCAGCGTAGGGAAGTGGTTTTAAAAGCCATCATTATTATATTATATATTCTAATTGCATCTCTGCCCAGATAATTCAGTTAGGTGGTAATATTATAGGAGCCAACTTTCTGGTTGCCTCCTCTGGGAGGGGACACACAGATTGGCAGTGCGGGGGTGGGAGTGGCTGTCAAGAGGGCAGAGCAGAGGTAGTGGCCCAACATTTTGAGCATTGTGGCCCTAAATTTTTAGCATTGTGGCCCCTCCACTATACGTAATTGAGATTACCAGCATTGTGAAGTGGGAGCCATGATGACACGATTCAGAGGGAAGCGGGAGACACACGTACTGCCTCCAGGAGACTTGTCTTGATTTCCAGATGTCTTCGAGAGACACTAAAGGCAACTATGGGTAACAGGTCTGATTACTGTATTTTGGAGCTCTATCAACTTTAAAACAGCTACAATTTTGCAAAAGACAGTGGAAAGTTATATGACAAGAGTTAGCACACCAAGGAGAGACCTATTTTGGAGGTCTACTGAATACCATCCCAGTATATGGGCCGAGTGAGCTTCTTCCGTTTGTTATATCCATGATCTAACAGCAGCCACCATGAACATCATGGGCAAAAACCATCCAGGCTCCATTTCCAGCTGAAACAAGGATAATAAAGAACAGCTACTGTCTCTCAGCTACTCCATATTGGTGGCTAGTTGCAATAGTACCACAAACAAGTAGAAGTCTTTTGTAGCTTAGAAGAGGAAGCTGTCAGATGGGATGAAATGTGAAGGATTTTTATTATTATAATTTTATTTATAAGGCGCCACAAGTGTTTCACAGTGCTGTACAAAGGAACAATACAGGGAGACAAAGCTTGGCATAACATTGAATAAATAACAAAAATAGAGTACAAATAAAGAGCGCCAAAGATCAATACACATTACAGCTTAAATATAAGTAGTGAGGACTCAATCAACATACAACTAGAGGCTTTAGGCCAATGATGGAGAGGAGTATGTGGACAAAGATGGTCACTGAGTGTTGGAGTATAGGAGAGCTGTGAGTGACATGTGAAGAGAAGAGGGCTTTGACAACAGGATGGAAGAGGGCCCTGCTCGGAGGAGTTTACAATCTAGTAGGAAGGGGAGACAGACAGATTACAAGAGGTGCACGCGAGTGGGTGGTGGTTAGATAGCAGGATGTAAACAGGCAAGGGGTCGGAGAACCATCTGGTTTATGCAGTGGAAGGGTACGCTTTGATGAATAGGTGAGTTTTCAGTGCACGTTTGAAGCTTTGCAAGGTCGGGGAAAGTCTAATGAAGCGAGGGAGTTCGTTCCACTGAAGGGGTGCAGCACGGGCAAAGTCCTGTACTGTAGCATGGGAAGCAGTGATCAGGGTGGACGAGAGACGACAGTCGTCAGCCGACCGTAGAGGGCGGGAGGGTGTATGAATGGAGATGAGGTTAGAGATATATGAAGCAATGGGATTAGAGATGGCCCTGTATGTGAGTGTGAGGTGTTTGAAGAGGATTCTGTAGGGGAATGGGAGCAAGCCAGAGGATCCCCTCTGGCTGAAGGATAGTCAGAGGGGATCCTCCACCGGTCCGTGTATGCTGAAACTATGTTTAGCGGTACCCAGCTCTCTGCAGTCGTAGCTACAATACTTATCATTGACTGATTGTGGTGGTAAATGCTCAAAGGATCAAAGATTTGGGCAGTTGGGGAGTGGGTGGTGAGATGCCGAAATCAGATCATCCTACCTCCGGTCGCCACAGGCGTAATTCTGCCACTAGCTATGATCTTCTTATTATACTGTGCTTAATAATAATTCACTGCTTTAAAAATCAAAGATGTTAAAAATAATGATAATGTTGATGACTACATTCATATACAGAGTCTATTGCAGCAACATTTCTCCATGTAGAAATAGGCTATGCCATGTTGACTTCAATACTTCTACCTATAGCGTCTCTTCCCCGCATCTCTGCCAACAGAATAGAGGCAGCCTCTTTCCTGGGAACCAACTGAGATGCAGAGAGATGAGATGTAGCCTACAGTATGTTCCATGCAGGGAGGTCGTACATGCATTTTACATCCCCGTGTGGGTGTGACACTTCTTTCCCTGATACTGTGCACTCCTGTTTATCTTTTTGTATATGATTTTGTTTTAAAGATAATTCCCATTTAAGGTTAAGAGTAGCTCAAGATTGACCAATTTCTACTCTAGATAAACAGTAAAACTTGATTAGCTTCAGGCTATTTGTATGCTTCATTTGACCTCCAGCTGACTACTGAGGCTACTTAATAGGATTAAATTAGAGATAGGGTCTACATATATAGAGGAGTGTACTGGAACGTACAGTAATCCGTCTTCTGGTTCAATTTAGCAGCGAAAGGTGTAGAAACGTAGAGATAACAGACTCATTTCTCCAGAGGCCGCCCAGGGATTAAAGATACGGGATAACTGAATTACATATTTAAGAGGGCAAGGATTTTTTTAAATGCAATATAGGAGAGAAAAACTACACATAGCATTTCAGATATGTTTTACCTCAAAAGTTGCATTACAGCTACTGTATGTGATGTTAAAATAAGATTTAAACTTGAGTGAATGCAGAGTAAATTGCAGGGGCAAACGCAGGATTTTCAGAAGGGGGTTTCCAGAGTGGCGGAGCAAAGCACGGAGATGGACACTTAGGTGACCCACTATATGCCGCGTCAGCTAAAGTATTATAGCTAGACCAAATGTATATAAATAATAATAATAAAAAATTGGGGCCCCTACCAATCCTCCAGTTGTAGGGGTGGGGAAGCTTTGATGTCCCAAGGGTGTCCTAGATCAGTAATTTCCACTAATTACCCCTTTACTGCACAGAGGGTGGGAGATGGGGTGGGAGAAGGGGGAATTAGGCTGAATGAAGGGGCCCTGATACATAACTTCCAGGGTGGTAGAGGATGTTTAATACGCAGAGGAGGGGTGTATAGTGGAGTGGGCTTATTATTCATAATTTTCTAGTGGGAGGACAGCTTACTTGACTGCAGATATCTCCAGTTTCCGGAAATAGATTTCTTAGATTTTAATGGAATTAAAAACTAGAGAATCCCACCTACCAAATGGTATTGGGGACTAGGGGATCAGAGATTAGGAGGCAGAGCAATCTGCCAATGAGTATATAAAACTACATACCAGGTGTGTGGAGCTGGAGCAGTAACCAGCTGCTGGAAGGCTGATATTTCTGGTTCTGGGAACAGTAGAGACAAGCTACTAGTATCAATCAAAGGGGTAGAGTCTCAGCTTTTGGAATATATCCTCAGAAAAAACTCTAAGTCAGACAGAACCTGATATATCTGACTGGGAATAGCAATTAACAGGCTTGGATGGGGACTACTGCTTTGTAGTCAGATATCTCCAGTTAGACTCCTGGGGGGTTTCTGGGTACTCAGAAACCCCCCCTGCGTGCGCTACTGAATTGAGATATATGAGAAAACAGAACACTCGATTTTAATTGTGGATACATTACTTGATCCTTGAGTCAACTCTACTGTCCATCATCCTGTATTTCGGAGAAGATAAAAAAATTTAGAGAGAGAGAAAGTGTAGGAGTTCCCCATAGCAACATGCTTCTGAATGTTTTAATGAAACTAGGTAATTTAGGGTTAGAAGGTAAAATTTGTAATTGGATTAAAAACTGGTTGCACAATCGGGGACAGAGAGTGGTTGTAAATGGCATACATTCCAGGTGGGGTAAGGTCCAAAGTGGAGTCTCACAGATATTGGGGGCCAAATGTAATAGGGTGTGAAAATCTGAGAATTGGGAGCTTTTGGGAGAGTTTTCCCTTTTTTTTTTTAAACGGCAATCATTTTCACTGATAAACCAAGTTGATTTCGCTATGTATTTGATTGCCGTTTAAAAAAAAAAAAAAATCTTTTCCGAAATCTCTCACTTTCTGATTCTCACACCCTATTACATTTGGCCCGCTTTGTGCATTGAGCACAATTCTAAAAATGTCAGCGTTTTTCAAACAAAAATAAAGCAAACATATATTGTACGTTTTTCACTTAAATGGGAAAACATTCATATTGCCTTATTAGTTATTGTAACCTGTCAAATTATGTATGCAAGCCATTTGTTTTGTGCTGGATGTATTCAGCAGTATTGCTGATAACAGCCGCAGTCTTTCTTCAGACCTGACAATTAAACAGGAAAAAAATAACGCTGCTGTTTTCCAGGCAAAGTCAATTTGTAAGTTGGGAGAATTTCCATATAAGCATATAATTGATCTGAACCTCCACATTGTAAATATTATTTTATTGATTTTCTGACTGCAAAAGTTATATTTGTACTGTATGTTAAGACAACAACCTGTGGGTATCTGGGCACAAAAAGACAGGTGCTAATCTTTACATGGAGGGTGTAATGGTTATCATTACTGCCTCACAGCACTGAGGTCATGGGTTCCATTCCCACCATGGCCCTAACTGTGTGGAGTTTGTATATTCTCCTCCTTTATTGTGATGAACAGTAATGTGTCTATTGTGCCCCAGTCCCCTACCTCTAGATGACTCTAGGTCAGGCATGTCCAAACTGTGGGCCTCCAGCTGTTGTGAAACTACACATCCCAGCATGCCTTGCCATGGTTTAGCATTCCCTAATAGCAAAACTGTGGCAAGGCATGATGGGACTTGTAGTTTTGCAACAGCTGGAGGGCCATAGTTTGGACATGCCAGCTTTAGGTTCTGCTGCCATAGGTGAATTCTGCCTACATCCCTTCTCTACTATTTTGAGACATGCCCAAATAGTAAAGGATGTTTCCTCCTGCATCCTGCTAGGGATTGTTAAATCCTAATAAATCCCAAACCAATGGACAATAAGTAAGTTTCACAGTTTACGTAAAGTGTCCGTTAACTTTTACCCTTTATTCCGAACTACGGGTGAACCAATGCGTAGCGCCACGTAGTGTACCTTGTCTGTGTATCTCTTGCTACACCGATACCCTTAGTGCAGTATCCTTACCAGTATTATGTACTTAGGCACACTCTCAATGTACCAGGTATCATTACTGTAAACACTTCCGCTTATTGCAAATAAATTACAGGAGACTTGGTATAAATTCGGAGTTAGGGTACAAAGTCCTTCACCGTATGTATTAAGTCCCTAATGGACAAAAGGGGTAACAGAGTATAACACAAGAACACAGTATTCAATTCTTAACAATAACTAACGAAATAGGGGAAAAACAAATGCAAGTACAACTCAGCTTAAATACAACTACAACAATACAAAAAGTACAGTTACCGTCTCTTTCACACGCAGACGCCCCCCCCCCCCCCCGGACCAGGGCACTGTATTCAAAATCCTGAGCACAGTGGACTAGAATGTCCCTAGTCCATGCACATCATTATATAGGGTCCAGACAATGGGATACATAAAGTTCTTCATTGGTCAAGAGGTCAGGTTTTGCTTCTACTGATTGGTACAGTAAAGAGGCACAGCTGGTTCTCTGTTCAAGGCTTCGTCATCGTCTAGAGGTTCCTGCTGTGTATGTGGTTCCAACTGGATTTTCCTTGTGAGCCTTTCCTCGTGACAATGTATAGATTCATAAATATAATGTCCATAACTTATGAATGGTATATGTTGCGCATTTCAAACAAACACCGGAGGGCTGCGTGTGAGAGGCTGATCGCATAGATACCAAATATGTCCTGGGGAAACTATATTTTATTATTTGTGAATGTGGAGTATGGGTCTATGTGTATAAGTATGGCTGCCCTCTGAGTTTGCACAATATTCCTACTTGCTTCTATACACTATTAACATAAATATGCTAACGAAAATGGCTGCCATAGTATGTTAGTGCAGTGTGGATGCAACACAACCTCAACCGGATGGCCATTGGTGCAATCGCCATCGATGGTTACCATGGATGGCGATACTGCTACCAGCCATTGATAGTAACAACCTATCTGATAGACAACCATCAATAGTTTTAGCTATCGATAGTCCACCATTTTCTTTGACTGGCTCATCGGCTAATAACCATCAATGATTTTCAATCATCAATGGTCAATGGCCATCCCAACATCCTGCCCATTTCTGCAGTGAAGTTAATGGGGCAGGTTGCGATGTGTCATCATCTTCCTACCCTGAGACTTAATGATGTGTGTCCCATAGCCACAAAAGTCAATATAGGTATGTTACATAGCCATTCCACCAATATGGGCCGGGGCAGTGAGCCTCAACTGTTAAAATCTACACGGATTTACTTTTCCTGGCCTGACAGTTCTGAAAACCAAGTTTTTGCCATCACGCATTAAGTATCAGTTATGAACCAACATCTATAGACTATTCTGACCATGATGGAGGAGAGAGTGCCTTGCTTTAGGAGGATTTTTTGTGCCCGGTCTTGTTTCCTATTGTTTCTAGAGAAGGTATAAATCCATTTTGCATGAGAATAGATAATAACCTTATTCTGCACTATCTTATTGCTTCCCTACATGAGGTTCTCTCTTGTCAGTTGTCTATTATTTACCACGGAATGTAACCTAATATTACTGCTAATGTAAAACCAATGCATGTATCTTGCCTTTGTCTGGAAACAAGTGTGTGGAATTTAGAACACTTTATTTATTATTATTCAGAAAGGGATAACATTTCCAGGAGGCTTTTGCTTTCAACATCATAATAGCCTTCAGCTGTGATTCCACAACAATTGCTCATATTACAGATAATTATAGCACTTCTTTAAAAGGATGAATACTAATGATATTTTTGCCAAGCTAATTGCTCTTTTTTTTTTTTTTGCATCTATTTCTCATGGTGAGAAAACGGTGCGGGGGGGGGGGGGGGGCTCTAATTATTGCACTTTTTTGTAAATTACTCACTGAAGAATAATCCCCAAATGTCTACCCCCACTGGCTATGTGCAAATAATAATCATTGTATTATGCGGGGAAAAAAACTGAAATGTGTTTAGTGAGGCATTTTCGGTTCAATCTGCAACTGCCTCTTAACAGTAACTGCAAATAAGTCCATGGTTATCGTACCCTTGTATTGTGTAGTGTGGCAGATACAGCATATGTCCACATGAGGATAATGTAGAAAATCCAGTCCAGGTTTCAGAGCAGGAAAATTAGATTCAGTCCAGGTTTTCAAACTGATGTGATCAGGGTTGGGCTGATTAGCAGCACCTGTGGCTTTCTGATTTAAGTGTTTCCTGGGCAGGAGGTCATTGTTTCTGATGGTGAAATAGCTACACAGGTGATAGGCCGTGGGTGTGGGCTATGGTAGGGACCACTGGAACACAATAAGGAGTTTGTACTATGCTGTGACATCTGTATGCTGCAATGCTGTAGCTATCCTTGCCTATGCTGTTTATCTGGTATGCTGTTTACTTGCTACAAAATAAAGACCAAGACGTCATCTTATCCAATGTATGTGATTCCTTGTCATGGTAGTTTAATTGTAGAATGTAAAACTTTTGAAACAGTGTGGGAAATATCGAGGGGCACAATACACAAAGTGAATTTACGTTAGTATAATGCATTGCAATTTAGACATATCCTAAGAGCAACATGCTAGGTAGGACACATGGTGGCAGTAGAGCCTTACCTAGGAATGTGTGAATGAAGCAAAAAGCCATGGGGGGGGGGCACCTTTATTTGGCTTGCAGGGTTCCAGACATGGCAGCCTGCAGCTTAGTCAGATACTCAGATTTGTGGTTCCGGTGGTAGGTAAGCCCCCTACAGTATTTGTGATGTCATGACATCACAAGTACTGGGGATGGACCTAGTCCAGGGTACAGCTCCATGTAATGTGTAGATAAAGTAAAGGAATGTGTCAGGGAGGAGAGCCTGTAGCAAAATACAGGCCTTCCCTTGATCTCAGCCATTAGTTAAGCAATATATATTTAATCAAATATACTGTAGGTGTCTATTTAAAGTATATTAGCAGTAAGTATTTTAATGTAAGATAAACATTTCTGCTACATACAAAACTGACAGTAAATCAAGAAGGAGCTTGGAGCTGCCAGTGAAGACACAAGAATGACTGGTTGACCACTGCTTGCATAGGCCCGTTCCTTTTTCTAAGCTCTTTAAATGAGATACAGTACTAGTAGTGGTGGCTTTATATTTTATTTTAAGAGAGTATATTTATTTTATGTATTAACTATGTTTCTTTTCTCATCCCTGCACACAGGCTTTTAAAAGGGGAAGAAACTTTTCAATTCATTCCCCGGTCACGTGAGGAGCTTCCAGAAAACTTTCCAAAGGAAATCTCCGGGATCTGCTATTTCTTGGAGGTGACAAGTGGTCAAAAACAGCCAAAGCACTCCATAACAACCGTCAGAATGAGAAAGGTTACCTATAACATTGGCACTATGTACCTGAGGGAGACGAGCGTATGAAACCTTCAACAGATCAAAGACTCTTGAAAAAAAAAAAAAGCACAAACCCGTAACTGGGTCAAGACAGGAGTATAGAGCATCCTTCTGTGCCATTAAACTGCAAAGAACTCAGCGCTGAGAACTCTGCATTAAGCCAGGCAATAATTATTTATTTTGGTGGTGAGTGACACTAGTCCGGAATCCAGCTGGTCATAGGATAGAACCCAGACGTTCCGTTCCTTGGTGTTTCCATTTGAACAATGAACCATGTCACCCCAAAATATCCAATCTAGGAGTCCACAAAATGTTTCACAATATTCATAATTCTAATAAGAGACTATTTTAGGTTATATTTTGTCACCGTGTTTGTACACCTGATTTTTAGCCATCTGCTTGTGAACATTCACCATGTGAATGGCAGCTACGTACCCGACTAGGATTTCATAGCCAATCTCCACAGTGACGTGCAATTGTTAGTTAAGTGACCCGTAATTATATAAAACTCATTTCAATTTGGAATATTACCATGGCCAATATAATTGTAACACAGAATTCATCATAGTTATGATGTCATAGTTTTGTGCGTTACGCAGCTATCATATATCATTGGTAGGTGATTAATTTTAATGTAGTGTTACACATTTCGGGTTCTGGTTGTTGTTTTTTTTTTTTTACCCGTATTAGAAGGATTTTTAATCAGCATGTGTATAAAAATAATATATATTTTAATTATGTCTAGTTGCGTAAAACTCAATATGCAGCATCACATGAGTGTGTTACGGTAAGACTATAACTGACCACCATAGCATCTGAATGTAATTTCTAAATGCTGTTATATTGTAACAAGAAAGCATTTTTCTGACCATTTCTATTGAAATATTTAACCGTTCATCAGTGTATATAATGATAGGTACAAGCATTTTTAAAATTTCAGCGAAATGCGTCACTTCCGGTTTATCACTCCATTAAAATAGTTAGTTGCCAGTGTAACACATGGCATTAATATGTATAACTCAATCCTAACTAACAGCCATGCTTACACAACACAAAAATGCACTGTATGGACAATGAAATTTACTATCATTTTATAAAGAAATCTATTATTGCATATTCAAAACAAAAAAAAAAACAGTCAGTCATTGTTTTTGGAATGTTTGAAAATTCAATTTCTGAATTTTTAGTAAAAACCTAATTGTAATAATTTGCCAAACTGAATACTGTGAGGTTTGGTGTGTTATTTATTTATTTTGTTTTCATTTTGTCCTTATATTTTATCTTAAGACACACTTTGAAAGATGTTCTTCCTTTTTCAGGTCAACCAGTACTAAAAATGTTTTTACCTGTTTCTAAGTATTTTAATCCTTCTGAGACCTGAAGAAGGGAGAGCGTTTCCTTAGAAGTTGGTCTTGAAATATTAATTGTTATTCTGAATTTGAAATCATCAAATATTACAGTAGTCAACTTTGAAAATTCACAATTGAAGAACTTTTTTTTTTTTTTTCTCCAGAACGGCTAACGATTAACGAGTACAAAAATTGAAATAATCTTATTTTTCTTCCTTTATATAATAGAGGCGGGGGAGACTGTAATACAACCAAAACTAAAAGCATGTTGCGGAAAACAACGATGTTTTGCTGATTTAGAGCATTATTCAGTACTGATTGCTTAAGCGATTATTACAGCAGTTTCCCGATTATCTGGAAACTGTGCATGGGCATGAACCGTTCTGCACATGTGCAAGACGGGTCATGAGATCGCATCCTGAAATCACATTAGCAGGCATAGGTGTTCGCGGAAGCAGCTGGCGCACAGGAAAATGGGGGTATATGACCCACGTTTGTACCTTCTACTACATTTGATTTTGTAAGGATTGCATATTGCTTCAGTCAATATATTATCCATACTGAATAAGGGGCCTATTCAATGAGTTTTAAAGCAGCAATTGTATTGGAGGTATTGCCTTTAAAACAATTGCTGCTTTAAAGTCCCATAGAGTGAGAATGAAAATATTAACACAGGAAAATTCCTAGGTCTCAGCCACAACCCTGCAATGTCGTTGATCCAGGACGAATACTTTCACACACAAAAATATCGGGTTGATGCACTTTCACATTAAAAAACTTGGGATTTTTGTGCTAGATTAGCGGTTCCCAAACTTTCTTGATTCACAGTACAGCAAGTATTTGTTAATGACACCCCTAATATTTTTTTTACTAAATTGGGATGTTTCGCAGCAGTGTATGTCCATCCGATGGCCCTTGAGCCGCACAGGACCTTCCCAGGTGGCAGGACCGTATGCGATCCTTTCACATGCAATATATCACATGCGACCCTGTACCCCGCCTCCGGGAGGGAGGGTCTGAGTCGGAGGACAGACCTGCATGCAGGTCCAATTCCTGACTCCGGCTTAATGCACATGTGGCACCGCATTGCACCCGTTGGGATGTCAAACATACCCAATTTGGGCTATTTTCAGACTAGTCTATGGGGGTCTTTAGGTTCTGCAATATAGTGGCACGCTGTTGTGCTTCTTATGCCCATATGTGTTATGATTGCCAAGCCACTGACACTGGTTTTGCCTATCATTTTGACCATATTTAATTTTATCTGGTCCTGGGCCAACAAACCGAGGCACCCCATTCAAGAGCCTCACAGCACCCCAGGGTGCCTAGGCACACAGTTTGGGAACCACTGTGCTAGTGTAAAAGGGTATTATTGAATTATTGGGAACTGGTTATCAACTCTTTGAAATGCATTATGCTGTTGGCTTAGAAAATTCACCACTTAGAAGATAATTTGTGCTCTTCATTTCAGTGTAGTTGGCATTTTATTTACTTATAGGACACAGGGATCAATGTTTCTACCACAGTATATGGAAAGCTTTTAAGACATCTGTAAAATAGGAATAATGTCACAATATAATCACTATAAAAATATAACAACAGGTAGTGCAAAGCAAAAGTGCACATAGACTGTCTTTATATTTTAGAGGGGTCACCCTGGATGGTTCTGGATGTCCCTCAAACACTTCTAATACGGTTGTTCAAGAGAACCATGGTCATGTCACTATTTTTGGGCTAATTCAGTTGCATCTCTTGGGGTAGGTGTACTTTAAATGCCAACGATAATGATGACCTCTACTCTCACTTGTGGAGGAGACGGAATGTGCTGTTGCATAGTTACGTATGCTTTAGAATGTGTGTATATATTGTAGATGCCTTCACATTCAGTTTGCTTGATTTTGCAAGCGGACATCTGGAGTTGCATGTGCATTATGTAAGACTGGGAATTATTATTATTATTATTATTATTATTATTATTATAATTTTATTTATAAAGCGCCACAAGTGTTTCGCAGCGCCATACAAAGGAACAGTACAGGGAGACAAAACTTGGCATAACTTTGAAAAAATAACAAAAATAGAGTACAAATAAAGAGCGCCACAGTTCAGAGTGTTTGAGTATAGGAGAGATGTGAGTGAAATGTGAAGAGAAGTGGGCTTTAACAACAGGAGGGAAGAGGGCCCTGCTCGGAGGAGATCCAAAAGTGTACGTCAAAAGGAAAATGTATAGGTGGGTGATGTCCAAAATTGATAACGCAGTGGGTTTTGTGAGGCTATGGTAATGCACCAATAGTAGTGGGATCTAGTTAGGTGGCCGACTGTCTTTCCCTGAAATTCTGGATTCTGGAGTAAGCAAGTAGTTCTGGCCCATATTATCCCATTACTTGTATTTAGGTGGAAGGCTTGCATTGCAAAAAACAGAGGACACACATAGCACACATAAGTCCATTCATTTAGGTGTGTTACATTGAAGATCTGCAAGAGCTGGACTGAAAGTTACAGGGAGAACTTTAATTATATGTAGTCTTAGTTGCGATTGAATAGTAAAGAAGGAAAGGAAAGAAGCTAAAAAGGCAGACCATATACTGATAATAGTTAATAACAGTGGCAACTCCTACTTACTTTTAGGAAGGGGGCAGCTGCTACCCTCTTGCCAAGAGAAAAGGTAGCCAATCCCAGGTTATGCAACTGCTCAATGGATCTGGCAGGCACCAGGATAAGGGCATGCGCAGAAGCTGTGGTGCAACTGCACATGTGCAAACTCCCGGCTTCTATGGACTGCATCAGCTGCAGCCCATAGAAGCTGGCTAGGGATGATGAGCAGGCAAGAAGTGGCTTCCTACAGGATTCCAGCTTTCTGTTTATCCCAGCCAGGACTGGCAGACTCAGGGGGAGGAAACAACTCCCAATGGGACTGCCTGTAGTGTCTGTGACAGACAGGTGGGACTTCCAAAAGGAAGTCACTGCCAGTCACAGTGAAGCCAGTGCAGTATCTGGCTGCATCTGGCTCACGGACACTAAGCAGGTAGGTGGATTTTACCTGGTTAGGCTGCAGACCTGTAGCCCAAAAATAACATCTGCCACTGGTTAATAATATTCTGGAGATGTTGGCCAATGTTTTCAAATATATGAGTAGAAGCCATATTGAATCTGTAAGTGATTTCTATACTTCACAACTTTCTGCAAACCCCCCCCCCCCTTCCCCAATTTTGTTTAAAAAAAAAAAGGGAATCTAAATTATAGTATAGACACATTTTTCTAATAAAATCAGCGATGCCATATTTAAATAGTGGGATTACCTGAACCAAGTAGCCTAGTCTGGATTGACAACCACATGCAGTTCCCAAACTTTGCCATTAACAAATTATCCATTACATGTAAATCTTTGCAGATAGAATCTTCAATTTACTTTAAAAAAAACTTGTCTCACCAAAATGAACCATCCTAGGTTATTGCCATCATTTCTAGGTGAGAACACGTGTATGCGGGTCTGTGTATAGAGGCAGCAGTAACAATTCTTCCTGTCTGTTTTAAATGTTCGGAGATATAATTTAAAATCACAAAGCACCACTTATACTATGCTAACATTGTTATATAAATGAGTTTGCGTGTTTATTCATATCACTTGTGAATTGTTTGTATCCCCTGCCTTAAACTGTGGTTCTGCCATAGCAGTACCAAACACAACATTTTAGGATAACTAGTGACTTTGACCACATCAATATTAATTTAAACTAGCAAGTCTACACTTAAATGATCACCGTGGAAACAACCGTTATGTGGAATGTTTGAATGTTCAGCCTATCATCTAGGACAGTGGTTCCCAACCTTGGTCCTCAGGTACCCTCAACAGGTCACATTTTCCAGGTCGCCACACAGAATCACAAGTGAAATAATTACCTTTACCTGTGGATCTTCTGTATAATAAGCCGAAGAGTGTGTGTGTGTGTGTGTGTGTGTGTCTGTTGCATTGTGGACACACCGTTACCAAATTCGGCAACAAGGTACCTCTGGACCCAATGGTGTGCTCCTCTAAGCTGTTTTTGGGAAATGTCACTTAGAAATTTAAAAAACACCAAGGTTCAATTTGCCTTGATTGATGATCTGGGAAAAAAAGATTGACGATCTGGGAAACAGATGACAAAAGAACACCACCACACCTGATTTCATTGCTGTCATTGAGTATGAATGCAAACACATTCTAACATTATGGTGGAGGCTTTCTACAATAAAGAATAATTGGGCATATACATATACCACACATCACACACATGTACACGTTGCACACACACAGTACACCACATACGCACGCACAGCATACAACACATACATATATACGTAGCATACCTCGCACACTCATTGGACAGATACACACAACACACACTCCACACCACATGCAGTAAAAAATACACCCACATACATTACAACACACACACTTAAACATTGCACATATGCAGAAACACACAAAACACAGTGCAAAGACACACACAGCACACTACACACATATATACGTAGCATACCTCACACATTTACACATTGGACAGATACACACAACACACACACACTCACAGTACAACACACACCCACATTTAATACAACATACATCTAAAAACAGTACAACACACACAAACACACAGAACACACACTTGCACAGATACACAAATACACAACACACACACACTTAAACATTGCACAGATGCACACAGCCCACCACACACACATATATATGTAGCGCACCTTACACACTTACACATTGCACACATACATACATACATACATACATACATACACATACAGGACACACCACATACAGTACAACACACACCCACATACACTACAACACACACAAACAGTACAACACACACACAGAACAAAAAAAGGAAATCCATCATAGGTGCTACATCTCAGGAGTGGATGTGGAATTCATCAACACACACCAGCTATCGAGTCAGGAGTGGTGCGTTTCAAATAACACCACCACACCTGATTTCATTGCTGGCATTGAGTATCAATGCAAACACATTCTAACATTATGGTGGAGGCTTTTACGTATTACAATCTTGGGCCTTTGGTAACAGCATAAGACAAAATTTTACAGCAATTTTGGAAATTAAAAACCACCAGGGTTTTCCCGGACAATGCTGGGATGGTCAGCTAGTTTAAAATATGTCAGTGAATAATTAATACATCTGTGCACCTGCCGGGTTACCTGAAAAACGTAAACTGTTGGTGGTACTTGAGAACCGTGGTTGTAAACCAATGGTCTAGGACAGGTGTTGCCAGGCCAGTCCTCAAGATCTACCAACAGTTCATGTTTTCCAGACCAACTGTGGATCTGCAGAATGTGTTGGTTAGGAATGAATGCAGCAAATGTTTGAAAATGTGACAGTAATGACTGCACCTGTGCACCAGATAAGTGATCTGGAAAACATGAACTGTTGGTAGATTTCGTGACTGTTTTTGCCAGCCATGCTCTAGGACAGGCCTGGCCAACCTGTGGCTCGCCAGACGTTGTCAAACTACAAATCCCATCATGCCTTGCCACCGTTTTGCTATAAGGGAGTGTTAAAACTGTGGCAAGGCATGCTGGGATTTGTAGTTTCACAACATCTGGAGAGCACAGGTTGGCCTGTCCTGCTCTAGGAGCTAATGACATCACTGCAGTTCTGCAACAGTATGAACTTTCCATAGACAAAAATAGCGAGATGCTGTCCGGAACTACACCAAAATGAACAGGTGAAGGGCCAAAATAATAAAAAATAATATCGTTTTTAAATAAATTGTAAAGCGAAGATTATTTATTGCCCTTTCATAGCCTAACAACAATGTTTAATGATCATTTTACAGGACATTGTGTATTCTGTGTACATGCCCTGTCTACATATTCTCCATTTTATATATATATTAATAAAAATATGTATAACAAACACCCAATAATTGCATGTAAGTTATCGTCACAGGAGCTCCTGAAACTATCTACTACTATTATTTGTTATTTAATCAAATTTATCTGTAATACGTTTGTTTTATTTTGTTTGTTGTAGTTGCCATAGTCTCAACTTGTTATCCATCATCACATTAATCTTGTATATAGACTATTTCAGAGTCATCTATATAGTCACTTTAAGGCTGTAGACGATGTATGATTGACATTATTTAAGATTTTTATTAGACAAGTGTTAAAGTCATAACACAAATTTTAAGAAAAATGATGTCATTTGTTTGGTTTAGTACGAAATTATAAAAAACTAAAAAGCAATTGCCAAGAGGTGACCAAAATATCACACGTGTAAGACTTATTTTGGTTCACAATATAAAGTCTCATTTTTTTCCTAACATGCACTAAAAATATTTATGAATGTAACCATTTACTAACATTAATAAAACTGAAGATATATGGTTCATAACTTACGTTTATCATTGTTTCAGTTTTTCAGTATAATGCCCATTTATTTACACAAAACACTCATCAACAAAGCAATTCAGCATGCTCAGAATTTGAGTCTAGAACCGGGTTATATATGATACCCCGATGCTTAGGATGCCGTCGTCCACAAGACCAACTCCGGCATTCCGATACGGAGAATCCGGACAGGGGCTCTGTAGGGTACCTAACACACTTCTCATACTCCCTTGAAGCAGCCTAACCCTCCCTCCCCGTAGCCTAATCCTAACCCTCCCCACTAGTGCCTAACTCCCAAATCTCAACACCTAACCCTCGCCTCGCACCTCTCCAATCCATTCTTAACGCTGCTGCTAGGCTCATCTTCCTCTCCCGCCGCTCTACCTCCACCTCCCCCCTCTGACTATCTCTTCACTGGCTCCCCATTCCTTTCCGAGTTCTCTTTAAACTCCTCACCACCACCTGCAAGGCTCTCTCCTCCTCCACCGCTCCTTACCTCTCTCCACTGATCTCTATCCACACTCCCTCCCGTCCTCTTCGCTCCATCGCTGACCGCCGACTGACCTCTCACCTAATCACCTCCTCCCACTCCTGTGTCCAAGACTTCTCTCGCGCTGCCCCAGTGCACTGGAACAACCTCCCGCCACCCATCAGGCTTTCTGATTCCCTTACCTCCTTCAAGCGCTCCCTCAAAACCCACTTTTTTCGACTAGCCTATCCCTCCTCCTTATCTCTTTTGATCCTCCTATCCTGCCTCCGTTCCCATCCGTTCCTACTTATCCTATTGTTTTTCGTTCGTCCACCCACCTCCTTTTAGTATGTTAACTCTTATGAGTAGGGCCCTCCTTCCTCACGTACTCACCCTACCTCTTTACCTCACCTGTGCTCCTGTCCTGTTCTTCCCTTTCTCTACTTCATCTTCAGTCTCCTCGACAATTTCGACACCTACTTCTGAACTGATGCTGATTTTAGTTCTACCAGCTATACCCCTATTTATGCTGTATTTTATCAACACACCCTGTACTTTACCTTGTAATTTGTTTTGTTTTTTGCTATCTACGGCGCTGCGGACACTTTGTGGCGCCTTATAAGTAAACGTACTACTACTAACCCTCCCTGCCCCACAGTCTAACCTTAAACCCTCCCCACACTTAGCCTAACCCTATGTTCACCCTCTAGTTCCTAAACCTAACCCTCTATCTTCAGTAGCACACAAGTGGGATGCTGGCTGTCAATATTCATCAGCATCCTTATCTCTTTGAGATCCCAGTGCCGGTCTTCTGACAACAGTTTGCCAGTGTCAGTATACTAAACATCAGATTGACCGACAGGATGCTGTCCTCATCCCCTAGAATCAACTGGTGAACTGGTTCTCAAGTCACTACTAGACAAAAACAGTATTTGATAAGTGGAATTTATACAATATAATTATTTGAATGGTGTTCTGCAAAAATAATTCTAATATTTGTTTACCAGAACATGTTTCCTTTGCTATGTGGTCTAGAGCAGTTGGCTTTGTAGTTGAAGTCCAGTCTTGAACAATGTCTTCCCTCTGCTCTGCCTCTTCATTTATCTTTAGGTTCGGAACAATTTCACACCGGTCCACATTGTCCTCTTCTGTAGACCTTCATGGGAGGCTTTTTTTAAGAGGATCGGAGAAGTTGAGTCTTCCTGCGCAAACTCACAGTTCTATATAGAGAACTTTTTTGTGGGTTTATGTAACACAATTGGTTTGGAAACAAATAAATCAATAAAATGTGATTTGGTCCTAAAAACTGTATATAGGATAATAAAATGCTGAAATAGCATAAAATCACATAAATAAATAAAAATGTATATAAATAAAAACACACTTCATAAAGCCCATAGACTGCTCTATTGTGGATGAATATGTTGGGTAATGTCCATTCATATGCTCCAGAGGAAGGTGTGGGCATTTCCACAGTGAAATGCATTGAGCCCCCTCAGAGACACTCACTGTGGATATTATATAGCTGGACCAGCTTTTACAGCTGGAGGATCAGATTTAATCCTGGATCCACCAGATCCCCAGGGCCTCTGAGAGGGGGGGGGGGTCAGGTAGTTTGTACCCGGGCCCGGGTTTGCTGGAGGGGCCCGGCAGGGGCCCTGGTCCGACCCCCCCTTCCCCCTCCGCCCCTCCCGGGCAGCAGCAGCACACACCTCTACAGCATGTGCTGTGCTGACAGCAGGCTCAGCATGAGCATCTCACTGACAGCATGAGAGCTCATGCAGAGCATGTTGTCAGCACAGCACATGCTGTAGGTGTGCCGCTGCTAAGGGGGCGGGGATAACACCCCACCCCCCTTGACTAGAGTGTTTTTCACCCCCTCTAAACATTTTGGGTGCCTGGCCATACACAGGAGGTGACCAAGCCTCCCGTGATAGGCCACACCCACAACATTTTACCAGGGCCCGGCATACCTCTCAGCTGCCCTGCCTTTCCCTGAAACTGTTGCCTAATGGACTGGGTAATAATATTCTGTTTACGGGCAATTATACTGGAATCGTCCGCATGATTACAATTGTCTGAATCCAAGGGCTGTGCAACCTGTTAATGTGTAAAGACTATTTTTGTAACACACTTTAATGGGGGAAGCAGCTCTGATAAATGATATGATTTAATTGGTGTTATAAGAGCGCTGGTGTCAAATATGTACAATTTAACATTATTTTTGTACTAAAAAAGCAACCTTTTCACATTATTTTAGTATCACCTGAATGTACTAAAGGGCTTTTGGGGCAGTTTTTATTAAAAAAAAACTGTTCCAATCACTTTAAGTGCGGGAATCGGGCCAGGGTGATCAGCTCTGTGTTTATGGAGGCTGATCGAAGTATAAAGAAAAAAAAAAAACATATTTAGCTCTCCAGGGCCCAGGTATCAGTGCTCTTGTGTAGCCTGCCAATCTCCCAGGATTCCGACTGCTCTATGTAACCCCCCCCAGTGAAGGGGACAGCCCCGGGCTTCAGCCACGGTGCTCAAGTGACTGCCGAGGCACCTTGTGTAAAAAGTGTCCCCAACTGTGGCATGACACCACTGGCTGTTGGAGTCCGGTGCTAGTTCCAAAATACGGGGGACCCCTATGATTTTTTGTCCCCTGCATTTTTGGAACCAGGACTGGTCCAAAAGCCTGGTGCTGGTTTCTTAAATACTGGTGATCCCTATTATTTGTTTCCCCCCATATTTAAGGAACCAAGACTGGCTCAATGAACCTGGGGCTGGTTATGTGCAGGGGGAACCCCACTCTTTTTTATTTTTTTTATTTTATTAACTTAACAAAAAGAGGGATTTTTATCACTAAATTAGTGAATTAAATCACAATTCTCACCCAATTACATTTGCGATTTCGAAAAAATAGGTGAATTTGCCTGTTTTTTACCCCAAAATTTGCGAAATTCACAAAATCACACCCTATTACATCTGTCTTTATTATTATTTATTTATTATTATCTTTTTGGATTCGCAGCGCCCAATTACAGAGTGCATAAATTAATAAACAAAATAGTGACTTACAGTTGAATTCAACCGAGGACAAGTACAGGGTACATAACCATAGATGCACCAGCAGGGGACAAGTACAGGGCACTTAACCATAGATGCACCAGCAGGGGACAAGTATAGGGCACATAACCATAGCTGCACCAGCAGAGGACAAGCACAGGGCAGATAACCATAGATCGCCAGCAGAGGACAAGGTACAGGGCACATAACCATAGATGCACCAGCAGAGGACAAGTACAGGGCACATAACCATAGATGCCCCAGCAGAGGACAAGTACAGGGCACATAGCCATAGATGCCCCAGCAGAGGACAAGTATAGGGCACATAACCATAGACGCACCAGCAGAGGACAAGTACAGGGTGCATAACCATAGATGCACCAGCAGAGGACAAGCACAGGGCACATAACCATAGATACACCAGCAGAGGACAAGTACAGGGCACATTATTCTTATTATCCTTTATTTATATGGTGCCAAAAGGGTTCCGCAGCGCACTGTTACAGAGTACACATAATAATAGATGCCACAGAAGAGGACAAGTACAGGGCACATAACCATAGATGCACCAGCAGAGGACAAGTACAGGGCACATAACCATAGATGCCCCAGCAGAGGACAAGTACAGGGCACATAGCCATAGATGCCCCAGCAGAGGACAAGTATAGGGCACATAACCATAGATGCACCAGCAGAGGACAAGTACAGGGCACATAACCATAGATGCCCCAGCAGAGGACAAGTACATGGCACATAACCATAGATGCCCCAGCAGAGGACAAGTACAGGGCACATAACCATAGATGAACCAGCAGAGGACAAGTACAGGGCACATAACCATAGATGCACCAGCAGAGGACAAGCACAGGGCACATAACCATAGATGCACCAGCAGAGGACAAGCACAGGGCACACAACCATAGCTTCACCAGCAGAGTACAAGGTACAGGGCACATAACCATAGATGAACCAGCAGAGGACAAGTACCAGGACTGGTCCAAAAGCCTGGTGCTGGTTTCTTAAATACTGGTGATCCCTATTATTTGTTTCCCCCCATATTTAAGGAACCAAGACTGGCTCAATGAACCTGGGGCTGGTTATGTGCAGGGGGAACCCCACTCTTTTTTATTTTTTTATTTTATTAACTTAACAAAAAGAGGGATTTTTATCACTAAATTAGTGAATTAAATCACAATTCTCACCCAATTACATTTGCGATTTCGAAAAAATAGGTGAATTTGCCTGTTTTTTACCACAAAATTTGCGAAATTCACAAAATCACACCCTATTACATCTGTCTTTATTATTATTTATTTATTATTATCTTTTTGGATTCGCAGCGCCCAATTACAGAGTGCATAAATTAATAAACAAAATAGTGACTTACAGTTGAATTCAACCGAGGACAAGTACAGGGTACATAACCATAGATGCACCAGCAGGGGACAAGTACAGGGCACTTAACCATAGATGCACCAGCAGGGGACAAGTATAGGGCACATAACCATAGCTGCACCAGCAGAGGACAAGCACAGGGCACATAACCATAGATCGCCAGCAGAGGACAAGGTACAGGGCACATAACCATAGATGCACCAGCAGAGGACAAGTACAGGGCACATAACCATAGATGCCCCAGCAGAGGACAAGTACAGGGCACATAGCCATAGATGCCCCAGCAGAGGACAAGTATAGGGCACATAACCATAGACGCACCAGCAGAGGACAAGTACAGGGTGCATAACCATAGATGCACCAGCAGAGGACAAGCACAGGGCACATAACCATAGATACACCAGCAGAGGACAAGTACAGGGCACATTATTCTTATTATCCTTTATTTATATGGTGCCAAAAGGGTTCCGCAGCGCACTGTTACAGAGTACACATAATAATAGATGCCACAGAAGAGGACAAGTACAGGGCACATAACCATAGAAGCACCAGCAGAGGACAAGTACAGGGCACATAACCATAGATGCCCCAGCAGAGGACAAGTACAGGGCACATAGCCATAGATGCCCCAGCAGAGGACAAGTATAGGGCACATAACCATAGATGCACCAGCAGAGGACAAGTACAGGGCACATAACCATAGATGTCCCAGCAGAGGACAAGTACATGGCACATAACCATAGATGCCCCAGCAGAGGACAAGTACAGGGCACATAACCATAGATGAACCAGCAGAGGACAAGTACAGGGCACATAACCATAGATGCACCAGCAGAGGACAAGCACAGGGCACATAACCATAGATGCACCAGCAGAGGACAAGCACAGGGCACACAACCATAGCTTCACCAGCAGAGTACAAGGTACAGGGCACATAACCATAGATGAACCAGCAGAGGACAAGTACAGGGCACATGACTATAGATGCACCAGCAGAGGACACTGAGATAAGTATCAGGATATTACAAAACAGAATTTGGGGGGGGCAGTAATTTAGACCTGCTCTGTGGGCTGCCGAACGCACGCTCACCATCAAATGATTTCTCCTCTGTTCGCAAAGAAGGTAATCCTATTCTTACTTTTGGTTGGACGGTTCCTGACGAATTTGGGGTGGGTGCGGACGTCATGTGACATCATTCGCCTACCCCAAGCAGGCAGGGCCGCACCTGCATTCACAAGTGTCCACCCAGCATTTGCATGGGTGCCCCTCCGTATTTTGTGGGCATGAAACGCTGCGGACCCCAGCGACCGTCCCCTGCTTGTCACTCATTTTGCGAATTAACACCCCCCCCATCCCCCCCAGAGTGTAAAACTCACCAATTCACTGTTTTTTTTTTTTGCATTCACATGAGCGACCATGTACACCCCCCACAAATGTTGGACCTGTGCTAACCAGTCTGAATCGGACCCTTGGTGCCATCGAAGATGGTTTAAGTGAGTTACAAACTTTACCGTTCCCAATCAGATTCCAAGTCGACCATGGTGTTGAGATATTGGCTGTCAGATGGATACCAGTTTAAACTGCTGGGCAATTAAAGCAATATCTGATTTGTCGTAAAGGGACCTCAATGTGTCAACAACATACTTACCTACCCTCTAAAATCTGGTCCCCCTCCTGTGGGCAAGCCTCCTGCATTTAGCAGTGCCTCAGCCATCTGCACCACCTCCATCTGCCAATCAAATACCAGCATTCGTGGCTCTTTTGGGAGGGGGCTGGGCTAAAATTACGCAAATGTAGTCATTTAGTACCACCCCTCCATGAAGAGCCGCGAATCTCTGCACTTAATTGAAAGGGGCAGGGCTTAATGATGGCAAGGCCCGGCCTAACCCCCCCCCCCCCCCCCCCACCCACAAAAGCTGCAGAAAGTCTCCTCTCCTGGCTTCTCCTGAGGAGTAGAGACTTACGGTAGACGAGTATGGTCTACAAAATGCACTACCACTGAGTTTACAAAACCGATGTGATGTACTGTATTATATTAAAGAACAAATTAGGAAAGGACTCAGCATGAAATAAAGAATTCAGCAGTGAAATACAAATATCACTGTAGAGACTGCAATCATGCATGCACGCCAGCTAATGGTATCATTAGGAACGTTAAAATATGAATTATATTTTTATAACACGCCGCCGCTTGCTGTATGAGGCTTTCGCGTAACACCAGCTGCAGTGCTAACACCACCTTTATTTTGCTTCTTTTTGTATTATTTGTAATACCACATGTTGGCATCTGCTGCAATCATTATTAGATCAATGCTTATGGCTGGTGTGTTTCTTCCCATGCTGTTTTTGCAGACAGCGGTCAATTAAATATCAATTTTCCGAGGCTATATTTAGCAGGCAGCCTGCTGTATTCTAGAATTCAAGGCTAATAAACGCATCAGAAAATGACATTACCAGCAGAACAAAATGAAAACAGATTTCTGCAGCATACTTGGAACATTCCTGCTTAGCGCAACATTTTTTGCAACATTAATCCTTGGCGGTGAAGCTACAGAACTCAGGGATCCATTACCTGCGCAACAGAAGTTTCAGCCCTCCGGCATGTTTCAAGTCATTTATAATCGAAGACAAAAGATGCCAGTTAATGTTGCCACGGAGACTGTGACGTCTTTTATGAATAAATCAGCAAGCCAAAGACACCAAATGTGTCTAAGTGTGCGGTAAACAGTATGCTCGCTCCTTACTAAGTTATTGAACGCTAATCTGTTTCAATCAAGAGATAGAGACGTCTTCTGCTGACGATAAACTAGGGGCTTATGATTGTAGGAGTCAACGATAGTTTCATTATTTTTAATATAGTTTGATTATATGCCGCCACAAATATCCACAGCTCCGTACATTTTTATTGACAATTCAGCCCGTACAGTCTGAATCCTGATTGGAATACCCCAAATTGTCTGTGAGCTAGTCCACACCCGATACAAAGGCACAGTATCTAATGATGCCCATACACTTGTGCGATCGGATTTGATGCGACATCGAAGTGCGATGTCCATCGAACCCGATCGCATCTTGTGGAGTTAGAGTGCCCTCTTTACAGCACCCGATGTCGCATGCCATCTTGAGATGGCACATCAGGTGCTGGAAGAGGGTGGGCAGAGGGCAGCGTTGTGTAGCGCAACAAGTAGCACTAGTGGGCAATGGGGGTCAGCGATGGCGGCAGAAGTGTTTAGAACACTGGGCAGCCCCCTGATTGGCTGAGATAGCTCAGCCAATCAGAGGGCTGCCCAGTGTTTAAACAATTATGCCGCCACAGTAGCACTAGCAGACGGCGGAGGTCAGTGGTGGCAGCAGAAGTGTTTAAACACTCTCTTATTTTTCGCGAAGAATTTCTTCAGGAGCAGTTTCCTGCTAAACAGTTTGAGGTCCTTTTCCCACTGGAACCTGTCGAAATTTTTGGCTGGTGAGAAGGAAAGACCCTTTTCTAAAACTTTCTGTTCAATTTCGTTGATTGTGATGTCTGACAGGTTAATCACCTTGAGTTGGTCCATTACCGTCCTCTCCGGGTGTGCATCTGATGGTTGCTTGGGGATGGTGACTCCCATCTTTGCCTTTGTCTTTCCCTTCTTGTTTGCCCTCCGTATCTTCCTCTGTGGTTGTGATTGGCCCCTGAAGGTCCCCCTGTGTTCTCTAAAAAATGAACACCAGAGGGTGCGTTTCTTCTTGATTGGAGATAGTTACGTGTGTCGTTCTGTTCTTCTCCTGAGGACTCAAACTCGGAGGAGGTATAGTCCCCCCGGGGGTCTTGATTGCGGCCTCGTGTGGTTGTTCTCCAGCGGAATATGTTTCCTGATGCGAAGTCCTTCTTGTCCCTTATAAATTTATTGCGCTTTCTCTCTATGATGACCTTCTCGTATTCTTCCAGATCTTTTTTGGTTTTTTCAAAGGTTTTTTGGAAATCACTCTCCTTTTCCCACTGCTCCAGTTGCTTCCCAATGATGTCTATTTCCTTTCCGCATTCTTCTAAATTCAGGTGGTTATGTTGCAGTAGGATATTGATGAGATCTTGTGAACACCTTAGAAGGCACGCTTCCCAGTCCTGTTTCAGTTTCTCAGTGGCAAGGGGGTATGCTGGAAAAACCCTGGGTCTCAGTCCCCTTGGGGTGATCTTTAATTTCTGGTAATTTTCCAGGGTCGTTAGGTCCCAATTTAGTCTTGTTTGTTTTTGTAATAGAAAGTTCAGTTTGCGGAGGTCCTCTTCCCATCTGCTATTGGAGGGTGTTGTGTAGTTGTCACTCTGGAATATGTCACCTGTGTCTTCTTTACGTCGGCTTCTTGTGGTTAATTCCTCCCTAAGGTTGAAGCTTGTCATTTCTATTTCCTATTTTGGAAGGAGTCGGCTTTATTGTTATCCACGAGTTGGCCTCTGTGGTAATGTACACCTCGTACTTGTATGTTTGTGGGGGGTTTCCCTGAGCCTGTGCTGGAATCCTGAGACTGAGAGAGCTCAGTTTAGTAATCAGGTTGGGGATAGGGTTTTGTTTGGATTCCGCACAAGGTTGCCCCCACTCGGGATGGGGGGGATCAAGAGAGATCCCTGCCCCCCGTGCTGGGGTTCGGCTTGAGTAGCCTGGAACCAACTAATAATGTGTGTCTAGGTACCTGATTGGGCGGACACTACAAAGTTGGTGGTGCTCCCATGAGTCCGGATGAACAGTACAAAAAAAGGGGGAGAGAAAGGGGACTCTGTTTTTGGGGCACTCTTTTGATATGACGATTTGATAATAAAACTTGACTTTTATTTTTTTTGATTTAAAAATAGAAGGCTATAATTCATGGATAAGGTAGCCGTAAGAATTCAATCTCCCTGCTGGCGGTGAGCTTTTTTAAGATATATTCTATGCACTAGGGATTATGAACAATGGTCCAAAAAATGGTCGGACCAATTAGAATTATTGATGTGTTACCTAGTAAGCCTTGCGGCAATGGTAACTAGGGCTCGTGAGAGGCAAATTATAAAAGTTTAGGAGGGGTTAATTCCCTATATTTGTGGAGACTGCTCACACATTGAGCATGGTTTCTATTTAGTACTAAGTTGAGTAGTACTTATGTTGACACCGCAGTGGTTTTTTAATGTGCAAATAAAACGTTCCTAGTAAGGGTTTCGCACGATTCTGTTGGTGTGTAGTGTGCAGCTCTTAAGTGGGTGCTATCCGGGAGTGCCTGGTTCCTTAGTGAGTTAAATTATACGCTGCGCCTTGCTGGGCTAAAGTAGAGACCAGCATGATATTCGCCCCACCGTGAGAGTTTTAATTCCACTCACGCCACAGTGATAATTGACGCACAAAAGAACTTAACACAATTCTCTTGCTACTTCAATAGCTGTACCTCATGCTGCTCTGGGATTGAGCTTAAACGCGAGTTTAGCTATTTAATGGGCACCAGTAACCACACAATTTACATCGTACACTTAATGTCAGATCAGATACTTGCACACCAAACTAGTGGTTGTGCACAGTGTTGCTCTCAGGTTGGTATCAGCTATGAAGTACAGGCAACTGTTGCTAATTTTAAACAGACACCTTGCTGTTGAATGAGCAACTGTTGTCGTATGACATGTCGACAGTTACAAAGTACAGGCAACTGTTGTTGAATGGGTGAGCACAAAAAACATTAAATGTTAGCAGATTGTAGTTCGATATCTGCTGGGCTGGCTGCACATCAATCAAGTAAAAATCCACATAGTTGCTCTTAGATTGAGCTTAGAATACACACCTAGCTGCTAAAGGAGCATCAATTAACAGGCAGGTAATTACAGTTGCAAAGTACAGGCAACTGTTGCTAAATGGGTGAACACAAATAACAATGAATGTTAGCAGCATGTAATATAATATCTGCTGAGCTGGCTGCACATCAATCAAATAAAAGTCCACGAATTTGCTCTTAGATTGGACTTAGAATACACATCCAGCTGCCAAAAGAACATCAGTTGACAGTTTCAAAAAGCAGGTAATTATTGCTGAATGTCGACTTAAGCTGAGTTAGACAGTATATGCACTGCTCTTAGCCAAGCATCACACTAAACATTTGAGGCTAAGCATTCTTTTAAAGACTTTTGTCCACACAGTACAGACTCCTCTTACTTGTGTCGACCATCGGTATTAGTCTGTACAGTTAGCAGTCTGTACTGGTTCAGTAGTTAATGCTCACCCCTGTATAACAGTATAGATAGACCCCTCAGTTTGCAGTTGTGGCTTCTATTTACCTAGAGCAGGGGTGGCCAACCCGCGGCTCGCGAGCCGCATGCGGCTCTCCTCCCATTGATCTGCGGCTCGGCGGCTCCGGCGCACACAGTACCGCGGGGACACATAAGCAGTGACCCGGCGCATATATCGGCAGTCGCAAGGACCATGGAGGCCCTGGCGACCGCACTCGGAAGCAGGCTACTTGCCGGCGTACGTGGTATATGGTGCGCGCGCCGCGCAGAGAGAAACAGTAGAGACAATCTTCCCCAGCCCACCACCAGCGCTGTGGCGTCACAGCATCGCGCGCTAGCGCAGGGGACGCACTGATCGTGATCACGTCCATAGAGCGCTTGGGCAACTGATGTCTATAATGTGGGTGGAAGTGCGGTCGGTATGGTGCTGCTGTGCTCGAGGGAGTTATGAGGACGCCAGCTGTGACTGCCAGGTAAACTGCTTGTGTGGCATTGGCTGGCTGTGTTTTTCATGCTGCGGCCTCCCACTAGTAGAGCAATACATAACATCATGTTTTACAGACATTATTGGGTCCATATGCTCACATCCATGAGCCCTTCTTCACTTACTGCCCTCATCCGTTCAGCCATGTACACCTACTTGATCAACTAATACGCCCTGTACCATTCATGACCAAATGCCCCATGCCCTGCCTAACCAAATACTTCTAACGTCTATGTGCAGTTGGTTGACCAAGTGCCCCATGCATGTACACCTATGCCATGTCTAATGGCTTCTATATGTGTGCCCTGCCTGACTAGTTGTCCCCATACAGTATGTACCCCTCCCTTATCAAATGTATGTACCCCTGTGCCCTGCCTGACTGACTGCTCCCACCTATGCCTTGACTGACAGTCTGCTTCCACCTGTGCCTTGCCTGACCCACTGCTCCCATCTGTGCCTTGCCTGACCCACTGCTCCCACCTGTGCCTTGCCTGACCCACTGCTCCCACCTGTGCCTTGCCTGACCCACTTCTCCCACCTGTGCCCCGATTTGCGTCTGAACCATACTTCCACCTGTCAGCTGTGTCCGCAACTGCATCTCCCCTCCCGACCACTGGCAGCATCTGCCATAAGGGGGATGACAGAAGGCAGCACTATGGAGAAAGCTGGGGACAGTGAGAGTACCCATCTTAACTAAAAACTAGGTTTGACACAAGGTCATTCTACAAACGTCATTCCAAAGGTGTGAACACATAAATGAGATATGGCCTTGTGCCAGCTAGGCCAAAACCCATTTAAAAATTGGGCATAGCCTTTTGGGATCTAGGCCACACCCATTTTTCATGCTGTCGGCTCTTTGTCTTACCAGAACATACTTTTTGGCTCTCTGCCTCTGATTGGTTGGCCACCCCTGACCTAGAGTCTTGCATACGTGCATTGGACTCCTGGGTGAGAGAGTCTCAATCTGCACTGGGGGGGTCAAGTGATGGTAGTGCAGGTAGACACTTCTGCTGTCGACAGTGGGGTTAACAGTGTGACCCTGTTGCTAAGGTAAGCATAGCAGGGTGTTAAACTGCCCCTAGCCTGTCAATGAGAGAGTGCCTGAAGGGTAGAGAAAGGGTGGTAGACAGAGAGGGAAGGATAAATTGCTTGGCGGCACGTCTGGGTTAGTCCTTCTGCTTCCCACTGAGTCATGCTCCCGCAGTGGACTCCGTGGGTGAGAGAGGCTGGTTCAGAGGGCTTTGAAGCAGAGTATATAGGTAGATAAAAATGAATCGCTTCTACTGTCAGTGTTAAATGTCTGGTTGCCCTGTTGCATACGAGCAGAGCAGGGGCACCCCAGACAGGTCACTGACGTTAGGGCGAAGAAATACCTTGGGTGTCTCTCAGTTGAAAGTTCCCCCTTCTGTCGTTCTCTAACAAATCCCCGGCTGCTGGCGCTGGTTAATCTCTCAGGTGTGGGGGGAGAAAAGTTTTTGCAGGGTTAGTGGTTGTCCCCGACTGGTTGGTAGCGAGGGTGCTTGAAGGCTTGGTGCCCAAGACAGCGGAAAGTGGGGGACGGCGCGTGTCTGCGCCGGGTGTTATCTCCTGGCTGCTGGCGGTAAGGGTGCTGGGCGGCTAGGTGGCCGGGACCAGGGAGACGAGAGCGGCGCGTGCCTGCTCCGGATGCTCTCTCCCTCTCCTGTGCGGCTGCTGCTGCTGCTGCGTGCGGTTGCGGTGACACGGGCTGTGTGCGGCTGTATTGCTCTGCAGTCCCCTGACACTGACCCACCGGCGCCGGTGGTCAGTGACGTTTAGATGACGCGCGTTTCGCCTCGACGGCTTGTTCACATCAGGTGACATATGCCGTATCGATTCCAGTGATTTAAACTGTCTGGGGGAAAGAACCCCCCGCCCCTTGCGTACTGCAATAGGCTACTGTTGTTTGAGTGACACCGTTTTCCTCCTACTCTGGGGGAGGTGATGCTTCTTTCATATGGTAGTGTGTTTAGATTAACTCACTGGTAAAATGATCCCTTCAGATCAAAAAGTATTTTCTTGTGTGGCCGATGATGCCCTGTACTGGGGGTATTAATGTTGGCATCATAAATTAACATGAACCTTCTGTGACTGTATTTCTATTTATATTACATTGGTTAAAGATAAGTTAAGATAGTTGTTAGAGCTCCAAGGTTCGTAATCTTATTAGTCTATTTGAGTGGCAATGTGTTATTACACATGTCCACCTGGTCCTCATTCTGGGGTGTAAAAATGAGATAGAGGAATTCATTCTCCAGTAATCCCTGGAGATATTAGTCGTATTCAATCGAACATCAGAGTCTGATCCTGAATTGAGGATGTGCTAGGTCATCCCTATGTGGGATGTGGTATATCCGTGTCCAAGCAGGGTGAGTGGTATAGCTAGGGTGGGTGAAGTATACGTCCAAAGTTGGGTGAGGTGTGGTGGTATATGCCCCGGAGGGGAATATGAGCTTAGTGGGCATCACCAAGGTGAAGGTGTCATGCTCTAATGTGGTGAGAGGGTTCTCACTTGTGGGTCTGGGGATAGTGTGGATGAGGGCTCCTAGGGAGTGAATATTGAGGATGTGTTCTCTTATGAGTGCTTAGGGAATATTGGGCCGTGCATAGCGGTGCTAGGTAGATTAGGGCCGGGATAGCCTGGCGGTGAATACTTCTTCTGTGATTGTCCAGTGTGGGCAGTGGTGTCTAAAAAAGCCCACTTGGGAGGTGCATGGTTGGACTACGGTCCGTGCCCTAGTGTTTAAGGTCATGTGATAACGTCAAACAAACCGTGCAATAACCAAGTGAAAAAATATATATATAAAGTGCACACAGAACACGTGAGGACGGACTGTTCTATTGAATTAAATTAATTTAAATTAGAGGAAGGCACTATAGTTGATATGTTCGTTGAGCCCTCCCGGAGTTAGGGCTCCGAGTTCAAACGTCCAGAAGCTTTCGCGTTTGAGTAGCTCTTGCGTCATGTCTCCTCCCCTGATGCCTAAACGGACCCTCTCTAGGCCGAAGGCTTTGAATGTTTTGAGGCTTCCTTTGTGTTTATAGTGAAAATGTCTGGCCACTGTGGTCAGTTGTTTCATTTTCTTTTTGTCTTGTTCAGCATTTCTGATGGACCCCAGATGTTCTAGTATGCGTTGCTTCAGCATTCTTGATGTCATTCCTACGTACCTTTGGCCACATTCGCAGGCTATGCAGTATATTACCCCCTGGCTTCTGCAATTGATGTAGTCTTTGATTTTAACTTTGTTACCATGTCGGTCCAGGGTTTCCGTAGTTTTTGGCATGACCTCGCAGGCTTTGCATGAGCCACATGCATACGACCCAGTTGTTGTTGTCTAAAGAAATAAAAGTCAAGTTTTATTATCAAATCATCATATCAAAAGAGTGCCCCAAAAACAGAGTCCCCTTTCTCTCCCCCTTTTTTTGTACTGTTCATCCGGACTCATGGGAGCACCACCAACTTTGTAGTGTCCGCCCAATCAGGTACCTAGACACACATTATTAGTTGGTTCCAGGCTACTCAAGCCGAACCCCAGCACGGGGGGCAGGGATCTCTCTTGATCCCCCCCATCCCGAGTGGGGGCAACCTTGTGCGGAATCCAAACAAAACCCTATCCCCAACACTTTTACCCCTGTAACACTCCTAATACCAGAGATGGAAGTACCAAAGGTGCAGCAGGTGCAGGGCATCATGGCCCCTGAAGACTAAGGGGCCCATTTTCCTGTCCTTTTCACCCTCTTCCTAGCACCCACTGCTTTTCCCTGTCACACTCTGCTTCCCCCTGCCTCTCCCTGTCATTCGTTTTCCTCGCAATGTCACCTTTTGCCTTGTTGCATAGTGTGACCTTGGGCTGGGGTGGAGGAGGGGGGCCCCAAATTATATTTTTGAAACCCACATGTTCCGCAGCTGCCTAACATCAGCTCTCGATCTTTAACATTTGCAATATTTAAATAGTGTGGTGCCGTGGAGTGATTTGGTTGGCTGACTAGGGGATGGCCCACCCCTTACCCCCCAGGGACGTACCCTAAAAGGTTACCTAGAGCTGGTGGGAAAGTCCATCATTGCTTGTATAAGACAATGCAAAAAAGCTCTATATAAATGCAAAATGTATTATAATGTTTGAAAAGTGCACTTGCATTCTTCTTTTGTGTGGTGCACTACAAGTCTCAGCAAGGTTGTCTCATTGCATATAGCTGGGGTGTGCACACTATGGGCCCAATTCAGATCTGAATGCAGGGCTGCAAATGTGATTACACACGATACGCTGTGTGTGAGCCGGCCGTGCAAAGGTAGCCTGTGATGGCTAGCCATCGCTGGCTGCTCTCACGGTGATTGACACAGGCTTGCCTACCCTCCTGGAATGGCCAGGAGCCTACCGTAAATCGGTTCCTTCTCCCGGCCCCCTGGGAAGGTGGGCAAGTCTCCCACATTCTGCTAATTGCCCCCGATCCCCCCCTTGCCCGCTGGTGTAATTACCTGAAATCGCGGGTCCACGGAGAGGGGGCGGTGCTAAAATGACATGATTGTGTAATTTAGCGTCATTTAAGCCCCGCCCCCTCTCGGCGGCCCGTGAATCTCTGAGTTTTCCGGCATGGGGGGCGGGGCCACTGATGTCAGACTTGCTCCCGCCCCCCTGACGTGTTGCCTCTCCGGGCTTCTCCCGGAGAGGTGAAATTAAAAGTAGGCAAGAATGGATTGACACCATGTGGCCATTTGGGGGCAGTAACCCTGCATTTTCTGGGACTGCCCCCGGTCGTTGGGAGGGAGGGTAACTGATGTTAGCAGCAGCCTTCTCCCCACCCCCATCGCATCGAATATGGAAATGAACTAATCTGAGAAAATAAATCTCCATAGAAAGCACTAACATTAGAGGAACAATATCACACAAATCTGTTTTCTAATTTTCTTATCATTTTCATTCTCTTACCTTAATCTTTGTTCCTTTATACTCTCAGAACACCTACGAGAATTCACAACTGGAAGGGGACAAAAGTACTTTACCGTCATCAATTGTGAATAGAATGATAATCCCAATTATTTCAGACTTAGTTGCTATTTCTTTCACTTGTAACGAGGGAAAAGCCCATTAACTAAGTACAGGCTGTAGTTTAGGGCACAGCATGACTTGTTGCCCCTTCATGGTTCTTATGGGGGATTTGTCCTAAAAAGAAAGTTCATGAAAGAATGACTGTTGCATATTCATATTGCCAGGGTAATTTGTTTCTGACAATTACAAAGTATATCACAAACTGTCTAAACCTGCAATTACACTTTCAATGCTGCTTAATTAATTATAATGTCCAATTACTTTCTTTAATCTGCCATCAAAATAAGTGAAAGAGTGAAAACGTCAGCCACGGCAAGTCATTCTGATGCGTTAATGTAGCTTCAGACCTCGTTACGTCAGGACTACAAAAGCGATTTTCAGGGAGTGCGGGATTAGTTGCTGGTTCCATTAAACTCTGAGCTGGGCGGATGAATCACTTCTCAGTGGTGGGAGGTATTTAAACTGCTCCATTGCCCAAGAAGATCTTTGTCCTACAAAATGATAAAATGAAAGTTTGTATAGCAGATGGCAATACATTACAAAATAAGAATTATGATTGTTAGCTATTGAGATTGCTCTATAAAAAGGTGACATTTACCCTTATTTCACATATACTGTATTAGAATACATACTGGCCCTTATTCTGGTTCACTCGCAAAGGCAAATGCTTTCTCAAATGGACAAAACCATGCGCACTGCAGGTGGGGCAGATGTAACATGTGGAGAGAGATTTGGGTGAGTTATTTTGTTTCTGTGCAGGGAAATACTGACTGCTTAATTTGGTACTTATATGTTAGTTGGGTGCCCACTATAGTTAGTACGCTCATACCCCCACTATCCATATCGACATGGAGTTGATTTTAAATAGTGTGGTGAGCGCAGGGGACGCGGAAAACTAAGCAAATAGCTTAGTGGGCGCCCAACTAACATATACAGTAAGTACCCTTAATTTTTACACTGCAATATAGATCTCACTTTGAAGTAAAACCCCACCCAAATCTAACTCTCTCTGCACAAGTAACATCTGCCCCCCATCCCCCTGCAGTGCACATGGTTTTGTCCATCTCAGAAGGAATTTGCCTTTGTGAGTGAACCAGAATAAGGGCCATTATTAGTTGTGATAACGAATTGCATCAAGATGACACTTATAGTAATTAAATATAAATGATTGTATCCTGTCATGTTAGAAGAAAATTAAGAGGGGAATTCAATCTGTGTTGATATTTCCCAACAAGTAAAATATCGTCACTCACCTATTCAATGCTGAATCACCTATTCAATTTTTAAAAATTGGATCTGCTTTGTTGGAAACGGCCGCAGATTGTCGAATTCACTGCCGTTTTTCGCCAATCCCCGGCCCTCTTTGGAGATGCGCGGACTTTACGACACTCCACAGCCGGAACATTGAATTCTGATGATGAGTTACAGTTGGGAAGAAACTAAAATGGTCCGGGATTCTGATTGTCGGGGCGTTGTTCGCATACGCCTGCACAGAGGATAAATCATTTGATGGTTACTCAACATCGAATGATTTTTCCTCTGTTTGCAGCTATAAGTAAGCCAGGACTAACTTTTCAGCTGGCCAGTCTTCTGCGAATTGGGAGCGGGCACTGACATCATGTGATGTCACATGCCCTCCCCAAGCAGGAAGGGTCACCCCTGTGTTTGCAGGGGTCCACCCAGAGTTTGTATGGGTGCGCCCACTGTGTGCCCACCCCAAAACATCAATCAGCCCACGAGCGCCTCGACAAATGAAAAAATTGCCGAAGGCGCTCGCTGCGGGGGTTTGCACATGCGCATTACTGTGTATGCGCAGACCCCAACCATCTGGTACAGGGCTGAATTCAGACACGTCTTTATCGGCCCCAAAATTCACTAGGATTGCACAGTATCTATGAATATCAACATAATAAAATATTAGCATGTCACTATGCATTACAAGTGCCTGGGACATCCGCAGCAAATTACACTTATACCCCTTTCACACCAGAAGCAAACTACCGGGTTAAAGCTTTTTAATCCAGGTCTTAAATCCCAGCTCACCAACCCTGGTCAAGAGCAGGGTCGGAGTGCCAGGATTTAAGACCCGTGTTGACCCTTTCACACCAAAGAAAAACCCGGCTTTTTTAGCAAATTCCTCAGTTGAAAAGCTTTATCCCGGTAATTTGTGGGTGGTATGAATTGGGGTCAGACTGCACCCGGCAAAATGACCGGGCACTCAAAAATGCTGGGTAATTGGCGGGTGGCCGGTGTGAAAGGGGAATATGAGTCACTATAGTTATGGCGCTACTATGCTAAATGGATGGCCAACTGCAGCAATGATGAGCGTGGCTATACCTGCATTTAGAATATTAATAGTGTAGCAGAATCGTTCTAGTAAATATCCAGCAATATGAAATAAATTGAGGATTGGAAATTATAAACTGTCCAACATGTTTTTGCAACTTCTATGGTGGAGCAAAGTGGATTGGTGCACATCGATGACCGCCAGAATGTTTTCAATAAAAAAGTTTGGTTGATGGTGCAGGAAACAAATAAGCATCTAATGTCACAATATAATGTTACCCTTCAAAAGGCAATGCTGATAGCTCACTGTAAAGAGATAGGGCGTGCCCTGGGTTCATTGGAGGAAGTTGCCTTGTTTCTGCCGGCGGGTGTAGTGTTTACACATCATATACAGATGGAGCAGCTCCCGTCAGAGCTGCTGATGGTGATAGAATCGCCATGCACCGCCAGCTGACGGAAGGAGGCGTGAACCAACGAGATGCTTGCGTGCCCAGTTCCATCGGAGCCCTCCGCCACCCGCCGCCGATCCCCAGCACCTCCCCGCAGCCCCCGCCGGCTCCCCCCACTCCCTGAAGTGGAGTCGGGCAGGGAAAGCGCTACCTGCCGTACTGCGCCACACTGACGGGGGCGCAAGTGCGTCTGAGGCGCTCGTGAGTCCCCGGCAGATGGAGCACCTTTCCGCCAGCCAGCGCCAGCTCAGGGAATCTGGCGATAATGTATAAAAGTATAAAATTTGCATTTCTGTTTTACACATTTCTGCATTTTTTGTACTTTTATATATATTTAGGGTGATATTGGGGCATATACTGTAGTGTATGGGTTCTACATGCCTTCTTGGAATGGGCATCACCTCCTGCGCTTCTCATAATATGCCCTTGAATGAGGGCTATATCAGATGTGAGTTAGATGGCTGTGCTTTATATTTCCCCCTGTGTAACCTACAGTATAGAAAATCCATAAGCAGGCTGGTAATACTGTAGATTGTCCGTGCTGGTAACAGACAGATTGTTTATTGGTTGTTTATGTCTCTCTTGGTTTCCCCTTCTCCCTTCTCTCCTATGTATCATAATATTTCTACACGTCCTTGCTTTACAAAACTGGTACATTCCTCACTTCATAAGATCCCAGAATTCCTCCTCCTCTTAGAATACTGTTGCCATGTCAACTTAGCTTTGAGTTGAACTCAATTAAACTTTTACTCAGCACCGATGATCTTCACATTTTACCTATATACTGTACTCTAGCCACGGGGATTTTCTTCTGACCATAGTTTGGGCCTAATTCAGCATTGAACTCTAGGTACAGAAAAAGCCGCAGGCTGCAATCAAATAGTCGCTGGCCAGACAGAATGAAAACCGGCCCTTGCTAAATTGTGAATGTATTACAAATAGCGATGCATTCGCAGATCCATTCGCAAACCTGAACCATCAATTTTTCCCATCTGGGTTAATCTTGCAGCCACGTGGAGTGCCGGCCTGTATATTTGTGTAAGTGTGTATATATAGAAACATACATAGAAATATAGAATTTGACGGCAGATAAGAACCATTTGGCCCATCTAGTCTGCCCCTTTTTTTACCCGTCAGGTAATCTCAACCCTTTTTAATCCTTATTTCTTTGTAAGGATATTCATATGCCTATCCCAAGAATGTTTAAATTGTTCTACTGTCTTAGCCTCTACCACCTCTGATCGGAGGCTATTCCACTTATCCACTACCCTTTCTGTGAAGTAATTCTTTCTAACATTTCCCCTGAACCTACCTCCCTCCAGTTTTAGTGCATGTCCTCGTGTTTTATTACTTCCTTTCCTTTGAAGAAAATTTCCCTCCTGAACTATGTTAAAACCCTTGATATATTTGAAGATTTCTATCATGTCCCCCCTTTCCCTTCTCTGCTCCAAACTATACATGTTAAGATCTTTTAGTCTATCCAGGTAAATTTTGTGATGTAGGCCATGCACCATTTTAGTTGCCCTCCAATGTATTTATATCCTTCTGAAGATATGGTCTCCAAAACTGGACACAGTATTCCAGATGAGGCCGTACCAATGACCTATAAAGTGGCATTATTACGTCTTTTTTTCTGCTACTGATTCCTCTCCCTATGCAACCAAGTATCTGACTAGCCTTCCTCATTGCTTTGCTACATTGCTTTCCTGCCTTTAAGTCACTTGAAATAGTGAATCCTAGATCTCTTTCCTCCTCAGTAGTTTCCATTATAGTACCCTTGATACTATATTGAGCCTTTGGGTTTTTGAGTCCCAAGTGCATAATTTTGCATTTTTTTAGCAATAAACTGTAGTTGCCATTCTCTTGACCAATTCTCAAGTTTACTTAGATCATCACTCATTTGATTTACCCCTCCTGGTGTGTCTACTCTGTTGCATATGTTTGTGTCATCTGCAAAAAGGCATACTTTCCCTTCAATACCATTTGCAATGTCACTAACAAAGATATTAAAGAGCACTGGTCCAAGTACAGATCCCTGGGGTACTCCACTGGTAACATGTCCCTCCATAGAATGCACTCCATTTACTACAACTGTCTGCTTCCTGTATTCCAGTTCATGTTTCCTAGATGCAGGTATTTTTAAATTGCAATCATTTACAAGGCATCACCAACCTGGTTTCACCTTGTAAATAATTGGGACTTTAAAATACAGTTATCCTGCACGTACAGCCACTTACGGTCCCCACACACAGGTCTGACTTGTCTGATGGACAAGTCGGACCTGTTTTCTCTTGAGATCCCTCGGCACCTTCCCAAGAGGGCTTCATCCGGTTTGGCACTTGATGTGATTTATTGCATGAAAAAGGACTCCAGGGGAGCTGCCAGTGGAGTTCAAGGAGAATCGGATGCGATGCATCATGGGTGCTAAAAAGCACCTGCAGTGTGCAGCTGATGATCCAATTCCAATATATTATTATAATTTTATTTATAAGGCGCCACAAGTGTTTCGCAGCAACGCACAACAGGGAGACAAAACTTGGCATAACATTGAATAAATAACCAAAATAGAGTACAAATAAAGATCACCACAGTTCAATACACATTACAGCTTAAATATAAGTAGTGAGGACTCAATTAACATACAACTAGAGGCTTGAGGCCAATGATAGAGATGAGTATGCGGATGAAGATGGTCACTGAGTGTTTGAGTATGGGAGAGCTGTGAGTGAAATGTGAAGAGAAGAAAGAGGGCTTTGACAACAATAGGGAAGAGGGCCCTGCTCGGAGGAATTTACAATCTAGTAGGGGAGACAGACAGATTACAAGAGGTGCAAGGAAGTGGGTGGTGGCTAGATAGCAGGATGTAAACAGGCAAGGGGTCAGAGAACCAGCCTCAGGACTAGTTTATGCAGCGGAAGGGTACGCTTTGATAAATAGGTGAGTTTTCAATGCCCCTTTGAAGCTTTGCAAGGTCGGGGAGAGTCTAATGGAGAGAGGGAGTGCGTTCCACTGAAGGGGTGCAGCATGGGCAAAGTCTTGTACTCTAGCATGGGAAGCAGTGATCAGGGTGGAGGAGAGACGACAGTCGTCAGCCGACCGTAGAGGGGGGAGGGTGTATGAATGGAGATGAGGTTAGAGATATATGGAGCAATGGAATTAGAGATGGCCCTGTATGTGAGTGTGAGGTGTTTGAAGAGGATTCTGTAATATATCATATGCGCTACATATGTCATCTACAGGTTCCGGTCCAATGCGCACGTGAACACGCATCGGATTGAACCTGGTGTCAAACTCCTCCAATAAGGGATGATTTCATCCAATATATTGGCCCAATCCATCGAAATTGGATGATATAGGACTAATTCGGACCTGTGTATGGGGACCTTTAGACCGTATTACCACTTAGTTGGAGGTGCAGAACATAGCTTGAAGTACCGATGTTCATGAAAGTGTGCATTATGGGTCTGTAATGTCAGTAGTCAATATTTTGCCATATGCAATTGCAATTATATGCTAATATATGCAGAAGCTAAACTGACCATAGGGTTGGCCACTGCTATTGCATGGTATCCATTCAACAACATATAATTGCTGATACATTTGGTACCCTCTTTGCATATCCGATCATGTCAAAAAGTCTTTAGCATCTCTGTAGACATGCAGGCTAAACTGCTCTTCCAAGATGCAGAGAGTTCTGCAGTAGCAAGGGAGATTACAACTGATAATTTATTCACTCCCAGAAAACGTCATCAGAACGGCTCCATTGCAGGGAGCGAAAGAGAACTGCCGCAGCAGCAGCCTCTCTCTCCATCCCCACACACACTGCTTTATCAAAGCTGCCAGGAGCAGCGAAATGCGTCAGCCAGTGTTGGTTCCTCTTCCACCACCCACCAGGATTGAATCCCTCACCTCTTCCTCAGCCGGCACATGGAATGAGAGAAGATGTGATTTAATGCATAAGCATCATGAAGACAGTAACAGCTGTATTACCCCAAATCACTGAAGATATCCCCAATGTATGGGTGTATATGGGAGTTTTGGAGACAGGGAACCTGCGATTCTGTAAGAGGGCTCCGCAATGTACGGGGGGCGCCGCCGCCACCTTATCCATTTGAAGGGCACCTAGTGAGATTAAGTATAGTGCTCCTCTGCTACATTTTTATATGTGTTTTTATATTGTATTGGTATATTTCACACACGTTAGTTTTTTTAATACCATGCTATTTACATCCTGGAAATCGGTAAGACTCACATGGTCACCAGGGAGGTGAATGTCACCTTGCAGCACGGCTAAGGGAACTCATAGTTCTCCGAGAATCATCCAGTGTTCCTAATAACATGTCATGGGACAATGGGCCCCATTCAGACATGATAGCAGGGCCATGAATTTGCACAGCCACCGTTCAGTTAGGCCACCTCCCCTCTAGAGTGAAATCCCGCCTTGAGGATCAATGTGCTCGCTGTGCGCATGGATGATGTCTATGCCGTACAAGAGTGGACTTACTCAGCAGAACGATGATCAAAGATATATCCGGCCTGGAGCTAACGTCTCACACCCTCCTCTAAAGCGCTCAGGCACTTTTGCAGGATTTCATCCCGGCAGGGCCTTGGGCATGCGTACTGCGAACTGTACGCATGCGCAGTGTATCAGTAATCGCCCACCATGAAAATTCACAGCCGTGTGATCAGGTATTCCAATATTCCAAGATGGCTTACAAAACAATGTCATCGTACCGTCTGCACGATGAGTGAGTCGCACAGACAGCGATGTAAGTGACAAGAGGCTGATGAAAGAAATGTATAGCAAATCGTTTAGGATCGGAAGTGACATTGTACAAGCGTTCTGCTGCCACTGTACTATAAGACGCAGCTATGGGTTGGCAGTACTGTATATCCCGGCTGGCTCACTTTGTGCTCTTCCAACCTCTTCTGGGTGTTATATCAGTGGATGGAGTACTGCATGATTGTTTCAGACGCTATCAAGTTGCATATGTACACAGAGTCACAGATGGAGCAAAGTCTAAATAGACATTTAATGCATCACGTGCCATGCATGTCAATATGAAGCATTTAAACTCAATGGAAAGTTAGATACAGTTGTATACAGCATAATCCAGCAGGGTTTGCATTAAAAGATGTACAGTATATGGACAGTCAATAGGCCAAAACCAGATGTTCAACTGTCGAAGGGTGGACAAAGCCAAAAGATCAACAAGGTCAAAATATCGACAAGCCAATGGTCAACAGATGTTATTGTCATTTTTAACCCTAACCCTCAACCTGGTACCTAACCTTAGCCATCCCCTTCTGCAGCCTAACTCTAACCCTTCCCCTAGTACTACCCATAATGCTCCCCTGATGCCTGACCTTAACCACCTCCTTCTGAAGCCTAACCCTAAATCTCTGCCAAGTGTGTAATTATAACTATACTCTCCAGCAGCCTAACCTGCTCCAAAGTACCTACCCCTAACGTTAACCATAGCCCTAACCCTTTAAAAAAAACATGGATCTTGTCGAATTATGTTGACCATTTAAATGTCGGGGGGTTTTTTTGACTGTCAACTACTAGTATTGACTTCGAGCATCTGTCAACCTGTTGACTGTCAATCAATTTACTGTCTATCTTCCATCTGGGTACTGATCCAGCAGCCATTGATAAAGGTAAGGTACAAGCTCCTATTTGGGGACCGACAAGAACAGTTCATCTAATATGAAATGTATTTTGCTGGCTCTGACATTATAAAGCAGCAGTAGACGTTTGCTGCTGTGTGGCATTCACTCTGGGGCACGGTAACAAAGTCTTTGATGTACAATGCAAGATGCTTTTAGCTTACGTTGCTTGTCTAGTCTCTGTTCTTCGGATACCCTCCTGTGAACTAGAAGTGTGCCTCAGAATGCGAGAGGAAGAAATGTTACAGGTGCAAAGGGGGAAATGTTTAAAGTGCACAAAGCATGAACTTCTGTTGTTTTAGGAAAAAGTCGGAATTTCCGTGTTTCTCCTACAACAACCGAAAATGTCCGCACAGGGGTGGATCCAGGAGAACATGACAGGGGGGGCACCATGATAGGAGAGGGGATGGGAGGGGGAGGAGGGTGTTAGTGGTGCCAGTGTACACGCTAAGAGAGCGGCATGAGAGAGGAGAGCAGAGAGAGGACAGGAATGGGATTAAAAATAGGCACTGGTGTTTAAAGTACACAGGCCCATCTTGGCGAAAAAAGTGAAGGATGTAGTTGTGCGCGCACTGGAAACTGTGTCCATGTTGACTGTGTCGACATTCAGGTAAAAAAACAGTGAAAAACCCCATGTTGACCTAGACACTGTCAACCTAATGCTTGTATCGCCCTATTGACCTGTTGACCTTACCCCATGTTGACCTAGACCCATGTCGACCTTCCACCATGTCGACCTAATGATTGTCGACCAACTTGCTGTAAACCCAATGATCCCAACCCTAATAAACAGGGACATTGCTCGTTAAAGGCCGGCATTAAAGATGTACATCATAATGCCCATTACATGTTAAGCCACACATCATAATGTCCATTATGTATTATGCCAAACACCATAATGCCTATTAAAAATTATGCCACATAATCATGATCATTGCCAATCATGCTAATTTCCAGGGGTTCCATGTTTGTTGCCCTGTGGGATTACATGCTCATTGCCAAGGGGGAATACATGCCATTGACAGCCGGGCAGAGAACGGGGGGCTGCCCAGCTGTATTAAGAACACTGCTACCCCTTCCACACCAGAAAATGCAGGGACTTACCCGGGAATATGGTCCAAGGATCATGCAGGTACATTCCCGGTTTGGCTCCTTTTACATCAGCCTAGTCTCTGCATTTTTGTGGTATAAGAAATGTGCCCTCAAAGAACATGAAATTACATTTCAGAAATAAAAAAATTGGTTTACCCACAATAGCTCTGGAACCAATTGACTCATATGAACCAGTCTGGTATGAGCTTCTGTGATGCTGGGGGGAGGGGGGGGGGGGACTGGCAGCCGTCGGAACCGAGTGGGGGACGGCATCAATGGGTCCTGTGTTATCCTATGGGGAAAACGCTCCAGCTTTGCCCGGCGGTTTCTCCGGTTCCCAGGGGGCTAGCGTATATTAGCATATTCACATGCGCAAAGCCAAAACATCGGTCCCTAGTGCAAATAAGCCGTGGACCAATCAAGCCTGGATCAGGCTATTGGTTCCTTTTGCAATCTATAGCACAAAGGCTACAATGGCTCCAGAACATAAAAAATATATAAATGGTTTTGCCGTGTAAATGATTGCCCCTACAAAAAACCCTTCAAGTTCTGCTGGCATCCTGGGCAACTGCCGGATTTACAGAGCATTACATCCAGCCAATATTCTTTGTTAAATAAGCCACTATTTTTCACTTTCTATATATATAGCTTTGGCTTCTTATCACTAAGATTTATTAACAATACAGTATTTTCACTGGTGTGCTGCCCTGATATAGCGCTAGGGACACACTTCTTCGTCTTTCCCATTGGGCTTAATTGGCAGTTGCCAAGGGGCCCAAGAATTCTAAGGGCCCACCCCAATGGGGAAGATGGAACTGCCCCGGGGAGCGGCTGTGGCGGCGGGTGGCGGTGATCCGGCCAGCGGCGGCTGGGAGATGGTAGTGCTATTTGCCAGGTAGGAGTTTGTAGCGCTATTTGCTGGGAGGGAAGCGCTGCTGATTTTGAAAAGACTGGCAGGATGCTGATTGGCTGAGCTTCCGGTCAATCAGTGTCTGGTTAGTCTTTTCAAAATCAGCAGCACTTCCCGTCCGCCAAATAGCGCTACAACAAGCTCTAAGTCCCCGCTGCCCAGATCGCCGCACCGCTGCACATAGGTGCGGGGGGTGTGTGTGTGTGGAGTTGTGTGTGTTGGAGGGGGGGGGGGGGGGGGCTCAAATGATTTTCCAATGGCCCCGCTCTAGTGTTAAGACGGCACTGACTAGGGACCCCCAATATACAGAGAAGCCCTGTCAACAGCTTAGGGCTTATTCATGCATTTACACAAATATATGTAACCAATATCTCTGAATTCTATTATCCTGTAGTGTTCAAGACTGGTTACTAATGCCATTCAGTGAGCTGGAGGGAACAATGTATTTTTTACTTACCCAGTATTACCCCTCCCTTTCATGCATCTGAGTGGTATTACTAAACTAATTGAGCACCAGCCACTATATACAGTATATGTCTTTAAATAGGCCACAACATTTGCAGAGCTCCCCTATCAGTGCAACGGGGAAGTGCAAGTATGACCACTTTTATATTTACAAAAAAAAAACCTATTCACTATATTTTATTAACAGTTTCTTATATAGCGCATACATATTACACAGCTCTTCACAGAGAATATTTGAACATTCACATCAGTCCCTGCCCCAGTGGAGCTTACAATTTATATTCCCTACCACATGTACACACACACACAAACATTCTAGGGTTCATTTTATTGGAAGCCAATTAACCTATCTGTATATTTTTGGATTATGGGAGGAAACCGGAGTACCCAGAGTAAACCCACGCAAGCACGGGGAGAATATACAAACTCCGCACAGTTAGAGCCATGGTGGGGATCGAAACCATGACCTCAGCGCTGTGAGGCAGTAATGCTAACCATTACACCATCTGTGCTATATCTTTTTTTTCCACTGATATCATCACTCTTTCAAGTAATAATAAATCAAATCACTTGTGCCCACATCCTCTGTCTTTGTCTAAAATATGCAGCTGTACTTTATCATTTTCATTTAACCTTAGATAATAACAAATACAATTTTTTATCAGCATATCCTAATATCTTTACCAAGGATTCAGTACCATTGTAATATATAATTGAAATGAATCTGTGATATAAAAAAAATAATTTCCCAGTTTCGTAGATATAATCTTGTTGAGAAGAGAGCTTGAATTTAGTGGATAGAACACGGTTTTGATGTGAATCCTTCAAACATATTTAGATGGCATTTATCATTTCAATAATTCTATTAAACGGCCTCTTCAAATGATCCTGATTAATTCAAATTGAGAGCAAACAGATTACACCAGGTCTATGACGACAAATCACACAGAACGCAGGTCTGCAGATAAACAAAATATAATGGATTTTCTAAAACCTAATTTTCTGTAACACATTCAATATTTGTCCCTTATCGGAAAAGGTATCAATCTGCTTCGGCAAACTTCAGTTGCTCTGCAGTAATGCAATTTACCAATATTTATTTATTTATTTATTTATTTACAGTTTCTTATATAGCGCAGCAGATTCCGTTGCGCTTTACAATAGTAGACAGAGATAAAACAAACTGGGTAACAACAGACAGACTTGGAGGTAGGAGGGCCCTGCTGCAAGCTTACAATCTATAGGGATATAGGAGGGAAACACAAGGACAGGCATCAGTAATACCATAGCAGTCCCACCAAGTTACAAGTGCAGAAGGGAAGCTATATAATACATAAGTGCCTCAGAGGGTTATGCGTGTAGAACTTAAATATGATAGGCTTGCCTGAAGAGGTGAGTTTTCAGGGAACGCTTGAAAGTTTGGAGGCTAGTGGAGAGTCTTATTGTGTGTGGAAGGGCATTCCATAGGATGGGAGCAGCCCGATGAAAGTCCTGTAATAGTGAATGGGAGCTAGTGATCCGTACAGAAGAGAGACGCAAATCTTGTGCAAAGCGGAGTGGTCGAGATGGGAGATATTTTCTAATAAGTAAGGAGATATATGCTGGTGCAGTATGGTTAATAGCTTTATATGCGAGTAGAAGTGTTTTATATTGAATACGCTAAGATACAGGCAACCAATAGAGGGACTGGCAGAGCGGATCAGCAGACTATGAGCATCTTGCAAAGAAGATCAACCTAGCAGCAGCATTTAAAATGGGTTGCAGTTGTGAGAGTCTGTTCTTGGGAAGAACAGTTACAGTAGGAGACTATTGCAATAATCAATGCGGCATATAATGAGTGCATGGATAAGAGATTTGGTAGTGTCTTGTGTGAGATAAGGTCGTATTTTTTATATGTTTTTTAGATGCATGTAACATGATTTGGAGACAGATTGAATGTGGGGAACAAAGGACAGTTCAGAGTCAAGGATGACCCCTAAGCAACGAGCTTGTGGGGTAGGGTAGATTGTCGATGGAGATATCAGGATGGTAACTGTTCTTAGCCGGTTGGAATATAAGTAATTCCGTTTTGGAAATATTGAGTTTGAGTTGGCGAGAAGACATCCAAGATCCAATAGCAACTAATTATGTGTAGAGTAGTAGAGTTTTACAATGATATTTCAGATGGTTAGTGGGTGCATGGTTGACCCAAAGTAAGAGCCAGTGTAAACATTGTCATCTTGTTGAGAGACTTCAGAAGTTACCCGTGTGCAGTGAAAATGGCTTTGTCCCTAGATTTGTCCTGAGCCTTTCTGTGGTCCAGAGTCTCACCCATTTTCGAACTGTTTTTCAAATCTTGGGTCAGGTTTGGGACTTTGGTGTAGAAGTGATATAAGTAAGGTAAAAAATCCTCTCGTGTGTGTAGTGTTCTCTATTCCGTTCTAACTTCCTGTCAGGCCAGAACTAGTAGACCACCACTTCCAGTCACATTTATAAGACCGTGTCTTCTATCGGTCACACTGATTTTTGGACTGGGAGAAACATGGCCAATCTCTGAGGTGTACAGTGACAATGTCATGGATACAGGATTGAGATTGGTGTGCAGGAAACCCCCACAACGTTTGCTGCCCCCTGCATATATGCCTTTACTAGGCACATAACACTGGTACAATGTGCACTGACATATGGGTAAATATATACATTTAGTCATGTGCTTTCAATGCAGGAGCAATTACAGCCAACTTGCATTCAACACTGAACAATTAGCAATCATTGAAATACATTTACAGTAAGTCATTGTTGTTATTTACATTATGTACATGGTATATTTCATGCAATGATACACACTCCCAAGAGATACTACAATTGTATACGGTTGACCAAAATGTTGATTGCGATTGATTGGTTGATCACGGACACGTGACCAGTCCATAACGGTGGGTGCAGTCTGCAGAAGCCATCCCAGCAACAGACAATAATAATTAGGCTGATTGTTATTGGCTGAGACAGTCACAAGTTCCTCCATTCCCACTGTGCTGTTGCCGGTAGTGATGGGAAATCTAGTTCATTTTTGTGACTAGTTCATTATGATCTAGTTCACTCAAAAGATTAGATCAAAAGATTAGTTAATCTAGTTCATTTAGTTCATTATTCACTCCCTGACTTAGGGCCTTATTCTGGTCGATGCGTAAATTTCCGAATTCTTTCGGATGGCGTTTTTTAGCCGTCTGCGCATGCGTGGGCAACGCTATGCACATGTGCCACGCAAGGTCTCCGTACTCGTTCTCACTAATACCGTAGAGAAAAGTGCACCGCATTCACTCGGGAAATATGGGCGTAATATGGGAGTCATTCGGAACTACACAGGGGCGTAGTTTCAAAGTGGGCTAAACTGGGCGTAAACATGGGCGTACACGAGGGAGTGCACTAATTCTGGTAGGCGTGCATTCGGACAGCACACCGACTGCAAAGGAACCAAAAAGGCAGAAAATATGCGGTCTCCATAAGCAAGTATAGCTTTGCAGACACCACTCGGTCATGCGCTAGGCATTCGAAACGCCCAATTAGTACGGGCGCACCTCAACCAATGGCCCTCATTCAGGTTCATGCGCTCGCATGCACATTCGCAAGCACTCTTATGGAAAAAACCACACGCACGCATCGGGCGAAGGCACGCCTACAGTGCTTGCGAAATCATTCGCACGCAACCATACTAAGAAGGGGGGTGGTCTATCATTGCGCGTACGTGTAACTGGTCGCACGCACCCACACATTTGCGCACGCACACTCACCTCAAGCTGCTAACGAACATGCTCTACTCCCCAAATGTTAGCAAACCAAATACTAGTATGCACATGTGTTGTGTTGTAAAGGAAGTATCTGATATCTATGTTGCATGTGAGGTGACACATGTCGACTAATGTTGACAGGAGCAACATGCTAAATATAGCAGAGTAGAAATGACAATAGTGGTGGTATGTTACATAAGGCAAATTTATAAGGGTGGGATTTGTTTGGTTTTAGCGCATTGGTTTGGTCAAAATAACTTTAGCAACAGAGGAAGTTTGTATCTGCTAACACTTGATTGCTGGTGGTATGCAATCAGAAGTTGTGCTGAGGTAATTGTCTCATGAAATCAACCATGTATTGGTGTCAATAGTGTGCAGGTGCCATTGATTTACCCATTGATTTAGCCATTTCGTGCGTGTGTTTGCTCCGTACGAATGAGCACATTACAAGGAGCAAGGTGTGCGAAACTAAAAACCTGCTTTGAGCTGGCGAAAAGTTTTGCATTGGAGGGGAACAATCCCTCTTGCACTAATGCGAAAGCACTCCCACCACTCATAGTGAACGCCCATGTGTACGCCCATGTGTACGCCCACTTTTGCTCATTATAATGGTCGCGACCATGCTAACGCCCACTGCACGCCTACTACCAATGCACTCGTTCGCACGGAGAAATCTCCGCGAAAGTTTGCTTGCGAGTATTTTTTAATTACATTGCACATGCGCAGTGCGCTAGCTGCACATGCGCAATGGGGGTAGCAGGGTGAAACGTGCGAATTCGCATGCGTACGCGCCAATGTGAATAAGGGCCAATGTCAGCTGAACACAATACAATCCACTCCTCTACTCATTACTCATTAATTACACTCTTGTCATTGCTTCAATTGGAACCATTGCAGCTTAAATGGACCATTACAAAACACACAAATATATGCTCAAAGCACGGCTGCTTTTTTTACACACATTTACATTGCAAGCAATGGTCAGAACTTGCTATCACTAATATAAATATACATGTCACTTTTACATTCACCAATAACAGCACACATTTGGGGATAAAAATAAAAAATTATTACATTTAGGGAAAACATAAAATTTAAAGAGCATGTTATTTGGCACATGCCAAAAATTAAAGGTACCATAACAGGAATTTCACAAACAAACAAAAAAGTAAAAATTTTTTTATTATTTTCATACATAGCCACAGCAGAATCATTAGGAACACATCAGGTGGCTTCACAACAAAAGTATAGCACCAACACTTCAAGTACAGCAGACAGTAACGGTAGCCGAAAGAGGGCAACAGGGGAACCAAACAAAACATTTGAACCGAGGGCAAATGTGGGTACCCTGTGCATGGGATTAGGTTGCACACATGAAGCTGAAACACACAGCTAAATGAAAGATTTGGAAAGACATAAGGGTGGAGATTAATGCGGAGACAAGTTCATTTTCTGGCACGTTTGGCCCTGGTAGGGTCCTTGCCACGTGCAGCAGCTCCTCGGCCATGGCCACGTTGGGATGGTGGGGCAGGTGGAGCAGATGCTGTGGAAGGGGGGGGATGGTATTCCCCTTCTGTCAGCAGGGAGTGCTGGTGTAGGGAATGCACCAGAAATGGCTGACAATAGGGCCCTATTGGTGGTAAGTAGCTCCGCCACAAGCTCGTTATGGCGGAGGAGGAGGTCATTTTGGCGCAGGGCTTGCTCTGCCAACAGCTGCAGGCTGCCAGCTATGGACTGCTGGGTGGCAGCCATGGCCTGCTGGGTGGCAGCGATGGTCTGCTGGGTGCTGGCAATACCCTGCATGACCTCCTCGGTCCTACGCAGCCGCTCTGATGTTAAGTCTCCCTGCTGGCGAATCTGCCCAAGCATCTGCACCCACCTGTCCAAATCCTGTGTGGCCGTTGGCTCCTGCTGCTGCACATGGCTGGCACGTGTGCCAGGTGGCACTGACTCCTCCGCCTCCTCAAGAGTTTCACTGCCGCACGGTGGGGATGATGCTGAAAGAGAAACTTACAATTACAACACATTCCGATAAAATTAGTACAAACTACTTATGCCATGCAAACAAATTACCTTCTAAATCAGCCGCAAACACTTCCACTGGGGCCTCACTATCCATGTTGCTCACCCCCCGGACCTCCTCAATTGCAATGCAGGCCTCTGCCATTTCCTCCAGGGGGGTGAGCTTCAGGCGGCCTGGCATTGGGCCAGCCCCAGAGGTGTGGCTGTGTTCCCACCGTTTGGTCAGTTTCTTCTTGAGGTTTGTTTTGAAGTCATGCCACCTACAACCAAAGTTTACATATTATTACATGTCACCCCTGACGTTTGATGTAGCACGCACTGTAATCTGCTACCGATTTCAACGTGTGCTTCATTCAACATAACTTAATTATGTTAAACTATAAAACCAACACTTAGAATAAACATTCACACTCACCCTACAATAAATATAGAATAAGTGACATGGCAATTATGTCTGTTGCTCCTAACAACGTGACCGACCATTAACCAACTCCATCTAACATCTAATAAAAACATTACTGGTCTTGTTCTGCTCAAATGTAACACACTCGAACTTGCCTCTTTTTCACGTGCTCTGCCTCACGAACTTGTGGAGGTACCGCATTAATCTCCACAGTTATGTCCTCCCAAATCTTCCATCTCCTTGTGTGTGTCAACCTCTCCTGTGGACACTCTATCCAATCCTGTGCACGGGGTACCAGTATGGCAAGCTCCTGCGGTTCGAATGCCATGTTTCTGCTGGTTGGTTCCTCTGTTGGCCTCTTTCGGCCACGGCCACGGCCACGGCCACCAGTCGCTGAACTTGAAGTGCTGGCCAGGCTACTCTCTTGGAAAGCCACCTGCTGTGTTCCCAATGATTCTGCTGAGGCAGAAGATGGCCCAGCTGTAGGTTGGGCAGCTGTAGATTGGCCAGCTGCCTGCTCACCTCCCAATGTCTAGTCTCTGGCAAGGGCCACATTGGAGGTGATTGGGTCCAGGCGAGCTAGGAGGTGCTGATGCTCCTGTTCTCCCTCTGATTGAGAAGCAGACATGTTTGCAGCACAAAGTTGTATTTTGTGCACACCTATATATACACATTGATGTAATAGGCGTACATCAGCTCCACCCTGCGTTCTGTACGGCTACGTACACCGTGCAGTGCTTAGGCCACGCCCATACCAGCGTACAAACAAATGTACAAAACCAGGCATACTTTCCAAGTCTGATTTTGTACTCATTGCCAGATTTGAACACCAATAAACACCTACAACTTTGGCCAGACATAAAATCTATATGTGAATGTTCATTTGTACTGTGCACTTGTTTGGTATGTACAACAAATGACACTAACCCATTCCATATGTTAATCCAGTCCACAACTCATGCATTAGTAATCACTGCTTGCCTATAAATACTGCCTTGATGCTAGGTACATAAATGGCACCATGGGAATGGGAAAAGGTATAGCACTATTTTGTATGTTAGTGGTGTATTGCTTTCTGAACAATAAGGCTGACTAATGTAGTACCTTGTACAGATATGTGTAACTGTATATTGTGGCACACTATTTCACCTGTTGTTTTCTGCTATGTTTGGTGATTATATTGGTTTTCAAACTTCTTTCACCCTGTCTGTTTTGAATATACTAAGTACTGCCAAGGTTAGCTCAGCGATGCCAACCTACAGGAAGGGTGACATTCTATGGGATGAGATAAATGCGCATGTTTTTTGTGCGCACCACATCGCCGCAAATCGCACTTTTTCAAATCGTTCTTTTCAGGCAAAATTCGCATATTTAATGTGATGCGCATTGGAGCCTGAAAAGTGCGAAGTGGTGCGATTTGCGGCAAATTGGTGCGCTGTCTTTAGTCCTGAAAATGTGCGATTTTCATGTCTGAAAATCGCACGTTTGCAGGAAAGCGCAAAGTTAAAAAAAAAAAACGCGCGCGGGGTCCCCCGCCCGAGCATAACCAGCCCCGGACTCATTGAGCCGGTGCTGGTGACATAAAATCAGGGTCCCCGACAAATCGGGGTCCCCTTGATTTCATGAAACCAGCACCAGGCTCCAGGTCCGGCGCTGGTTCCCAAAATACGGGGGACAAAATGACTAGGGGTCCCCCGTATTTTAAGAACCAGCACCGGACCCAACCAGCCAGCAGGGTAATGCCACAGCCGGGGGACACTTATTATATAAGGTCCCGAGGCCAAAGCATTAACCCCCTGGCTGGTCAGCATGGGCAGGGGTCCTGGGGAAGTGGGGACCCCCCAATGAAGGGGTCCCCCCCCTTCAGGACTTACCAGCCCATGCTGATAGTCCGGGGCTGTCCCCGATGCCCCTGGGCGGTGGGCATCGGGCTGATGAATTGTGTAAAAAAAAGAAGTAAAACTATTGTTTTCTACTGGCGAACTATGAGTCCCAGCAAGCCTACCCCGCATGCTGGGACTTGGAGAACCACAAGTCCCAGCATGCGGGGCATTAAAGGGCCCGCTGGCACTTGTAGTTCTGCAGTACAAAAAATAGTTAAAGAAAACACACTGACACCCTGAAAAATAAAAGTTTAATACACACAGAACACACACACACTGATACTTACCTACCTTGAGCCCGTAGATCGGTCCCTGGATCCTGGGTCCGGGCTCCGGGGCTCCAGGGCAGAAGAGTCCAGTTCCGGGGCCTTGGTCCTGGTTCCGGGGCTGGTCCTGGGGTTCCGGGGCTCCTGTCCTGAAGAATCCAGGGTCCGGGATCCGAGGTAGTCCCCAGGGGTACCTAAGGAGGGAAATCCTACTCACCTGATCCCCGGCGACGACCTCGGCATCCTCTCCGGCTGAAGCGCTGCTCCCATCTGGTACCCGGCTTACAGGACTTCACCGGCGCAGAGATGTTTCTTCCTCGGCGTCTCTGGACAGAATGATTTCTGGCCAATCAGGAGCCGAGAAAGTCGGCTCCTGATTGGCCAGAAATCATTCTGACTGGAGACGCCGAGGAAGGAACATCTCTGCTCTAGATGCGCAGAGATGTTTCTTCCTCGGCGTCTGTATTCAGAATGATTTCTGGCCAATCAGGAGCCGACTTTCTCGGCTCCTGATTGGCCAGAAATCATTCTGTCCAGAGACGCCGAGGAAGAAACATCTCTGCGCCAGTGAAGTCCTGTAAGCCGGGTACCAGATGGGAGCAGCGCTTCAGCCGGAGAGGATGCCGAGGTCGTCGCCGGGGACCAGGTGAGTAGGATTTCCCTCCTTAGGTACCCCTGGGGACTACCTCGGATCCCGGACCCCGGATTCTTCAGGACAGGAGCCCCGGAACCCCAGGACCAGCCCCGGAACCAGGACCAAGGCCCCAGAACCGGACTCTTCTGCCCTGGAGCCCCGGAGCCCGGACCCAGGATCCAGGGACCGACCTACGGGCTCAAGGTAGGTAAGTATCAGTGTGTGTGTGTTCTGTGTGTATTAAACTTTTATTTTTCAGGATGTCAGTGTGTTTTCTTTATTTATTTTTTGTACTGCAGAACCAGCGGGCCCTTTAATGCCCCGCATGCGGGGACTTGTGGTTCTCCAAGTCCCAGCATGCAGGGTAGGCTTGCTGGGACTCATAGTTCGCCAGTAGAAAACAATAGTTTTACTTCTTTTTTTTACACAATTCATCAGCCCGATGCCCACCGCCCAGGGGCATCGGGGACAGCCTCGGACTATCAGGATGGGCTGGTAAGTCCTGGAGGGGGGGGGACCCCTTCATTGGGGGGGTCCCCACTTCCCCAGGACCCCTGCCCATGCTGACCAGCCAGGGGGTTAATGCTTTGGCCGCGGGACCTTATATAATAAGTGTCCCCCGGCTGTGGCATTACCCTGCTGGCTGGTTGGGTCCGGTGCTGGTTCTTAAAATACGGGGGACCCCTAGTCATTTTGTCCCCCGTATTTTGTGAACCAGCGCCGGACCTGGAGCCTGGTGCTGGTTTCATGAAATCAAGGGGACTCCGATTTGTCGGGGACCCTGATTTTATGTCACCAGCACCGGCTCAATGAGCCCGGGGCTGGTTATGCTCGGGCGGGGGACCCCGCGCTCGGTTTTTTTTTATTTTAACCGTTTTTTTTTTTTAACACCAGAATCCTGCACAGAACATTGCGATCTGTGCAGGGTTCTGGCTCATTCGCCAAACAGACCCTGGTCTGAAATAAGTGCGATAATTAGACACCTAAAAATTGCGATGTGCAAATGCGCATAGCATTAAATAAGCGCGTTGTATAGTTTTCTGTACGAAAACATCTGGATGCGATAAAAATGCGAATTAATGTCGCACTTTTGGTCCGCATGCCTTAACGCACATAATATGCGATTTCAGTCCCTTAGCGCATCCCATTAAATTTGCGATTTTAAGGAAAAATGCGATATCGCCATTTTGCTGTCTAATTAACGCAAAAAAAGGCAAATCGCATTCCAGAGAATGTCACCCTAAGTGTTGTTTTGCCATTCGATGATTTAGCCATTTGTTGTGGCGCATACACGCTGTTAATGTAAAAATGATCAATAAAGTTATTAACAAATTTCACTGTGAACAACCAATTACAGGACATGATTGCTTGTATTGCGCCATTGCTAAGATGGTGGCCTATGGGAGAGCAGCCCCATTCTCGCCTGCGGAGCTTAGGGCACTGGTCTCCGTTATGGAGAGTAGGCTGGGCCGTACGGGCCCTTTTATAAGCAATAGGCAGAAGCGCAGTGCTTATGCCGCGGCCCGCCGACGAATATTCGCCCGCACCCAGGTGCGGAGGACCATCGCCCAGCTGGAGAGGCGATGGTCAGACCTCCGGAGGCGACAGCCAGAATTGCTCCAGCAAATAAGGGGCAGGATAGCTCAATGTGAGTGTTTACACAATAAATGCACATTTTTAAATGATTGCTTAGACCATGTCTGAGCTTAGCACTGTCACCTGTGGTAGCTACCATGTACTGCCTCCTGTGTATTGCATGAGAGCTGAATAACATGGCTGCTGCAGAAGCACCTACACAGGTCCCAGCAGAAGATTTAGCACAGCAGTATGCTCAGGACCCAGAACCAGAAGCATCAGCAAGTGTTTGGACATCAGGACTAATAGATTTATCGGGTCCTGTCCCGCTGTCCCACCCGCTGCAGGCATTGTCCCGCTGCGGGGGGTGGCAGTTGGGAGACCCCCCAATCTAATAGAATAGACGCTGTGCGCATGCGCACAGCGTCTATTCTCGTATGAAAATGAGGTTGTGGCTAATTAGCATAAGCCGCGCCCTCATTTGCATACGTCCCGCCCCCTTTTCGGGCGCTCGCGCGATTTCCCCAACACAGAAGTTGGGAGGTATGGAATATTAATAGAATCACAGAAAGGTGAGCAACATGAGCACACATGCTCACTCACAGACACACCACACATAGACTTTGGCTAGGCAGTGCAGATTTTTCCTTTATTAGATCTGTATTTGCTGGGCTTTGTTGTACTTTTAACTTTAGATACAGGAAGGAAAGATCCAGTAAATGAGCCTTGGAGCTGCTGGGCTCTGTCTGTGTTACACCTCCCACTTGCTTTACTTCCTGGTGAACTAAATGAACTAATCTTTGCCAGAGCAGTGATCTGAACGATTTAGTTCACTTTGACCATTAGTTCATTTCGAACTAATCATTCATGAACTACCCATCATTAGTTGCCGAAGAGCGGAGTTGATGGGTGGCATGGGGCACAGCAGCCGGCTAGGTGGGGAAGAGGCAGTGTGACCAACAGAGGGACCACCTCACCAACCAAGACATGGCAATAACAACAGCCACCCACCACACTGCTGCTGGGCCGTCCATGGCATTGTGTTATTTCAGACAAGACTGTCCCCTACGCGGTGAAGCCACAACCGCTTTTGGTTACACCAAGCCGCCATTTTTGGGGAAACGCCTACAATGCACCCTTATGTTCCGTCCAGGAAGATTTCAAGAACTTTACAGTTTTCAAAGTAGATCATCCACTTCAAAAGTCTGACCACCCCTGGTATGAGTAGACGTCAAAGTGTGTATTCACCACCTGCAGGGAACAGTATGTACTAAAGAAGAAGAAAATGAATAAGTAACTGCAGGCAGCCAACACAGGACAGACATTTGTAAGAAATATAATGAAGATGGTCACAGCCTAGGAGATCATCAATAATACATACATTACATGAGGACATTGCTGTCATTTATTATTCAGTGTTTGATAGTTTATTCCAACTTGATACTGACCTTTTTTGTTTTATCAGCTTTACTCTTTTTAAAAAATGGCCCCCCCAAAAAAATGAAAGGTTAAAATATGTGTTGTTATAACATTTTACAAAGATGTGATTGAAGTGAGGTTATAAGGAGCAGGAGTGTATCTAAAATAGCCAGAAATATCCATATAGGCCAAAACAAGGAAACTCAGAAATGTCACAGTATGGCTGATCTACCATTGTATATTTATATTTGATTACTATAGCAATAAGACAAGACTGATAATAACAAATTAATATATTTTAATTTAATAAAATCTCAGTTTCTTTAATAGGTATCAATCATATAAAAGAACATACAGATGGCGCCATGTTCAGCTGAACGGATTCCGGCACACCATTCAGTGAGCCACGGTGTGAATTATACGCGTCTGCCTGTGAGATGCTTGAGCGTCCCATTCGCTGCATTGGACGCGTGCGCATGTCAGATGCTCCCGCATCCCTGTCCTGGCAAGCAACCCGCCGAGGCAGGTCACCTTGGCGTGCTGGCTTAACAAATAACCGTGGCCCCATCTCTATAAATCCTTGATGCATCAATAAATCAACATAAATGTATATATTTGTATATGTAATATGTAAGAGATGAATCAATAAAAAAAAAAAAGATATCCCAATAAAAGAAAAAGATAAAAAAATGTAATATCATAGAACACACGAGCTTCCATGTCAAAGAATAGTTCATACCGTGCACATTCTTCCCGTAAAAGAGCATAGTGAGCATGTAAGCCGCTGCCGTCCAGCTGCCCTCGGCAAGTGGTGTGACGCGGCTGGTTAGTAGCAGACTCCTCAGGCAAATGCTGATGGTAACGACGATGAGCGAGTCCTCAGCACCACATCAATTGCTGCCATCCAGCAGCCTTCAGCAAGCTGCATGACGCAGCTGGTTAATAACAGACTCCTCAGGTAGAAGATGATGGCAACAGAGGTAAGCAAGCCTTCGGCTGCCTGTTGTAGTTTATGATCCACAGGTGAATGCAAGGCTGCCATTTTGGGAATTTTGGGGTCCGGAACTCATTTCCAGTCCAGGCCCAGCCCCCCACCCCCCCCCCTTTTCACTTGACTTACCGTAACACGGCGTCTGCTCCCCCATCTCCTCTTCTGCTGTACTGCAACCCGGAGGTCCCAGAGCGCAGGCTTCTTCAACTCAGGATACCGGCGGTCAATTAAAATGCAGCACCGGCTAGCGAGCCAATCAGAGCTCGCATACCGGCAGCCACTCTGATTGGCTACCGGTACGCAAGCTCTGATCGGCTCAAAAGCCGGTGCAGCATTTTAATTGGACGTCAGCGTCCTGGGTTGAATTAGCCTGCGCTCCGCGACCTGATTTTTTTAGCTCGCTGAGCATAGCGGAGGCAGTCGGGGGGGGGGGGGGTAGTTGTGGTGGGCAATATTAGCTGCTCGGGCCCTTCCAGAGGGCAGCGCCCGGGACAGATGTACCCGCAGAACCTCCCATTTGCTGGCCCTGGGTGTATGTTCAACAGTGGGTGGTCCAGTATTGTAAGCTTGCAGTGGGGCCCTCCTACCTCCATGTCTGTCTGTTGTTACACAGCTTGTTCACTGTCTACAATTGCACAACGGAATCTGCTGCACTAAACAATACACTTTAAATATATATCATCCAACTGACGCATTTCGCTCCAGCATTGGAGCCTTATCAAAGAGACTCTTGATGTGCACAAACTTGGAACCAGCTTCTGGCAACTTAAAGCCAGAACAAATCACAGGAGACTCAGAACAGGCACCTGGAAGAGCAACCAATGGGAGACTGAATGCACAGTGGAGGTCACCTGCTAAGACATAAAATGGAAGGAGTGACCCTACAGGAGTGAGCATGATGGTTGTAGGTGGAGGATACCATGGACAGGGCCATGGACACTTCCACTGCTATCAGGAAAGACTGTAGTTGGAGCACAAGGTAATGAGACCAAGTTTAGGAACCTCTGGCCTGGCTGGCCTAAGAAAGGGTATTTCTAGTAAAGTACAGCATAGGATCACTGTTGTTCATGGGTGCCGGACGGCTCCCCGACAGTCATTCCGACAGTCATTACGCCGACGTCGAAATCCCGACTGCTCCCTCGTGAGGGTCCACGACCCCCATAGAGGGAGAATAAAATAGGTGGAGAGCGCAGCGAGCCCGCAAGGGGCTTCATTGCACTCCCCCCCGCTGTGCAGTTGGGATTCCGACATCGGAGAAATGACTGTCGGAATCCCGACTGTCGGTGTGTCATACCACACCCGTTGTTCATAGCTTTGTAGTGTAATGCAAGGGTTAGAGGAGCCTAGAAGGAAGGTATTGTAGAATACAGAAAACGGTGTGTTTGGGACTAGGTTTACACACCATGGATATGAGAAGGTCTGTGGGCACGTCCTTAACCCGAATAGGGGAGCGACTTCATTGGAAGGGGCATAGCCTACCAGAAGCCCTCATTTACATTACTGCAGGGCTTTACCAACGTTCTCAGTGTGCTAGGCTGCCCCACTGCCTGCACAGCCATCTCCCCATCAGTGACAGGAGCTGGGCATTGCACAATGATGTCACAGTGCAGCACCTGCTTCGCGGGTACTAAGGGCCTGATTCAGACCTGCTCGCTAAGCTGCTTATATTCACTGCCTAGCAGCAAGTGAACGCCTCCCCACCGAACACACGCCCCCTGGCGAGCAAATCCTCGCTCTAGCATTCAAGCGGATGTGTACGCTTCACCATCCGCTCGCATGCGGACGCACGGAGGATAAATCATTCGATGGTTGCTCACCATCGAATAATTTCTCCAGCCTTCGCTCTGAAAATTAAGTCTGTACTTACCTTTCAGATGCCCGCTATCCGCCGAATTGCTGAGATTGGTGCTCTGTTGAAGATGGGATGTTGCATATAGCAACCAATCAGATTCTGGACCAGATGCACTAAGCTTCAAAAGTGATCAAATGGAGGGTGATAAACAGCCAGCCAATCAGCTCCTATCTGCCATGTCACAGACTGTGTTTGAATAATGTCAGGCAGGAGCTGATTGGTTGGTTGTTTATCACTCTCCATTTTATCACTTTTGAAGCTTAGTCCATCTGGTCCTCTATCTATTGTCATCTAGAAGGTTCTAAATAAATAATAGAAAAATCTGATTGGTTGCTAAGGGCAACATCCCATCTTCAATCTTAGTAAATTTACCCCTCTGAATATTTTCGCTCATCATATTTGAAACTCTCTGAAAAGTTTTGGTGTAAACATACATTCACAATTTCCTGGGAATTTCGATTCCAAAAAGTATATCCAAAACTGTGACCAGAGGCGCGTGGGAACTCTCATGTGGAAAATAATTGATACAGTCGTAGAATAATTGATATTAAAGCCAGTGCCAAAGGCATTATTTACATAGGGTCACATTAATTAGATATCACTTGCAATTTAGGCCTTTCCATCAGAATATCTGACATTTCCATGTATTCAGGAGGGCAGCTTTGATAACCCCATTAATCTCTGTTTGCACATGAGAGAGGTGTCACCTGTCAGCGAGGAACAGCTGGTGCGAGACAGCTACTGCTCAATCACTGCCTTGTATACTGAATCATTGCTCTATAATACAGTGTGTTTATCTTCTCCTGCAGTGAGAGTGGTGTCATTAAATCCATCATTATTGTTTCGCTAGAAATAATACAACAATGGTGAAATGGCTACAACTAATGCTGAGCACACACAGGACGATTCCCATGGCTGCCAATATAGTTAGCTATATCGGAATGATATTGAACTGGCCAATATCGTGAATAATATTGGTCAGTGATGTCACACACACACCCCGCCTGCACTCCTTTCATGCCAACACTAATGTCAGATTGTCAGATTGAGCTGCATATACAGACAAGAGGGGGGTTGTTTAACAATCCATGTCCTTAAAAAAAGGCACAGAAAATGGTCAAAGCTTCCCTGGCAGCAGCACATCCCTGCCTCCTTGACAACTGCAAATCCTTGCCTCACTGATAGCAGCACACCCCTGTCTCACTGACAGCAGAACATCCCTGCCTCCTTGACAACTGCAAATCCTTGCCTCACTGATAGCAGCACACCCCTGTCTCACTGACAGCAGAACATCCCTGCCTCCTTGACAACTGCAAATCCTTGCCTCACTGATAGCAGCACACCCCTGTCTCACTGATAGCAGCACACCCCTGTATCACTGACAGTAGCCCACCCCTGTCTCACTGACCGCAGCCCATCCCCACCTCACTGACAGCAGCGCATCCCTGCCTCGCTGGCAGCAGTGCATCCCTGTCTCCTTGACAACTGCAAATCCTTGCCTCACTGACAGCCGTGCATCCTTGTCTCACTGGCAGCAGCACATTTCTGCTTCACTGACAGAAGCATACCCCTGTCTCAATGACAGCAGCACATCCCCTGCCTCACTGACAGCAGTACATCCCGGCTTTACCATCAGCAGCATATCCTTGCCTCGCTGGCAGAAGCACATCCCCTGCCTAGTTAGCAGCAGCAAATCCCTGTCTCACTGGTAGCAGCACATCCCTGTCTCACTGAGAACAGCACATCACAGCCTCACTGACACTAGAACATCACTGACTCACTGACAGCAGCACATCCCTACATCAATGACAGCAGTTAATCTGTGCCTCACTGACAGCAGTTCATCCTTGCCTCATTGACAGCAGCACATACCTGTCTTATTGAGAACAGCACATCACAGCCTCACTGACACTAGCACATCACTGGATCACTGACAGCAGCACATCTCTGCCTCAATAACAGCAGTTAATCCGTGCCTCACTGAAAGCAGTTCATCCGTGACAGCAGCACATCCCTGTCTCAATGACAGCAGCACATCCCTGCCTCAATGATAGCAGTTAATCCGTGCCTCATTGACAGCAGCACAAAACCACGCCTCATTCACAGCAGCACATCACTGTCTCATTGACAGCAGCACATCCCTGTCTCAATGAGAACAGCACATAAACAGCCTCACTGACACTAGCACATCACTGTCTCACTGACAGCAGCACATCCCTGCCTCAATGATAGCAGTTAATCCGTGCCTCATTGACAGCAGCACAAAACCCCGCCTCATTGACAGCAGCACATCACTGTCTCATTGACAGCAGCACATCCCTGTCTCAATGAGAACAGCACATCTAAGCCTCACTGAAAGAAATACAAATTTCTGACAGATTTTTAACAGTTCTCTCATACTGTTAGAATATTTTATCTATTTTTCCCTATTTTGTCACAACAAGGGTCATTATATAAGATACATATACTATACCATTCTGTGTGCTGTTATGCTTTGATACAAGGAAGACAAATGTTGCCAGGCAACAAAACCGGGCGCTGGCTAGGGGTGCGTGTGCGAAGCAGCTACTAAAAGGGGTGAGTAGTCCCTTAAAAAGATATGTAAAAGCAAAAGAAAAGTAGTGCTGGTACACCAATGAACATTCACAATATTTAATATCAAAATCAAAGCATGTAAAACACTGTTAATAAGACAGCAGGATCCGTTCCTATGTATGCCACCACTGTTAATGACTGACTCCAATAATGTCCAAAGGAAAACACATGGTAGGTACCAATTGGTGGTATGATGATAGTGGGTGGAATTTGATAGTTACCACAGTTGAATCACCAGGAGGAATTGTTCCATTTGGAATGCATAACAGCAGTGTCTCTCCAAAATGGGTGAAGGCACCAGAATCCAGTGGTGTGGAGTGAATGGAGTGCGCGGTTGTAGCGCTGGGGGTGGCTGGTCCGGATCCAGGGGAAATAAAGTGCTGGGGGCAATGTCCAGGGCTTTCTGTTCCTGTTATGCATTCCGAATGGAACAATTCCTCCTGGTGATTCAACTGTGGTAACTATCAAATTCCTCCCACTATCATCATACCACCAATTGGTACCTACCATGTGTTTTCCTTTGGACATTATTGGAGTCAGTCATTAACAGTGTTGGCATACATAGGAATGGATCCTGCTGTCTTATTAACAGTGTTTTACATGTTTTGATTTTTATTTTGATATTAAATATTGTGAATGATCATTGGTGTACCAGCGCCACTTTTCTTTTCCTTTTACATGCTTTGATACAAGCATGGCTTGGGTGGTATATCATAGTGTGACCACACACCCAAAAGTAGTACAAGTATATCTGTTAAATTATAAACATATGTGTCCAAACAATGGGCTTAATTCAGACCTGCCACTTCCAACACCCGTCTCGCTCACGAGCCTCCCCGGCAGCCGTGGACAACTTCCGGCCACTTCCGGTCCCGCCAGCGAGCGGCACGGCCAGTCAGACACACTCCAAGCAGGCAAAGAACATCCAGCCACAGTGTAATGCTGTGTACACACGGTGAGATGCCCTTGCTATTCGACTTAAGATGCGAGTGCTATACAATCTTTGCTAACTCTGTACTATTTACATACAATTCATGCTATCAACATTCCTGCCCTGTCTATCTGGGTTTCGATTTGTGCTGTCACGGGAGTGACATCGGGATCGCAAGGTAAAAAACCTGTGCGATCTGCATACGATCTGCTTTGCGATTTTGTCTATATAGTCAAAATCTCATGCTGATGTGTACACAACATAAGTCTCTCCGGGTAGCTGCCCAAATTTCCTGCGGCTATCACGTGCAAGAGGAGAGTGAAGATCGCGGACATCAGCGTGCACTTTATAAGATGGCATAGCTCCAATCCTCCACAGTTAGTGCAACTTAGGGAGAGTGGGGGTAAGGAATACTGGCACCTCCAATTTTAAAACAATATTTTTATATTAATCTTTCAAAACATCCCCAAAAGGGTGTAAACATTATCCTAACCAATATTTTCAATGACAGGTACCACTCTTTTCTTATTTCATTGCATATATCTAATTTTTTCATTTATATATTATTTACATATTCCATAGCGCTCTTTTTCTACAGTAGAACGTTTCTCAAATAATTAGAGCAGCATATTTGTTCTTAAAATGGGCAAAACCATGGTGCACTGCAGATGGGGCAAATGTAACATGTACAGAGGATTTAGATTTGGGTGAGGCATATTGTTTCTGTGCAGGGTAAATACTGGCTGCTTTGGTTTCACACTACAAATTAGATTTATGTTTGAACACACCCCACCCAAATCTAACTCTCTCTGCACATTACATTTGCCTCACTTGCAGTGCAGCATGATTTTGCCCATTTTGAGAACAAATTTTCACTGCGATCATGTCTGAATTAGGCCCAATATGTAAAGACCCTTACTAGCTACACCTCATATACGCGTTCCATGATGCACTGAGATGCTGGAGAGTGTAATACTACTTTATGTCCACCAGATGTCGTTTTTCCTAAACATTATTGCTCTTCCATCCAATAACCAAAGTGCTCCTGTGGCACTGTCCACTGATTGGCTGAGAGAACTGTGTGGGTAGTGTAATTCAGAATGCTGTCGTTCTGGCTGTCCCATATTTATTTATTTTTATTATTATTGTTATTATGATCACATTTTATTTATAGGGCACCACACGGGATTCGCAGCTCCATACACATATCTAGCCATTATACTTTGGTTACTGAAGTTGTAAAAGACCACTCAGCTACACAGCCAGGAAGGGCTAAAAGAAGAACTACTGTACATTTATTTTTAAAGTCCCTGGTTCTAACAGAGGTACCAGCCCTGAGCTCACCATTTACTATTCACATCCTTGCTAAAGATTTTCATCTACACTACTCCAGTTTTAATTTTATTTATCTTTCGAAAATAATTAGGTGCTAATAGACAATAACATTAACATTGAAAACTGGATAGTTCAGAAAACATAAAAAATAAAAATAAACATACCGGTGGAGCACCTCTGATCCTTGGCCGGGGATCGCCAGCAGGGTCTCCGCTGGTGATCGCCGGCGCAGAGGCACCCCATCTGACTGGGACATACGTGCGTCTCACACGCACGCGCGCAGTGGCGTAACTATGAATTGGGCGCCCCCCGCCATTAATGGGGAGCGCCCCCCGCCGCACCCCCCGCCCGCAGCCTTACCTGTCTTGCTGGTCCCGTCCCGGCTCCCTTACTGGCTTCATTCTTCTGCTAGTGAGACGGACCAACACAAAATGTCCGCCCCCATACAGCAGACAGTTTCAGAGAGCTATATGGGGAGGAGATTTTATTGTGATCCGTCTCACTAGCAGAAGAATGAAGCCAGCAAGGGAGCCGGGACGGGACCAGCAAGACAGGTAAGGCTGCGGGTGTCAGATGGGCGGCAGATGGGCAGACGGGAGGGGGCTAACTATAGCACCACAGCCCCCCGGCGCCCACACATGCACAGCGCCCCGCCGCGGCCACGTGGGCTGCGGTGCTATAGTTACGCCTCTGCACGCGCGTCCCAGTTTCCGGACACTGCCGCTGCGGGTCCCTGTCCATCTCCACTTCAGGGTGACGGGCAGGGATAGGGGGGACAGTGGTGCGGTGAGGGGGAGGTGGTGGGCGGCAGAGAAAGCTCCGTAGCCACGGGGAATGCGCGAGCGTCTCGTGCGCATGCGCCCCTGGCGAGAGCCGGCCGCTGGCGGGGGCTGGCGATAGAATCGCTAGCCCCTGCAAGGAAGAGGCTGGCTCAATCTGTATGCATACCATAGATGAGTAGATCCAACAAAAATCGATCATCCGGACAGAAACAGCTACAAAAGAGGCCACTGCGCACCTCAAGGACAACAAAGCGTCCTGGAAAGGGAAGAACGCTGCCTGAAGACCTGGAAAATAGAATTCAGATCAAAAAGCTTCCATGGATCCAAATAGTTTATAATTGGTAAAATACAGGTTGAGTATCCCGTATCCGAGTATCCGTTATCCGAATTATTCCGAAAACCAAACATTCCAGAAAGTGTATAAAAAATATTTTTTTTGCTAAAAACTCACTGGGGACATTTGTAACAGTAGTACTGAGGACATACTATGTAACTGGCACTATATATGTGCAAGGCAATGACTGCTTGGCATTCAAATTCAATATCTGAGATAGTACACACATTTTGTTTCATGTTTTGAAACCTTGTTTTTTGAACAAATAAAATATATTTGTGTGTATTTTATGTGGTAATAAAATATATTTGTGTGTATTTTATGCGTTTATACAGCATACATGCAAGATACTTCAAAATACATAATTGAAATATTAAAATATTCCGAAATACGGAATAATCCCTTATCCAAAATTCTCCTGGTCCCGAGCATTTTGGATACGGGATACTCAACCTGTACATTATAAAAGAATGACATCAAATGCAAGTTATGCAACCAGACTATATGGCAATTATTACTTTGTATGGAAACAGCTGTCTGCAGAGAAAATGAAATATGAATAAATACTTTACCAGTGGACTAACCTTAATTATATGACTGCTGATATAACATGTTGCTGTAAGGGATCACCCAAAATAACAAATGTCAAGAGAAAAAGAAGAATCAATAAGATTGCAGAATGTTAGTAAAAAATGTATTTTCATTAATGATAAAATACTTACCCCAGGCTAATCTGCTAACAAGTGATTTTTTTATATTTAGATATAGTAAATACCATTTTTACAGAGTTTTATGAATTGATTGTTGTGAGGGCCACTGTAACAACATTGTAGGCCCTAGGTAAAGCAATGTGCAACGGCCCCTAGCAACCCATTCCCATTCACAGTAACCAATCAAAGACATATCATAACTTACCCCTCCTGCTGCCCGTGCTGTCTCTCCATATGCTTCCATACAGGGAATAGCTTCCAGCCAACCAACCATCAGCACGGTGATAGCCATTCACCATCCAGTTCCATCTGGGACCTTCTAGTCCAAACTGGTGTAGAATGATGGATTCTGACTGGTGGATAGCTCTAGCTATTCACCAATCAGCATGCTGACTTCCATTCACTAATTGGCTTCTGACTGGGAGATGACATGGTCAATGCATTGACCATGTAGTCACCACCCGCCCTGTTCAAAGGTCCCTAGAAAGGTAGGGCAACTGCCTACTGTACCTATATATTAAGATAGCCCTGCTTGTCGATACAGTAAGAAATGCCAGGGCCATTACGATGACATACTGTAGGATCTGATTGAGAATTGTAGACAAACCCAGTGATTTGCGAACAAATCTGATATTGAGAGCTCTGTGCATGTGTAGATGCCACACTGCACATGTGCAGGTCTCCCCCAGTGAGAATGAATACAGTGCTCCCAAGATGCAGTGGGATGGGGGTGACAATGGGGCCCTCAGATCTTGTGTCTTCTGATGCAGCTGTTCAGGGCCCTGCAGCGTGAAAACACCAGCCAGCTTGTGTAGCCTAATGATCGTGTATGTGTCCGATGTTGCTGCAGAAGATCCTGTGGATGTTGCAGGGGAACACAACATGAGGTGTTGATTTGCACAAGACTCCTCTGGCATTAGCATACATTCACAGCAGCTGCTACTGCACTGCGTCCTCCCTGAATCAGCCCCATACCTGTAATTATACAAACCATACATGAAACGGTGAGGGATTATAAGCAGGGGAGGATCCAGGGGAGTGGGGACAGTTCACAATTCAAATAGGGGAGGCCCAGCAACTGACACTAACTGACTCACTGGCATTTAGTGTTCCTTTCCTATTTTAATTTTGGACTGTGCTGCATCTCCAGTTTTGGTGCCGCCACTGATATAAGGGTAAACATGCTGGCATTTCAGTGTCCCCATAAAGATTGTCACCATCATGACCATGGACAATCTAACATCATCCCGCTATTAAATATCCTTTATGGGGGCGGAAAAGAGACAGAAGAACATCCCAATGAGAAATAGTCCCAATATTGTTTTACGGATTATATTTATCGCTTGATAAAAACAGCTGTACCCCAGCTTTATTACACTGTACATCTCCTATAGCAGAGGACGTTCCCTCAGCAGAATCAAAGGGAGACTTTATATTAGGATATTTGTCCTCCCACCACAAAAATTGTATCCAGCTGTATCAGAAAATGAATGAACATTAGGAATAACCTAAATGCTATAATCTGAAAAATAATTGTATTCATTTATTGTGTTCAATTTCTTTTTCTGTGTTGATTTTATGCTAAATATATTTCAGTTGTGTTCCATATCTAGATCATTGCCCTTTATACATTGTGCTTTATGCAGCTGTCACTCATTTTTTTTTATATTTTGTTATATTTGATGTATTTGTTTCCATTTACACAGAGATAAAGTTCCAGCCAATCAGCTGCCACGTTGTTATCGTCTTCATTCTGACAAAGGGATACTTAAGTCATGCAGAATCGGTAGTTTCCACATAATATGGGGCAGTACGGATGGTGTAATGGCTAGCATTACTGCCTCACAGCGATGAGGTCATGGGTTCGATTCCCACCATGGCTCTAACTGTGCGGAGTTTGTATATTCTCCCCGTACTTGCGTGGGTTTCCTCCGGGTACTCCAGTTTCCTCGGTTTCCTCCCACAATCCAAAAATATACTGGTAGGTTAATTGGCTCCCAACAAAATGTCAACTAGAATGTCTGTGCATGTACATGTGGTAGGGAACATAGATTGTAAGCTCCACTGGGGCAGGGACTGATGTGAATGTTCAACTATACTCTGTAAAGCGATGCGGAATATGTGCGCACTATATAAGAAACTGTTAATAAATAAATAATTGAAGGGAACCCATGGAACTACACATGGGTAGCCCTGATATTTGTACAGTGTGTTTGCGCGAATAATCGGAAACATGTCTGTCCGATGCAATATATGCACTGCTGCGGCTGCAAGGGGACACTGCAAAGGGGACTGGAACAAAGATATTGTGGGGCACTCAGTGAGATGCATGGTGAGATGCATCAGTCACCGCATTTCCAATGCAATGCATTACACCATTAAAACAATGGGGGTTATTCTAGTTCACTCGCAAAGGCACAATCACTCTCTTATGGACAAAACCATGTGCACTGCAGGTGGGGCTGATGTAACACTTGCAGACAGAGTTACATTTGAGTGTTTTATTGTTTCTGTGCAGGGTAAATACTGGCTGCTTTATTTTTACACTGCAATATAGATATCAATTTGAGGAACAAACCCCACCCAAATCTAACTCTCTCTGCACATGTTACATCAGCCCCACCTGCAGTGCATATGGTTTTGTCCACAAGAGAGTGATTGTGCCTTTGCGAGTGAACTAGAATAACCCCCAATGACCGCATGCATATCAACATTTAGTGATGCCGCATGTATGACTAATATCATAAAGTACGGTTCTTGTGGTTATAGCTGCCTTTTGCAATAATGCAACTTATGATTTAGGAGCCTGCATCCTTTCTGCACATACCACAGATGACGGGAGGGGGGGCCATGTGTGCCGAGAAGGATACTATTGCATACAGTACCTCCTAACTTTTAAAGGTCAGCGATCTTGACTCCGCTCCCAAAAGGGACGTGGTCTCTAAAAAAGGAGGCATGGTTTGCAGCAATGCTGCAAATGTGATCCACTCCCCTGTTTTTCGTCACTGGGGGCATAGCCAGTGTTCTAAAAGCTGCTGGCCGTGCCCCCAGTCACTTTGCGCATGCATATTAAATTTTCCATTTTTAGATATAAGATTTGCAACATGAAATGAAAATCAACTACAAATACAAGAAAAACCCAAAAATAAATAAAATATACTATAGCTTGGTACACAAACATTCCCATGGTAGTCGGTGAATTCCTATGGCCGTACACTTCAGAAGGACGGAACAAGATATCATTTCATCCTTTTTTGTTTTGTTTTGCATAACACTAGGTCGCTAGCAATGTTTTCTGATGACCCCGCAGAAGGGCCATAGCGTCCTGCCAGAGCGCGCAATCGCAGATAAATATTGCCTGATGTAGGTCATTTTTCATGCCGACAAATCAAAGCATGCCGACATCATGTGAGCATGTACTAGGCTTATGTGTCAATTACCTTCTCTCTTTCCATACAATGGGAGCTATTATTGGGGTAAGGGAGGAAGGGAGTCTCCGCTCCTGCTTCATATGTTGATCTCTGATCATGTCATCATCTGTTATTTTATGGGTATTGCCGAGAGTGGGTCTCATTCTCTGACAGCTATGTGCATGCAGAGAGAACCTGCAGCCCCAGCACTATTGGCCTGGTCTGTGACTTAGGAAGCTGAGCACAGATGTTCCTGACCTGTGCATTAAAGCTGACACTGGGGGTGACAACTTTTATTCCACCAGACCATCCTACCAGAATATATAACCCACTGGATGGGCTATTGATTAAAATAATCAGAAGACAAAAATGTGTGTTGTAGACATTGTACTGTAGGTCAGGGGTGGCCAGACTTTTGTATCCCAGGATCTACTTTATGTATCTATCAGCATCTCTTCCTGTGCAAAATGCCCCCCCCCCCAGTGCATTCCCCCTTACACATTATGCCACACTGAATGAGCCAAAATTCAAATGACATTATACCACATGGAATGAGGCGAAATTACCATTATGCCACACAGTAAGAGCCAAAATTCACATTCTTTCACACGGAATGCGGTATTGCCACACAGTGTGAGCCAAAATTACCATTATGCCACACAGTAAGAGCCAAAATTCACATTCTTTCACACGGAATGCGGCATTGCCACACAGTGTGAGCCAAAATTCACATTATGCCACATGGAATGAGCCAAAATTTACATTATGCTATGTGTCAAATAGACGCGAACAGAACAGCAGGGTTAATCATGTATTGTAACTGGACTTTACATGCCTGGGATCACTCACGCCATATCTCAATGAATCAATTTTTCAAAATAAAACGTATATTACTTTTAACATTTCCATTTCTCAATAATATGTTGTATATATGAAAGAATGCGATGATTTATGAAACATGAAAATATATGTTTATTGCAAGCCTGCACATAAATAATCCACGTAACAAGCCCTAATGCCGGCTAAAAATAAATAATGACATTCATAAATAAATATAAATTATATATTTCTTTACAGTTTCTTATATAGTGAGTCTGAGAAAGAAAAACACTCGCTCTTTGTGGGGGCGCTCTTAATTTAAAATATAACTTTTAATTAGTAAGTTAAATTTCTGGATTTGGAAATTTCCAGATGGAAGGACACACACACAACACAACACAAGAAATACTACACAAACAGAGAGTGACACAAGAATAAGTGGTAATGGCCAAACATTTGGGGCCTGCGAAGTATCAAATAGATAAATAGTCCATCAGATAGAGAAATATCAAAAATCTAAATAAACTATGCTGTAATTATTAAACTATCTTTTCTGACATAGGACTAATATTAACCCTAAAAAGTTCCAAAGTCCACCTTAAATCTTAGTAATAGACTGTACTAACATACATACAGATGGAGCCCCTGCCATCCTTGGCCGGGGCTCACCAGACCCTCCCCGCTGGCGAGCGCCGGCGGCCGGGGCTACACTGAACTGGGACGCTCGTGCGTCACGCACGCGTGTCCCAGTCTCTTGGCGGGGATGCTGCATGTCCCTGCCCGTCTCCGCTTCATGGAGATGTGCAGGGTTAGAGGGGCGCTCGGGGCGGTGAGGGTGATGGGCGGCGACGGCGGGGGAGGCGGCGGGGACTGGAGGCAGGCTCCGTGGCCCAGGGGGCGCACGAGCATCTCGTGTGCACGCACCCCCTGGCAGGGCTGGCGTGATGGCGGGGCTGGCGTTAAAAACGCCAGCCCTGCAAAGATGAAGCCAGCCCCATCTGTATACACATACAGCTCTGCAGGATGTACATAAGCTTCAGGTGGATACATTTCAGGTGTGTGTTGAATTGAAAACACACATCGCATGCATGTAAATCGCATGCATGTACCATTTTGATCCCCATATCTTCCTCTGAAGCACATTATTATATATAATGTTGTGTTTAGTTGATAATGATGACCAATTTCACTGTCTATCATACAGTACTATCTATTATGTTTGCATTTTACTGCTATAAATGAGCCCTTCCATTAAGTAACAAAGGTAGCCTTACAGTATATCAGATATAGTAATTGCTTTTTACTGACATTAGAACGGATGTGCATGGAATAGCAAGTACTTCGGGGGAATGTTGTTTTTAAGCATCTTATATTTTATTGAAATATTTATATTATTTGCTTCCATGTTACTATTTGTACAGTGGTTTTGGAAGATGAAAGCAAACAGTAAAATCAATATTCCAATAACAAGACCTGACATTTGATTTGACTACAAATGGGAATACAGTAGAGGCGAAGAAATCAAATAATACGGATATTTGGTTCTGAAAGAGAGCAGCATTGAACTGAGGCTGATAGAGGAAGATGTACATTCTTCTGGAACACGAGTACATGACGTGCAATTACTATACCAGCTAAACAGTGCAGAGGTGGCCAAACCGGCTCTCAAATCTACAAACAGGCCAACAGTGGATCTGTAGAATGTGTCGGTTAGGAATGAATGCAGCACACGTTTGAAAATGTGTTAGTAATGACTGCACCTGTGCACCATCTAGGTGGTCTGGGAAACGTGTTGGTAGAACTTGAGGACTGGTTTAGCCAGACATGGCCTCCTGTATGCCTAGCTGTGACAAGTGCAGGTGACAAACATCCTTACCATTGCTTCTCATGTGACCCACCGCACTGCTATGACCTTGGAAACCCACCATAATAACAGTATGTTACTTTTGTGACAATTTGGTCTTCAACTGGCTTAATATTATGAATTTGAAGCAGCACTAAGGCACAAGGGCCCTTGCGTTTAGCAACCAATTCTACCCTCCAGAAGGACTGTATTGTTCAAATCTAATTATTCAGAACTCAAACTGACAAGCCATCAGCATTTAAACTGTTTCATGGGACAAATTAACTTGTTAAACTAAATTATACACCCCATTGAAATGACATTGTGCAATCACATGGTCACGGTGGTATGAAGATTCGCCAACCAAATTTTAAATCCTGACCTATTAAATCTGTGAAAACATTGGTGACTATATGAGGCTAAATGTGTTCCACTTCACTGTGTGGTCTCCGACGGTATGGAAGTAGATCCACTCCACAGGCAATGAATGGCATGTGACAAGGAAAAAATAACAAGAACACTCTAATTATAGTCAGGAATGGTGCAAATTTTGTTGGCCAGTATGTCGGGTTGAAGAGAACTGAGCAAATCGAGCCCTTCTACGGTTAACATGTCGCATGCATTATATTGTATGAGGGATTGAAAAAGGAGGGTAGGAGAATGGGAACTTCAGCATTGTGGGCGATATGAGATTTTTACTTTTTTTTTTGGTGTTCACAGGGGTCCACATGGACAATATATATTTGCATGGTATCCCCTCGCATGGCTCATTGCACTCACCATACTTCAGGCACGGTGCCTCGCTACGCTAGGCACACCATGGTAATCTAGACATCGTAGATCCGGATACCCATCACTGATAAGCTAAGTTTAGTGAGGGCGGGTCAAAAACATGCAGGTTGTGCAGAGTTCACAGAACACATTAATATATATCTTTTTTTAGATGCATTTCTTACACCAAGGGTAGAGTTGGTGCAAGGGGGCACGGATAATGATGAAGCCACCAATCAGAGTGCATAAAGAGTTGTGGTGCAGTCCCATGTGTGTCTACAACTACCTGCAAGGATGAATAAACACAGATAGGTACAGTATGTGCATGCAATGTGATGGAATTTATGGGAGACTTGCGTTAATCCCTGCATTGACTATGAGAACATGGTACCGCATTCATAAATAATGCAGTTTTACACTATGGAATGGGAACTTAGGTCAAGTATGGTCTGGATGTGTTCACTAGAGCTGCATGAATTTGCAATTATATTACTTCCCCTCACCCCTAAATTGATCAGTACTGTATGTCTGTTGCTGAATGGATTGAAGACCGACGGATTAATTAACTGTAATTAAAACCTCCCTCAGCTTATAATGACTCAGGCAAAAGTTCGTAAACTCATTACACTTCCAACATCAATTTTAATTGAAATCATTAGAATTTACATAGTCCTGTGTCACATTAATTTGACGCGTAATTTAAAAATTATTATTATATGCAAGAAATGTAATTATAGCATACTCTGTGCAATCTAATGCCTTCAGTTCTTGGAGAACGATGGCAGGCAACATGGAATGTCAATCGGAATAAATATCGTTAGACGCAATGGGAAATGACCTTTACATGGCAGTAAAGTCAATGGTTTATCAGAGTTTTAAACAAGCCAGCATTGGGGCAGAGGGAGAGGTTTATCAAAGCTTGGAGAGAGATGAAGTACCCGCCAATTGACTCCTAACTGTCATGTTACAGTCTGTGTTTGAAAAATGATAGTTAGCAGCTGGTTGGCTTTATCTTTCTCTACTTTGGCCAAAATGATTCACTGACCGTGGGTTGTTTCAGCAGGGGCTATACAATTAGCTCCGATGCCGGTGGCTTTATCACCTGATGCTTGCACTTATCAGGGATTATGCTTTAGGTGCCTTAGGTCCCTGATAAGCAGGTCCCCCAATAAGCAACAGCCAGAGCCACGTTAACACACGGGATCAGGAACTTATGCCCTATACCATGAGTTTTCAGTGATCGCAGGTCCACTTTTGGCTGGTGAACACATCCTCTAATTGAATACAACGATGATGACCATAAGTCATGAATAGAGCTATCAGGTTGTACAGTAAATAAAGTTGAAAATAGTTACAGGTCTATGGAGAATTACCTTTTTATACATTATACTGTACTTCTGTGGACTATTTTTAGGGATTCCGTATTTGTAAGTGGATGTGTTTACAGAAGAAAATTATTGTGTGATAAAGTTGCCCATGATTTGGTATTCTAAGGAAACTTGTGGCTGTGGCGTTAGGTCTGTGCCCCATATAAGTGGGTCATAGTTTTCAGGACATAGACCTGTGTCACTGCTGCCAACATATAAGTGTGTGGAGAAGCTTGTTAGTCCCCACACTATTGAATATTTATTTCACTCAAACTCACCATTCTTCTGCCGTATATATACAGATGGAGCCGTGCTCATTAAACCTGCCGGCATGCCACTGCTTTCCGTCTCGATGTGCCATTCGCTGAGACGGGGATGCGCAAGCATCTCACATGTACGCGCGTCCCATTGCCTCGAATGGGGTGTGTGTCTCACACACGTAATGTTCTTGGAAAAGTCCTTGGAACCCCCCCCCCCCCCACCACCACCCTTACTGAATATTAGAAAATACATGTATAGTTTAACAAATCAAGCACATGATCCACAGGGTCTGCTTTATTTGTGGCTGAAGTGCTTAGTTTGTCTGGGACCCGACAACACAAGCTACCAATGAGCCTAAGGCAGATAAAAGTGTTAGGGGCAGTATGGATGGTGTAATGGTTAGCATGCCTGCCTCACAGCGATGAGGTCATGGGTTCAATTCCCACCATGGCTCTAACGGAGTTTGTATATTCTCCCCGTACTTGCGTGGGTTTCCTCCGGGTACTCCAGTTTCCTCCCACAATCCAAAAATATACTGGTAGGCTAATTGGCTCGAAACAAAAATTAAACCTAGAATGTCTGTGTGTGCGTGTATATGTCGTAGGGAATATAGATAAGCTCCAATGGGGCAGGGACTGATGTAAATGTTCAAATATTCTCTGCAAAGCGCTGCGGAATATGTGTGCGCTATATAAGAAACTGTTAATAAATAAATAATAATGATAAGTGTTGGTGTCGATGGGCTTAAGACAGTTAAGCTAACAATACTGTCAATGATCTCTACAGTGGCAATATGTGATCGTAATTATCATCTTCACCCTCATCATTGTATACTTCATCTGTGTAAAACAGTGGTCAGGGAACTCGGTCCTCATTACCCCACGCAGTGCATGTTTTGCAGGTCTCCTCACAGAATCACAAGTGAAATAATTAACTCCACCTGCGGACCTTATAAAATGTGTCTGTGAGTAATTAGTACACCTGTGCACCTGCTGGGTTACCAGCAAAACATGCACTGTGTGGGGTAATGAGGACCGAGTTCCCTGACCACTGGTGTAAAATATTAATTCATCCTCACTATAATTCATTATTACTGAAGTCTCTTTACTAACTGCCAGTAAATGTTTTACTGGTGAAATGTGCAGTTAGTTTTTGATTAACATAATTTTTAAACACATTTTGAGGAAATAGCCTCCTATGCTGATTGCTGACAATGTTCCCAGCCTTGCTGAAAACTCCAGAGGTTGATCAGCTTAAATAATGCAAAGAGAGTTTGTACAAGGGCCTCCTCAAGTTTTTCATCAAGTAGTCAAAAGACTAACAAGCAGTTTTTGTACCATCAATAAAATAATCCCCATTAAAAGCAATACAGTATGTAGCGCTCTAGATAAATAATTTAAAAAATGAGTGGGATTGTCAGTAAAATGATCATTAGAATAGAATAGAATAGAATCAACTTTATTGGCCATGTATGCTTGCGCACACTAGGATTATTTTGCGGATTTACAGTGCAGCATCAGCAGGGATTGGGGGGGGGGAGAGGACATTGCATACATTACATTAAGGACATTACATGTAGGGAACACGAGCTGCACAGCGCCTAGGCAGCCATCAGCGGCGCCACTGGTCGTTGCAGCAGCCGGTAGGTGACAATATAAGCAGGGACAGTAGTATATCATACAGATAGTGGTAGATGCTCAATTAGTTCAGTAGCATTTCCCAGGTGCATGAGGGAGGTAGTAGTAGTATATCACACAGGGAGCACTTACCTGCCGAGCAGCACAGCGCCTAGGCAGACATCAGCGGCGCCACAGGTCGCTGCACCAGCCGGGCAGGTAACATTGGAGCAAAGACATGGGCTAACATAGCTGAGTGCACAGTTCTTTGGCAGCCATTTGCTGCGCCATCTCGTAGGCCTCAATAGGCCATCTTCCTGTGGGAGAAACCAGCGTGGAAACTTAAGCCAGCGTGGGCGGTGGTGTGGTGAGGGTCATCCAGTTAATTCAGTCATCCACTAAGCACACACTAATTATATGTGCATTGTCTTGTGCGATATATCTGGACTGGACCCTAATTGAAGAACTGGGGATTGCTTACTCCTTGTTATCAATGTATAGTTCACATACAAGGTATTTATCAAATGACCATCACTGATGGAGGAGTATTCCAAAACTCCTCTGTGGATCTGTATTGAATATGGAATATGGTGGAACTCAGTAGATCCAGATGGATCAGAAATGTAGTAGTGATGATCCGTGCAGTTTTTACAGGATCGAAGTGCAGTTCAAATATCCAGTATCAAGTCCAGATACTGGTCCAAGCAATAGTCCAGAGTAGATTAGTAGAGTTATAAATATAAATTGAGAGCGCTTTCACATTTTAGACAGTTTTAGTTTATTCTTACACAATAAAACAATATAAACAAATATAAATAATCAATATAAAAAAAAACACAATTTTATTAGAACCACATTTTGGTCAGTGCAGTTGATCTAATTAGATTATAAACATACTAGAATTATGAACCACATTTTATTAATTAATACTTAGTGTCATATCCATTCAGGTTCTGTGCTGGCAACAGAAGACTACTCAGGCGCTATACTCTACCTCCAGATAATGCTCCAATTAGTATAGTGAATTTTTGGAAATTTTGAAGTCCTCAAATAGAAACTGTCAAATGCCCCATAAGCAGAGAAAAAGGAGTCTGGCAGGTCCAAATTAAATTAGGCCCATATACCTTTATTGATATATGGACAATCCAGACATCGATATCTAGATTGTCTGTATATTATTTGGCCCGTGGTGGCCATCCTCCAGCCAGGGTCCACTAGCACTTGGATAGGCTGAGCCGTGATCAGCCCAGCTGGAGGATACCCAGATTTACTCTATGAATCATTGTTTCCTTTGAAAGAAATAACTCGGCACACCTGTAAGGAACAGGCAAATGGGCCTAATTTACTTCTGACCTTACAATCATTGTACAGATTGCATCTGCATCACCACTGGGCCTCGGGGGAAACCTCAGTTTTTCTGGCAGCAACAGTTGCTGGAGAAACTGAAGGAGGATACATCATCCAGTTAAGTTCCACTTGAGCTGCCAACTTGCTCACAAGGACCTCTTTGCATCTCTTAAGATCTAAGTCAGATTTAAAGAAAGATGTGATGTTCAACTTAAACCTATGATTAAGCATCATCACAAAAATGTAGTGATCCAATATTGACAACCTTTGGATTCTGACAAAGTGAATAAAGGACCTGATCTACAAGTCTGATATACTTTGTTACATCTCCTCCTTCAATTTCTTATGCTGCTTTTACAAAAGTGTTATTAGGGGAATCATTTGACTTAAGCTAGCAGTGTCACTCACTTCACATATGACTATTTTGAATGGTTTCAGCACTTTGCACTACACAGAAAGTATTCTCCACTGTGCCGGACTAAGGTACATTCCATTTCTTTTTCCCAATGTCATGGCTTGTTCTGTAGGTTTGTATGGCTTTTTGCTGTTCCTCCATAGGCTGAAGCATATAAAGGTCGAAATTCCACCTCATGTATTGGCTGTGATTGGCTAACTACATTTCACAGTGGATTGGCTGCCCCTGTGTGTAGATCTCATCTATACTGCTGTGCAGAGAGAGGTGAGAAAACAAAAGTAGCAGCCTCCCCAGCAAGCTGAGCCACAGACAAGAGTACATGTGCTCCATGGATTTTCTACCACAGGGCATTTTCCTTTGCCTCACTTTCAGTTTCAGCAGAGAAAATTATAACAATTGTGGAACAACTATCCATGGTGTCTTTTGCCACACACCTTTTCATTGCCTGCAGTAATCACCATGTATTGCAATGGCCATCATACAATACAGGGAGCGTCAGAGTGAGCACTATATAATACACTGAGCAACAGAGTGACCAGGAATTATGTGTAGAAGATAGAAGAATAAATAGATTTTATTTTTTATTGTTTTCCAAGGCGCATCAGGCTCCACTTGGGTAAATCAATCGCAAGAGGCGTTCACCATTGCCTTATGCAATGTTTACACTTTGTTAGTCATACTGTACAGTGTGTAACGCTTACATCATGTAAACTTTGGGTGCATTATGATCGCACACAGCCTGCGTTCTCCTTTATGAACATTTCATCCTATTCTCACGTTTAAAATGAATCATTTAGGAAGCTTCCATCTCTGGGGTGCACATTCTATGCTCAGTGTTTTGTATCGATTTTCCTCATCATTTGCTGTTGATTTTCAGTACTGTTTGTCTTGCATTAAACACTCATATACCTTAGAGACAACAATACAAGATGCTGTGCAATTCATTGACTTTCTTTTCCCTGGCTTAGCAGTCTTAAATCCAAATATTCAATTAAAAATGCATAAATATATACTGTACAAACATAGATACATTATAATTATTTATTTGTTTAACTTAACACCTTTTGGTGTATTGTGTATGATTTCCGTGTACCATCTATCTGGATGAGTGTGATGGGTAGAAAAGCTCCAATCCAGAAGGAGGGAGGCAGAGAAATAGAAATTGCTAGGTAAATATGAACGGTGACAGCTTGTTGCTGGGTTATGTGGCCGTTTCCAATACTACTGTGGACATACTGTCCATACTGGCAAGTAATGGGCATTGTAATGGACAGCTTAGCGGGTATTACTGCTGATTATCGGTTATGTTATCTAAATGTTCACTAATTTTCTTGATGGTTCTCTGATTCGCCGATAATGCCACTAAAAGGTATCCTATTGGACGTCTCCTTTACTAATGGTCATCTGTATTGCATTACTGCCACTAATAGGCACCTTACTGGTAAGAGCACCGGAGAACTTTTATATTGTAACAGGAAATGCCACTGATGCCGGAATGTGACCAATAACTAAAAAAAAATAGGAGTAAAAATATCCGCTAGACATGTTTCGTTAACAGTAAAATACAATTCCAGGTCATTTTCTCAACTTAATTTGAATTGTGTAAAAGTTATAATGGAGCATACTTACCTATTCTCCTGGATCCTGTGGGGGTTAGTCTCCCACAACCTCGGAAGAGTGGACAGCCATCCCACATTCTGCCTATGCCCTAGTGAAGTGGACAGAATGGGGAGCTTACCAGCAATCCGGAGGAGGGGCAACAATGCTATGCTAATTGCGTCTTGTCATGCCATTTGCCTTGATGTAAATTTGGTCCAATCGCAGCATTTTCCCCTCAAATGGGATGGGCTTAATGCTGTGATTAGCCCAGTCCCGCCTCCATCACCTCCCACCTGCTTAATCTGTCTGGCTATCTCCTGGAGAGAAAAACATCACAGTAAGTAAGTCAGTGGCAAACACAGGATTTTTAGAGGGGGGGGGGGGTTAAAATCTCCTACTGGAGTAAGTACGCGAGTCTGGGGGAGTGGTAACAGCCCCAAAAAATTGGTCTTTTTATACAGTGGATACTGTATGGAATACAGTATTTATATTTAACAGTACAGATGGTCTATAATATAGGTTGTTTCAAGCATTTAAATTAGATAAGTGGTCAGGAAAAGGTTAAACATATAATAAATAAATACATAAACATAATAGAACCAGAACTGCACTTATCTCACAATCTCCCACTTCATGGTAAGGCTCCTGTCTTTTCCTCCTGGCAGCTGCTCTCTGGTCCATTGCGATGTACTGTATGAGGGCTCAGATCCACACATACAGTAAGCGTGGTAGAAGAAGCTGGTACACAGCTCTGCTCTGTCCCTTACACTGCATGGTGTGGTGGCAGCTCTATGGATCATATTATATACCAGCTATTGTTGTCATATTTTAAGGCACATGCCAAGAGGAGGGGGGTTTCCAGGCAAACAGAACCCCCCCCCACTGTGTTTGCCTACGTAAGTAGGTCATGGAGACACAGGTGCTGAAGCTGGATATGTAAACCTTAAATATGTAGTCAAACCTCCAAAAAGTGCCAAGTCCACACATCGCAATGGGCGGCTGCTATCGGAAAAGCTGAACTTTGCTTAAATCTTCATGGATCTGGTGTTAATATACAGTATGCTGCTCTGCATTGTGTAAGAGGCAGGATGTACAGCTTTCAAAATCTGATGCTTGATAGTGATCGCATATTAGCAATGCAATTTTAATATTTGGCAATCGCATCACTGGGAAGGACCCAGCTTGTTAGCGCCAGGAAGTGTAGTTTTAGTAATTTTCGCAAAATTACAACTCATACTGAATCAGGTCCAGTACAGATGGAGCGGGGCGTGTCTTTGCAGGGGATGGCGATGGCGACGCCAGCCGCCATCCCCCGCCACCTGTATCTGCGAAAGGGGAAGCGCGCGCATGAGATGCGCGCGTCCCCTTTCGCACGGTTCCCCCGGGGTCCCTACCGCCTCCCCGCACCCCCCCTAACCCTGTCCGTCTCCCTGAAGTGAACTAGAATAATGGCCTCAGATCCTGCTGGAGCCTGCACAAAAATAGCCCTGACAGTAAGTAAGTCAGTGGCAAACGCAGGATTTTTAGAGGGGGGGGTTCAAAATCTCCTACTGGAGTAAGTACGCGAGTCTGGGGGAGTGGTAACAGCCCCAAAAAATTGGTCTTTTTATACAGTGGATACTGTATGGAATACAGTATTTATATTTAACAGTACAGATGGTCTATATTATAGGTTGTTTCAAGCATTTAAATTAGATAAGTGGTCAGGAAAAGGTTAAACATATAATAAATAAATACATAAACATAATAGAACCAGTACTGCACTTATCTCACAATCTCCCACTTCATGGTAAGGCTCCTGTCTTTTCCTCCTGGCAGCTGCTCTCTGGTCCATTGCGATGTACTGTATGAGGGCTCAGATCCACACATACAGTAAGCGTGGTAGAAGAAGCTGGTACACAGCTCTGCTCTGTCCCTTACACTGCATGGTGTGGTGGCAGCTCTATGGATCATATTATATACCAGCTATTGTTGTCATATTTTAAGGCACATGCCAAGAGGAGGGGGGTTTCCAGGCAAACAGAACCCCCCCCCACTGTGTTTGCCTACGTAAGTAGGTCATGGAGACACAGGTGCTGAAGCTGGATATGTAAACCTTAAATATGTAGTCAAACCTCCAAAAAGTGCCAAGTCCACACATCGCAATGGGCGGCTGCTATCGGAAAAGCTGAACTTTGCTTAAATCTTCATGGATCTGGTGTTAATATACAGTATGCTGCTCTGCATTGTGTAAGAGGCAGGATGTACAGCTTTCAAAATCTGATGCTTGATAGTGATCGCATATTAGCAATGCAATTTTAATATTTGGCAATCGCATCACTGGGAAGGACCCAGCTTGTTAGCGCCAGGAAGTGTAGTTTTAGTAATTTTCGCAAAATTACAACTCATACTGAATCAGGTCCAGTACAGATGGAGCGGGGCGTGTCTTTGCAGGGGATGGCGATGGCGACGCCAGCCGCCATCCCCCGCCACCTGTATCTGCGAAAGGGGAAGCGCGCGCATGAGATGCGCGCGTCCCCTTTCGCACGGTTCCCCCGGGGTCCCTACCGCCTCCCCGCACCCCCCCTAACCCTGTCCGTCTCCCTGAAGTGGAGACGGACAGGGTCCCATCGCCCGCCGCACGGATACTGAGACTCAGTCAGATGGAGAGCCGGGCTGCTGGCGGATCGCCAGCGGTGACAGTCTGGCGATTCGCCAGCAAGAGGGATCCCGGCTCCATCTGTATGTGCAATTGCCCACATTTGTAAGTAAGGAAACAGGTTCTGAGTCTATGGGGGTCATCCTGGTCTCAGGGGCGTAGCGAGGGTGGAGCCGGCGGAGCATGAGCACCAGGCGCCGAGAGTTAAGAGGGCGCCAGAGCCGTGCACCATAAAAGGCACCTGTACAGCTCACCCACCCTCTATGTGCTGCCCACCCACCCTCTGTGTGCCACCCACCCCCCAGCTCTGTGTGCCGCACTGCCACCTGCTTGCTCTGTCTGCCTCCCGCTGCTGCCCACTGTCTTCTGTGTCCTGACTCCTGCACCGCCCGGCCATGGCTCACAATATCGGCTGTGGGAGCCACGGTCGGGCAGCGCAGGAGTCAGGACACACACTCCCTAAAGGCTCCTCATACTCTCCGGTCTCCCCCTCCCTTTGCTAAAGGTAGCTGTAGTAATCATTAATGGGGGGGTGGGGGTGGTTGGGGATAAGAGGTGGCTGCCTGCTACAAATGGGGGGGGGGCTGCTACAAATTGGGGGGGAGACATGTCCATGCTCCGGGCATCGTGACACGTAGCTCCACCGCTGCCTGGTCTGTATGGCCCATTGCAAATTCGCAACAGGGTCCAATATTGACGGCCTGTGCATGCACATAATTACTTATGCGCATGTGCAGGTCTTCACTGCCGGTGCCTTCGGAGACTTGCCTAGCCCCCTGAGGCGCTTGTAGCGGGTGGTGGGCATGCAGGGGGCATTCGCATGCGAACGCCCTGCATTTCCTGGGAATACCCAGGAAAACGCTGGGTGCACCCAGGAAAACGCTGGGCTTCCAAACAGCGGCGGCCAAGTGCCTTCCGGGAGCAGGCAGCTGACGTCACTGGATGTCCGTTGCCCATCCTGTTCTTGGAGCAGGGCGCCGCTAAACAGAGACTGACTTAGATTTGCAAGTGCTACAAAAATCATTCGATGGTCAGCAACCATCGAATGATTTCGGGCCCACGCGCAAGCATGTGAATGGATTTTTAAGCAAAACATCCTTATGCAGTGCCGCGGGAAAATTTGCAGAGCAGCAGGGGGCAGGGCTTTGTATGGGCGGCGTGGCAACCTAATGCTGCTCGCAAAGCCGCAACCTAATGCGGCTTTGCGAGCCAACCAGAATCAATGTCTATGTGTCACGTAACCTTGTTGCACTATTATGTCACAATCGCTGTAAAGTCATAATCTCATTGTTTGCTTTGTAAAAGTACGTTCCCAATAAATATTAATTTACAGAGCTCAGAAAATAACAGCGGTAGTAAGAAATGCATCTTATATAGAGAAACACATAAATGGCACGCTGCAGATCCCCAGTGTTACAAAAAACCTAGGAAATTCCACGGCTTAATATATCCAGGGATAAACCTGTAAAAGCTGATGCTCCCCCAGGAAATTAGGCTGGAAACTGTGTATGCATAATAATATACACGTGGTGCTATCTAAAGTACACAGCACCACACAGCGTAAATGACAAGGAAATTGGAATAAACAGAGACTGCTCACATAAGAGTACAATAGGAAAGAAGCCCAGGCACTAAGTGCTTCAACTCTAACGAGGTAGGTGGAGGAGTGGGAGTAGGTACATACAGTAGCTGCATTCTGCAGGAGACTCCCTGAAATACCAGCAATCTCCCTCTCTCCCTCATTAGTCTAGCAATCTCCCTCATTTCACCTAGCCCACATTACACTGTTACATTTTTGGGAAAAAAAGGAATAAGAGCTAGATACATTTACATTGAATCATCAGCGCCATTTCCCAGCACTTTACCAAGTATAGTAGCTCTTACTAAGGCCCTTATTCTAATTCGGACGGTACGGCCCGCGTGCGGCCGTACCGCCGATGTTTTTATTCTGCACATGCGCAGAGGTCAATCTGCGCATGTGCAGCCCCCTTCGCCGCAGACGTATTTCGTCCGCCGCAAAGGGGGCGTATAGGGGCGTGAGGGGCTTCATACCCTCATTTCCCTATGTGTACGCCCCGCGTTTCATGGGCGTTCCCATGCAAACGCGGGGCGTATGCATGGTAATGAGGGTATGACGCAACTCATGGGGGCGGAAAGCTGACGTCGCCGGATGTCAGCTCTCAGCCCCCATACAAGCTAGCACACGGACGATTGTCCGTGTGGTCTCAGCTTGCGGGAGCTGCTGGGGCGTGCGGACCTGCCTTCGATGGTCGACGACCATCGAATGCAGGGGGCAGCTCCCACCATGGTGGAGGCGTACGCCTCCACCATTTTTATGCGGATCGCCAGCCGTCCGTGTACGGACGGCCGTGGCGATCCGTCTAGTGGGCGGGGATTGGTTTGTGCGGCCGGAGCACCGTGTGCGGCTCCGGCCGCACCAACCAGAATAAGGGCCTAACTGCTTTGGATATCAGTCATTTTATAGCAGTACACACCAGCGCTTCTAGGTGTAACATTCACAATCTCTTTTCACAATCTTTCCATATGTGGAACTAGACACACCCTTTGGGTGGAGCATGACACGCCCCCCTCAATGGTGTGCTGTGCAAAATTCTACTACCAATCTCCCTGAAACTAGTTTTCAAAAGTAGGCAAGTATGAGTAGGTACCTGCTCTAGACTGTGGCTCTATGGGAATATTCCTTGAAAGCAAGCTAACTTTTTTGGTTTCAGGTGTGCTCTGATAGGAATGGTATTCATCATTTGCATCAGCTAGACAAAGGCCTAAAATAAATGTTTTCATCACCATTACAAAATAAAAAGTAACATCCTGCATTGTAAAGATCACACTTAAGGGCAGACGTGTCAAACTCTCTAAACAGTGTAATGCCGATGGCAATGACATACTTACCTACTTTCCTGGAAGTTTCGGAAGACTCCCAATAGCTTGGTTAGTCACCTGCACCCCTGGACGAGCAGGCAGATCTCCCGCATCCCACCCGCTTCTTATTGGGGACTTAACGCTAAGAGAATAACACCTCCAATCAGGGTGCGATTAAGGGTTCCAGACGCCCTAGGCTAATACAAGGGAAGTAAAGGTGGATTTTCTTTATGTCGCAATAAATTGTCCCCTTGTGATTCCTGTCCTGCCAGGGCTCAGTCATCAGAGGTTAAATAGAAATTATAGTCCACCCTGCAAGTGAGGCTGACAATTTATGTTGCTTTCAGGCCTATTTATCAATGGGGCAGATGTAATAAGCCTTAACAAGAGATAAATGCAAGGTTGATAAGGAGAGATAACTGTCCAGCCAATCAGCTCCTTACAGTTTTTTTTTTTTTTTAAACACAGGCTGTAACATGGCAGTTAGCAGGTGATTCGCTGGACGTTTATCTCTCTTTATCACCCTTGTATTTATCTCTTGTTAAGGCTTAATACATCTGCCCCACTGTTACATGATGCCCAAAAGTACAATGAGACCCACTCATCCGGCAGCTAAGGATTCCCATTGCTTCCAGGGAAATGTGAACTTTATTTATGACAAATTATACTTGATAGACTCAAGTCCAGGGCCCCCTTTCCGGCAGTCCCCCCCCCTGATAGTGACCCTGGCAGAAGACATCGATGGGCATATTACCACCGGAGGGAATAGTTTTTAGGGAACCTAATTTTTGCTTCCCTGAATTTTGGTTGGCAAATGAGCAGATGACAGAGACGAATAAAGGAATATAACTAACAGGACAAAAATATTGCCTGTGCGAGGTTATTTTATTGAATACTGCATCAGTCTACAAAATGGCCGCCTTTGTGTGTAGCCAAAAGGTTAACTTTAAGCTCATTTCAATTTGTATAACACTCTTACTAATCGTTTCGGTCACTCTATTGATGTAATCATGGAATATTATTGTAAGTACTTGTTTCTAATTACATTGTTCTGCACTTTCTGGTGTCTTGCACAACAGTCTCAGAGATTGCCCATTAATAATGTGTCGCTGTTGGTTAATCTGCTTTCTTTTAAGCCAAATTGTAAATTCCGAGTTTGATCATTTCAGCCTCGCATTTGCATTCCAGGCTCTCAGGTGTATTCATCCTGTAGTTAATATTATGGAGTATGCCAGCCCTGTTGACTGAATGCAGTACATTATGTTGCCAACATTAATAAATCAGATTTTGGAAACTATAAACCTTTCAAGTGAGAAGAAAGCGAAAAATGATTACAAACTGACAGCTATAACAAAGCTTTCCAAGTTGAGAATGCAAAATAAAATTCATTACTTTCAGAAAGTAATTAACCTTGATCGTTAAAACTTTTATCATTGTTACAAGGAAATACTTCAAAACATTCTTCTTGTTTAATGGCCAAACATTTGTGTCTCTCTGTCTGATGTATGGTTGTATGGCTGAAGCTGACTTTATGTTTGTGATATTTTAGTGTGTGTTGGTGCTTTCATGTTTGTGTTTCTCCATGTGTTTGTATGTAAGCCAGATTAAAGTGGGCACAGATAGGATCTCTGTAGATTTCTGAAGGTCTGGATCTTTGAGAGAACATCAAAGAAAAATTTGGATGGGCGCCGTAAGTGGTCCACATATTGGCTTTGTATTTCTGTCCCCAGCAAATCACATCCTTTCATTTTATGTAATAAAATACAGACAAATGTCGGAACGCATCGCTGAAACCATGTGAACAGATAGCAACAATATTTGTAAAGTGCTACAGAATGAGGGTTGTGTAGCAATAACGCATTATTTCTTAATGTGGTCCTTTCAGGTCTCTTCATCTATTACCAACAGTGGTGTAACTAAAAATGTTGCACCCCCTCGCCAAAAGAAATTCTGGTGCCCCCCCCCCAAAATAAATAAATATATAATTATTATTTATTTTGTACCCACATGCTTGTTGCCAGAGGTTTCTATACTCATTGATCGGGGTTTACATGGTTGTTGCCAGGGGTTTACATGCACATTGCCACAGGTTTCTCTGCTAATTGTCAGGGAGCTAGATGCTTGTTGCCAGAGGGTTACATGATTGTTGTCAGGAATTTCTATGCTCATTGCCAGGGGATTACATGCTTGTAGCCAGGGGTTTCTTTGCTCATTGCCAGGAGGTTACATGCTTGTGCCCAGGGGTTATTTTGCTCATTGCCAGGGGGTTGCATGGCTTATTGCCATGGGGTTTCCACTCTTGCTGCCAGGGGTTACATGTTTAGCAGGAGTTTCTACGCTCATTGCCAGGGGTTGCATGCTTGTTGCCAGGGTGTTCTATGCTCATTGCCAGGGGATAACTTGCTTGTTGCCAGGGGTTCCTTTGCTCATTTGCCGGGGTTACATGCTTGCTGCCAGGGGTTACATGCTTGTTGTCAAGGGGTTACATGCTCATTGCCATGGTGTTCTATGCTCATTGCGGTTGCTTACATGCTTGTAGCCATGGGTTTCTATGCTCATTGCCAGGGGGTTACATGCTTACTGCCAGGGGTTACATGCTTGCTGTCAGAGGGTTACATGCTCATTGCCAAGGGGTTACATGCTCGTAGCCAGGGGTTTCTATGCTCATTGCCAGGGGGTTACATGCTTGTTGCCAGGGTTTTACATACTTGTTGCCATGGGTTTCTATGCTTGTTGCCAGGGGTTACATGCCTGTTGTCAGGGGATTACATGATCATTGTCAGGATTTCTATGCTCATGTCCAGGAGTTTCTATGCTCATTGCCAGTGGGTTACATGCTTGTGGCCAGAGGGTTTTTATGGTCATTGCTAGGGGGTTACACGCTCATTGCCAGGGGGTTACATTCTCTTTGCCAGGGGTTGTCATGCTCGCAGCACACCAAGACCTCCCAGAATCTGGCACTTCCAGGTAGTCCTGTATGTGCTGCACTCCCCTGGCATCCGTCTCTTAGAAGGCAGAGGCCATTTTTGGAGGGCCCTTTTAGCACATTTCATGCAGTCCTTTTGCCGCTGCACCATAGCCCCCCTCCCCCACTTGGGCTATTGTGCCCTAGTTTTGTCACTGATGACCACCCTGTTGCCCAAGGCATCCAATAAACTTTTAGGAGGCATTTATAAAGAACGGCCTATAAAACTGTAGGTGAAAGCTAAGGGCAACATCTCCACACTGCCTGATACATCTCCCCCATAGACACAGAGCTCTACTATAACTATCTACTATAACTGTCACCATTAGCACAGACAAATGATGCTGCTTTGAATAGATGATGTACAGTAGGAGCAGCAGACAGCACTACATGGAACACTACAGCACTACATGGAACATCACAGCATCTGAATGAAAAGACATAACATAGTAACATGCATACATTTATGCCATATAGAACATACTGTATCAAGAATTTATCATGCATTTTGTCTCTGTACTACATTTGCTTTAAAATTCACCCTCCCACAACACAAACATGCTCATGGTAAATGTAATGCAATTATCACTGCTATTTACTTTCATTGAGATATTTTGCAGTTGGCAGAGAAATATGACATCACACCTCACTAGTGCCTGCACCTGAGATCCTTCTATGTGAGGCACCTGTTCTCAGCACTGCTTGCCTGCAAAAGGTATGAGTGTATGTGGTGTATATTCCATTAGCCGATGCTAGGCTTGGTCATATTTCAGACCTAGTTCTGTTTTTCACTTTTTAAAGAAAATGGAACACTCAAGACCAATACACACTAGAGATTATTGCAAAAGATGTTATCTTTCACAATATCCTCTAGTGTGTAAACTCAATATCATCAATGACGATCGTTCCCAGACATGATTTACGATGGCTGATTTCTGCTGAACATGCAGGTCAGTTTGGCTATATAGCCAAATGACCCATACGTTTCGCGGGTCTCGGTGACATCACTATTGTATACTGATAATGTTCAGTATATATGCACAATATCGGGACCCGCAGTTAATTTTGTTAATTATATTGCCCACAGCCCCTATCATCTAGTGTGTATGGGGCTTTAATAGGGTGGCCAATCCCGGGATTTGGCCCCAAAATGTCCGGGATTTCAATACTCCAATCCCGGTATTTTGGGATTAGACTGCTCAGACGCTGTCCGACTGTTCCCGACCTGGTGTGTGGCCTGCGCAGCGTGATTCGGTCATAGGTCACGCTGCGCAGCGTGGCATCACAAGCACCTGGAACTCGCTCGCCAGCGGGCCTATCCCAGCCTCACGCATCATTTCCAACGCCTGCCCCCGCACCACTGCCGCCTGCCCCCCTCCACAGCTCCCAAAAAGTAAGTTATGTGGGGGTACAGCAGCAATTTTCTTTTAGGGATACCAATCCCGGGATCCCGGGATTCCTGGGATTGAGCATTTTTCAATCCCGATTCCCGGGATTGAAAAAATGCCCTGGGATTGGCATCCCTAGGCTTTAGAACCCTTGACAAAAATTACTTACCAATGTAGAGTTGTATAATATTCAATCAGGATCCTGGTGATGGAGGAAATTAAGGTTAGGCTAGGGGGGGGGGGGGCACATAAATTAATATTATAGCGTCTACAATGTACGTCTATTATTTTCTCATCAATTGCTGCAAGAGTACAGACTTTAGGTGCAAGAATATCTGACGGTGTACCTATAGAGATAAGGGGGGGGAATTTACTAAGACCTATCCCCATCACTCCTGTCCAAGGTCTCTGAATGCCTCATGGCCAACGCTTCCTGAAACTAAACATGGCTAAAACTGAACTTCTAATCTTCCATCCCTGAACATCCCCTCTTCTCCCACTATCTCCATCAGCATTGGTGAAACTAAGATCACCTCCACCGACCAAATGCGCTGCCTCGGTGTCATCATCGGCTCCTCCCTCTCTTCACATTCGTGCTCTCTCACAGTCTTGCCGCTTTCACCTCCGCAACATCTCAGGCATCAGACCATTCCTCTCCACTGACGCGACCAAAATTCTCATTCACTCTCTTGTCATCTCCCGCCTTGACTACGGCAGCATCATTCTCTCCGGGCTACCTCTCGCCCCTCTCCAATCCATTCTTAATGCCGCTGCTAGGTTCATCTTCCTCTTCCGCCGCTCTACCTCCTCCTCCCCCCTCTGTCTATCTTTTCACTGGCTCCCCATTCCTTTCCGAGTTCTCTTTAAACTCCTCACCACCACCTACAAGGCTCTCTCCTCCTCCACCGCTCCTTACATCTCTCCACTGATCTCGATCCACACTCCCTCCCGTCCTCTTCGCTCCGCCGCTGACTGACCTCTCACCTAATCGCCTCCTCCCACTCCCGTGTCCAAGACTTCTCTCACGCTGCCCCCCCTGCACTGGAACAACCTCCCGCCACCCATTAGACTTTATGATTCCCTTACCTCCTTATAGCACTCCCTCAAAACCCTCTTCTTCCGACTAGCCTATCCCTCCTCCTCCTCCTAACCTCTTTCGCTCCTTCTATCCTGCCTACCCTACCCCTCCATCCGTTCCCATCCAATCCTACTTATCCTATTGTTTTTTGTTCGTCTACCCACCTTCTTTCAGTCTGTTACTCTTATAAGTAGGGCCCTCCTTCCTCACATACTCACCCTATCTCTTGACCTCACCAATGCTCCTGTCCTGTTCTTCCCTTCCTCTACTTCATCTTCAGTCTCCTCGACAATTTCCACACCTACTTCAGAACTGATGCTGATTTTAGTTCTACCAGCTATACCTCTATTTATGCTGTATTTTATCAACACAACCTGTACGTTACCTTGTAATTTTTTGTTTTCTATGTATGGCGCTGCAGACACTTTGTGGCACCTTATAAATAAATGAAATACTACTAAGATGTGTATTATACTTCACATGTGTTGTTGCTTTGGGCAACCAATCAGAATCTACTTCTTATTTATTTAGCACCCTCTAGAAGATAGTAGACAGAATCTGATTGGTTGCCCATAGCAACATCACATGTGAAGTAGAATATACATCTTAGTAAATTTCCCCCCTATAATTCTTATTACATCTTGGCAAAAAGCATTCACCACAGGACAAGACCATAGCAAATGCCAAAGGGTACTGTCCAGTGAGTCACACTTTGGGCATTTCGTATTGTTCCATCCACCTATTCTAAACAGGCGGTTTGGGGTGATATATACTCGATGCAAAATAAATAAATGTAGTTGTTGGAAGCAGGCAGAAGTCGTAGCCACACGAGAGGCTCCCAGGGCATCTTCCCATGTGTTTGGGGTAATAGGGCCCAGGTCTGCAAAGTCATTTTCTATTTACCAGGTGGAGCATTGTACTCCTTATTCCTGCTTAGTTGGTCGCTGCAAATCACTGTCACAGTTTCCAGACTAGCAAACACGAACCAGGTGGCGCTTATTAAAATATAAACACATAGAATGAATAACATATAAAATACAATTTATTAACACAACACAGTATCTAATCAAATTACCTCCCGAGGGTATAAAACATCAATACAAGTGCGTGTTATAGAATTTAAACTTAATAGCTAGATACTGGCATTATTAGAATATCTCCGTAAATGTTGGAGGGCCACTGGGAGCCATCTGCACGGCTGCTGAATGTAGTGACTACGGAAAGTAGAATCGGCTGTGCACCATTGCCTTGCTGTCAGAGCTCTATAGCGACGGCAGCGCTCTGTCACCACCTGGCAGATTCTGCTGAGTGGCCGTGCTGTGCTGTCAGAGCTCATTGGTGCTAGAAGAGCTCTGTTGCCGCCTGGCCAAGCTGCAGGCATCCGCTGGTATGGAGAAAAGGACATCCAAATGAGCTCAATCGGCATCAGATGGACATGGGTATAAGAGTAGCATAATGGTGGGCCCTTGAACAAAAAGCACCAGTTACTTGACGCGTTTCACCGCACGCAGTTCGGCTTTTTCAGTTTCCAAAAATAGTAGGCCAAATATTCCAGGTCAACCAGCATGTGCACAGGGAGAGTTGAATAATTCACATTTTCCAACAACACAATGGTCATGCATTGTAAATGGCAGGCTAGCGTTTTGCAACATATCTTTGAAACAATGGCATAATAGAAATATATATGTAGATGATATTGCAAATAATATGAGACTTGGGGAAACTCATACGTATAATCATAGAAGGCTGTTCCAATATTGCATTAAATCTGTTTACGCTAGAGATGTGCCCCATGCCATTTTTTTTCTGATTTTGTTTCTATTTCATCATCCAGGTTTGGTTTTAGATTTGCCTAAATGTTGTAACTGATTTTGTATTATTTTTTTTTATTAAAATCACATAGTTTAGGCATTTTTTTTGTTCCTGAAGTATTATTAATCTTAATAACACTAATGTCCAGTCATTTCCAGTCAATTTTTACCACCTCTCAGCCCACCCTTATGTTGGATATTAAAAAGTACTGTATATGCACAAATTAACAAGCCAAATGCATCAACAACAGGGACTGACACTTTTGTGGCTGAAGTGCTTGGTTTGTTTGGGCCCCTACAAAACAAGTTACCATTGGGCTTAAGGTAGCTATGCTAATAGCTCTGGAGTGGTAACATTTCATTCATTCATTCATAAAGTTGGTTCCAGGCCCTGGCAGCAGTGCAGCACATCAATAGCCCCGCCGACCCCCAGCGCCCACACTTACTCAGCACCTCCCCGCGACCGCGGAGTCTGCAGGGCTATTGTTAAGCCACTAGTTACCAAGTAGACTGTGGCGTCTCTAAATATTTGTTTAAGCAACTTCTCTCAGGATGTCTCCCAGTCCCAAAAAACTGCCCTGATTTTATCAGGCAGAGCTCCAACGGGAGGGGGCAATAGCTACGCCCCGTGAAAAAAAAACAAAATTTTTGCAGGGAGCGGGTGGTGGGTGGAATCATCATTGATAATTGCACACACAGAGGGAGAGGACAGGCTGCAACTCAGCACATGGCACTGAGCAGGGGAGAGAAAGGCCCATATAAAAAGTAACCTGAATTCCCCCCCCCCCCTTGACACCACTGTGTATGTGGAATGAGGTTTGCCCATACCCCTAAGTGCAACCACATCTCCTTTAGCACCTGCCTGGGCCCATATGATGGCTTAGCGACCCAAACAACAACTCTTCTATCAAAATCACAAAAGTCTCTTAGTTTAGTAAAACTAACATTTTATGTAAACTCCTAAATACACCAATGATATTTGATTATCAAAAATTTGTGCTTATTATATTTAGCATTTATTTACTAAGATGATTGACAGTTACTGTCAGACTGATGTAAAAAAAAAAAAAGATCTGCGCTTTTATGTCCCTTTGTAGGCGAGAAATTATACCGGGCCGCTGAGTTTCAAACACGCCAGCGTATGCTTTGTTTTATTGTGACATCAATTATTTTCAAGAGTCATTCACAATTCATGATCTTTCTCTTTATTTACTGGTGAATTATTTACTTACCTCTACCCAGAGAACTTTCATACCTCTCACATATGTATGGCTCTCCCTGGTAACTATAACACATTTGTCAAAAAAGGAAATCACTTTCTATTGTGCTGTCATTCTGAACATAAACTGGACCTGTCACTTACATTAGTTCCTAGGTTGTATTCTCAAAAGACTTGATTCACACTGCAAAATGATTGGCTGCCATATATACGAAGGTGAGAGGACCATTTTTTCAATTGTTTCGTAAAACTGAAATGCGTTTCCCATTATGGATAACAAAGCTTATAGAAAACCCTTAATGGATTATTAATTTAACTATGGTATGTATGGAAACCAACAAGTATAATAGTTGTTTTGTCTGGTTATGAAATGTATTAAATGCAACGCTGTAGACTCAAGGTTAAATATATATATATATATATATATATATATATATATATATATATATATATTGCTTGGAGGTCCCGGCACTCACTATTAGGGTAGACGGTTTACTGTTCCCGGTGCCTTCACATAGACAGGACTTGTCCACAGACTAGGTCCGTCCCGATATATGCAGTTTTCAGCGGCACTCAGTAATATGAAAGAACGACAGAACGCCAAATGACGCCAGGCGTCATTTGGCGTTCTGTCGTTCTTTCATATTACTGAGTGCCGCTGAAAACTGCATATATATATATATATATATATATAGAAGACTTGCGGTGGGGCACTCGTGGCAATTGTAGAGAAGCAAAAAGATTTGCCAGCTGGTTTTCAAGCAGCAAAACTGCTTGAAAACCAGCTGGCAAATCTTTTTGCTTCTCTACAATTGCCACGAGTGCCCCACCGCAAGTCTTCTATATCCGTTTTGTGCTGGCACCGGCGTAGCTGCATTTTTGTCACAAGGAGTGCCAAACCCCTGCTCTCTCTCTCTCTCTCTCTCTATATATATATATATATACATATATATATAGAGAGAGAGAGAGAGAGAGAGAGAGAGAAAGTTGAATAAACTGAAACGTTGATCACAGCTGTGGTGTCCCACGCCTGAATTCTTATCTTTAAAAGTCCTGTGAGTGCCTCTGATATTCGGTTATATATATATATATATATATATATATATATATATATAACCGAATATCAGAGGCACTCACAGGACTTTTAAAGATAAGAATTCAGGCGTGGGACACCACAGCTGTGATCAACGTTTCAGTTTATTCAACTTTCGTCAGGATGTATATATATATATATATATATATATATATATATATACATACAGGTCGGGTCTCCCTTATCCATTTATTCCAAAAAACAAAATATTCCAAAAACAGTGGTTTTTCAGAATATTTCCGGGTTTTTTTCCCCCCACACTTTTTTTCATACATACCTCATCCCCCGATGTCCAAGGCGGCCTCCGAGATCCTCTTCAGCGACATATCCGGTCCCGTACCAGGGGTGCTTTGCGAGAGTGCTTGGGCGGGCTGGTGATGTCACTGGTGTGCCCGCGCACTTGCGCAATGCACCCCTGGGACCGGAGATGCAGCTAAAAAAGGATCCTGAACGCTGCCGTGGATGCCGGAGGACACCATGGATGTCGGGGGACCATCGGGGCACCACCAGGGGACCAGGTAAGTATGGGAAAAAAATATATACCAAAATGCATAAAAATCCCTTATCCAAAATGCGAAAAACTCCATTATCCAAAATGCTTTTGGATAAGGGATATTCAACTTGTATATATATATATAGTTGCCTAAAATCTATTACATTTAAACAAATACCTTAATATTTCCCAACACTGTTACTATTTCCCACTCCGACTATCATGGTTTAACAGTACTCTTTAAAGTGAGGTACCACTTGCTGAACATTTCTATGTCCTGTATATAAATGTACACACTAGACTTTTTTTTAAAAAGATATCACTCAGAAGGCTCCGATAAGTAAGAAATCCATACCACCAACCACTTACACTACAGCGGCCTTCCACATTGTAATTGATCTCCTCTATTTGAAAGTAACTTTTCTCCAACTGGTATTCAGGGCACAAACTAATTATTATTCCAGGACACCCTGGTGCTGGATTTACTGCGGACATGCTACCAGGATTCAAATCACAATGGAAAAATTTTGCTAATTTACCCAAGGTGTATTGATTAAACCTTTTGTTGTTGTTGTTTAATTCTGCGGGTTTGGATCTGACATAGTTTCATTGTTTGCATCAATGAACTGAAAAAGGAAATGGTTACTGGGACTGTTTAGCAAAGTGTGGTCACATAAGGACTCATATAACTGGACGGTGGGTTCATTAGTAAATTGACAGCTCTGCCAGTGTCTAAGAACTATGCTGTTTCGTTATTTTAATTCATGGATCCAGGGCACAATTATATTGTTTCTAGCGCTTCCTATACTCATAGTACAAAGACTTATTTTATATAAAGAGGCAAAATTTTATTCAGCATTGACAATTTCGTTTTATAAATTATCTTTGAAATTCAACCTCCTCCTGACTGGTGTAAAGTCCAACAGGAGTTGAAAGCTGTGCTAAGTAAATTAGTACAGGCGGTATACGGCTGATTCAATTACCCATGGTGTTTACTCCAGGTTTAAGGCCCGGAGCTATTCAATTATCCTGCAGTTTCCCCACACAATAAACATGTAGGTAATGCACATTATCTCATAGATTCCATGTGATATGGGGTTTCTCACGCGGATAGCCCCAGAGGGTTTATTTGATGCATTGATACAGCTACTGAGGTTCCGAGTGAAAATATGCGTTAAGTGCACCCTCTAGGGTAAGGATGTGCAAAGTACTTGAATTACTCCAGGCAGAGCAATTAGCTAAGGGTAAACCAAATCAGTCTAAAATAGGATCCATTCTAATTTCATTAAAATAAACTACAGTATGTATGAAAGTGAACTTGTCTGTTACTGCTCTTAATATCTAACTCGAGAGTTTGCAATGCTGACTCTCACTGCCTAAGAGACATCTGTGACGTTATTCATTTTATGTTTTCAATTTGAAGTCATCCAGTCATATCACCTATTTGTATGCCAAGCATTGTGATTGGCACATCATCCAGTCATGTCACTATTGTGATGTCATTTTGAGGTAAATTATCAAGATATCATCTGTGATGTCATCCATTTGTAATGTTCTCTTTTATGTCATCCATTGTGATGTACAGTTCGCTGTGATTTTATTTATTTGAACAAATGTGATTATATCCTCTATGATATCCACTATGATGTCTCCTATTCATTGTGATGTAATCTAGGATGTTATCTATTCTGATGTTATTCACTGTGATTTATGACAACACAGTTGACATCACAATGAATGACAATAAAAAGTACATCACAATAGTTGTTGCGAACATAGATTGCATTACAATTGATAACATCTTAATGGATGATATCAAAAATTATATTAGAATTGATAATATAACAATACATGACATATTATTTCACAATGTATAACATCACAGATCAAATGGCAATGAATGCAACCACATAATGGATGCCATTCCATATAGCATTACAGTGGATTACAATAAGGCACAAAAAACACCCATTCTCTACTCCCTTCACTGGCGTCCCATAAAATGGCAAATCATTTTCAAGATTTCAAGGTATAGATATATCGATGATATTCTCATTCTTTGGGAAGGCCAGGAAACTGAATTAACTGAATTTTTGAACACCATAAACAACAATTACTTTAATATTCAATTAACAGCAACCATCAGTAATGTACAAACCAATTTTTTGGATTTAACCATTTACATTAATAATAATCAGATTAATAAAAAAATATATCAAAAACCGACAGATACCAATACTTATATCTCAACAGATAGTCAACACCATGCTACATGGTTGAAAGGTGTGCCAAAAGGACAATTTTTGCGAGTCAAAAGAAACTGCAGTGACCAACAAGTCTGCAGACAAAAGATGTCAGAAATGAAGAATAATTTCATAGAAAAAGGATACAAGGATGAAGACCTCGCCCCTATCATGGAAGAAGTAATGGGAAGAGAGAGAGAAGACCTCCTAAAAGGGGAGAACAAAGATAAGAAAAAACTTCAATATAACAAAGATAAAGCAAAGTGGTCTCTAATTACAGGTTACGATACCCAGTTTAAACAAATGGAGAACATAATATAAAAAAACTGGCACCTGTTAACCAGAGACCCTGTATTGAAAGAAATCATTCACAAAAAACTGTCGTTCATTTATAGGAAGTCAAAAAACCTCAAAAGTTCCCTAGTTCGCAGTGCACTCCCAACAACCACAAGAAATCTCATCAGATCGAAAGGATTCTACAGATGCGGCATGTGTTTGGGTTGCAGAAACATAAAGGACTCCACCTCTAAATACACAGAAGTCACAGTCAATAACACTAAAATCAAAGACTTCATCACATGTGATACACAGAACGTCATTTATTTGATAGAATGCTCATGTGGTCTAAGTTACATTGGCAGAACAACTAGGGCATTAAAGATAAGACTATCAGAACATCTGCGAAATATTCGGAAAGGATTACAAACCCACCACTTGTCTAACCATTTCAGATCAACATATAACTGCGGCCCTGAACATATTAAAAAATTCATTGGCCTGAGACATATAAAAAGTACCTGGAGAGACAAGAACATAGAATCAAACCTGGCGAAATCAGAAATGAGACTTATTTTCGATCTAAAAACTCTGAAGCCCTCAGGTTTAAACAACGATTTTGAGTTAAAATGGTTCCTATAAGCCATAATGTTTTTAATTCCTTCTCCCTTTTTAAAAAAATGTTCTCCTTCCTATTTTTGATGAATTTTGATCTTATTTCATTTTTATAATATATTTATTATGCAATTAATTGATACCTACTATCTTTGTTTTTTTTTCAGAATAAAAACAAATAAAAGGGATACATAAATTAATGGAATAACATTGTAGGGGTCACCATGGCAACCTCATGATCATTTTGCTATTTAGAAGAAAAGAAAACTCAGAAATGAAATATCATCATTTTTATTCTTCCCCATTTTTCTTGTTCATAAGCATCGATTTCATTCTCATATTTGATAAAGAATTATGGCGCATATACATTTTAAACTTCGAGGAATATCTAGAACATCCACGGCGCCAATAAGACTACATTATCCAGAAGCACACATTAGTAACTTGATGACAACTTCCGGGAGGATCGGGCAGATCCGCGAATGAAAGAATGGCATTCTCTGGACTAGAAAACAACTAACTACGATCCCCAGAATGCCGGAGCAAGTGACGCGTTTCCGACGGCACTTCAGGCGACGCCAGACGAAGCCGCCTGTGGGAACTACGATCCCCAGAATACAAACGGAGCTCCGTGACTACTTCCGGTCACGGAGTTATAGTGTATGCTATGGAAACTACAGTTCCCAGAAAACCCGGCGCCTAGTAAAACCGCACCAGGGTAAAACCAAGTCCCCCTCTCCAAAAAAAACTACATTTCCCAGATACCCCGGATGGAACCCCGCTCATTTGGCGGGAAAAAGACTCTAATTTTGAACTAAGTTTTTATTACACATTCCTTTTTATTGTAAAGTGATAAAAATAAGTATATAAGGGTCTATAAAGGATAACAATGTGTAACACAAAGGGAAATTCGAAAAAGTTAAGTTAATTAATAGACAGGAACAGGAAGTTCAGCCATTTTTAAGATATCCTATAAATATGATTTCAGCCAGCATTACCTCCATGCCTTGATAAAGAGCAACAGCTCGAAACGCGTTGGAAGGAGGATATTGCCTTTCAATCTGTAAGTGTTTGAGGTGAAGGTTGGAGAAAAGGTAAGATCCCACCATTTAACATCTGGGTGTATACCGGTATTACACTGTGGATCAAGACCCAATCTCCTTACCTCCCTCATTTCACCGAAGGAGTGAAGGACACATTTTAATATAATTTTTAATTTTTGGATGTGTGTTTTATACCAAATAAATTCTTACTTGTCATAAGAGAATTGCACACCCCCTTTCTTCCTTGAATAAGGATATTTGAAAAAAACCTTTTGAGGAGTATCATCGCCTAATACTCCGTGAGTACGGGTACGCACCCACCATTTGAAAAGATACCATTATATATGTACCTTATAACATTTCATTACGAATAATGAAGTAAAAGAGTACCAGAAGTCGAAAAGGATTCCCATGAAAAGATAAGTACAGATATTTCCTTCATTCAGCGCCACTTTTTCCAGAACCCTACCCCACTTTTTCGCTTGCATTTTCAAGATCAACTTACTAAGTTTCAAAGCCCTACATGACCAAGACCCAAGGTACCTGAAGCAGCTTCTGATTCCACACTGTCCCACCCGATTACTGCGGTATGTAGATGAAGGATTTATAGCAGTACCTAGGATCTCCCGTAATTCATCTGGGGGTCAAACTTTTAGCCATGCAGCTCTGATTTTATGGAACACCCTTCCCAGTGGCGTAACTACAGCACCGCAGCCCCCGTGGTCGCGGGGAGGCGCTGGGAAAGTGCGGGCGCTTGGAGGCTGCGGTGCTATTGTAATGCCCCATCCCCCGCAGCTTTACCTATATTCGCTGCGGTGGTCCCGGCTCCCCTGGCTTCATTCTGATGCTATTGCGAAGGGCTATCATAAAATGTCCGCCCCCATATAGCATACTGTTCCGTGAAACTGTCTACTGTATGGGGGCGGACATTTTGTGATGGTCCGTGTTTCATAGCATCAGAATGAAGCCAGGAGGGGAGCCGGGACCAACGCAGCGAATACAGGTAAATATGCGGGGGATGGGGGGGCATGGGCGGCCAGGGTGGTGGGGGGGCGTGCTTTATTATCGTGGGGGGGGCAAATTATAGTTACGGCGCTGGCCCTTTCTCTGCATAGTTCGAGAGGCCCCCCACTCTAGAATGCTTCAAAAACAGACTGAAGACTTTTCTGTTTACTCAAGCATTTCCTTCAGTCCCTTAAGTATTGTTTATGAAAAGCTTTTCTGTACTTCACTGTTCCTGTACTGTCTTACATTCATTCTATCTGTTAAGGACCTTGAGTCCTATTGGAGAAAGAGCGCCATCTTATTATTACTATTCCCATGGTTAAATTTACAAAAAACTAAAATAATGTGAAAAAAGTTTGAACACATACTGTATTTGCACATTATTTTAGTATAGATTTATAAAAAGTAAATATTATATAGAAGTAGTAGGTCCATTAATCACAAATTTCTAAATTTCCGTTTGTTTAAATATACAAATTGTTGCATAAAATCGTAATAAAAAATTCACTCAACTGGACACTATTTTGGATTTAATAAATACATTTTTGGCAGAACGGACCCAAGAGCCTTGAAGCCATATCTAGACTATCGGTTTATCAGAGGCATATATTTATAGCGTGCAATGGTCTCACACATAAATATAAATGTATTCAATATTGAATCTGACGGTTAAATAAAATGGCATGTCAAGCAGCCTAGGCATCTCCGGTTTGGAGGCTGAAATCCTGCCAGCTTCAATAGATTACGGTTCCGCTTGTTATAGAAATATTATCTTTAGTTTGTAAGCTCCAAGGTCAAGCCTGGATGAAGGCAGTCAGAAATTGCTTTATGTTTTCTCTTCCTTGTAAGCCACACGATATCAGTAGAGATCACAAATAGAGGGCATGTGACACCTTGTTACTGCACAGTCCTGCGCTCTGCCCTTCACAAATCCCTATGAATCTTTTGTACTCCCTTTCTGCGCACAAACCATATAGAGCGTGGCAGACAGCCTGCGGCCTAAGCCCGGCCCATTTGGTTAAAACGCCAATTGTGGCACTGATGGGGTCCAGTTGGCACTAGACACTATTTTCAAATTAAGCTTGCGTCGACTTTTTTCCAGTGTCGACCTAAGATATGTTGACCTTTTTAGGCATCGACCTAATCACAGTCGACCATTAGTGGGCATTGTCTATCCACTGGCTGCATACCGGTTAAATGTATGCACCGCAAGTCATACTTGCCGATATTTAATGTCTCCTCCTCTGGAACAGAACCCTACATCATCAAGCCTTGCCCACATTGCAAAAAAAAACCACGATCCGCAGGTGTATGCGGAGGGGGTGGGGCTAAAATGGCACAAATTGCGCCATTTTAGCCCCTCCACGTACACCCACGAATCGGCCGGATTTTACAAACTTCTGGTGGGCCGGGAGGGGGCCCTGATTTTCAGGAGCCTCAAGGGCCATTCTGGGAGGGTAGGCAAGCCCTAGAAATTATCTGCAGCATTACAGTTGGAGCCTGCGGGGCTGGGGATAAAGAGAGAGCGAGAGAGAAAACACATATACAGTATATTTCAGAACTCAGCCACAGAAGCTATATCCATGGCTTTCAATTAATGGATTTACATTTGCAGGGGAGGAGAGGTGCCCCCTTGGGAGCAGGAGCCTGGTGGCAGATGACTCCATTGCCTCACAGTCAGGGCTATTTTTGTGCAGGCTCTAGCAGGAACTGTGGCCCTTATTCTAGTTCACTCTTTCTGACAAAATATTTGTTAGATGGACAAAACCATGTTCACTGCAGGTGAGGCAGGTGTTACTTGTGCAGAGATAATTAGATTTGGGTGGGGTTTTACACCTGCCTCACCTGCAGTGCACATGGTTTTGTCCATCTAACAAATATTTTGTAAGAAAGAGTGAACTAGAATAAGGGCCACAGTTCCTGCTGGAGCCTGCACAAAAATAGCCCTGCTCACAGTTATTCCTCTGCTCCCAGCACCGAAAAAAAGGATAACGAGGATGGCGGTATTCTGGCCTGATCCAGCAACTGCAGAAATGTGGCAGGTTCCGCTACGGACACTACAGTCACACGCTGCAGGAGGTGGAGACCAATGTTCCCTCTAATTTTACGAAGGCTGTGTGCGGCTATAGATTTTGGCTGTGCAACTTTGGAAGAAAATTTAAATTTTTGTGCGCCACTTATATATATCTGTAAAATGACGTTCAGCAATTGTTTTAACTTTACTTCAAAATTATATTAAACATTTAAACATTCAAAACACAGCAGACAATGAGGTTAATGGGTGAAACACACATTAATTGAGTCCACAACTGCAAAAAAGTGACAACTTCTGCTTTGTGCGCTCTGTTGTAATGTCTGTGCACACGCTCGTCGAGTTGTGTGCGCACGTGCGCACAGCTTAGAAGGAACACTGGTGGAGACCAATCTGGATCTCTTAGCATTGTGTATTGGGAGGTATGAGAAGGTAGCACCTGAACTAGCTAAAGCCCAATCACTGGATGCTGGGACTTGCATTATAAATACACATTTTAGACAAATGATACAAATGACTAAATAAAGGAATTAGAATGTTTTGCTATAGGGCACTGAGGCCCTATAACAAAACATGTGACGTCAGCCGCAACACTGATTCCAGCAGCGATGTTCACTCCAACCACATCTGATAAAAGCACCATAATACACGGGTAAGGTACGGCATCAGTATAATAATATACTGTGTGAATCAGGACAGATGTGTCCTAGACTGCCTGCTGTGAATGTTCCTGTAAGTACTAGATTTCTCCTAGGAGCTCCTGCTAATGTTCCCTGAGAATGTCATGTCACACACAGACACACGATGCCAGTTACATCTGTGCCAATCACAGCACTCACAGATGCTGGCAAAATAAAATGCCCTGCGGGTATAACGTAGCTGAAATGGGAAAATAAATATTAGTGGAACGTGTGCAATGTAATGTAATAGATTTACAGTATTACATTGTGCAGAGCCAGAAATGCAGGTTACTGATCTATCAGAGGGCCCGATTCAAACCTGATCGCACAGCTGCAAATTCAAATGGCTCTCGCCAGGGCCGTGCGCGCATGAGACACTCGCGCACCCTGCAGTTACGGAGCTGGATCCGCCGCCCCCGCCGCCTCCCCCTGTGCCCCTCGCTGCCCCACCATCCCCCCTATCCCTGGCCGTCTCCCTGAAGAGGAGACGGGTAGGATGCCGCCGCGGCGCCATCCTGAAACTGGGACGCACATGCGTGTGAGACGCATGCGCGTCCCACTCAGATGGAGCGCTTCTGCGTCGGCGATCACCAGCGCAGGCAAGCTGGAGATCCCCGGCAAAGGATCAGAAGCTCTCCATCTGTATACTGCTAGATAGTTAGTATATTAGCATTTAATTGAAGTCCTGATATTTGTTTTATATCATTACATAACTAGTTTTGTAATATTGTATAACATATTTAAATACCCATTTATCAAAAGAAATTTGTAAAATATTACCCCAAAACACCTGTGGAGCAGATCACAGCAGACATCAGAGATATCTGCTTTAGTTCCACCATTTTCAAACTGCAACCAGAACCCTTAGATCTCCCATTGAAGCATTCTAGAGCTTGCCCCCAGTGGCTAATGCCATCTAGATGGTGCAAATGATTGTAGCCTATGGGCTATTTTCAACACAATTTTCCAGGAGAGGGATCTGTAGGGTTCCTCCCTGGCTGTGGCTGCTCTGATGGCCTCACAGCTGCCCCAGAAAGCAGCGATCAGATTAGTGATCAGCATTTTATTTTACACATCAAGTGGTTTTAAATACATTTGGGCGAACCTTAATTTCTTGCCGCAATAAGCCGTGGTAATATATTATCCTATTTTTAGTATACATAATATACTATTATTACTCTTCTATATTTCTTTACTGGTTGTTTTCATTTAGGAGGTCATTCTGGTTGGCTCAGTAAGCTGCAAAACTTGCAGTTTACTAAGCCTCTGTGATGCCGCCACACCGAATAGTCGCCGACCCGCCACCGCCGTTTCCCCTCGCCACCATGACAGGGGATGTGTTAGGAAGGTGCATCCCCTAGCATTTACCCTCAGCAACAGAAATCATTCGATGGTCACCGAGACTGACTTATATTTGCGGCCACCGGTACAATGACAGGGTGGGCTTTCCACCCCCGGCACACTTTCTCCCGCCTGCGTACCCATGGGAATGCCCAGCATTTACATGAGAACACCAATGAAACAAGTGATCATTCCCATGGCCTAGCGCTGCCACTGCCCCCGTCCCTGCGAACGGCACAGCAACAGTATAAATCGCACTCATGGTTTGCACATGCACGGGGCAGGGGCCAAATTGAGTTCACTACGAGTGAACCGGCCCCTTAGGGCTATTTCACACACTCCGGCTCCTGCCGGGCGGCGAAATCCCGCACGGCCAAAAGCCGTGCCGCACACAGTAGTTGTTAATGGACACTATTGTGTCCATTCAAACGGGACGGCCACGGCCCGGCCGTCCGGTTGCAGCCGGATCCCACCACTGGAAGGGACGGCTGCTGGGCTGTGGCCATACCCTCCATTCTAAACTGCTGTGTGCTGCACGGCTTCCTGGCCATACTGGTTTTCCCCGCCCGGCAGGAGCCGGAATGTGTGAAATAGCCCTTAGTGTCATATTTTTCTTGGAATGGATCGGGTTTTTTCTTTAGATTTTTTTTGTATAGTACTAAAAACGACACAAATCTAATCTTTCCTACTGTCAGTCACATAGTTGCCAATGACTATTGTAGTTTGTGTTCTCCTTGTTTTACAGTCAGTGTTCGTAGTAGCTCACCATTTGTCCCCATTTAGTTCCTAATTTGGTGTAGCGAGGCTTGCTGACTCCTGGGCATTTATTATGCAATAAAATCATTGCTATTTTGAGCGTGTGCTCAGGTACGCTCAGTAATATTTTGGCTTTCTTAGTAAATAATTGATAAAGGGCTCATTGAGATTCACACTTTTATAGAGTTTGCTCACAACAGGCTTCAATTGAGATGAAATGAAATGTAAAGCACTCAGCTTTCCCTGCAAATGGGATCATTCATCCTATTGGCTGCACACATCTACTGACCACACAGACCGGAGCATAACCTGCAGGTCTGGGAAATGCCCAAACTATTCTGTAAATAACACTGCAAAAAGCCTACTGTAGGTACACACCTGAATGATCATAATCGTGAGCAGATTGTGAGAGGATCATACGATGGTCGCACGATCTGTTGGAGCATGCGATCAGCATGTGATCTGCTCATGATCTGTACCCAGTTGCAGGGATCTTTTACAAATCCTGAGTGCAGCAGGTAGGTAGGTAGGTATCTCTAAAACGAGCAAACGACCAGCGGGGACGCGCATCGGATCGGAATCGGATCTAAAACATGCCAAAACATACCCAATTTACATACAATCGGTCAAAATTGCCTAGAAATTGATGGGATTGAGGCCAAATCGTTCTGGTGTGTACCTAGCTAAGAAACTGTATAAAGAAATGTAAATATACACACACACACACACATATATATATATATATATATATATACAGGCGTGGGCGGTCCGGCACTCTCCCCTCTGATACTGGCGACCTCGGTGCCCTCCAAACAGGTAGACAATAGAGACGAAGAACAAGGCGGCACTCCAAGGGTTTTCAATTTCAAATAAGTGTATTCAAGGTAACACCAACGTTTCGGAGCGTGATATGCTCCTTTGTCAAGGCGAATAAAACAGTGAACACTGTTTTATTCGCCTTGACAAAGGAGCATATCACGCTCCGAAACGTTGGTGTTACCTTGAATACACTTATTTGAAATTGAAAACCCTTGGAGTGCCGCCTTGTTCTTCGTCTCTATAATATATATATATATATATATATATATATTCCATGTACAAGGATCACACTATCCACTAATAGTCCAGCAGCTGCCAGGGTGTCAGCTCAGGAGCTCCAGATTACTCTGATAGTCCAATATAGCTTGCAGAAAAAAATGAGGACACTCACTGGACTTTCAATTTGGATGTCTTTTTAATCCATCTCAATCCATCAAAGTATAAAGTACAATGTGCATGACAGTGGGCCACGGGCCAACGTTTCGGTCCACCTTTGGACCTTTCTCAAGGCCCCCACTCTCACCTCCTAAAGTGCATAACCACCAACTGACCAGATACTACCTATATACCCACACTGAGCCTGTGGACACTCCCATCAATTAAGCTCCAATTACACAGCATATGCATAGTGCAGCCAGTGTCTCAAAAGCCACAGACAACTATAATTGCACATCCACATGAACAAAGGAATATCTATCTGTCTCACAAAACGTATATTTATTTTCTCACCTGCCACGCTGGGTAATAGTGTCAATGCTGCCCTGTATTCCGGCGTGCGGGTCACAGGGCGGAAGTGCGTCATACACTACATGTCACTGCCGCTCAGTGGAACGCAAAACCCGGAAGTGTGCGTTCCACAGCACGCATAGAGCCAGGCACCTTAGATTACAGCGTGCTGGGCTGTAAGAAATATCTATATTTCAAGTGGGGCATATATGATGGACAACCGGCGCTTCACTATGCAACTTTATAAATAACAATTCGGACAAGCATCATTTATATTACTTTTGAAAAATAGATATCATCTATATTAATATTATGTGGCCACAAGCTCACTGGGTATATTGGGTATAGCCAGCACTACCGCCACCTAGTGTACGTAAAGTGTCAAGTACAAAAAATTACTTTAAAAAAACACAAAAAAATTTACAAAAAACACAAAAACACATATATAAATAATTTATATACATAGGAACTGCTACTATTGGTTGCTCAGAACATCATCATACTTATTTTAAATTCAAAGATAAACTGACAAGGAGTTATTTTCATTAAGACCCTTCGGGGCCAGTGGATCCACCTAGCCTCCTTCCTCAACAAGACTAGGCCACGATCACCACCCCTCAACATCGGCGGCACCCAGTCTATAATCATGCACCTCAGGGTGGAAATTCGGTGCTTTAATTTTAAAAAAAGGTCCTTACGATGGACCCCCTGTGGAGTTTATTTGTCAGCTGATTGAAGTGGTGTTGACTAAAAAACATTTTTTGTACCATGGCGGTTACTACATGCAGGTATATAGAGATATAGAAATTTACTAAGCTTCTGGGATACGGCCGATCCCGGGTACAAATTGATACGACCGCCATGTATTTTGGGTAAAATACGAATACGAGAATAGGCAAATTCACTAATCTGCTGTATTTCCTGGATACGTATTTTCTGATGGCGTATCCATTTGTATTCATACCAGTGGGCCTCCTATTAATATGGGACAATTTGCAAAAGCATATTTACCAATAACTCACCAACCTTCAGCAACACGGTTGCTACTAAGGTTTATTTGTAATTTTGTTGCGGTAAGTTGGATTTCAGTGACTTTGGGCCAGATGCACTAAGCTTCAAAAGGGATAAAATGGAGAGTGATAAACTTCAAACCAATCAGCTCCTACGTGCCATGTCATAGACTGTGTTTGAAAAATGTAAGGTAGGAGCTCATTGGCTGCTTGTTTATCACTCTCTATTTTATCCCTTTTGAAGCTTAGCGCATCTGGCCCAAAGTCACTGAAATCCAACTTACCGCAACAAAATTACAAATAAACATTAGTAGCAACCGTGGTGCTGAAGGTTGGTGAGTTATTGGTAAATATGCTTTTGCAAATTGTCCCATATTGTTTTCAATGAAAGGTTTGTCAAACTTACAAGAGAGAGTTATAAGTTATAGATGCAATATTAAAATTGTGCTATAATTAGTCCGCTTGCCTTTGAAGCCCCCGGCTCTATCTGCTTAATTTCCAGATATTCCGAAACCTTCCCAACGGAACTGAAAGCAATTAAAATACCTGTCAGACACCTACCAAGCTAACCTCAATCACGATTATGTCCTGCCAAAATAATAAGGGAATAAAAGATTTAGCGGGCAAGGACGTGCAATGGAGATTGGGAGGAAATGGGATGTGCACAATGCATTCTGCATAGATTAATCTGTTTGGCTCAATCATTAGACTACTACTACCTAATTAACATGAAAGGCACATCCGTTTAATTAGTCTTACTGCAAATGGAGCTGGGATACACTGCAATAACCTGTTCCGCTCGGCAACACATGAATTTAGATGATTGCGGATCGTTTGAGTGGCTTTGTGCAATTTGTAGTTTGTCGAGTTGTACAATATTGCATTCTTTTGTATGACAATGGGGCAGATGTATTAAGCCTTAACAAGAGATAAACTCAAGGGTGATAAAGAGAGATGAACGTCCAGCCAATCAGCTCCTTACTGACTTTTTTCAAACACAGCCTGTAACATGGCAGTTAGCAGGTGATTGGCTGGACGTTTAACTCTCTTTATCACCCTTGCATTTATCTCTTGTTAAGGCTTAATACATCTGTCCCATTGTCTTGTATTTTTTACCACAGTCCTTGACGTTGCCCTTACTGTATAGTGTATCTAAAGCTGTCACATCATATTAAGGAGCGTTACTGAACCTGGTGCAAACTACAAAATGTTCCTAAATTCCCTGTCGTCCAATCAGATTAGGTTACTCTTGTAGTTTCTCATTATGGTATGGGTACCATTCATACTCAACGGTATGAAGATCGACAGGGTTTAGGTAGACACTTGAATAAGGTCAACATTGCTAATGTCGACAAGGTTGGAAAGTCGACACAAGCATTAAGTCGACAATGGGAAGGTCAACAGTCAAAAGGTCGACATGAGTTTTTCACTTATTTTGACCCTCACTTTTTTTGTTCCCTCGCATGGCTCGCTGCGCCCACCATGCTTCGACCACGGTGCCACCCTGCACTTGGCACACAATTATATTATCCATCATCTACGTAGTGGATGGTAGAATAATAAGTACCGCCATGTCGGCTAAAAAAAACCCCGTGACTATCGCACTATCAATGGTGACCATTGACGGATAACCCACCAACAATGGCCATCCCTAGTAAGACATTAGCACACTATGGGGTGAATTTATGAAGCTTGGAGAAGTGTTATCTATCCCCATAAAGAACGTTATGAGCAAGGTGATAATGGTTCCGCCAATCAGCTACAATATGTAAATTGACAGGTAAGAGCTGATTGGCTGAACCATTATCACCTTGCTCATAACGTTCTTTATGGGGATAGATAACACTTCTCCAAGCTTCATAAATTCACCCCTATGCAACATACATGCCCCCTGAACAGGTTATCCGTGTTGGCTTCATCAGGTGTGTTCCTAAAAGGGCCTACACACGGAGCAATGTGGGGAGATGTGTATTATGAGCTATGCTAGACCTATGCTCAGCATACAGCGATGCGCCGCTGAGCGATGTATCAGGACCAGTGTTCTCCGTGAGATCCATGACCTCGGCGACCCCGGCGATTAACTAGATTAATATCCAGCGTGCTGGATATTAATCTCCAGGGCAATAGCAATGCGCTGGGGCCGTTTATCGCTATCGCTATGCCCCTACGCACTCATCTATGCCGGGGCATTTTCTAAGCGATCTAGTAAGATTGCTTAGAAAATGTCCAGGGATCGCTATGTGTGTAGGCCCCATAGCGATCCTTAAAGGTTTCAATCTAGAATACATGACCCCCGTGGGCAAGCACAACCCTACAATTGTTTTGATCATGTCTGGTGTCAATATTCTGACTGTCAGCATAATGACTACATACTATTTTAACCAAGTTCTCCCAAGGTTCAAAACCTACTGTATTTCACCACCTAAGGCGCATGAGGTCAGTGTGGCAATGAAGGTACGACCTTTAAATGGGCTTCTGTTTAGTTCATGATCCACAATTCGGACAACATATTTGCAATGTACAGCATTGCGTTGGCTCAAAGAAACTCCTGACTCTTTTTCAACTCTTAAAAAAAATAAAAAAAGCTGTGATCTAGAACGTCTCCTGGTGTAGAATGCTTAATTAATTATAAAGCGCACAGCGCTCAGCAGTCTCTGTCACTCACTTAGGAGCTATCTGGATTTTGTATTTCAGTCAAAGGAAGGTGATTGTCATCTCATGTTATTGTGACAATGTCTCATTCTGCTTAATATTAGAGTACATGCTACAAAGATCCGGTTAATTAGCAACTGTTGTTATAGTTACTACATTTAGAACTAGCTATAAGTGTAGCAGATGACAATGTGATACAACAGTGAATTGTTACATAGTTTTCAAATAAAACCGTTTTTAAAGACAAAACCAAATTTACTATTTCATAATCTTATTCAAAATAACTCAAATGGGAGTTGTAGCAAAGCCTTTAAAGAAAAACATTATCAGCCAGTCAGCAGCTAGAGATCAGTTCACAAGCACTTGCTATCCAATGAGAATCCGAAGTTCATTGGTTGTTATGGGAAACTTCTTTAGAAGGTTTGATACCTCTCCAGGCGCTGTCCTGCTGTTGGTGGTCCGGAGTTTGATACGTAATCTCCATAGTGTTCTACCAGTGTTAAAATGAAAACTTTTTCTTCTTGCAGGATTCCGGGTTCTTCATCTTTGCTTCAGTATGTTCATGGACTTTAATATATAGAGGTGAAGGTATCTGCATAAAACTTTTACAGGGACTAAATGTAACAGCCTTTCAGTTACCCTACCCTGGTGTTCCAAGCAAATCTCCATGTGACTGTTATTATGTCTGGAAGGTATAGGATGTAGTGTAGCAGAATACAAGAGGCCAGGGTGGCCATCAGGGGGGGACTGTGGGGACTGAAGTCCCGGGCCCAGACAGAAAGAGCACTTCTTTTAAAAAGCCTTTCCTGCGCATTGGCGCTAGGTGTTTTGTTTTTACAGGTCCACATGATTGTTTTTTAATGGCAGCCCTGCAGGAGGCATCACAGATTACTGGAGGCATCCCATTGTACTTGAGATAGCGCTGAGCACTGGAGACAGAACTACAGTATATAATGGAGGAAGAGTCAGCCTAGCAGGAACACTGTCAGTAGTTAGGTAATGGAGTGAAGTTGCTCTGGCAAGAGTCTGAATGCAGGGATGCGGTCATTTGGTCTACATTTGGTCTACAGCATGATTGTCAACAGTCATTAGGTCGACATCATTAGGTTGACATGGGAAAAGGTCAAAATGGGTCTAGGTCTACATGGGAAAAGGTCGACATGGTTCTAGGTCAAAAAGTCATTAGTTTGACAGGTCGTTAATTCGACAGGTCATTAGTTCAACAGTGTCTAGGTCGACAGAGAAAAGGTCGACATGGGGTTTTTCACCTAATGGTGTCGACCTAATGACTGTCGACCATCATGCTGCAGACCAAATGATCCCAACCCTGAATGCCAGAACTACTTTAAACAGGGTACCCTTATTCCCCATAGGCTGCACTGATCAGATGATAGGAACTGTATCCCGGAATGGAGGTTTGGCAATCAATTGACAGCGGTCAAGATGATGGAGGTGCGGGATATCATTCTAAAGTGATACCAACCACATGGCTAGTTGGCAGATAAGGTACTTATGGAAGTCTACAGTGACCCACCAGAGCCTCTATGACTAAGAGTCGGCACTGTTGAGTCAGGTGAGTGAGCCTAACAGGCCGATGTGTGACAGAGAACAGCCACAGGTGAGATAAGTAAAGTCACAGACAGCAGCCTCCTAAAGGTTACGGTAGAGAAAAGCAATTGTAACATAAAGGCAGTGTGGAAAGCTGGTACGTACGTGCTGCAGCAAAGTGGAGAAGACTTGACGTGTTATTCCTCAACAACCTGACCGCTTTTCCAAATTGCACATCTATAGCACACAAAAAATGGAATAACACTTCAATCATCAAAATCAGTGTCATTGCAAAGTAGTTGCTCTCACAAAAAAAAATAGCTTAACCGATTATATATATATATATATATATATATATATATATATATACTGCCTACCAGACATAATAGTTCCATTTGTTTCAATTCCTTCCAAATAATATGATGACTATTCCTGCCTAAGTATAAGCATTCAGTAATACAGTAGCTGAGCTGGTCCTGTAGATCTGTAACGTATCGCCTGCTGTACAGATTGCAGAGATTTGACACCTGCTGGGGCCAGTTTGATAACCTTATTAGAAGACTATAAAGACAGCAGACAGATAAATGATCCCAGTTGTGGAGCACTGAATGGGCAATGAGAAGTTAAAAGACAGATGAAAAAAACAATAGGGCACTATGATGAAGAGACGGGAATGACAATGGCAAGATTAGGAGCAGTTAGAGAACAGAAAGATGTAACAACTTTGATCTTGTTGCTGTAATAATTCATAGCACTATATCTAATCAGATGATTGAAAATACAGTGCTGTTATTGCTGAAAACTATAATAAATCAGCATTACTAATTATTTCCATACTTTTGAAAACTAGTTTCAGGGAGATTATAGTTGGTAATATATTTTCACACAGCACCCTGCTGCGTGGGCGTGTCATGCAGCAACCAAAAGGCATGTCTAGTTTTATGTATTGACCAGAGTCAGATTAAGTGGGGGTCCAGGGTGTCAGTGTCTCCTGTGTTAGGGGGCCCTTTGGCTGAAGTGATATTAATTTTCTTCTAACACAGCATATTATATGTGATAACAAATGTGAGGGTGTGGTATATGGTCTCGACAGTTGGGATCCCGACAGTCATTAGCCCCATGTCGGGATCGAAACTGGCCAGACTCAGACAGCGGGGCGAGCGAAACAAAGCCCCTTGCGGGCTCGCTGCGCTCGCCACGCTGCTATTCTCCCTCTATGGGGGTCGTGGACCCCCACGAGGGAGAATAGCCGGTGGCCGTCAGGACCCTGAGTGTCAGGGTTTTGATTGTCAGGATCCCGACGTCGGGGTAATGACTGTCGGGATCCCGACTGCCGGGAAACTGTCCGGCACCCAAATGTGATGCCTACTGCTCTCTTACTCCAATATTCCCCTGGCAAACACCTAAATAATTCTGCGAGAGCTGTCATTCCAGTACATTGACCCACCAACAGTGTGGGAATGGTTCCAGCGTATAGATTTTTATATGTGTCTTCTTTGCCGCACTGGAGAAACATTCAGATTATACTTCCACTTGGTTTAGTTAGTTGGAATGTAAGACCTCCAGGACATATGCAGCTTTTGCACCCTCTTAGCTTAAATTAGGTTAGGAACACAATACCCTGATGCCCTTGCCTAGTGACTCTCCTTCAGTACCTGAAATTACTCCCAACTTACCCCTACCCCCCCTCTCTACCCTTGTCTTCCCCGTTCCAGTTATTGTTTGTCAGATACCTCGTTCATACCTGTTCTCGTTTTAGATCTCAACAACGAGATTACCGACCTGATTTTTTTTTCTCTACATCCATACATTGTATAATGATGTGTTTCCAGTTAAGGTGATGACTTTGTACATGCATGTATTTATTTGTTGTAATTTCTCTTGTTATTGTACGGTGGCAATGCTGATATGACATCACTGGGATGTATGTGGAAGATGTTACGTTTACAAAACAAAAATAAAGAATTTATTAAAAATGTGATGCCTATGCAATAACTTCCAAATGCAATTTAACCATACTTGCCTACCTTTGAGAAAGTATTTCAGGGACATTGTAAAGGAGGTAACAGAATTGGGAGGCCCGTGGGCAGGCCCTGGAAGGTGGCACCTAGAAGCATGGATATACACTACTACATCTGAGAGGCACGTCATAAATTACTGACATCCAAATGTAGATGAGCCACAAATCAGTTAGCTCAGCATAAATAATTGCCCAGACACTGCAACACATCTCCCTGGGTGGGGTCCAGGTTTATCACCACATATTGCTGCCCCTGCAGCCTGACCGGTACCCGATACACATTAACATTGTGACTTATCCACGCATGGGGAAAAAAAACTATATGCACATAATATTTTGTTTTGTATTTTTTTATCATTATTTTTATTTTATGTTTCTTAGATTTTATTTTTTATTTTAAAGGTATATAATTGTATTAGTGATGTACAGTATAATACATTTGTGCATATTTAACATATATGGAGGGAAATTTACTAAGATGGGAGTTCTAGTTCACATGAGATGTTACCGTGGGCAACCAATCAGAATCTACTTCTTATTTATTTTGTACCTTCTAGAAGATAATAGAAAGTATCTAAGTTGTTGCCCATAGCAACATCCCATGTGAAATAGTATTCCCATCTTAGTAAATTTCCCCCATGGTATCTGGTGTATATGTCACCCATGCCAGTCGTGTGTTATCTATGAATAGCGCAGAGAAATCATATTTTGTTGGTTCACTGTTGCGATATCTAGGCGTGCTACCACAAGCACGCCACCGATGATCTGCAGCTGAAATACACTGAAATAATTTTATTTCTATCATTTAAAATATCCTTGGACTTGCTAAGCGCCTAAATTGTGGTTGTTGACAGTCAACAGGTCAACACCAAATAGTCAATATTCAATAGGTTGACGGTTACAAAGGTCAAAAGGTTGTCAAGTTCAAAAGGTCCACTTCACAATAACGTTTTCTTATTTTTTAATACTTTATCATCCACGTGAATTAAGATTGAGAATAATGACCTGTGCGGAAAGCAGCGAACCACACAAGAGAATTCAGTACACTAATGGGGGTATATAGTAGGGAAAAACTGAAATAAAAACACACACACACACACACAAAAAGATCTATTATCGACTGTTTTTGTCTCATCCATTTCCATGTCAATGTTTTGACCCTTTCCACCTTTTCTACTTTCTACCTTTAACCTGTTGACCTTTTGACCCTGTCCATCTGTTCTACTTTCTACCTTTTAACCTGTTGACCTTTTGACCCTGTCCGTCTTTTCTACTTTCTACCTTTCACCTGTTGACCTTTTGACCCTGTCCATCTGTTCTACTTTCTACCTTTCACCTGTTGACCTTTTGACCCTGTCCGTCTTTTCTACTTTCTACCTTTCACCTGTTGACCTTTTGACCCTGTCCATCTTTTCTACTTTCTACCTTTCACCTGTTGACCTTTTGACCCTGTCCATCTTTTCTACTTTCTACCTTTCACCTGTTGACCTTTTGACCCTGTCCATCTTTTCTACTTTCTACCTTTCACCTGCTGACCTTTTGACCCTGTCCATCTTTTTCTACTTTCAACCTTTCACCTGTTGACCTTTTGACCCTGTCCATCTTTTTCTACTTTCTACCTTTCACCTGTTGACCTTTTGACTGTAGACCTTTTCATGTAGATCTATAAAACCAACCGCATAATGGGGAGAGCTTACAGATCTGAAGTAAAATTTGAGGTGAGAAACAAACAATATATATTTTTCTGATTTATAACTCAAATTTTACATTTCGTGTTTTGTTGGTTATTTATTTATAGAGAACATTTTATTTGGAAACATTTTTGTTTTCCATTTCAACAAAGGAGGAGGTCATTCACAGCTGTAACTGCGTCGGTATGTTAAGGCAATGGGCATCCTGTTGAGATGTCAACTGGCAACAGTGCAAATCCGCCAATGTGCACATAAAGATGCGCCATCGATTGGCCTCACACTTTATTATTTATTTATTATTTATTTAAGTTATTTATATAGCACGCACATATTCTGCAGCCCTTTACAGAGTGGAGTTTACAATCGATATTCCCTACCACATGTACACACACACACACACAGTCTGTGGAGAGCTCCCAGATCTAACCACAGATTTTTTTTTTAAACCCCATGTCCTCTAACCCCTTTTTGTTATGCAACTCTGCCATATCTTGCATCTCTGACCCAATTGGTGTAGTGGCCATACCGATTTTTGGGACCCTGGCGGGGTCAGGATAGGGGATCTAAGTGGCTGTGAACATAATCTGGACCCAATCAATGGGGCAGATGTATTAAGTCTTAACAAGAGATAACAAGAGATAAATGCAAGAGATCCAACGTCCAACCAATCAGCTCCTTACTGACTTTTTTCAAACACAGCCTGTAACATGGCAGTTGGCAGGTGATTGGCTGGACGTTTATCTCTCCTTATCACCCTTGGATTTATCTCTTGTTAAAGCTTAATACATCTGCCCCAATGTCCTCTTCCACCTCTATATTATGCAACTTTGCCATATGTTGCTTCCCTGACCCACTTTGTGTAGTGGCTGGACCCCTTTTTTGGGCCCCTGGTGGAGTCAGGATTGGGGTCTAAGTGGCCGTGAACCTAATCTGAACCAAATAAATGTCCTCTACCCCTTCTTTGTTTTGCAACTTTTCCATATCTTGCTTACCTAACAATGTGTAGTGGGAGGACCCTTTCTTGGGCCCCCGGGACCCCCACTGGGGTGGTAGGGGTGTCTTACCCCCAGAGTATTTTTTCCACATTCCAGAGTTATGCTGGATACCTTGTTCCCTGATCCACTTTGTGTAGTGGTCTTACCCTATGATTTTTTTCCAGATTGTGTACCAAGTTTGATGTAAATTGCTCTAGGCATTCCAGTTCTACAGGAACATACTTACTATATATCAGAGGGGTACGAGGGCCAGTGACCAGGAGAGGGGAGTGCCAGGCCACACAAACACTATATATATATACATATATATGTGTGTGCTTTTAGATATTCATAGATCGCTGGTAATACTGTAAATGCATAAGAGTACAGTACACGTCTAATTACTGATTCATTCTGTATTGATTACATGAAAACACAAAGCTGTGCTTCACATATAAAAGGGAACGACAGAACATACTGTAAAAAGCAGCACTGACAGTTATTTACCAACCAGAGATGTCATGGAAATTGGTAATTGTGTCCATTAGTTGTTGCTCTTTGATGTGTATCCGTAGATAGGTGTGTTACATTAGTACTGACTACTGTTACATTTGTATCACCTACTGAATTATTTACTATATATGTTTATTTTTATTTTACTAGTGAAATATTACTAAATGTACTATGAAATAACCCCTGACAGTAAGGAATACTTCGTAGCTACTTTTATTTAAGTGTCTTAAATATATATATTATCTTCTGCTTACATTATTTTATGTGCTTACATTATTTGTATTATTTTTTGTGCATACAGCGGCACAGTAGCGGTAGGAGCACTGCCCAGTCTGGGACTCCAAATCCTGCCATCCCTTCCTGGTGGCACCCCTGCCCATGGGCGGCGGGCCAAAAATGTCTTATTGGCCCTTATTCAGATCTGACTGCAGTACAAATTTGTTTGGTAAATGGGCAAAACCATGTGCACTGCAGGTGGGGCAGATGTAACAGTAATGTGCAGAGAGAGTTAAATTTGGGTGGGGTGTGTTTTGAAACTGAAATCTAAATTGCAGTGTAAAAATAATGCAGTCAGTATTTACCCTGTATAAATACAAAATAACTCACACAAATCTAACTCTCTCTGCACATGTTACAGCTGCCCCACCTGCAGTGCACATGGTTTTGCCCATTTTCCAAACAAATTTGTACTGCGATCAGATCTGAATAAGGGCCATTGAGAAAATTGTCAATCATTATTATTATTATTCTTTATTTATATGGTGCCATATGGGATCCACTGCACCCAATTACAGAATACATGGCTACGTCAGCAGACAACAATGAAATAGGTATCAGGGTGGCAGAACACTGCAGGAATTGGTGCCATAGAAGATGGTTTAAGTAAGAGAAGGAAATCGCATGAGGGAAGAGGGCCCTGCTCGTGAAAGCTTACATTCTAAAGGGCCAGAAATAATTTGACCTGGTCCTGGATCACCAACTTGTGAAAGCACTCTGAGGCACCACAGGGTGCCACAGAAACCAGCTTGGAAAAAAATCATTGAACTGCTCATTGCCATGGGGGAGTGAAATGCTCCTTGCCATGGGGGAGTGAAATTCTTGTTGCCATGGGGAAATTAAATGCTTGTTTCAATGGGGGAATTAAATTCTTGTACAGCCGCAAGCAGGGCTTCATGCTCTAAGCCAGGGACTTCATGCTTGATGCCATGGGAGGTTACATGCTCAATGCCATGGGGGAGTGAAATGCTCCTTGCCAAGGTGGAGTACATGCTCGTTGTCACAGGGGAGTTAAATGCTCATTGCAATGGAGGAGTGATTTGCTCATTGCCAAGGGGGAGTGAAATGCTTATGGCCATGGGGGAGTGAAATGTTCGTTGCCCCAGGGGAGAGAAATGCTCGTTGCAATAGGGGAATTAAATGTTCTTTGCCATGGGGAGTTAAATGCTCATTGCAATGGGGAGTGAAATGCTTTTTGCCAAGGGGGGATTACATGCTCATTGTCAAAAGGGAGTTAAATGCTCATTGTAATGGCGGAGTGAGTTGTTTATTGCCAAGGGGGAGAGAATTGCTCATTGCCACATGGGAGTGAAATGCTCATTGCAATGGGGGAGTTTAATGCTCTTTGCCATGGCATCTTGTTGCCACGGGGAAATTAAATGCTTGTTTCAATGGAGGAATTAAATTCTTGTACAGCCACAAGCAGGGCTTCATGCTCTAAGCCAGGGACTTCAAGCTTGATGCCATGGGAGGTTACATGCTCAATGCCATGGGGGAGTGAAATGCTCCTTGCCAAGATGGAGTACATGCTCGTTGTCACAGGGGAGTTAAATGCTCATTGCAATGGAGGAGTGATTTGCTCATTGCCAAGGGGGAGTGAAATGCTTATGGCCATGGGGGAGTGAAATGCTCGTTGCCCCAGGGGAGAGAAATGCTTGTTGCAATAGGGGAATTAAATGTTCTTTGCCATGGGGAGTTAAATGCTCATTGCAATGGGGAGTGAAATGCTTTTTGCCAAGGGGGGATTACATGCTCATTGTCAAAAGGGAGTTAAATGCTCATTGCAATGGCGGAGTGAGTTGTTCATTGCCAAGGGGGAGAGAATTGCTCATTGCCACATGGGAGTGAAATGCTCATTGCAATGGGGGAGTTTAATGCTCTTTGCCACAGGGACTTAAATGCTCATTGTCACAGGGCAGTGAAATGCTAGTTGCCATGGAGGATTACATGCTTGTTGCCATGGGTGAGTTGAATTCTTGTACAGCCGCGAGAGGGGCTTCGTGCTCTAAACCAGGTTATTCATGCTCGATGCCATGGGGGGATTAGATGCTCGGTGCCATGGGGGATTACATTCTCATTTCATGGGGGAGTGAAATGCTCATTGCTACTGGGAGTTAAATGATCATTGCCACAGGTGAGTGAAATGCTGGTTGCCATGCGGGAGTTGAATTCTTGTACAGCCGGAGCTGTGACAGCCAGGCAGAGATCGATGGGTAGCCTGGCTTTATTCAGAGCAGGTGTACGGCTATTTCAAATCTCGCACCAGCTCGCGAGCCAGTCTTAGCCCGCTGTCAGGCAGCCAATCAGGAGCCATCACTGCTGCTCCTGATTGGATGTCGTAACACTCGTAAAATGGCGCAGAATACAGCTGTGACTACAACCGGGCTGCCCATCGCTCTCTGCCAGGCTGTCCCAGACTCTCAGTTTGCCTGTTTCAGGCAGTAAGTGAAACAGGCCAGCCTGGGCCCCTAGGACTATGGGGCCCTTGGACAATTGCCCACTAATCCCATGTGCAAAGATGACCCTGGAGGAGGGCCATGTGCAGTCTGTAGAGCTCAGATCCTACTGTGCATACCCAAACATCCGCTGCGTTGTAGAGTCTGGGCCTTAGAGCATTCATGTGCAGTCTGTAGTGCTCAGACCCTACTGTGAATACCCAAACATCCGCTGCGTTGTAGAGTCTGGGCCTTAGAGCATTCATGTGCTTATGCGCAGATCACCAGTAAAGATGCTCGCCGTGCCATTTTTCCTGTGATTTCTGCAGGGCTCTTGCCACTGCCACTGGACTACGGAGGGTAAGTATTACCAAAATGGGTGCACTGCACCCATTATAGATATGCCATTGTATACACTGTGTACTAATAGAATTTCCCTGAGACTCACAATAGGCTCATTTCTATCCCTACATCTGATTTGTGCAAAGAGCTGACATTTTAGTAATTATTTTGGTGATCCCCAGAAAATATTTAAATGAGTAATTCTGTTTGCAAGACTCTCAAATGTTGTTTCAACATTTTAATCTTTAAATCTCTTGTTAAGTTTGTAAATACAAAGCTGCATCAAAGCAATTTTGAGCTTTAGACAAATTATCTCTCAGATCAGCATTATCCCTTCTATTCCTCATAACACATCCAGATTAAATTAGCACTTGAATTATGATGAACTTCTTAGATTCTGTGCAACATTAATTGTATCATCTTCTGAAGTAAACAGACCTATATACCTTACTATGAATCCAAACATGAAATTAGTATGATCGTATCACCAACTGTACCGCTTTGGCTACACATTTAACCACTTCAGCGGTATGGCCGGAAAGTTCCCAGGCTCAGCTGCGCTGCCACAGCCGGCTGTCCCACAAAATTTCCAGGCTATACTATTAGCACCTCGTTTGCTCCTCCAGGGAGCCTGTTGCGTGTCTGACTGCACACCAATTATTTAATTTGATACTTTTTGAGAGAACCCCAATATTAGATAGATCGATAATGGTGGTGCTGTTCCTCAAAGTCAATTTGTACAATATTTCATACCCAGGATTCAAACCCATGACCTTCTATATTGTGATAAGACACCTTGCTTATGTGTTTGCACCTGCAAATGTGTGCCTTAAATAAAGGAGTGTATGACTGAAGGTTCTTAGGTGCTTGAGGGAGAGATGACAGCGGCCATGCAATCCTGTGTATTAAAGAGGCAGAAGTTGCAAGTCTGATTGATTAAAGAAATTTGATAGGTGCTGCAGAAGAGCACCACCCTGTTAACGGCCCTGATGATTATTTGTTACTTTGGCCCTTATTCTGATCGGTGCGTACTTTCCCGAATTCTTTCGGATCGCGTTTTTTAGCCATCTGCGCATGCGTGGGGAACGCAATGCGCATGTGCCACGTATGGTCTCCGTACTTGTTCTCACTAATACCGTACAGAAATGTGCACCGCAATCATTCGGCCAATATGGGTGTGTTATGGGCGTCATGCGGAATGACACAGGGGCGTAGTTTCAAAGTGGGCTAAACTGGGCGGAAACATGGGCGGACACGGGGGAGTACACATATTTGGGTAGGCGTGCATTCGGACAGCACGCCGAATGCACGCGAACAAAAAGGGTAGAAATGTGCGGTGTCCAAAAGGCTAGTATTGCTTTGCGGACACCACTCGGTCATGCGCTAGGCAATCGGAACGCCTAATCAGGACGGACGCAACACAACCAATGTCAGCTGAACCCAATACAATCACCTACTTTACTCATTACTTGTTAATGACACGCTTCTCACTGCTACAATTGGAAGCATTGCAGCTTAAAGGGAACATTACATGCTGCACTTGTCACACACTTTTACACTGCAAATAATCAACACAACTTAATATTAATAATACTAATACACATGTCACTTCTGCGTGTATCAATTAATACAGACATTTGTGGGGCCAAAATAACATTTATTAAAGAAACTTTGCCAAAAATGACAAAAACATCACAAAACAAATGGTACCATAACAGGACTAAAAGTAAATAATATATAATAAATAGCCACAGCAGAATCATTAGGAACACATCAGGTGGCTTCATAACAAAAGTACAGCACCAACACTTCAAGTACAGCACACAGTAATGCTAGCCCAAACAGGGCAACAGGGGAACCAAACATGACATTTGAACCGCGGGCAAATGTGGTGACCCTCGGCACGGATTTTGACACAGGATGCTGACACACACAGCTCAATGGAAGATTTGGGAAGACATAACGGTGGAGATTAATGGGGACACAAGTTCATTTGCGGGCACGTTTGCCCCTGGCAGGCTCCTTGCCACGTGCAGCAGCTCTTCGGCCTCGCCCACGGCCACAGTCAGATGGTGGGTCACGTGGAGCACATGCTGGGGAGGGGGTGGATGTTCTTCCCCCTCTGGCAGCAGGGAGTGATGATGTTGGTAAAGCACCCGAAGCGGGTGACATTAGGACCCTATTGGTGGTAACTAGCTCCACCATAAGTTCATTATGGCGGAGGAGGAGTTCATTTTGCCGCAGGGCTTGATCAGCCAGCACCTGCAGGCTAGCAGCAATAGCTTGCTGGCTGTCACTCATAGCTTGCTGGCTGGCACTCATAGCCTGCAGGCTCGCAGCAATACTCTGCTGGCTGGTGGTCAAACCCTGCAGCACCTCCTCGGCCCTACGCACCCGCTCGAATGCCGAGTCTCCCTGCTGCACAATACTGTCTAGCACACGGCCCCACGTGGACAATTCAGCCGCGGACATTTCCGGCTGCTGCTGCACGGGCCTGCTACTGGGGCCAGGTGGCACAGACTCCACAACCTCCTCAAGAGAATCTTGACCAAGCGGTGGGGATGCTGTTGAACGAGAAATTACCAATTACCACACATTCCATGCCAAATTCAAAACATCTACTTATGGCCTGCCAAATAATTACCTTCAAGCGTAGAAGCCATCACTTCCGCTGGGGACTCGCTGTCTATGGTGCTCACCCCCCGGACCTCCTCCACTGCAATGCAGCACTGGGCCATCTCTTCCAGGGGGGTGAGCTTCAGCTTGCCAGGCATGGGGCCAGCCCCAGAGGTGTGGCTGTGTTGCCACCGCTCGGTCAATTTCTTCTTGAGGTTGCCTTTGAAGTCGTGCCACCTGCAATCAAAGTGTACATATTAATACATGTAACTCCTCATGTTTGCTGTAGCACCCATTGCAATCTGAAACATAATACAACATGTGCCTACTGACACCAAACACATTATATTCATTTTTAAAACCAACCCTTAGAAGATACAACAACAGTCACCCTCCAATAACTATCAATTCAATGTCATGGCCAACATGTCTGTGCCTCCAAGCAACGTGAACACCCATTGACCAACTCCATCTATTATTGAATGTAAACATTACTGGACTTGTACTGCTCAAATGTAACACACATGTACTTGCCTCTTCTTAACGTGCTCCGCCTCACGAACTTGTGGAGCCACTGCATTAATCTCCGCCGTTATCTCCTCCCAGATCTTCCATCTCCTTGTGTGTGTCAACTTTACCGCTGGGCACTCGATTAAATCACGTGCCCGGGTCACCAGGATGTCAAGCTCCTGCGGTTCATATGCCATGTTTCTTGTGGTTGGTTCCTCTGTTGCCCGACTGCGGCCACGGGCACGGCCACTGGCACGGCCACGGCCACGGGCACGGCCACCGGTTGGTGTACTTGAAGTGCTGGGCTGGCTACTCTGTTGGGAAGCCACCTGCTGTGTTCCCAATGATTCTGCTGATGCTGAGGATGGGCCAGCTGCTGATTGGCCTGATGTTGATGGCCCATCGGGCTGCTCTGGGTTGAGGGGGACATAGGTGGTGTTGGCTTCCATGCGGGACAAGAGATTCTGCACCACCTGTTCTTCCTCTGACTCTGAGCCAGCCATGTTTGCAACAACTGTTTGCCTTTCTAGGACAACTTTAAATACTATTTCTGTAATTGGCGTTAATCAGCTGCAACCTGCGTTCCGTACGGCCGCGTTCCGTACGCCAGCGTCAACCGTGCGGCGCATACGGGACGCCCCGTGGTGTGGAAAAATATTTCTCAAAAACCAGGAAAACTGAGTAAGTCAGATTTAGTAGCTAAATGCAGATTCCAACACCAATTACAAAATAAAACAGAGGTCACATATGAACTGTATATTTGAATGTACATCTGTACTGTGCACTTGTTTGGTATGTAGTACAACTGACACTACCCATTCCATATGTCAATCCAGTCCACCACTTAGCCACAAGTAATCAGTGCTAGCATCCAAATCACATGTGAAAGCACTCCAAATTCAGGATGGATGCTAGCTACTTTTCATTCCACCTCTGTAGTAGGGGCCAGTAGAAGGTAAGTGTACACATGGCAGCATGGGCTAATTTTTGTAAAAGCTCTGCCACTATTTGCTATGTTTCTGCTGCATAGCTTTCATTATAAAATAGCTGTTTAGAACCTTGTGGAGTTAGGTGTAAGTGTCTACTGATGCAGACTATTTCACCTGGTGCTTCTACCTATGTTTGGTGGATGGTATAGATTATATATAATGTGTTTCCATCTTATTTTACACTGTCTGTTTAGGATGGGTTAGCACGATGCACGATGCAATGGGTTAGCCGTCTGTTCTGGTGCATACACGCTGTTAGTGTAAAAATGAACAATAAAGTTAATACCAAATATCACTCTGATCAACCAATGACAGCACATGATTGTTTGATTTGTGCCATTGCTAAGATGGCGGCCTATGGGAGAGCAGCCCCATTCTATTCCGCGGAGCTGCGAACTCTGGTCTCCATTATGGAGACCAGGCTGGGGCGTGCCGGCCCTTTTATTACAAACCGGCAGAAGCGCCAGGCATATGCATCGGTCCGCAGGCGCATATTCGCGCGCACCCAGGTGCGCAGGACCATCGCACAGCTGGAGCGGCGATGGTCTGATCTCAGGCGGCGCCAGCCTGATAGGCTCCAGCAAATACGGGCCAGCATTGCTCGATGTAAGTGTTTACCCATTAAATGCCCAATTGTACAATATTGCTGACATGACCATTTTTCAACCAATAAGGTAACCTGCCTGATCCATGAGTTAAACATGGCATACAATATATGAGTGCTACTTCCTGTTTGACACCCTGTAATGGTCATAAAATATGTTATTGGGGAGGATTAATGCTTGTGATGCTTACAATGGCCCAAATGTCACAGCATACCTGCCATGTTACAGGCTGTGTTTTGTAAAGGCCACTAAGGAGCTGTTTGCCTGTACAATTATCAGTACTTATAACCTTTGCATTTCTAGGTTGATAAGGCTTAATACAAATTACCACTAATTGGCACTTTTTTGATTTATCCCAAACACAGCACGTGATCGAGCAAGACAGGCCCGGGAGGAGGCAGAGGCGTCCCAGGCCCAGGAGGAGGCGGAGCCAGCTATGGGCGAGGAGGGAGAAACTGAAGAAGGGGTGGCGGAGGAAAGGGATGAAGTGGTGGAGGATGTGTGGGCAGTGGAGGCGGAGGTGGTGCCTTTCGACCACGAGGTGGCAGCCGAGGAGGAGGTCGTGCCAGCCGAGGAGGCCCAGGAAGAGGGGGAGGATGAGGAGGCCTGTGAGGTGGAGCAGGCGGCCGAAAGTGGTATGTATACATAAAGAATCATTATTCCTTTTGTCAACCACTATTTGATATGTAGCACTGTTGATTAAAATGTGTTTGAAAATACTATAAAGGCAAACAACAAATTGGGTAGCAACAGACACACTTTGGGGTTAGATAGGGTGGCCAAACCATCCCTTTCATCCTGGACACATATTAATGACACAGGTTGTGCGGATGGCTTTCAGGTCGATTTTAAGTGCCACTGAACCTGTGTAGTTAATCTGTATCCAGGAAGAAAGTGATGACTTGCTCATGTAAGGGTTACATGTCCCTGCTGGTTGCATACAATCTGTAGCCTCATCTAGGTGAGTAAAGTTTACTGGTGATTGATCTTTGTAAACTAGATTCAGTATGGCATAAATGGAGTATGGACAGGCGTGGCTTAGACTGGAGTAACAAGTGGTCAGTGCCCCTGGGCCCTCCTCTAGCTAACCACCCCCTGCGGTCTGCATGTATGTTTTGCACCATAATTGTGTGTTGATTTGGTCTTAGTAATGCTTTTGAGCATGGGAGTGGGTTAGTGCTGCAGCTTCCCCTAACTGGCATTCTGACAATGATTTCTGGAGCAGACCATCAGCAGCCAAGCCATGCTTGATTGCACAAATGTACTGAGCATTCCGGAGAGTTGTGTAACTCCCCTGCCAGGCTCCATCATATAACAGACAATGAACTTTGTTTGCCGAATTGTGATTGGTGCAGCGCGTGACATGCTTCTAACAGCTTTGTCATGGGTGGGTTTGGATTGAGAAGGAGCAGTATGACTGTGAGGTGTTTGACAGAGTAAAGGGTAGAGGGCCAAAATCAGGCTTTCCATGTAGTATGTATGCATGTATGTATAGGTGTATGTCTCATATATATAGTTATATATGTGTGTATATAGCAATCCACTTATGCCGGCACTCTGATACAGCCAACTGCTCCCGGTGCCACAATCAATAGCACATCCACTTTCCAAACGAAAAGAGCACTCAGGAGACTGGTTCAGCAATCCAACATGTAACTGTATTAGCGGTATAAACAGCCGTTTTCGGGACCGCAGCCCCTTCGTCAGATACCTACAGCAGTTAAACACATGTACAATCCCCCCTACATATACCCCATCACTCACCTGGTCCCGGCGTCTCTGCACGCTGACTCCGTCCCGCCGGAAGTCGTCAGATGCCGCACTTCCGGTTCCGACTAGCGCGTAACCATGGTGACCGCATGGCTTGCGTGTCACCTGGCCAGCGCTGCGTTTCACAGACTGCCCCATCCGCCTTGACTCAACCAGCGTTACCCGGACAGCGGAGCAGCACAGAACCTGATGGCAATCTACATAAAAACAAAGGAAAACACATTACACATACAATAATAGAAAAACAGATACATGTACATACAAATACAAATGGATGGACAATGCAAGACACAACCAACCGCAGTAATTAATGAAAAGAGTTCCAATTAATCTTGTCATTCAGGCCACCCGGTCTGGTGGTGCCCAAGCGCAAGATCCACTGGGACTCTCTAATGATCAAAGATTTAACACGATCACCCCCTCATTGGCCCTTATTCTGATCTGTGCGGAAATTCCCGCATTCTTACGGAGCGGTCCGCACGCCACGGTGTTTTGCCGCATGCGGCCATCGTCCGTAGAAACGCCCACGTGTCCTCCGCATTCGGACGGACTCACTCTTTAAGAACAGGGCGTGTTTACGGACGACATACAAACCATGCGTGTGCGGGAGAAACACTCAGCTTCGGCACGGTATTACAGAGTATTACAGAGTATGCTCGGGAATACCGCATCCGAACGGGAGCCAAGCGGTGCTACCGCACGTAAGCGGAGTATTTACGCCAAACAACCCACTATGAAGTATCTTCTGCAATACATCACATGACCCACTTATTCAATTACCTATCCTCATAAAAAACTGCTTATTTGGAATTGGAATCAATTAGATTCCAATATATCCTTACAAGCATGCCTAACACATGCATTGCACACATTAACCCTTACAGCAATGTAAGTGCAATGGTTTCAATTAAAGCACTGACAAGCGGCCTATTAGTGAGTAATGAGTAAAGGAGTAGATTCTATTGGGTTCAGGTGTTAATGGTTGTAGTCATTAGGCGTACGTTCGCCTACCGCATGAACGAGTGGTGTCCGCAAAGCAATAGTACACTTGTGGACACCGCACATTTCTGCCCTTTTTGATCGCGTGCATTCGGAGTGGTTTCCGAATGTACGCCCCCCAACATAAGTGTACTCCCCCGTGTCCGCCCATGTTTCCGCCCCGTTTTGCCCACTTTGAAACTACGCCCATGTGTCATTCCGCATGACGCCCATAATACGCCCCTATTTCCCGAATGATAGCGGTGAACAGTTCTGGACGGGATTTGGCCGAACTGGTACCGAGTCAATGCGTGGCACATGCGCGTAGCGTTCTCCACGCATGCGCAGACGCCATAAAGACGCGATCCGTAAGAACGCGGTAAAGTCCGCATCAATCAGAATAAGGGCCAATGACAGGGGGACATGATCGATAATAAAATATTTCAAATCCTCAAGTGTGTGACCTGCCGCCTTAAAATGACGCGGGACAGGTTGGTCTACTTCCTTGCCACGTAAAGTCAAACTAATGGCTGACCTATGTGCGGCCATCCTCTCCTTAAATTTGCGAGAGGTCTGGCCCACATACAGCAAGCCACAAGGACACGTGACAATATATACCACAAAAGAAGTATTGCATGTGAGGACATGCCTGATGTCATAGTTACGGTCACAATGGGGGTGGAGAAATGATTTACATGCAATCATGTACGAGCATGTGGTGCAATTGAAACATTTATAGCAACCTGGGGGCTTGACATACACATTTGCCAAAGGGCGCTCAATTTTAGTGACATCAGCATGTACAAGGCGGTCCCTTAAATTCCTGCCACGTCGATATGACAATAGCGGTTTGGACTGGGAGAGCATCTTAAGGTCTTTGTCAGTGCCCACTATGGGCCAGAGGGCTTTAACAGCTCTACTGACCACGGGGCTAGACACGGAAAAATCAGATACAAAGGGTATCCTATTCATGGCCACTTTCGGGGCTGGGGACAGGAGTTCTTCCCGTGACATCCCACTCACTTTGCTCTTGTGTTGATTAAGCAAGGAAAGATCATACCCTCTGTCACTGAACTTAACCACCACTTTGTCCAATGCTTCGGGGATCTTATTAGGCTGACTGGTGATACGGGCGGCCCTCACCATCTGCGACAATGGCAGCCCCTTCTTAAGGGCGGGGGGGTGGTGACTGGTGGCCCGGAGCAAGGTGTTACGGTCCGTGCTCTTCGAGTATACCTCGGTTTCAAACCTACCCTCACACAGAGTTACAGCCACATCTAGAAAATTAACCTTAATCAAATCACAGGTATAGGTAAACTTGATAGGAAAATCCTGAGCATTAAGAGTCTCCATCAATGATACAAAAGACTCCCTCCCCCCTGTCCAAAGCATAAAGATATCATCGATGTACCTTGTATATAACAAGATACATCGAGCGACATCGGGATCCGCAAAAAACATATCATGCTCAACCTGGAACATGTACACATTAGCATACGTGGGTGCTACCGATGATCCCATCGCGCACCCACGTAGCTGTAAAAAGAACGAACCATCAAATAAAAAATAATTTCTACATAATGTGAGTTCCAGGAGAGTCAAAAACAGCTGATGATCGAACGTCAAAGGGTCCATGTGTTGTTCCAGGAACCATTTCATCGCTTTCAAACCACCCTCATGTGGTATTGAAGTATACAGGCTTTTGATGTCCAAGCAACACAGTAGCGTACCCTCAGGTACTGAGTCCACACTCTGAAGTTTGGACAAAAACGAGGTTGTGTCCTTTAAGAAAGTGCCATGTTGGGACAGAAAAGGCTGGGCAAGACTGTCCAACAATCTGGAGGCCGGTTGCAATAATGACCCCCGGGCAGAGATGATGGGTCTCCCCGGGGGCTTAGTGGCATGCTTGTGAAGCTTGGGCAACGTGTAAATAAGTGGCACAAGCGGATGTGCCACTTGGAGGGACGTATATACCTTTTGAGGTATCAAATGCTGGTCAAATGCTGACTTAAGAATAGTGAACAGTTCTTTCTGGTACTTGGAAGTAGGGTCACAGCTCAGCCTACAGTATACTTCACTGTCGCTCAATTGAGAATAGATCTCCTCCTTGTAGTCAGAGATGTTCTGGACCACAATGGCCCCACCTTTGTCCGCTGGCCGTATCGAAATACTCGTATCAGTTTCCAAGCCCTTCAGTGCCTCAATCTCCACCTTGCTAAGATTAGGGCGTATCTTGCGAGGAGTGGCTAGATATCTCTGTGCCGAATCATCCAGAAGGCGACTAAATGTTTTAATGGAACTGTTGGCAGACAGCGGATCAAAGGAGGAATGATAATTTTTTGACAAGAAGGAGTCATAAATGGTGGGCAAGCGCTCTGTTGTGGACTCCTTAAAATGTTCTTTGAGCCTCAAGCGTCGAGCAAACTGGTGTACACTCAATTTCCACTTAAACTCATCATGCCCATTAGTTGGAACGAAACTGAGTCCTTTGTTCAATACACAAATCTCTGTTGGCGACAGTGTCCTACTAGAAAGATTAAATATTAAGTTTTCAGCTCCTCCCCCAGGATCTTGCGGGCCCCTCTTGTTTTGACCCCCTCTCCTGGTGGCAGATCGTTTTTGCGTGCGTTCCTGCCAGGCTTTCTGCCTAAAGGGCCGCACGGCGGACGGGAGCCATCATCAGTTTCCGAAAACTGGAAGTCACTGTCACTGCTCTTAAAGTTGTCATCTTGACCTCTCCTCTGTTGCCAAGGCCTTCTGCGTCTGCCCTGGGGTCTTCCTGGGCCAGATGCATCAGACCCGCCATACAACCAACTATAGACTTTGTTGTCCTCATAATCATTGTCGACAGTTGTTTTCTTATTCCTTTTGAAACGCAGTAATTCATTGCGATATTGGTCGCACTGGGTTTCAAGTTTAGAGAGCCACTCTTTGCTTGTGTCTTCCTCCAGGGTTTTGGAGTACTCTTTAACTAGGTTAGCAATTTTATTGCGGGTTAAGCTTAATTCCCTACTGGCTTCCTCTACCACCAGAATCATAAGGTCGAAACCACATTTGTTCAGGATAGCAATCCATTTTCTAACGAATTCTGGATTGCTCCTGCCAATTGTGGGCACATTTCGTACCCTAAAACCACGTGGAATTTTGTGGTCACGGTAGTAATTGGATAGGGAGATGCTATGAAGTTGATAATCAATTTCACGCTTGCGCGCCTTTAATAACTGATAATAGGCATCTTCAGCTTTAAACCCTGCATCCGTGGCTACCACATTCTCTTTAGAAAGGATTCTGTCGATTTCATCCATAGAAAAACTAAAAGTCTCTCCAGCCTGTGCTGACTGAATGCCAGTGAGGCCTCCAATGTCCTGCGACAGCACATTACTCATTGCACTATCCATAGTACAAATGACAGTGTGACGTACAAATCCCAAATCAGACAGAATTTAGAGGAAAAGCAATGTATCCACCGTTTTCAGCTCAAATAAATCCGTCCACTGGATGGGAAACGTGGGTAGGCAGGTCAGGTACAACTGCACATACAACCCAAATGAAAGTTCAATGGTAAATAGGTGCCTTGCAACTCAGTCGGCATGTAGTCGACCCATACACAGCAATCCACTTATGCCGGCACTCTGATGCAGCCAACTGCTCCCGGTGCCACAATGCATGTTTAAAAAGTAGGTTTGACTATGTTAAATGTATGCATGAATATCATTAGTCATTTTTCAATTTGAATTTCCTCCACAGATGAGCCTGCCCAAGCAGAGGAGGGTCGCCGTGGGGCCCTCCTTCGTCTGCGAGGCCTGATGCGCCAAATGTTGGCACTAATGGACAGCATCATTGATGCAGAAAATTAATTATGTGTTTTGGAAATGTGTTTTGTAATAAATCGTTATTTAAAGTTGAAAGTTGTCCGTGTTTTTTTCTAACATGCTAAAGTATATGTGTCACTTGTTTAAAATCTTTAAAATAAGCAAAATGTACATAGTGTATCTAGATGTATGTTAGGGTCACATGCTGTAAGGGTTAATGTGTGTCATGAATGTAGTAAGAATGTGGGTCAGTATAGATGAGCATTTAATTGATTGAAATTGAGAACAATCCCTTTTTCAGGAGGTTGGCTAATTGCCTAAGTGGGTCATGTGATCGCTGTGTGTACTCAGTAAAAAAGTGTGGGATTGAGCGTAAATACTCCGCATCGGGGCGTACGGACAGCTTCCCGTACGTTCTGACGCGGTAAGACCGTGCTTGTGCGGGAAGACCGTGCAAGAATCTGTACGTTTCCACCGCACACGCACGGTTTGTATGTCGTCCGTACACACGCCCTGTTCTTAAAGAGTGAGTCCGTCCGAATGCGGAGGACACGTGGGCGTTTCTACGGACGAAGCCCGCACGCCGCCGCACAGCGTGGCGTACGGACCGCACCGTAAGAATTCGGGAAAGTCCGCACCGATCAGAATAAGGACCTTTATCTCTCTCCAAGGTTTACCACTCAGGTGCATGCAAGGGAGGGGTTAATACTGATTAAGTAAAAAAATACATTGTTTCCCCCCCAGCTCACTGAATAGTATTAGTAACCAATCTTGAACACTACATGATAATAGAATTCAGAGATATTGGTTACATATACCTGAGCAGGTGTATGCTATGCCCCCAAGCCACGTCAAGGCTTCTCTGTATATTGGGCGTCCCTAGCGCTATATCAAGGTGCAGGGTGCAGCACCCCAAAAACTATCATAAGCTAGAAAGCCCAGAACTTCAGTCATGTCGACCTTCATGCATGTCAACCTAGTGTTGTCAAACTAATGCTTGTCGACCTAGTTCCTGTCTATCCAATAATCCATACCCGAACAGCTGCAACCATGTGACACACAGTAGGGGTACACTGACGGTAATAAGGGTGAGGCCCCAAAAATATTTAATAACAGTATGGGAGAGCTGCAACCATGTGACACACAATAGGGGTACATTAGATGACAATGAGCCCCAGAAGTTACAAAAACAACAGTATGGTACAACAGGACAACATGTCAGAAAACAGGGGTACACTGCAAGAGGATGATCTCTAAGAGGTTTAAAAAACAGTGAGGGATAAGCTGGGATGGGATGCAGTCAAAATCCTGACGGTCAAAATCCTGGCAGGGTCAAAATCACGAATGGGTCATAATACTGATAAGGACAAAATCCCGACAAGAACAAAATCTTGTCGGGATTTAAAATCCCGACAAGGTCAAAATACAGACATATAGAATGTACAGGTGAAACAGTCAACATGACTTTGTGTCGACAGGTCGCGAAGTCTACATGTTTTTTTTCACTGTTTTTTGACCCGACATGTGCCGACAGGTGGCATTTTATGCCCTACCATCCACTAGGGCGCAGTGGGAGAATAAAATAGTGTGCCGAGCGCAGCGAGGCACCGTGCCTGAAGCATATGCGTACACCCATGAAACGCGGGGTGTACGCATATGGTAATGATCCCAAACAGCCCTTCACGCCCCTCTCCGCCCCCTGTTCGGATTGTTCCGACCGATCGTTTTCTGTACGGAATTCACGCGTATTCGGACGTGCGCGGCGTTCGCACATGCGCAGAAATGCCTCTGCACATGCGCAAACACAATACATCGGCCATCCAATGGAACACGCAGCCGTCTGACTCAATCAGAATAAAGGCCATAGAGAGGACACATACCAGTGCCAGTGACCAGAGGGAGAGTGTTTGGGACTGTGGGCTCTGAGGCACTAAAACAATTGCAGACAGGACACACAGCAGTGGCAGTTATCAGAGGAAGAGGGCATAAGATTGTGAACTCAGGCACTGTGTAAAAAAAATTTTAATACAATAAAATAGTTGTGTGTTCAAACACCTTGTAAAAAAATAAATAACAAGCACTGTATAAATAAATGTAAATATGTTTTTAAGCAGTGGCATAACAAAAACTTATGGACCCTAGTAAATTAAACATCACTCTGTGCAAGAATATGTAAAATTGCCATACACTTCACATAATGCCAAGGAAAGGCTCAGGCCATGGCCTTTGTTTGCGGGTGGTGGTCTTGCTGGTGCTACTGCTATTTTGTGCACTACAAGAATGCCTATAACGGAAGCCAGAAAAAACACAGTCAGGTATTTTCTTCTGTAACCTCATATGATGACGCAGCACTGATCTAGCAGAGGTATCACCTTAAAATACAAATCAGTGCCCAAAAAAGAATACTAGGGCTGAGGAGAGTCTAGGTGTGATTCTGACATTTCACACACTGTACTCATTCAGAAGTCTACTTCCACCATCAGCTATGTGTGATTCTGACATTTCACACACTGTACTCATACAGAAGTCTACTTCCACCATTTCTGCACCCTCTATAATTGTGGGGATGAGAAATACAAGTAAGAATGATGATATAGAGCTAGGGTGGAAGTGCAACAGGATGAGGGGGATATTTTATATTTGATACCAATGAGGAGGATGTTGATGATGAGGATGCTGTTTGTTAGTTAGCGACCAGTGGCAGCAATCCTTGTCTATGTAAAACTGAAGGCCATCGTCATGCCAATACATAACACCCAAAAAACACCCTCTTGTGTGCGGAATTATTTTTACCCAAATTCTGACAACATTTGTGAAGGCATCGGTACCATTTGTGAGGCTAAAGTTAGTAGAGGTAGGGATGTTAAAAATCTAGACACCTCCTCCCTGTGAGGTAATTTGCAGTGGGTTCATGCAAGTTATTTATCAAAATCTGAAATAATCCTGTAAAATAATAACAAGCAATCCATAAATTTAGACCAGCACATGTAATCTCCTCCACCAACACCCTCATTATCAACTTTCTCATTAATGATCAGTTAAATAGTAGTCCTTCCCCAAAAAATGGTTAGTGGGGGCTCATATAAACCAAGTACTTCAGCCACAAGAGAGGCCAAACCTGCTGGTGAAGTGCTTAGTTTGTTAAAATGTGCTTTTCCCTTTTAATAAACAACATAAAATGGGTGGGAGGGTCCAAGGACAATTCCATCCTGCACCACTTGTGGACTAGATTTAGAACAAACATGGTCTTATCCTTCATACTAGGGGTGTGTTACAGAATTAGGAAGAAGAGGGGGTGGTAGTATGGCCAGTAGGCCAACTGCTTTTTTTTGTGCCGTTACTGCTTAGTTTAGCCAGCCAGACAGCCTTTGGCCAATCAGCTCTCATCTGTCATGTTATAGGCTGTGTTTGAAAAATGGCAGTTTGTAGCTGATTGGCTGGACGTTTATCACTTTTGTGTTTATCTCTATCATCCCTAGTTTACTCTGAATTCTACAGTATATTGTCATTTATCAAACAATTGGTTTGCACCAATTACAAATCTTTATTGTTGACATGCATTAATATTTTAATGAGCATTTTAAGTTTATACCAAACTGTTCTCGATGGCACAACTTTATTCTCGCTCTGACTCCAACCTTTGCCTGTTCTCTGTCAGTGAAAGGGTTACATAGTCAAGCTCAGAACAAACGGGTTTCACAGTAAGGATGAGGATTCTGATACTGTCAGCTCAGCACTAGCCTGCTGTAAGAGGAATAAACAATCTCAGCTTGTCACATACTCCATTATCTAACAATTTCCTTTAGGTTTAAAGGGCATTTTCACTTCCAGAAGAATTTAATGTATTGGCTTGTATTGGCTTGTGGATTTCCTCATGGAGATTTTACCAAATGCATAAGATCTTTCCTAGCTCCCATCTGTACTTTGCAGATTGACTGTATTCTTGTTGCATGATCTACACAAAGGGGGGAGTACATCAAACCTTGGAGAGAGGAAACGTTCCAACCAATCAGCTTTTAGGTGTCATTTTACAGGATGTGTTTAAAAAATGACAGCAGCTGATTGGTTGGCACTAATCTCTCTCCAACGTAAGATACATCTCACCCAACTAATGTCTTGTAATAGTGGGGCTGATGTAGTGCTTAATGTTAGCCTGTTTTTGTACCATGCATGTATTTATATTACGTATGCGCTGGAAAATAACACACACAAGTGAAGGTGATGCAAAGATTATGGATTTCCATAGCTTCCACTCACCCACAGGGTGCAGGGGGCATGGCATTGTGGGAAATGCTGTAAACCATGCCCCCATTGTCATCACTTTTCTGGCTATGCCCCAATCCCTCTATTCTAACCCTCCACTGCAGGAGTTTGTGGCCTGCGGATGGTACAGTGTCCAAAAAGAGTGACCGTCCTGCCACAATCAGGACTGTTGGGAGATACACTATCGTTCAAAAGTTTGGGGTCACCCAGACAATTTTGTCTTTTACGTGAAAACTAACTTTTATTTGTCAAATGAGTTGCAAAAGGAATAGAATGTATAGTCAAGATATTGGCAAGGTTAGAAATAATGATTTTTATTTGAAATAATAATTTTGTCCTTTAGACTTTGCTTTTGTCAAAGAATGCTCCCTTTGCAGCAATGACAGCATTGCAGACCTTTGGCAATTGGTTAATTTGTGTAGGTAATCTGAATAAATTTCACCCTACGCTTCCTGAAGCTCCTCCCACTAGTTGGATTGTCTTGCTGGGCACTTCTTGTGTACTTTATGGTCAAGCTGCTCCCACAAGTGCTCAATGGGGTTGAGATCTGGTGACTGTGCTGGCCACTCCATTACAGACAGAATATCAGCTGCCTGCTTCTTCCCTAAATAGTTCTTGCATAATTTGGAGGTGTGCTTTGGGTCATTGTTCTGTTGTTGGAGGAACTTGGCTCCAATCAAGCGCTGTCCACAGGGTATGGCATTGCAAAATGGAGTGATAGCTTTCCTTGTTCAAAATCCCTTTTATCTTGTACAAATCTCCCACTTTACAAGCACCATAGCAGCCCCAGACCGTCACATTACATCCACCATGATGGCAGATGGCGTCAGGCACTCTTCCAGCATCCTTTCACTTGTTCTGCATCTCACAAATGTTCTTCTGTGTGATCCAAACACCTCAAACTTCGATTTGTCTGTCCATAACACTTTTGTCCAATGCCAGTGTTCTTTTGCCCATATTAATATTTTTCTTTTATTGGCCAGTCTCAGATATGGCTTTTTCTTTGCCACTCTGCCTAGAAGGCCAGCATCTCGGAGGCACCTCTTAACTGTAGACTTTGACACTGGCGTTTTGCGGGTACCATTTAATGAAGCTGCCAGTTGAGGACATGTGAGGTATTTATTTCTCAAACTAGAAACTCTAGTGTACTTGTCTTCTTGCTCAGTTGTGCATCGAGGCCTTCCTCTTCTCTTTCTACTCTGGTTAGAGCCTGTTTTTGTTCTCTGAAGGGAGTTGTACACACCATTGTAGGAAATGTTTATTTTCTTTGCAATTCCTCACATGGAATAGCCTTCATATCAAAGAACAAGAATAGACTGTCAAGTTCACATGAAAGCTTTCTTTTTCTGGCCATTTTGAGAATATAAGCTAACCCACAAATGTCATGCTCCAGATACTCAACTAGCTCAAGTTTCCAGGGTTTCCACCACCCAGCTGCCGACTGGGGCGCACATGCGTGTGAGACGCAAGCATCCCAGTCTCATGGAGTCTGAGGCTAAATGAGTCCCATTCTGAGGCTAAATGAGAGGGGCTCCACCTGTAATTCTAGTAGTAGTAGTTTGTTTATTTATAAGGCCCCACAAAGTGTCCGCAGCGCCGTACATAGCAAACAAAAACAAATTACAAGGTAACGTACAGAGTGTGGTGATAAAATACAGCATAAATAGGGGTATAGCTGGTAGAACTAAAATCAGCATCAGTTCTAAAGTAGGTGTCGAAATTGTCGAGGAGACTGAAGATGAAGTAGAGGAAGGGAAGAACAGGACAGGAGGACAGGTGAGGTAATGAGGTAGGGTGAGTACGTGAGGAAGGAGGACCCTACTCATAAGAGTTAACATACTAAAAAGAGGTGGGTGGACGAATGAAAAACAATAGGATAAGTAGGAACGGATGGGAACGGATGGAGGGGTAGGGTCGGCAGCATAGGAGGAGCGAAAGAGGTTAGGAGGAGGAGGGATAGGCTCGTACGAAGTGGGTTTGAGGGAGCGCTTGAAGGAGGTAAGGGAATCAGAAAGCCTGATGGGTGGCGGGAGGTTGTTCCAGTGCAGGGGGGGGCAGCGCGAGAGAAGTCTTGGACACGGGAGTGTCCGTGTGTAACCGAAACACTGCCAGCTGGAAACTACATCTTTCTCTTTCACACATTCAGAAACACAGAGACAATCACACATACAGAAACACAGAATCAATCACAAGAAATCAGGCTAGCTTTCAAAGCTTTTTCTTCTAGTTGGCTTAGCTAGGATAGATAGATAGATAGATAGATAGATAGATAGATAGATAGATAGATAGATCGATATCAATATATATCACAAGGAATGAGATTGTTAAAGCTGAGCCATTCACTGCAGTTTGGGAACAGACCTGTTTATTTATTCCGAGCCATTCGGTCTCAGAACATGTATTTATGCGGCACAATTGCATTCAGACAAAAAGGTTCCGTACACTTGTGATTCGCAGCATTCTATAAATAGACAACTCATGATTTCTGCTGTTACTGACATCCATTTACTCTACTGTAAGACAATTGGTAGTAGAGTGTAAACTGCCTGGGCTATTGGCACACCATATTCACAAGACATGAACGGTGCCTAAATATTTTCTAGGAACTTGCAGTACACCTAATAAACAGCTCTGGCTTGGTGTGCATAGCATTTGTCCTGCGCGGGACGCAGTCTCATTACACTGCGAGCAGCTCCATAGTGCTCGGAATAGCAGTATAAGATGAATAGGAAGCAATTGCCAAGCGAATCAGCATGCAGATGGTGCTCTGAACTCATCTATATGAAATCTGTAGGATAAATGTTCTCTGAGCTGTGTTTCCATGGTAATCACAGGGTTTTAAATTGACCTAACAACTGTGTAGCGCAGTAGCCTAATTTCTACACTGGTCCCTTTTCCTCTTTTTATATCCATTTGCTCTGTGTCGTCTATTGCGTGATTTCTGTTTAGTGATTTCTGTTAGTGCAAGCAGTTTAGGCAGTTTGGGGATAATGTGGCGTTTAAACGCTGCAAAACCAGAGACCAGGGAAGGGGGAAAAGCAACAATGAAACAAGTTGGATAAGAACCTTCACAGATGCATTGCGTACTGCATTTGGCTCTAGAAATCTGATTGGTACAGAGTGATGACCTGTAAATGTGACTTATAATGCTCCGATTGGCCCTGCATGTGAGCCCTGTCCTAAGGACAAGTTGGACCTGATTGTCCCGGCAGCTCCCCTTGGGGTCACACACTTCATGTGCCAAGTTTTGCATGTGATAAATCGCACAAAAAAAGAAAAAAAAAGTGATACAAATGAAAGGGAAGCCACTGATTGGCCAATTAGTGGCTGCCCATTTATTTGTATGGCTTTTTTTTTTTTTAAGTGCACCCCCTGCCCAGCCCCTGGTCCCACCCGCCGGCTCACCGCCAACACACAACACAAACATATGTCAGAAACCTGGGGGAAATATACCTGCCTTCCATCACTATACCAGTGACCTGTCACAATGGTTATCATATCTGTATTACATGACCCAGTTAAATATACAAAGAATGAATTATGAATGTCTAGCCTTCTAAACTTCGATCCCATAACGTGTGGGTGGTAGCCATTCAGGCTGGCTTTGCTGCATCATTCTTTAGGCATAACTGCGCTCCTCTTGTGTCAGAGAAGTAACATTAGATTGGTTACAGGCAGTGCTATTTTTGTAGGAAAATAGGTTCAGGAACTTTGGGCGGGGGCAGAAAGTGGGCGGCGGTGTGGGTGGAGCTACAAAGGGGGCGGGGCATTACATTTAAAAACATTTTTGAAAAAAAACACACAATTCCTCCCAACAGTGCCAGTAACATTATAATACAAAAATGAGATTTCCAAACTGTATAGGGCGCAAAAAGAGATCCTGATGATGTTCGGACCGACAAGCTTTTCAACCAGTTTCTCCGTGTATGTGAATCTCCTCCGTATATATTTTTGAAAACATAAACCAGAGAAACCGGCAATTAGTTTGAGTTCAGATACATAGAAAAAATTTCACAGTTGGAGCGACCAGAAAGAACTGAGGGTGTGCGTACCCCTACTCACTCTATGAGTGGCACTGTACGTGCACGTAGCGTGTACTTTCTCCTGTTGGAAACGATCTTCTCTATTCTCTCTCCTCGCTCCAAAGTGATGTGTATATCATGAAAAAAAATAATGAATAATACTGTGTAAACCCGTTTCCTCCTGGGTATATATAAATCTTTCAATAGAAAAAGTGTTTATCGGGCGCACCTCACTCACCCGATCTCAGGGGGAGGTACACCTATAAAGGTATCTTTAAATACAGTGAACTTGTGACTCAATTCAATGGTGAAAAAATAGGGCGTACCCCACTCACGGTAGGTGTAGATGGTGTAAATGCCCGTAGCAGGTTCTTTTAAGTTTTTTCTCTTTTGTCCTGCAGGATATTCTTAATTTTTCTCCGAAATGTGAACATAAAATATAAAAATAAGAAAACAAAAAAACACAATGTGTAATTTCGTCCTAACTGATCAGCATTTAACCAAGGGACCTCAAAGTGGTGTATGCTGAATCGTACCAGGACTCACTCGTTAGAGGTTTTTATAAAGTGTATAAAGGTATCTTTGTGGGGTGTGAATTTTATAGAGGATTCCTCCACCAAGACCAAAGTGCAGAAAATTTTCTTTACCCAGGGGTAGCAGGGTTTAGATGAAGAATGGTGGCGTACCAGACTTACGGGTTCGTAAGGCTTTATGTTCTCATAGCATTTTCTTTACAAGGCTTTATGTTTTTGAACCACACTGGACAATACTTCATCCAGCCATATGCACCGATTGGTGCCGGATAAGACAAAAAAGGAGATATCTTTGTCTTAGTGTTTTATATTCAAAAATAGAGAGGGGGTTATCTGTTTATTCCTTATTGACCATAAATAAAATTGTTTCTTCTGTCTCTTTTGTTTAAAAAAATTTATTTAGACAAGTAGGTAAAAAAGTTCAATCACCCGTTGATGGTCACACACCATACAACCGGGGGAACACAATACAGAAAGACCCACACGGTCATATGGAAAAAACACAACCGTTTAAAAGCCACAACAATAAGCATCACAAAAAGATAAAAAACATTCTAAAAAAATTCTTGATAAAAAAATTCGTACATCCAATGAAAATTAGTGATAAAAAAAGGGGGGGTGATGGCTGCTCACACTCACCAACTGCCGACGCGTTTCGGTGTACAAACACCTTTTTCAAGTCTTGAAAAAGGTGTTTGTACACCGAAACGCGTCGGCAGTTGGTGAGTGTGAGCAGCCATCACCCCCCCTTTTTTTATCACTAATTTTCATTGGATGTACGAATTTTTTTATCAAGAATTTTTTTAGAATGTTTTTTATCTTTTTGTGATGCTTATTGTTGTGGCTTTTAAACGGTTGTGTTTTTTCCATATGACCGTGTGGGTCTTTCTGTATTGTGTTCCCCCGGTTGTATGGTGTGTGACCATCAACGGGTGATTGAACTTTTTTACCTACTTGTCTAAATAAATTTTTTTAAACAAAAGAGACAGAAGAAACAATTTTATTTATGGTCAATAAGGAATAAACAGATAACCCCCTCTCTATTTTTGAATATAAAACACTAAAACAAAGATATCTCCTTTTTTGTCTTATCCGGCACCAATCGGTGCATATGGCTGGATGAAGTATTGTCCAGTGTGGTTCAAAAACATAAAGCCTTGTAAAGAAAATGCTATGAGAACATAAAGCCTTACGAACCCGTAAGTCTGGTACGCCACCATTCTTCATCTAAACCCTGCTACCCCTGGGTAAAGAAAATTTTCTGCACTTTGGTCTTGGTGGAGGAATCCTCTATAAAATTCACACCCCACAAAGATACCTTTATACACTTTATAAAAACCTCTAACGAGTGAGTCCTGGTACGATTCAGCATACACCACTTTGAGGTCCCTTGGTTAAATGCTGATCAGTTAGGACGAAATTACACATTGTGTTTTTTTGTTTTCTTATTTTTATATTTTATGTTCACATTTCGGAGAAAAATTAAGAATATCCTGCAGGACAAAAGAGAAAAAACTTAAAAGAACCTGCTACGGGCATTTACACCATCTACACCTACCGTGAGTGGGGTACGCCCTATTTTTTCACCATTGAATTGAGTCACAAGTTCACTGTATTTAAAGATACCTTTATAGGTGTACCTCCCCCTGAGATCGGGTGAGTGAGGTGCGCCCGATAAACACTTTTTCTATTGAAAGATTTATATATACCCAGGAGGAAACGGGTTTACACAGTATTATTCATTATTTTTTTTCATGATATACACATCACTTTGGAGCGAGGAGAGAGAATAGAGAAGATCGTTTCCAACAGGAGAAAGTACACGCTACGTGCACGTACAGTGCCACTCATAGAGTGAGTAGGGGTACGCACACCCTCAGTTCTTTCTGGTCGCTCCAACTGTGAAATTTTTTCTATGTATCTGAACTCAAACTAATTGCCGGTTTCTCTGGTTTATGTTTTCAAAAATATATACGGAGGAGATTCACATACACGGAGAAACTGGTTGAAAAGCTTGTCGGTCCGAACATCATCAGGATCTCTTTTTGCGCCCTATACAGTTTGGAAATCTCATTTTTGTATTATATTGTATCTTGTCTGGTTGTTGGGTGATAACCACGAGTGAGTACGAATTGAGGGCAGCAAAGCGCTAGACAGGGGTCTGATTCTATACCATTTGTTGCTTCTGTATAGTGCCAGTAACATAACAATCACTAGCAGCAAAGTGGAGAATATGCGCGCGCCCAAAAAACAGGGGTGTAGCCTAACTGCAAGGGGCACAGCATTGCAGGAAAAGACTACTTTATACCGCAGTTTTGCAACCTGCACACCGAGAATTGGCCACCACAAGAAAAACCTTGATTCATGCCCGTTATATTATGTAATTTTTCCTCCTCATAGTAGTGCCCATTATACATGATGCCAAACACCTTAATGTCTATTACATGTTATGCCAGACACCGTAATGTCCATTACATGTTATGCCAGACACCGTAATGTCCATTACATGTTATGCCACACACCGTGATGTGCATTATACATATGGCCCACACACAGATGCCCATTACACATGTGGCCCACACCAAGATGCCCATTATACATATGCCACACACAGATGCCCATTATACATATGCCACACACCATGATGCGCATTATACATATGGCCCACACACAGATGCCCATTATACATATGCCACACACCGTGATGCGCATTATACATGTGGCCCACACACAGAGATTCCCATTATACATATGGCCCACACACAGATGCCCATTATACATATGGCCCACACACAGATGCCCATTATACATATGGCCCACACACAGATGCCCATTATACATATGGCCCACACACAGATGCCCATTATATATATGGCCCACAGCACCAAAATGCCCATTATACATATGGCCCATAGCACCAAGATGCCCATTTTACATATGCCACACTCAGACATTTCGGACAGCAACAGAAGTAACAAAAAATACAATTTAATTGGTTTAACTTTCTCTCCTGTAGTACCAGATAATTACAAGGATCCACAGGCTCCGACAGGCGGGCGAGTGCAGGTCCCAGGTTAGTCATACAGGCAGAAAGGCATGCGGGTGGGCGAGTGCAGGTCCCAGGTCAGTCAGACAGGCAGGTGGGCGGGCAGGCAGGCGGGCGGGCATCCCAGGTGAGGTCAGTCAGACAGGCGGGCGGGATAGCATGTCTCAGTGCGGCGTGAGTCACCGTGGATGCGCACTGCCCACTGACGTCATGTGCATGCATCCATGGAGGGGTGGGTCGCCGGAAGTCCATGCACCCGGCCGCCGCGGAGACGGAGAGTATCTGACTGCTGCGCTGACTAGAACTTCCGGAACGCCGTTCCTGGTGAGGTCATTTTTCAACAGAACTTCAGGAACGGCGTACCGGTGCGTTCCGCCAGAAAAATAGCGCTGACCCTATTGCTATTTGCTATGTAACCTATTTCCTAACTTTTTTCAACCTTAATCAATTTCTTTTTCTTTATTAGCCTACAGTCAGCCTTCATACTTTATCATTCAGTGACCCAATTTTCTAAAAGTTTTATTTCCTTGCTATTCGTATACTCAAACACATGAACATCAAATACTGTAGTTGGTTCCCAGCAACCATACGGAGGTTCTTACCAGCTAGAAGGAGGGCTGGCCAGCACTTGGTAGGGGGGACAGTTTATAGAGGTGTGACATGTAATGGTGTGTACACACGGTAAGATATGGCTTTCGATGTTGCCGATATAGTGAACATCGGAAGCCATACATTCAGATCACATGCTTTTTTAGGGCTTGCGAGCCTGATGTGCTGCCGATGAGCGCTCCCGTGTGAGCGCATATCGGCAGTGAAATAGAGAGGGCAGGCAACACTATATAGTGCAGATCTTCACTATATACAGTAGTCTAAGTTGTCCCTCTGCATGCATACCGTGCGATGCGAGTCCCGATGCAATATGATCGCATCGGGACTCGCATCTCATGGCATAAGACACCGTGTGTACACACCATTAGAAAGTTAGAAGATGGAAGTACAGTACAATATTTCTTTCCGTCTTCCTTCTGGGTGGACAGTGGGCATTGTACTCCAGGGCAAGATTGAGTTTCACCTGCATGGCAGCAGTCAACACCTCTCCAGTGTACTCCTCTTACATGTATACGGCATGTAAATATGTCACATTTTGGACCCCATACCAACATTTTCAAGGGACACATTATGCAACACAGCGGCCCAAATTCAAATTTTTACATACAGTGTCCCCAGTTCACATTATGAGGGTGATTCAGGTTGGTTTGCAAAAGCAAACTCCTTCTTTAATGGAAAAAGCCATGTGCACTGCAGGTGGGGCTGATGCAACATGTGCAGAGAGAGCTACATTTGGGTGGCGTGTGTTCAAACTGAAATATAACTTGCAGTGTAAAAAAAAAAAAGCAGCCAGTATTTACTATGCACAGAAACAAAATAACTCACCCAAATGTAACTGTCTGCCCCACCTGCAGTGCGTATGGTTTGTCCATTAAAAAAGGGGTTTACTTTTGCAAACCAACACGAATCACCCCCTATGTCACATTACATCATACTGTACTTGCCTACCCGACTCTCTACGTGGGGGAGAAAATGCTCTGTTCCTGGACATCCTTAGTAATGTATGATTGCCATCCCCTGAGTGAGCAGCTGCACTCCCTCACCTATGGTAGCTTCACCCTTGTATATAACCATACCTCCAAACCTGACCCATGCCAGGAGGAGGGACACAATGCTCTGCTCCTGCACTTTCCTATTAATGCATGATTACCATCACCTGTGTTGAAGCACCTTTCTTATTAGATAACCTGTTCCTACTAGATTGTAAGCTCCTCCGAGCAGGGCCCTCTTCCCTCCTGTTGTCAAAGCCCACTTCTCTTCACATTTCACTCACAGCTCTCCTTTACTCCAACACCCAGTGACCATCTTCGTCTGCATACTCCTCTCCATCATTGGCCTCAAGCCTCTAGTTGTATGTTGATTGAGTCCTCACTACTTATATCCAAGCTGTAATGTGTATTGAACTGTGGCGCTCTTTATTTGTACTGTATTTTTGTTATTTATTCAATGTTATGCCAAGTTTTGTTTCCCTGTATTGTTCCTTTGTACGGCGCTGCGAAACACTTGTGGCGCCTTATAAATAAAATTATAATAATAATAATGTTCAAAAACAGGTGATGGCAATCATACATTAAGAGGGAAGTTCAGGAACAGAGCAATGTGTCCCTCCTGGAGAGGGTCATGTTGGGAGGTATGTATAACACATGTAACTGTGACAGGGAAGGTGGCCCCTCTTATTTAAAATACCGAAAGGGTCAAAATACTGACACGGTCAAAATACCGACATTTAACTTGTTCATACTTTACCATCCCAGTGGACATGGAGGGGAATATAATAGTGTGCCGAGCGCAGTGAGGCACCGTGCCCGAAGCATGGCGAGCGAAGCGAGCCCACATTCATATGGGTTTCATGTCCACCTATGTCAACATACATACCAAGAAAATATGAATAACTTGTGTATACTTTTTAAACTGTGTATATTTTAAATGTCGGTATTTTGACCTTGTCAGTATTTTGACCGTCGGGATTTTGATTGTAGATATATCATACCGAATCCGTATATAACACATGTAACTGTTACAGGGAAGGTGGCCCCTCTCAGCTGTGGGCCCCATAGCAGCTGCACTCTCTGCACCTATGGTAGCTACTCCCTTGTGTACAACACACATACCTCCCAACAGCCCCGATTTTAGCGGGACAGTCCCGATTATCAGGACCTGTCCCGCTGTCCCTCCCGCGGCCGGCAGTGTCCTGCGGTGAGGGGGGGGCTGTTGGGAGTTCCCCCTGTCGGCTGCTAAACAGCGTGGAATAAACGCTGTGTGCAAGCGCACAGCGTCTATTCCTGCAGCCAGGGGTCTAGGGGCATGGCTAGAGGCTCACAGAGCCTCTGGGTCATGCCCCCATAGCGGCAAAATGGGGGCGTGGCCTCGCAGGAGAGCTCCGAGTATAGGCCACGCCCCCGAAACTAGGCCTGCGGCACGCATCGACAGTGTCCCTCAACCTACTCGGGCAAACTTGGGAGGTATGAACACATGCAACTGTGAAAGGGAAGGTGGCCCCTCTCAGCTGTGGGCCCCATAGCAGCTGCACTCTCTGCACCTATGGTAGCTACTCCTTTATGTAAAACACATGCAACTATGACAGGGAAGGTGGCCCCTCTCAGCTCTGGGCCCCATAGCAGCTTCACCCCCTGTACCTATGGTGGCTATGCCCTTGTTTGTATATAACACATGTAACTGTAACAGGGAAGGTAACCCCACTCAACTCTGGGCCCCATAGCAGCTGATCTCCCTGCCTCTCAGATACAGCCTTCATTTTGTTATATGCAGACTCAGGGGTGCCCCAGATACTGCACTCTAGGCAGCTGCCTGAAGCTGTCTACTGATAAGAGTCAGTCCTGAGAATCATCAATGGTGACTATAGAGTTAACAAAGCCTGTCCTTTCCTAAGTACATTTGCTTTATTGGAACATGCATTTTCTGAGGTAGAGTGTCATTTTATTAGTAATATGACAGTTCTGACAATTAAGTAAATGTAAAATATCAAATGTGTCACACACTGACTTTTCAAGACTATAATTGTTCATATGAAAGTCGGGATTAGGTATTAAAACACCCACCTATGAATATAAAGCGTTTTCTTCCATCATATTACAGTGTGTTCCGACAAGTTTTTTGATTATTCACTTGTAACGTTTGCAGCTCTGAGTGTGTTTATTTCGTTCTGTGATTATTTTTGTCACCACATTGCGGCACTCTGTGGGCCTGATTCAGAGTCTATATAAATCCAGTGTTTTTGTAGGGTGGAGGGAATATGCGATGGAGCCGCAGTGCGCATCACCCGCGATATAGCTGCCACTCTGGTTGCAGCAAGGGCGTAACTACCACAGGTGCAAGGGGTGCAGCTGCTATGGGGCCCAGAGCTGAAGGGGACCCATCTTTACTGTGTAAGTAATATGTTTGACATACATTTATTACCATCAGTTGCTAAATAGGGGGCCCTTACAAACTTTTGCTATGGGGCCCACGAATATTTAGGTACGCCTCTGGGTCACAGTGTTAGGAAAGCCGCAGCCTGATTGACAGACTGCAGTTGTTTGGAGGCAGGGAGGGACAGCTGTTTTAGAAAACAGAAAGCAGCGGGTCGGCCTTGTTCCAGAGGGGGTTGTGCAGGGGAGAAACACCAACTTCTAGTGAGTCAGTTTGGAATGGCAGTTGGTGCAGCTCCCCTATTAGAATTTTGAACTGTGCTGCAGTCCCTTCTCTGGAGCCTCCCTGCCAGTGAGTCTTCTGATGCACATTTACTGGCCTAGGCTGTGGAGTTCAGGAAGCCATTTTGAGTGAGCAGGTCTGCCCAATGTCCAGCTCGTGGTCAGGGTTTCTGCTAATTGTCAGGAGATTCCCCCCTCACCCTTCTTGTCGCTGCCGCCAGGTCTGTCGTTCCTGCTCCCATTAAAAATGTAGCTAATAACTGTCTCCAAGGGCATAACTACCATAGGTGCAAGGGGTGCAACTGCTATGGGGCCCAGAGCTGAAGGGGGCTCATCTTTGCTGTCTAAGTAATATGTTTTACATACATTTATCACCATCAGTTGCTAAATAGGGGGCCCTTACAAACTTTTGCTATAGGGCCTACGAATATCTAGGTACGCCTATGACTGTCTCCTTTGAGGCGGTGGCCTTATTGGGAGGGACATTTTATATGGGGTCAGGTGCAAAGGAAAAAAGAAAGTTGGAGCAGTGCAGAAATTTTGAAAAACCAATGTAAATAAGATGGGTACTTATGTAATATCTGGACTCCCGTTTTTCTTATGAGACCGCGTCCCCTCGCGGGGCACGCTGCGCTCACCACGCTTCGGGCACGGTGGCTCGCTGCGCTCGCCACACTATATAAAATCAACTCCATGCGTAGTTGGATAGTAGGGGTATGAAAAAATGGGTGCATTTAACATGGGAGTCCAGATAATACATAAGTACAATAAGATGCATTACAAATTGGATGATCTTTAACAAATATTTAATGTAGCATGTAAAAATTATAAAAACAATGTGAGTAGATAATGCATAGGTTAAAAAGAATAATGGGCACTCAAATAGAATTTCATTACTGCCGAAGAGTCTGTTCCTATATTATCCCAAATGTATATGTGCAACATAGGCTGGAATAGTTACCACCCATAACAGGGTATGAGTGTCCTCCACCAGATGTTCATATGGTTGGTCCAAGAATGGCACAAATCACCGACAGTCCACCGGATCCACAGATCTGTAATTCTGGGTGGACTTTATCCGGAATAGTTGTTTTGCTGGTGGATGATAATAAATGTATGTCCTCTGTTTGAGAAAGATATTTAGAGTTTCAGGGGTTGGTTCAGACTGCAATCCAGAGTTACCAGATAGATGGGGGGGGGGTCGTCCAAGCAGCCCCGGGAGGGATGCGAGGACGTCCCAAAAAAACAGACATTCCCGCGATAAGCGGGACAGTTGGGAGGTATGGACAAGTATCTGAAGGTCCCAGCGTGGATGTAGCTATAGCCCCCTAGCCCCCACAATCCAAGTCAGGGTCTCTGGGGGCTATTGTTACCCCTCTGCCTTCAGTTTTTCATTTTCAGAAATATTAGTTAATCTACACCTTAGTGTCATATTTGGGACTGTCCCGTGTCCTGCCTAAGGCTGGCAGTGTCTCATGTTGGGGGGGGGGGGGGTTCATTTGGAAGTCAGGACGCCATGGAAAACCATCCATTTGGCTGGTATTACCAGCAGGTGAGTGGCGGCAGCCGGTGATGATGTGGGGTTGTGCATCAGTGCTCACTGTTTATCGCCCAGCCATACACACTGGGCGGCTGTTGGGTTAAAAGCAACTCAAATGGTAAAAAACAGCTGCTTTCAGCTCAAAATCACCCAGTGTGTATGGGCCTTTACAGTGATAATATTGTAATATGTATCATCACTTTCCCTTCTTTGGTTCTAATATAGTGTATGTAATCAATGCTACAGCTGCTGTGAGTATTATGCAAATTAGGGCATAGAGTTAGCAGCTAATTTGAGACAGGTGTTACATTAGCACCCAGCAAAATATGATCTGCAACAGATGCGGATTCAAATGTTTGATTTTTTCCTATGCAGAGCAAATACTGTATATGTTTACACAAATAACAATACAATTATATGTCAGCCCCCTGCAAAACTGGACTCAGGAAACAAATTAAGGATTTTCCTCCTTTCAGCACAGCATGGGGCCTGATTCAGAATTGATCGATGATCAGCGAAGTTCCCAGATTAAGCAAATATTAATCCCTTCAGTGGTAATCCTGGAAATTTTCCTGAGCTATGCTTCAGTGCTAACAATGGCATTGCCGTAAAATTTCCGGTATTGCCATGGTCTCCCTTTGGCGCAGGGCAGCGCCGCTGAGCGATGAGCTGAGCTTCAGCTGCTGCCTGGCTGCGTCTGCCCGGCCCCTTCCTCCTGCTTTGTGCAACGTGACTTTGCTAACATCATGCCGCAGACAGCCGGATTACTGGGGGCAGAGCTGGGCAGCGGCTGCTCTAGTGCACAGCAGCGCTGCACGGCCCCGGGACACTTAGCAGTGTTTAGCAGGTCATCCCCCTTTCCTGGCCACCCAAAGCCAGGACTTGTAGGTGCCAGGTTAGTAGTCTTTGTGTACAATTAAGCATTAAATAAATAATATTGGGTTCTGCTGTGGAACAATAAGTCCCAGCAAGCCTACACTGCATACAGACAGACCCATTGGAAAGTAAAAGTATAATAACATACATGCATACACTCAACATACATACATACATACATACATACATACATACACTCACCTCTCTTGTCACGTAGATTGGTTCCCTTGTCCAGTAGAATCCACTAGCTACCTGTGGAAAACGAATTTCTATACTCATCCAAGTTCCAGTGCAGGTCGGTCCTTTTAAATCCATGTACCATCCAATGAGCTAAAAAAAAATACCCAATCCAGCGGACCGAGGAGCCGCATGTGTGTTTGCAGCTCCTCCCCATAGCTGAAGGGGAATACCACTGACGTCAGTCAATGTGACTCCCCTCAGCCAATTAGTTTTGAGCTCTGGAGGAGTTCTGTGCCTGATAGGCTGTTCGCCTCCCATAGAAGCCAGTGTTATGAAATTAACATGAGCTTCTATGCCAGTTTCCATCATGGACTCCTAGGATGGAATCCAGCAAATTAGCCTGAATGCAAAGCTATTTTAAGGAAACCACAAAAGTGACCCCAATTAACTTTGCTGGTTTGCGGGTTCTCACCATAGAAGCCCATGTTATGCTCCTAACATAAGCTTCTATGGGAGGCAAACGGCTCCTCTGATTAGCTGAGGGGAGTTCCATTGACTGACAACAGTGGAATTTTCCTTCAGAATCGTAGAGGAGCTGCATGTGTAAACACAAATGCGGCTCATCAGTCCACTGGTTTTGGGTATTCGATTTGATTTATAACCCTTTTGATTCTACATGGACCAAAGAGGACCGATCTGCACTGGACTAGGTGAGTATCGGAATTTTTTTTTCACAGCTACCATGGGGATTCTATTGGACAAAGGGAACAATATACATAATATTTACTTTCTAAGGTGCTGTTTGTATTTATTTTATTATTAGTCCTGCTGCTGAACTACAAGCCCCAGTGGGCCCTTTAATGCCCTGCATGCAGGTACTTGTGGTTCTCCAAGTGCCTGCATATGAGGAAGGCTTGGTAGCAGAACCCAATATTTTACACAAAGACTATCAACCCGGCACCCCTGGGTGCTGTATTGTTGTATGTTACAAATAAATGCTGGCTAGCTGAACACATAAACCTGGAGTCTGCCTACTCTACAATTTAAATGCGAACAGGTTTTATATTTTCCAATCTGCATTGTCGCTTGAATTGGAAATTGACTTGTGAACTGTACTCTCAGAGGCATATTAAGAGAGTAATGCCCCTTTTACACAACAATCCCGGATCCGACCCGGTATTTGGAACACGGTTCCAAGCCAGGTCGGATCCGGGATTTTCTCCGTTTAGACTGCGGTGCCGACCCGCAGCGTATATGGGGCCGGCGCTTGGAGATGACATCATCTCCAAGCGCCGGGACCGCTGATTGCCATACCTGTTTACACTACTCCCCACCCCGGACACCCTAAGGAAGACTAGGCATAGGTGAAACGCATTCGTGAAGAGACCTGGGAACTCGGTACCACTTGTAGGGAATCACTAGTCCGGAGGTAAACCCTTGTTTGTTTGTGATACCTTATTCATCTGTTCCTGCACCCAGCCCTGTGTCATTGGCTTTTCCTTTTTTATATATATTTTTTATACAATAAAATTAATCTTTTACGTCCGTTTTATATAGCCATTTCTTTGGACATCTGCACCCGTTGGGGTCATTCGGAAACCTAGGGTTAAGAGACCCACAGAGGAACCGCTATAGGAGTGACATCGGCTATGGAAGTGTAAGTTGGGTACGCCCACTTTCCTATTAATTGAATCTACATTGAATATCGGTTTTGCTGTGGTAGAAAAAAAAAAGATACCTTTATGAGAGGATTTTATTCCCTAAGAGTGTGAGGGTGGGATGTATTAATATACATCGCCGCCCCTCGCCTGCCAGCCGCCGCGATGCTACCGCATATGTACTAACATATGCGGCTAGCATCAGGTTGCGGTGACGGAGACCCAGAGGGTGGGGATACCCTGCCAGGCGGAGACGGGGCAGACGGGTAATGGTACATAGGAAAATGCAGTAAAACCCCCGTTTTACCGCATTTTCCCTTTAGTACATCCCGCCCTGAGTGCGGTACACTTTATAGAGATAAGTAACCACTAACCTACTACCCTATAGATACCTTTATATGTAGGATCGAATCACCTCGGTGTGAGTATGGTATGACTTTTTGTTGCACAGGATCTCCAATATTGAGGATTCCCTTTATTAAGACTTACTACACCATCATACTTTCTTTTTTTCCTCTTTTATATGAACTTTTGACAATCACACGGAGGATAAAAGAAAAGAAGAGCAGAAGTACCACTTCGTTCAAGAATATATGGACTTTTAATAATCCGCAAGCGCAGATCGGTAATAGTGATACCATTGTGTTAGAGTGTTGTTTTCAAGGTTTCGGGTGACCTTTCTTTTTCACTATATCCGACTAGCAGCACATGTGTGCGCAATTATATCATCGGCTAATTCTCTGTTCCTTTTAACTTCGCATGATGTTAGTGCCCACCTCCTATTCCTCGATCAGCGGTGGAAATAAAAGACGGTTTAGACTGACTTTTATTACCGAAGGGGAGAAAAATAATTTGTTGGTCGATGGCTGCATGCGAGGGGATGTGTTTGAGTACACGTCCCCTTGCATGCTAGTGAGGGGATTCGGCGTCTGGGGGGGGGGGGGGGGTTGGGGGCGGTGGGCGGCGCTTATCTGTCAGGCTCAGGGAAGAAGACGACCGGGCCCGGAAAAATGGAGGGGGTGTGGCCACCAGTGGTGATGGGGCATCAGGGAGGGGCGTGGCTATGCCTCATGAAAAAACAAACAAAAGATAGGCAGAGAGATGACAGGCTGCCACTGCAGCTGTCTCTCTGCCCAGCTCAGCACACTGACTTACTAAGCAGATTTTAGACCCAATGTCATTTTTTTCACCTTTAGCTTAAAAAAATTGCTTTAGTCTGCCCAGGGGGACTTTAGTAAAGGTGAATTGAAGCTATTGTTGGCTGCAATGTCTTAAGTACATTAACCTTTTATGTGTAAATTCAGTCTATATTAGACCATGTCATTGAGCACATGCTGGGAGTTTCTCTGTTGTGTATATTGAGCCTGATTCTGATAAATCGCTCCCCTGTGCAAGGAGGTGTAAGTACAGTACCTGGCTGAGAGGAGGTCTAGTAGGTACCTAGCTGAGAGGAGTGTAGGTACCAGGCTGAGAGGAGTGTAGGTACCAGGCTGAGAGGAGGTGTAGGTACCTGGCTGAGAGGAGTGTAGGTACCTGGCTGAGAGGAGGTGTAGGTACCTGGCTGAGAGGAGGTGTAGGTACCTGGCTGAGAGGAGGTGTAGGTACCTGTCTGAGAGGAGGTGTAGGTGCCTGGCTGAGAGGAGGTGTAGGTACCTGGCTGAGAGGAGGTGTAAGTACCTGGCTGAGAGGAGGTGTAGGTGCCTGGCTGAGAGGAGGTGTAGGTACCTGGCTGAGAGGAAGTGTAGGTACCTGGCTGAGAGGAGGTGTAGGTACCTGGCTGAGAGGAGGTGTAGGTGCCTGGCTGAGAGGAGGTGTAGGTACCTGGCTGAGAGGAGGTGTAGGTACCTGGCTGAGAGGAGGTGTAGGTACCTGGCTGAGAGGAGGTGTAGGTACCTGTCTGAGAGGAGGTGTAGGTGCCTGGCTGAGAGGAGGTGTAGGTACCTGGCTGAGAGGAGGTGTAAGTACCTGGCTGAGAGGAGGTGTAGGTACCTGGCTGAGAGGAGGTGTAGGTGCCTGGCTGAGAGGAGGTGTAGGTGCCTGGCTGAGAGGAGGTGTAGGTACCTGGCTGAGAGGAGGTGTAGGTACCTGTCTGAGAGGAGTGTAGGTACCTGGCTGAGAGGAGGTGTAGGTACCTGTCTGAGAGGAGTGTAGGTACCTGTCTGAGAGGAGTGTAGGTACCTGTCTGAGAGGAGTGTAGGTACCTGGCTGAGAGGAGGTGTAGGTACCTGGCTGAGAGGAGGTGTAGGTACCTGGCTGAGAGGAGGTGTATGTATCTGGCTGAGAGGAGGTGTAGGTACCTGGCTGAGAGGAGGTGTAGGTACCTGGCTGAGAGGAGGTGTAGGTACCTGGCTGAGAGGAGGTGTAGGTACCTGGCTGAGAGGAGGTGTAGGTACCTGTCTGAGAGGAGTGTAGGTACCTGTCTGAGAGGAGTGTAGGTACCTGTCTGAGAGGAGTGTAGGTACCTGGCTGAGAGGAGTGTAGGTACCTGGCTGAGAGGAGGTGTAGGTACCTGGCTGAGAGGAGGTGTAGGTACCTGGCTGAGAGGAGTGTAGGTACCTGGCTGAGAGGAGGTGTAGGTACCTGGCTGAGAGGAGGTGTAGGTACCTGGCTGAGAGGAGGTGTAGGTACCTGGCTGAGAGGAGGTGTAGGTAAATGCCTAAGAGAAAGTGAGAGAGACAGCGATTTAAAATACTGAGCAGATTATGCAGAGCCTGGAAATGACAATTCAGGTAATAAATGAAACAGAAGACATACAGCACGATTAGGAGATGATAGAATATCCTCATAGTGACTACTGTACATGTTCCTTGCAGGACAGTTTCCCCTGAAATATCTGCATTCCATTAAGTAAAGTTTAGTACTTGCTTCGTTATTTGTAATTATATGCATACATTGCTTCTAGTGTTCTTGTTTTCTTGGATGCATTGCTTTACCAGTGTGTTATGGCAGTGAGTTTTATGACAAATGTATTTTCTTTATTGATACAAAGTTTTCACATTTAGATTTAATATTAATTTGAGATTTGAGATTTGTGCTCCTAAATATTTTGTTCCTAATTGTAGCAATCTGTGGACTGGTAATAGCTTCCAATTACAGTAGGAGCTGTGCGTGCTATGTTTTTATGGTTTATTATACACAGCTGTTGGTTATGATACTTATGGTTTAGAAATTAAATTAACATTATTGCTTCAAGTGTTACATAAGGTCTAGAGCAGAAGTGTTCTGTATTTATTTATATATCATAAACTGCTTCTATTGCCCTGCAATGTCCGTCTGCAGAAAAGGGGAACTTGTTTTTTTTTATTATTATTTGGCTGTTGCTAATTATTCTTGGTACTTGTTTCCTAGCACGGCGCCCAGATTTTCTACGTACGGCACCGTAGGGAAATCGCATCGCATGCGATCTTTTCATGTATTTTTTTTTCTCATTGTACACCACTATATCGCATCGCATTACATCGCATGTCCTGCAAAATTTGCCTGTCCCAAAAATAGATGAAACACACAACCCCCCCCCAGTATCCACGCCACCCCGAAGCGTGGCGAGCGCAGCGAGCCCCACTAGGGGCGCGGGATGCGTCCTCCAACTTTTTCATTACCCCACTATCCACGTCAGCCTGGAGTTGATTTCATATAATGTGGCGAGCGCAGCGAGCCCCGAGAGGGAACGCAGATTACTTTAAATGTATTCCGCGTCCCCTCACGGGTCACACTGTGCTCGCCACGCTTCGGGCTCGGTGGCTCGCTGTGCTCACCACACTGTATGAAATCAACTCCACGCCAACGTGGATAGTGTTGTAATGAAAAAGTCAGAGGACGCGTTCCGCCGCCGCTCGCGGGGCTCGCTGCGCCCGCCATGCTTTGGGGTGGCGTGGATAGAGAGGGGGTGCGTTAATCCTATTTTTGGGACATACAATCATATTATGGTATACCTAATGTCATGGCATCACACACCCTATAAAATCACATGCGATCGCATGCGATTTTGCGGCAGATGCGATGCGATGCGATGGCCGGGGGCTGAGAGAGCAGTGAATAAATTACATAGGAAAATCGCATCGCACATCGCATGGCCGTAAAATGGCCCATGCGATTTGATGCGATTTCACTACGCAGAATAGCCCACTAAGCAAATAGCTTAGTGGGCACCGTGCTAGGAAACAAGTAACTTATTCTTTGCTAATATAGTTTTTTATACACATCATGATTACATTATTTGGTACTTATGTATTATCTGGGCTCCCATGTTAAATGCACCCCATTTTTTCATACTCCTACTATCCAACTACGCATGGAATTGATTTTATATAGTGTGGCGAGCGCAGCGAGCCACCGTGCCCGAAGCGTGGCGAGCACACGCGGTCTCATAAGAAAAACGGGAGCCCAGATATTACATAAGTACCCATTATTTAAATATTTAGCATTCTTATTCTATATGCCAGAGCTCCCCCCACCCCCTTCGCCAGCCTGTGATACAACGAGTGGCCGCTCGACTGGTAGTGTGCAGTGAAGTCCAGTATTCAAACTGCCAGTGAAGTTTACAAGCATTTGGGGTGGCAGTTGGTGTGGTTGCCCTATTGGTGCCATCACTGCTAATGCTAGGCATACACTTTACAATCATCTGGCAGATCCATATATCAGTGGATTAGCCAGATAGTGTAGCGTGTATGACCGAAATAAAATGTAGATCGGTCGGACATGCCGCAATGTTCAGCACGTCCCACTGATTTGACATGCATCTGGCAGTGTATGCCCTGCTCTGGCCAATGGACAGCTAATGGCTATGGAGGTGTGTTAGCTAATCGTGGACATCTGGGAGGACTTTGCCATCATGTCCCATAACAGTGAGGGGGACAACTACACTAGTTTCGCCAAGTACCTTCATGATATGTCCCAACTAAAGATGAGCGGTTTGGATTACCTTAAATCCGAACGCTCCCAAACTTCCAGTATCTAAGTCAATCCGAGTCACGACTTAGGTTTTATTGTTTATTTATTAACAGTTTCTTATATAGCGCACACATATTCTGCAGCCCTTTACAGAGTATAGTTGAACAGTCACATCAGTCACTGCCCCAGTGGAGTTTACAATCTATATTCCCTACCACATGTACACGCACACAGACATTATAAGGCTACAGTAATTTTGTTACGAGCCCATTAGCCTACCAGTATATTTTTGGATTGTGGGAGGAAACCGGAGTATTTAGAGGAAACCCACGCAAGTACGGGGAGAATATACAAACTCTGCACAGTTAGGGCCACTGTGGGAATCCCGCCAGACGGGTTCCAAAGCGGGGGGGAGAAAACGTCATTGTCCCGATGTCGTAATCTTGCGGGTTTTTGATTCTGTAGGATCCTGCAGCAGTGACTCTGCGCCATTTCACTGTGTGCTGCACTGCTGGTTAAAGTACAGTAGCTGTGCTGTGCCCACCTAAAGTGGCTGTGCATTGGTAATGGTGTGGTATGGGGGTCTGACAGATGGGATTCCAACGGTCATTAGACTGACGCCGGAATCCCGAGTACCGGAACTTTGACTGTGGGGCGAGCGCAAACAAGCCCCAGCGCTCACCACACTGCGGACTCAGCTGCTCGCTGCATTCCCCACAGTTTCTATTTTGCCTCTATGGGGGTCATGCACCCCCACGAGGGAGACTAGCCCCTGTAAGCTTTTAAAAGTCGGGATTCCAACCTCGAATCCCTTTGGAATATCGGCTGTTGGGAGTTCAACCGGCACACCATTGGTAAGTAGCTCTAGAGTGTGTATTGTCACTTGCCAGGTGTGATATAGAGTAGCAATAACAATAAAAATCGACTCCCCTTCTCTGTTCCACAATCCTGTTTTTACCTCAGTAATAAAGATATGATTTGCATCTTTGATTTCCCATCTGTCATAATATCTATATATACAGTATGCTGTGATGGTTCTGGCACAGAATGGAAGGGATGACATAGGGACAGTTGCCTGGCTAATTTATTTCTCTTTTTAAATTAAATACAGATTTAAAGTCACCTCTGTGCTAGAACTTTTCAGGTTGGTCTACCTGTGCACAGTGACACCTCTGTGCATAGTAACCTGCTGGGAGATAAATGCCCCCCTCCCTGCTTACTTCTCCATGAACCTGATATTGGAGAAGCCTCCTTCCTTAAGGTAATGGGTCCCATGTCACTGAAAGCAGCCGCAGGAGCAGAGACGTTAGTAATCAGGTGTAGTTCCGAAAGCTGCCAATAGGTGGCGATGGTGCAGCACAGAGTGAATGACGTCACTGCATTGTAGCTTCGAGTTACACAGAAAGGCGTTCATCACTTGGCTGGCACAGTGGCGTGTGTCGTTATTCCAGCGGCTTGGGAAGCTCAGGCTGCGGGTTCGAGTCCCACACCCCTGCTAAGCAGCTGTCTTAGATGTTAGCCCAAGTACGAGGATTAGGTAGTTAGTTAGTTTAATAGCAGCTGTGGAGGCAGGGACAGCCTGTTTTTTCAGGTTCTTCTTATTCTAAAATCTACACACTGGCTTCCTCAGTCCTGATGCCTTCCCTCGTAAACTTTTGTTATATAATATGTTATTTGCAGTTTCACAGTTACCTTGTTCTACCGAGCCAATATGTACAGTGTAAATATATCATTTATCTCACTTGAAAAATAAAGAATCTTAAATCAAAAAGCAAAATCAAATGAAACTACAGTAGTTATTAGTGGCAATTCTTCTATCCGCCAGCACCGCCGATCCACAAATTAGTGGCCAGTGAGGATCGAGATCTGTTGGGGATTTAGAGAAATTAAATAAAAATCTGTGATTTACAGATCCCGACCGTCATTGGTCAGGATTGGGAATTTTAAACATGATTATTATTCCTGATTCCCTGAGCCGGCTGTCAGGTGATTTGGGAATTGCTCCTATAATAGGTGCGATGAAAGGGGACCTTCATGCATATGTCACTGTACCTCTTTAGTGAGGGTGTTATATTTATTTAAATATCAATGTGCAGTTATGTAAATTGTGGATAAAGGGGTCAATAGTTTGACCCAAAAGGTCGACAGGCAAAAGGTCGACATTGACAAAGATCAAGACAAGCACAAAGCCTACAGTATTTTTTTTGTGTCAGTGTCAACACCTGTCAACATGAAGCCCTAAGTAGTGTAGTTCATATCCTCGCATGGCTCCCTTCGCTCCCGTGGTGCCGTATCATTCCCAGTGGTAGTCCATGTGGATCGTAAAGAACGAAAAATGGTGAAAAAATCATGTCTACCTCTTCATCTGTCGACCATTGTCAGGTTGAGCTTTTGTTTGCGTCAACCTTTTGTCAATGTGGACCTGGAGCATGTCAACCTATTATCAAAGTCCACCTAGTACATTTCTACATTTTGGTGTCATCCTAGTGGCTGTCGCCCTAGCATCCAGATACCTCCTATGTGCAGCAGTATTAAAGCAAATCATTTATTATTTGTAGCCTCAATGACATTTTTTCACCTTTAGCTTTTATAGATTGCTTTAGTCTGCCCAGGGGGACTTTAGTAAAGGTGAAATGAAAGTCAGACTAAACCAGTTATTGTTGGCTGCAACGTCTAACGCACACTAACCTTTTATGTGTCATTTCACTCTATATAAGACCATGTCATTGGGCACATGCTGGGAGGTTCTCTGTGAATATTGAGGGTTATCCTGGTTGAGTCCACCAAACCCTGCCTTGCGATTGGTGGCCTGGGCGCCACCCAATCGCAAGGGCGATTCCCTCGCAGGGCCTGCGAATGGATGTTACACAGTAACATCACATGCTAACATCATGGCAATAACAGCAACATCCTGTAAATATAACAGTGCCATATTACCAAAGGTTAGATTACATTCAGGAATCGGGGAGCGTATGTGATATTGGGTGTACGTTTTTGGACAATTAGGGGTACTAAGATGGCAGTTCTATTGGTTACGGTATAAAACATAGACACATGATAGACAGTCATATGGTCAACCACTAATTGTCGACAGTCACAAGATCGACAGGGTCTAAAGGTCGACAGGTAAAAGGTTGACATGGTTAAAAAGTCGCCATGAAAAAGGTCGACATGGTTAAAATGTTGACATCCAAAAAGTCGACGTGGAAAACGTCGACATGGGTTTTTAATGTTTTAAGGGCGTATGTGTCGACATTCGTCGACATGGACACTGTCTAAGTGTACCGCGTCCCCTCACTTCGAGCTCGGTGCCTCGCTGCGCAGCATCCCATCTTCAATAGAACTCCCATTTTAGTAAATGTCCCCTATACAGTGTACACTGTATTTTTTTCCTCTTTTTGTTCAGAGAACAGGTGTTCACACCTGACTGAGAGGAGGCATTTGTATCTGGCTGGGGTTGGGATCATTTGGTCTACAGCATGATGGTCGACAGTCATTAGGTCGACACCATTAGGTCGACATGGGAAAAGGTCTACATGGTTCTAGGTCGAAATGTAATTAGTTCGACAGGTCGTTAGTTCGACAGTCAAAAGGTCGACATGGGGTTATTCACTGTTTTTTTACCTGAATGTCAACACAGTCGACATGGACACAGTTTCAAGTGCACCGCATCCCCTCGCATCGCTCGCTGCACTCGAGACACTATTTTATTCTCCGACCATGGCCTAGTGGATGGTAGGGAATGAAATACCGCCTGTCGGCACATGTCGGCTCAAAAAACAGTGAAAATCCCCATGTTGACCTTTTGACTGTCGACCTAGACATTGTCGAACTAATGACCTGTTGAACTAATGACCTTTCAACCTAGAACCATGTCGACCTTTTTCCGCGTCGACCTAATGGCGTTGACCTAATGACTGTCGACCATCATGCTGAGTGTAGACCAAATGACCGCATCCCATCTGGCTGTAGGCAACTGACTGAAAGGCATCTGGCAGAATGTAGTTGTTAGCATCTGGCTGAGAAAAGGTGTTGGCTATGTGAAGATGGAGGCACCTAGTTAAGAGTAGGTGTTGATATCTGGTAGTGATGCGATATCTGCACCTGGTTTAGAAAAGGTGTAGACACCTGACTATGAGGACGTGTAGACACCTGACTATGAGGAGGTGTAGTCACCGGACTATGAGGAGGTATAGAATCTATGAGGAGGTGTGGACACATGACTATGAGGAGGTGTAGAATCTATGAGGAGGTGTAGACACCTGACTATGAGGAGGTGTAGACACCTGACTATGAGGAGGTGTAGACACCTGACTATGAGGAGGTGTAGACACCTGACTATAAGGACGTGTAGACACCTGTCTATGAGGAGGCGTAGACACATATCTATGAGGAGGTGTAGACACCTGACTATGACGTGTAGACACCTGTCTAGGAGGAGGTGTAGACACCTGACTATGAAGAGGTGTAGACACCTGTCTATGAAGAGGTGTAGACAACTGTCCATGAGGAGGTTTAGACACCTGAGGTGCAGACACCTGACTATGAAGAGGTGCAGACACTTGACTATGAGGAGGTGCAGACACCTGACTATGAAGTGGTGCAAACACCTGACTATGAAGAGGTGCAGACACTTGACTATGAGGAGGTGTAGACACCTGTCTATGAGGAGGTGCAGACACCTACTGTAACTATGAAGAGGTGCAGACACTTGACTATGAGGAGGTGCAGACACCTGACTATAAGGAGGTGCAGGCACCTAACTATGAGGAGGTGCAGACACCTAACTATGAGGAGGTGCAGACACATGACTGAGAGGAGCTGTCAGCACTTGCCATAGAAAAAATGCTGGCTGCTGGTTGAGAGATTGTGTCAACAGCTGGCTGAGATTTAATGCCGGCATCTGGCAAAGAGGAGGTGGAGACACCTAGATATGAAAAGGTGTAGGTACCTGACTATGGCGAGGTGACTAAGAGGAGATGTCAACACCTGGCATAGAAAAGCTGCTGGCAGAGAGGATGTGTCAGTAGCTGGCTGAGAGATTGTGTCGGCACCTGGCTGGGAGGCTGTGTAGGCACCTGCCTGATATGAAATGTCAGCACCTGGTTGAAAGGAGATGTTGGCATCTATTGAAGAGGAGAATTTACCACCTACAGATATTTGTTTCCTGTACCTTGCTGAAATATCGGTGTCTAGTGCTGTTTTCCTTATATTGTTTTTCTGCTGTGAGTTCCTCATTGGTATTCCAGGGCCAGGTCTTGTGTCAGAGCTGTGCTAGGGATATAGCTCCCTCAAGCTCTTCCCTGATTATATAAGACTCCGATTCCTGATTTGGATTCTGGTTCCATCTTGCTTACACTATGCTGCTTTGAGTTCTAGGGGAAGCCTTTCTTCTGGTTTACTGCAGGTTTCTGGCCTTACTGGGCTTTATTGATCATTAGGTGAGAGGTTGTCCGGTGACCTGGCTTCTGGTTCCATTTCAGGATCCTTACATGCCACCAGTCTGAGGTGTGCCTGATACCATGTATAACCTATGAGTAAGATTAACAACAAGCCTCCTCATTTCCTATATGCGCCCCCCCCCATGTCCCAAGTGCTTCTGGACTGTAAGCTCAATGTCTACGATGAGTGGCCGCTCGACTGGTGGGGTGCAGCAAAGTCCAGTATTCAAATAAGGGAGACATGCCAACTGCCAGTGAAGTTTGGAAGCATTTGGGGTGGCAGTTGGTGTGGCTGCCCTATTGGTGCCACCACTGCTAAAGCTAGGCATACACTATCTGGCAGATCCACCCTATATCAGTGGGTAAAGGTGCCCATACACGGTACAATTATTGTATACAATATCGCATCTCATCTCATCTCATTGCATCGCACAGGTTTTGCAATGCAATGAGATGAGATGAGATGAGATCTAGCACAAAAAGTATGTGCTGCGAATACTTTGTACTAGATCTCATCTCATCTCATTGCATTGCAAAACCTGTGTGATGCAATGAGATGAGATGCGATATTGTATACAATAATTGTACCGTGTATGGGCACCTTTAGCCAGATAATGTGCGTATACATACGACCGAGCTAAAATGTAGATCAGTCAGACATGCCGCATCGTTCAGCATGTCCCACTTAATTTGACATGTTCTAAGTGTCATGTTAGCCGCATCTGGCAGTATATGCCCTGTTCTGGCCAATGGATGGACAGCTAACTGCTAGGGAAGTGTGTGAGCTAATCATGGACAACTGGGAGGACTTCTCCATCATGTCCGTAATCCTACCGATTCGGAATCTTGCAGGTTTTTGATTCTGTAGGATCCTGCAGCAGTGACTCTGCGCCATTTCGCTGTGCGCTGCACTGCTGGTTAAAGTACAGTAGCTGTGCTGTGCCCACCTAAAGTGGCTGTGCATTAGTAATGGTGTGGTATGAGGGTCCGACAGATGGGATTCCAACGGTCATTAGACTGGCATCGGAATCCTGAGTGCCGGTACTACCACAGCGGGGCGAGCCCAAACATTCCCCTGCTTTCGCCACACTGTGGACTCCCCACAGGTTCTATTCTCCCTCTAAGGGGGTTGTGTATCCCCATGAGGGAGAATAGCCCCTGTAAGTCGGGATCCCAACTGCCGGGCTTTTAAAAGTCGACAATAAATCCCCCTCTCTCTCTGGCTATCTGTCTATGGGGGATGGGGGGGCACCAACATTTATCCAGCCTCCGGGAGACATGTACGGACTTACGCCACTGGTTCTGCACGTAAATACACATTGCAAGTATTGTGGTTACTTACTGATTGATCCTATTCCATCCCAGAAAAGATACTAAACACTAAGGGCCTTATTCTAGTTCACTCTTAGAGGCAAATTCCTTCTCAAATGGACAAAACCATGTGCACTGCAGGTGGGGCAGATGTAACATGTATAGACAGTTAGATTTGGGTGGAGTTTTCTTCAAAGTCAGATCTATATTGCAGTGTAAGTATAAAGCAGCCAGTATTTTTCCTGCACAAAAACAAAATAACTCACCCACGTCTAATTCTATCTGCACCTGTTACATCTGCCCCCTTGCAGTGCACATGGTTTTGTCCATCTGAGAAGGAATTTGCCTCTAAGAGTGAACTAGAATAAGGCCCTAATTCCAAACACTGCGACCGCGAGGCTTATACTGTGCGTTCGCTGAACAAGCTTGTATGTATGGAATTAGTGTATGGAAATTGCTTTGGAAGGCTTAGGAGATCTGATTCACCTACAGTAAATTAAATTAAACGCTATTGAAGTAAGAAGTTGGATAAAACTAGTTTCCTTGCATTGACTCATCGACAGCCATTAAGTAGAAGTCTCGGGAATGCTACAGTCAGTAATCTGCATGCCGCTCGTCACACGCTGCTGGCTGAGATACTCTCATAGAATTTGACCTTGACAGGAAGATACGAGACAACAATATTCCAGCTGGGACATGAGCATGGGGAAAATAAAACCAGAGAGGAGATAATAATTCGGCACCGTGATACGCTATCAGTTCCTCCACTATCTGTTGTGGTATCAAGGATAACTTCTACAGAAGCTGAAAAACATGTATTGATGTTGTTAGAGTGGTATTTATTAAGACAAGATCAACTAAAGCGTTCTCCTTATCTTCTATGTGGAGTAACAAGGCTCACATTACCCAAATCCGATGTTGCTGCTAGGCTGCGGTATGTTACTGGAGGCCCATATCATGGGCATGTCTACATATACAATGTTATTAAAGCCATTCATTATGTTGGCATTGTGCATGTGGACAGTTGACATGTCAAAATAGCATATTTAAGACCTACACCTACCCTAATTCTACACCTAACCTACACCTACTCCAACACCTACCTTAACCCTACACCTACTCTAATTCTACACCAACCCTAACCCTACATCTACTCTAGTTCTACACCAACCCTAACCATACACCTACCCTAATCCTATACCTACCCTAATTCTACATGTAACCTACACCTACAACAACACCTACCTTAACCCTACACCTACTCTAATTCTATACCAAACCTAACCCTACTCCTACCCTAATCCTATACCTACTCTAATTCTACACCTACCCTAACCCTACACCTACTCTAGTTCTACACCAACCCATACCATACACCATCCCTAATCCTATACCTACTCTAATTCTACACCAACCCTAACCCTACACCTACTCTAATTCTACACCAACCCTAACCATACACCATCCCTAATCCTATACCTACTCTAATTCTACACCTACCCTAACCCTACTTTAGTTCTACACCAACCCATACCATACACCATCCCTAATCCTATACCTACTCTAACTCTACACCAACCCTAACCCTACACCTACTCTAGTTCTACACCAACACTAACCACACATCATCCCTAATCCTATACCTACTCTAATTCTACACCAACCCTAATCATACACCTAATCTAATTCTACACCAACCCTAACCATACACCTACCCTAATACTATACCTACTCTAAATTCTACACCAACCCTAACCCTACACCTACTCTAATTCTACACCAACCCTAACCATACACCATCCCTAATCCTATACCTACTCTAATTCTACACCAACCCTAACCCTACAACTACTCTAGTTCTACACCAACCCTAACCATACACCATCCCTAATCCTACACCTACTCTAATTCTACACCTACCTAAAAATAGCAGGCTCAACACGTTTCAACGTGGAAGCCTATAGGTAAGTATTGATGAGTGGTTGTAGTGTGTATTAAAGTTTTAAGTTTTATTTTTCATGGTTTGTGTCTTTTATTTGGCTATTTGTTATGTTGTAGAAAAACAAGACCGAGCAGGCCTTTTAATGCCCCGCATGCTGGGACTTGTGGTTTGCCCAGTCCCTGCATGCAGGAGAGGCTTGCTGGACTTGTAGTTCCAGAATATAACTTAATAGTGTATTAATCTTATTTTTACACATTATGGCTATCAGACCGGTGCCCAGGGGTTAAAGTGAGGGGGAACTGGGTGGAACTGAGTTTCACCCCCTCTCGTGGTGAGGTGGAACATTTTAACCTTCACATTGGCCCTGCACTGTAATTCTCACAGACAAGAAATCTAGTTTGCAGGGGGATGACAAATACCCTACCACTGGTCCTGTCTCTGCCTAATGGGGGGGATAGGAGGGTGGTAATTAGGTAGCATAGAGAAATGAGTTCCCCCACCTCAGCATGACCACTTTAAGCCCTGCCAGTGCCCACCGGTCAGGGAAAGCCCCATGCTTCAGCCAGGGCTGGGGGTGTCCTGGAGGGGGGAACCCTTTATTGGGGGGTCCCCAATCTCCCAGGGTCCTGGCCCATGTTAACCAGTCACGGATTAATGCTTTGGCCGGTGGAGCTTGTATAAAAAGTCTCCCCTGGCTGTGGCATTACCCTGCTGGTTGTTTGGGGCTGGTGCTGGGTTACAAAATACGGGGGACCCCTAGTCATTTTGTCCCGTGTATTTTGGGAGCCAGGACCAGCCCATAAGCCGGGTGCTGGTTATAGAGATACAAGGGGACCCCAACTTTTTCCCCTCTGTATTTCTGCAAACAGGACCCGGCTCAATGAGCCCGGGGCTGGAAATTGCCAGGCAGGGGGACCGCACACCATTATTAAAATTATTTATTTAATCTATTTTTTTTTACACAGGGCATCATCGCATGTATCTGAGTGATCCATGTGATGCTGCCGCATCGTACGTATTTGGCGGACATTAAATACAGCCGCCAAAACGGCTATAACATCGTAAAATATGAATCAGGTGAATTAGTAAGTTTGCCATATACTCCATTTGTAGTTTACAGCCGATCCCAGTCCTATCCATTCGTACCGCGGATTAGTTTACAATAAAATATTTTGCAGTGTATTAAATATTTGGTACTTGTTTCCTAGCACGGCGCCCACGATATAAAGTTGTATGGCATCTCATTGCATGCGGGCGTATGGCATGCGATGCGATTTTAAATTGTATAAGCCCCTATACGATTTTTAATTGTATAAGCACCCTAATGGGTGCTTAAAATGTTAAATGGGGGGTGGCGTGGGGGTGCATTTAACATTGTAAGCACCCATTTGGGTGCTCAAAAGCACCCTTTAGGGTGCTTATACGATTTTTGGTCGTATAGGGGGTCAAAATCGCGTCGCATCGCATCGCATGCCATCGGGTGCATGGCATGCGATGCGATGCGATCTGTTCGTCGTACGACGGACATCGGGGGCGCCGCCAAAATACACAAGTACCGGAATTTAATATAATTCATTCAAAATGCACATGTATTTTGCATAAAACAATGTGGCAAAAGTCGTATTTTGTAACAGGTTTTTTTTTTTTGGGCAAAAGAGAAGAAAGGAAGAGAAGAAGAGAGAGAGGGGGCTGGGGGGGGGAGGGGAAAGAAGGGAAAAGGAGGGGAGGGAAACACTGGGGGAATATCAAGGGACAACATTGAGTAGCATCAATACATATAGTTTTTAGAGGGGGCATCCATTAACCCTAGGACATATAGGGTAAAGGGGGGAAAAAAAAAAAACATCAATTTGTTCAGAATATTGCTTATATAAGATAATAATACATGGTGTAACAATATAGTGCGCTCGCCACACTATATAAAATCAACTCCGAGCCGACGTGGATACTGGGGGTATGAAAAGGTCGGAGGACACGTAGTGCCGCCCCTCGCGATAGGGGAGGTTGCCCCAACACATCAGGGGGCCCCCACACTCACGGCGCCCCTGCCAAATGATGCCGGGCAGCATCTGAACGATGGCTCAGACGCTGCCCAGGAGTTCCCGATCCCCGGCCCGCAATCTGAAGAGGGTGTAGGTAGTCCGACCTGTGCATCGTGACCTACCGTCACGCTGCGCAGGCCGCACCGCCCATATCCGCTCCAGAGTGATCCCTCAGACCTTACCAGTCCTGTTGCAGCTGCGGCCGTCCACCCTCCGGGCGGCTCTGCTGCTGCTGTTGCCGGGACCATCAGCCCGCTCCTGTCTGCCCTGCTCCCACTGATGTCTGCCCTGCTCCCGGACGCACTCCCACCCTCCCATGTAAGTAAATGAATGTGTGGGGCGGCCGGGGGGGGGAGAGGCATCGTCGGCGTGATCTGGGGGGGGGCATCGTCGGCGTGATCTGGGGGGGGCATCATCGGAATGATCTGTGGGGGGCCCCCACAAATTTGTTGTCCAGGGCCCCCTCAGACCTTAATCTGTCCCTGCGCCAGTGTTTTCTGGGCGTTCCCTGGCTGTCGAAAGGGAGGGCCGCTGACTTTGTCAGTGGCCTCGTTTTCCCCATGGTCTTCGCCGAGCCGAGTGAGGGGGGGGGGCATGCGTTCAGCGGAGCAGCAGCTACGTGATCCGAACACTATGTCATCTTCACACTATATGGTGTAAATTAAGTAAAGCTTCTAAAATGAAAAGAGGTGATGTTGCCCATAGCAACCGGTCATATTCTGTCTATCATTTCATAGGACGCAATAGAATATTGAAAAAAAAACCAGAATATGGTTAGTTGCTATGGACAACCAACATCACCTCTTTTCCTTTTAAAAGCTTTAGTAAATTTACCGCTATATATTTTTTATATTCTGATATCGGTGACACATTTGTTTTATTACTCCATACACAAATTATTTTTTCCACAACTTTTGTAGAATTTTATGAAACTCTTACTGCACAAAAAAAAAACCATCAACTTTTTTTATGCTACTTTATTGTAATTTTTTTAGAGAATTTTCTCTATGGGGACTGTAATGGAATCTGCTCATTTTCTTGCATACTCCAAAAGCGTTACCACTGATACAGAGGGAAGATTTGTGAACTGCTGCGCTGCTTGGTTGTAGCAGTCTGTCATATGGGATTAGACAGTAATGCAGCAGAGCAGGTTGTAACAGCTGGAGGTAGCGGAGCTGAATAACCCAGCGACTGAAGCATAGGAGATACAGCTTTCCGAGGCAAAATCATGTTTTCATCACAACGTACAACTGCACGAAACAACAACATACAGATCATGAGCACCAACAATATCAATAGCATACAGTATGTTCAGGCTGATGTACAATCCGCATGGATAGCACATACGCACAAATGTAGGATCTCAAAGTACCCCCCCCCCCTCCTATTTGAAACTGGAGGGGAACACAGGGGACATGAGCCGGCTTCTGCACATAATGTTCCCGTGGCATAATAGGGGTATGGGTCATTAGTTCGACTCAAAGGTCAATATGGCATGGGTCAATACATGAAAGAGATCGACTTGCCTAAGAGTTGGAAGGTTGACACAAGCATTAGGTCAACAATGTAAGATTGCAGAGGATAACTAGTTTATCTGAAGCAACATAAGCTTACCAGCATGGGCATGTAACAAGGAATCATATACACTGGCATGTGGGGGTTGAGCTTTTAAGGGGAGGAACGTTGTGTGAAGGGAGTACTGATTTGATTGGTTGATGGAATATCAGGGGAGTGGCTCTACATCTGATATATGCCTATGATCTAGAACAGGGCTGGGCAATTGCGGCCCTCCAGATGTTGATGAACTACACATCCCAGCATGCCTTGCATCAGGTTCAGCATGGCCTCATAGCAAAACTAATGCAAAGCATCCTGGGATGTGTAGTTCATCAACATCTGGAGGGCCGCAATTGCCCAGCCCTGATCTAGAAGGTTCCATCTCTTTTCAGTCAGATTCGTTGGAGGAGATAAGTGCAGTCTCTCAGACTCATATTCATTAGCTTTATCTGTACCTTATCCTTCTTTTCTCTCTCCATATTTCCCTTCTGTCTAGCTTCTTTTTCTCTCTGTTTTTCTCTCATAGTGATAGTCAGTCAGATGAGCTGGATGATATTTCTGAGTCATATTACTTTTCCTATGTCTATCTTCCTTCTTACATTTCTGGCCTTTATCTTTATTTGCTGTCCTTCTTTCCCCCCTTTATGCTTCCCCTTTTGTTCTGGTAATTTCAGGGGGCTTATGAATATTTGGTTATAGCAGGAGATATTTACTTCCCTCCCCCCCTCTAACAGTGGGCTATAATGGTACAGGCCTCCATCCCAGTCAGCATTACATCCACCTGTTGTTTCCTTATTAGGCTATTGTGCCAGAAGCCCTGCTGCCACTGCCTCAGCTTACTACAGTCAGGATTATAGTGGCAGTACAGTGTAAGAGCTCAGCCAGCTCAGGTAGAGCTGCAGGGGATGGGCTGTTATGGGTACAGAGTGTAGGAGAGGTCAGCACCATTTTACCTCCCCCCTCTAACAGTGGGCTATAATGGTACAGGCCTCCATCCCAGTCACAGTGGGCTATAATGGTACAGGCCTCCATCCCAGTCACAGTGGGCTATAATGGTACAGGCCTCCATCCCAGTCACAGTGGGCTATAATGGTACAGGCCTCCATCCCAGTCACAGTGGGCTATAATGGTACAGGCCTCCATCCCAGTCAGGATTTCACCCCCCTGTTGTTTCCTTATAGGCTGCTGCCACTGCCTCACCTTACTACAGTCAGGATTATAGTGGCCAGTACAGTGTCAGGGCTCAGCCAGCTCAGGTAGAGCTGCAGGGGATGGGCTGTTATGGGCATACAGTATAGGAGGCATCCTTATAGCTCCCTGGCTGCTTTGGCTGTTCAGGTATTTCAGAGTATAAAGTGATTCTTATATGTCCCCTGCTGGGAGCATGTGTAGAGATGGATGTTGCAGGACACACTTTAAGGACACACATACCCTCTCTGTTTCCTATGTATAGTGGTGGCAGCAATTTTGCGTGTGGACTACTAGTTTGTCCATCAATTCTTTATCAGTGGGGTCACTTTGGTGATGTGGTTATGCTATTAAACCGCAAAACTCCTTGATTATGCAAATAGCCTCCATTCGCAAGCAATATTATTATCACTATTATATTATTAATAGTAATAGGTTCTGTTAATGCATTCTTGGTTAGTTCATAGGCTGCCATAGGGTACCCATATGTGATCAAAGGCCCGGCAGCGCAGTTCCCTCTTTAAATTTCTAAATCTAATTCCTATTATACTCAAGTATACCTGGCAATATAAAGCAATATTATTTATATACACCGAACAGATAGCTGTCAGTTCACCAACAGTACCGGTTTTGCTCACCCTTAGTATATTATGTTAAAGGAAAATATGTGACAGTGATTATTTTTATTTATTAATTTATTAACAGCTATTATGTAGCGCACTTAACCCACGGCGCTTTGCGGGGAGTGGTGTAGCATTCACACCAGCCCTGAGCCAGTGTAGCTTGCAATCTACACACACACATTCATTCTAGGGTCAATATTGTTGGCATCGATTTTGCCTAATGTGTAGTTTTGCAGTGTGGGTGGAGTACCTGATTGCAAGGAGGTGGTACAGGCTTCGTACGTTGGAGCATTGTTTGTGGTCGGGCCCGTGATCTCAGTGCAATCAGTGTGATCTCAGAGCTCGGTTCCCTCTCTATGGCCCTTATTCTAATCGGATCGGTACGGCCCGCGTGCGGCCGTACCGCCGATGTTTTTACTCTGCACATGCGCAGAGGTCAATCTGCGCATGTGCAGCCCCCTTCGCCGCAGACGGATTTCGTCCGCCGCAAAGGGGGCGTATAGGGGCGTGAGAGGCTTCATGCCCTCATTTCCCTATGTGTACGCCCCGCGTTTCATGGGCGTTCCCATGCAAACGCGGGGCGTATGCATGGTAATGAGGGCATGACGCAACTCATGGGGGCGGAAAGCTGACGTCGCCGGATGTCAGCTTTCAGCCCCCATACAAGCTACCACACGGACGATTGTCCGTGTGGTCTCAGCTTGCGGGAGCTGCCGGGGCGTGCGGACCTGCCTTCGATGGTCGACGACCATCGAATGCAGGGGGCAGCTCCCACCATGGTGGAGGCGTACGCCTCCACCATTTTTATGCGGATCGCCAGCCGTCCGTGTACGGACGGCCGTGGCGATCCGTAGGGTGGGCGGGGATTGGTTTGTGCGGCCGGAGCCCCGTGTGCGGCTCTGGCCGCACCAACCAGAATAAGGGCCTATATCTGCCATTCCTTTGTTCTGGGAACAGTAATCCATATTTATTTACTAGGGTACGCAATTATACCTGACAATTTGTAGCTGATTCTTATTGGTATTCATTTATATTTACTGTACAGTTATGTTTCAATAGAACAACAGTGCCTATTTTGCCCACTATTAGTACAGTTAGCAGGGCCGGTGCTAGGGTCCATGGCACCCTAGGCAAAACCTCTGCCAGCCGCCCCCCCCCCCCCATTATTTATTTATTCCGTGAGGGCGCACGCACACACACACATAGATTTTAACCCACTCCCCCAGGCAGTTAACCCCATTGAGTGGTGAGTTTTGCTGGGGCAGGACAAACCTACCAGGGCAGGTTTGTCCTGCCCCAGCAAAACCCACCACAGGAATTTGCAGGCTTCCCCCCTCACCTCTATGCCGCCGCTGCGCTGCGCTGTCCCCCTTGCCTTTGCCGGCGCCTGTCACTTTCAGCAGTGACGTCGGCTGCAGGCTGGGGGATGATTGCGGCGGCTCGGAAGGACTCGGGTGCCTGAGCGCTCCCGAGTCCCCCCGAGCCGCGCCGACCATCCCCGAGCCTGCTGCCGACGTCACTGTAATATGAGTGACAGGCGGCTAGCGGGACGGGCGGCTAGCGGGGCGGGCGGCAGGGGATCGCCAGACCAAAGGTGATGGCGAGGACAAGGGGGGCGGGGACAAGGTTTGTGGCGGGGGGTGGGCACTAGAGGTGCTGCGCCAGTGGTGCACACATGGACACCACTGGCGCGCACCTATTGTATGTAGGTTAAGTTGTTAACTGATAAATAAGTGGCGCCCTCCAGCGGCCAGCGCCCTAGGCAGCTGCCTAATGCTGCCTAGTGGTAGCTCCGGCCCTGACAGTTAGTGTTGGGTGACCAATTTCTATTAGTTAATTTCTTAGCAAATCTTAGAGCGCACTTTACTCACAACTTTACTTTGCAAGGATGCTTGTAACATTCACGCAGTCCCTGTGCAAAGGTAGCTGGCACTCTACACACATATATTAGATCTAGGGTTAATATTTTTGAGATTGAACATATTTTGTACCGTGGGTTTCGTCATATGTAATCATATGTAATGACATCTGTCTGGTTCAAAGGCCTCGCAGCGCATTTCCCTCTTTAGATCGGCTCAGTCCCTAGTTTTCTAAGCACAGCAATCCAAACCTTTTTCCAAGTATACACAGGTATACCCATTCGAATTAACTGATTTTTATTATTAGTATTTGTTGTCAGTTAATTTTATAGCGCACACATGGTCCGCGCACTTTGCATAGATATGTTTGGGCATTCTTGTTGGGCCCTGCCCCAGTGGGGCCTGTAGGCTGTGTTCTCTGCCGTATGTCTACGCACACGTATTTCATTTGGGGTTTAGATTTGTTGGAAGCCAATTAACCTATCAGTGTATTTTAAAGCTGCATATATTTGCAAGGCACTTAATCCTATAATTATTGTTATGGCCTTTTCAGCTATTTAGTTTTATTTATAAATTATATAATTATTTATAAATTATTGTTATCAGACAGGATATTTAGTTAATCACAGGCATTTTACAACCGTGCTCTTGGTTTTTTTTTCAATTTATAGGTGGGGCCACGCTGTATGCAATTCGTGGGCATAGCTTCGCCGCACGTCAGCATTTCATAGAAAGGGTTGTTGCCAGGACTGTTCATTTTTTGGAAGGAAGTGCGTGTTTTTGTGTCCCCTGTTGTTACCGATCCTGGTACCCAGTGAGGGGGAAATTTACACGGAGAATTTGTACGCTGTTTTGATTTATATTTCGGTTTTGGCACTCAAGGTGGCTAGTTACGTATAAGCATGTCAACTAATTATAATTTGTTTAATGAACAGGCTCAGTTACTTCTGCGGGCACAGAGTACGTAGCCCATAGTCGATAGAATGGCAGCGAGTCTTAAGCGGCTTCATTATAGTTGCCATATAGTCCTGGCAGATGTTTTCTTGGCATGCATGGTTGGGAGACATAACTCCTTCTTGGTCCTAATTTGAAACTATGTAGTTATATCTGGCCTATATATATATATATATATATCTGCGGGTTAGGAGGCACTCGCTAATCCAATCCACTTTTGCTGGGGTGTACACTCAGAAATTCATTGATGGAAACTATTATATACATGAGTACAGTAAGGGGCCAATCTCCAGCCTGAAGATAATAAATCTGGGCTTTATTCAATCACGCTGCCACATCATAGGTCAACATTTCGGCTAGTATCAGAGCCTTTATTAAGACTTTTAGACAGCCAAAAGCATGTACATTAGTGCCATAACACCTCATAAAGGCCATATGAAGTGCACGCCATACTATATATATGTATTTCCGATCCTAAGTTTAATTGATAAGCTAAGACAAGTTGTCTAATAGGCTCGATTATCACTATCACCTTGTGAGCCGAGTGTGTGGCATTTGCATTTTAGCGCATATGATGTTTGCGCGATAGTCTGCCGATGTTCTTTGCATGCATGGTCAAGAGGCATACCCTAGCTACGCAGTTATCTCTGGATTGCATATTGCGAGACTCTGCATGTTCACCGCTGGCGTACTGCAGCAATTGCCCTTAATAGTATCTTTGGACATTGTTAAATAGATGCACCCTCTCCAAAGGAGCAATACACGTGGCGGGTTTATCATCCGTGTATATATGTGGGCGCATAGGTACATAGAGCCTGCTAGTAGGGTAGCATTCGGTCTTGCAGGAATTTTAGGCTCAGTTTCCCATTTGGAAAAAGCAAGCAGAGATAGTGGTGAGACTTACTTAATTCTGCTCTTGGGTGATACCCTTAATGCTGCTGGGAACTAGCACTCCTGCTTCTGACAGCTGTGGGTGCGCTTATCCTGATTATCAGTATTCACATGACAAAGAGCATTACCATGTCTTTCTTTTTCAGGATATCTACAGGGCTCTCCAAGATAGCTCCATCTTGCCTGGAGTAGGACTACCTGATGTCAGCCTTGTTGCTAAAATATATATTCCAAGGAGCATTTACTTTTTAGCCAGGCGTAGTTCGTCTTTTTGAGTGAACTCCGTTTTGGCTTTATATGGTACACTCAGAATGGGTGAGCTGCTGTCTAATTCTAGTACAGCAGCGTTGCCCATGTGGGCGTGCTTTGTCGTCGTTTGCCCCGTCGGATTGTTATGATGTTGGATGCAGCGTCCCGGGACTGGCATAGTTGGCGGGGGGGCATTGGGTCTGGAGGGGTCCCTGTCATGGGCGCCGAGTTTGTCTGGTGGTGATGGCTGGGGCTCATTTGGATTTGGTGTCCTTGTTTGCCATGGTGAACTCATTTCTTTAAATGGTTCACGTTTTGGTTACTAGTTCAATCAGGTTGGTTTCGGAGCGCGGCATCCGGCATCTGGGTCTTATACCGGACGACTGCTGGGCACACCCGTTTGTATTGTTGCTGTTTAGGTGACCGTGGCACGGGTTGGCCTTAAGTCGTAATCCGGTCACTGAGTAGCCGGAGGTCTGGTGCGTTTCTACGTTTCAGCGGACCTCCGTCTGTCAGTGTACCCCCTTGAGGAGTTATCCGCTCGTCGCAAACGCCTTTTGCCTTTGCGGGGGCCTTGAGGAATTTTTGGGTTACCGTCAGTTTTAAGTTTGGCTGGCGGAGCCTTTTTTGCCTCAAGTCAAGCTGGGTGACCCCCCCCCCCCCCCTCATTCATCATGCAGGTTATAATTTTTACAATCCCCTTTTTATAAATGTTATCGTCAATACAAAATTCTAGCATGAGCGCGGTTATGGCCGCTAACATTTTTGGGCTCATAGACCATCTATACATTGGTTGTTTATGGCCCTGGTATGCTCAATGTGACATCCTTAACAGAATTATGGCTTTTACGTGGATGGGTTGGTAGACCCTTCGTTTGCAATGAACTGCGGAACATTATGTATGCTTTATGGGAAATTTGAGTTCCCGTATTTTTGAATTTTCAATTACTGGGCAACGATACTATTGTTCAAATATTGGTTTAGGAGCAGTGATAGGTGAGGACAATACGTTTGATGGCCTATCTTGCTTTTTGATTGTATTTTCAATAGCTACGTTTAGGAGTTGCTGTTCTTTTTAAGTTAAGGTTTAGTTGTGGTGGCGGTGCAGGTTTTGAGGAACCTGGCAGTTGGCCGGTTCAGAATGGTTATATGTTTTGCTTATATTTAAAATATTGGTTGAAGGACAGTTTAGTCATATAAGTGGCTAGGCATGTATATCAGCTCACGAAGGTGGGCATCACCGGTCCAGGTGGGTCCACGCACCACTTTATGATTGACTGTCGTAATTATATGAATGGGGCAGTTGGCCCAATTATTATTCCCGTAGGCGGCAGAGTAATCAGCTTTGCCATTTGTGCCGTGGTCAGGGATAGTGGCAGATGGTCGATCCCTGACCATTGACGGGTAGTTGGCCCAATTATTGGGGTGGAGTAATCAGCTCTGCCATTACCGATTGGGTCATGGTCAGGGATAGTGGCAGATGGTCGATCCCTGACCATTGTGGGGCAGTTGGCCCATTAGTAGATTGAATTTAATGTTGGTGTTATTTTCTCGTTTGAAAAGGATAGTGGCAGAAGGCCGATCCTTAATTTTAGGGTGGCCAAGGATAGTGGCAGATGGTCAATCCTTGGCCATCAGGGCAGTTGGCCCCCCTTTTTCTTATTTGAATTATATAATCTTTTGCATAAATTTTTGTCCATATTTTAACCATTCTTCTCACCGCCACCTTAGTTTAGAGGAAGGGACCTTTTATTAAGAGTTAGTTATAAATAGGCCTTCCTCTTCAAATAAATAAAAAGCCGACCCCTTTCATGCCAAATGCAGTTGTCCGAGTCTTTATTTTTAGATAAGTGGGTATGAATGACGCGTGCATGCATCTGACTGTGTAACGCTTATAGATCGACAGCCAAAAAGTCATGTTTTTGTTGTCCCGAATGTCGACACAGTCGACATGGGCACCGTCCAAGTGTAATGCGCCCCCCCGCGTGATTTGCCACGCTCGCCATGCTTCGGGCATGGTGACTCGCTGCGCGCGGCACACTATTATTCTCCTGCCACACCGTAGTGGATGGTACGGCATGAAAAAACGCCGGTCGGCTCATGACGGCTCATTAAGAAATTGTGAAAACTCATGTCGAATTTTGGCTGTCGACCTCATGCCTGTATCCACCTTCCAACCCTGTTGACCTTAGGCTTGTCGACCTTCAGTGGTCAAGCCAATGCATGTTGACCTTAATAGGGCCGGACTAATGATAGTATACCCAGAACTGCTAGAAAAGAAAAGTGAAAGTGTTTCTGATAACAACCAATCACATTTGTGCTAACATTTTTTTCTTCAATAAACTAGATAAATGATATAAATAATCTAATTGGTTGCTACGGAAACATGTTATCTTTTTTTTAGAAGTTTTGGTAAATATACCCTTAATAAATATATACATTTTCCCAATATTTCATTTTTACTGTACTATGCATACTAAGCAATCATCTCTGCATTGCAATAAATAAGCGTTTTCACAAACCATGTATGTCCGGTATACAGTGTGCATTCCACACTAGTATACCGGACATACATTCCGGTATACTACATACATACATTCTAGTAACTTACAGCTGTTACTAGATTCACCAGGGGCTATTCTATTGGACCAATACCGGGGTGCTGATCCCCAATGCCAAATGGTACTTGCCGGGTTTATGCTTCATGAGAATCTGGCCCGTAAAGCGTAACTGCCTTCATAGCTGGGATAAAACATGGGCCCGGGAACTTATGCTGGATTCCATGTGTTATCGACCTGAAAACAGGAATTGTTCAGTTGAAAAATGATCTTTAATAGGAGATTAAGTTTATTATTATAGTTTATTAAGTAGCATTTCAGTGCATTTGAATGTTTTTATTACATTGGGTTAAGTACACCGTTGAACGATGACCAGGATGAAACCATGGAGAAATATCTGTCAAACGCTGTTTCCCGTCATCGCTAAAGTTGTTTAAAATTCCTCTTAGAGGGCCAGATGTACTAAGCTTGAAAAGTGATAAAATGGAGAGTGATAAACAGCCAGCCAATCAGCTCCTACCTGTCATCTCACAGGCTGTGTTTGAAAAATGTCAGGTGGTAGCTGATTGGCTGGTTGTTTATCATTCTCATTTTATCACTTTTCAAACTTAGTACATCTCGCCTACAAGGAGCAAATGCTCTGTGGCCCACACAAAACAGGAAAAGCCCTAAATGTGAGCCCTTTACACAGTGATTATAATATAAATCATCATGCCATTCACACTTTAAGTCCAACTGTGTTAGGAGTGGGACTCTCAACCAGGGAAAATAGCAGCGGGGGGATATTCATTGCGATACCCTTTACCTAGAAGGGCGCCCACAATTTTGATCGTGGGCATCGTTAGGAAAAAAAATCGCGTCGGTCGCATCGCATGCGACCAAAAAATCGCATGCGATGCGACCGACGCGATGACCGCGATTTCCCATAGGGAACAATGTTAAATGTCCCAATTGACCCGATTTTCCTGTTCAATGTCCCAATTGACCCGATTTTCCATAGGGAACAATGTTAAATGGCCCACAGAGGCCAAATAGGCACCCTGAAGTGTGAAATGGCCCCCCCAATTGTTAACGCCACCCCACGATGAACGTCAACCCGAAGCGTGGTGAGCGCAGCGAGCCCGCGAGGGGCGGCGGTACGCGTCCTACGACCTTTTCATACCCCCACTATCCACGTCGGCGTGGAGTTGAGAATAGAAAGTGTGGCGAGCGCAGCGAGCCACCGAGCCCGAAGCGTGGCGAGCCCCGCGAGGGGACGCGGACAGCTGTGAAGCCCGCGAGGGGACGCGTATACCTGTGAAGGTGTCCGCGTCCCCTCGCCACACTTCGGTTGACGTTGATCGTGGGGTGGCGTTAACAATTGGGGGGGCCATTTCACACTTCAGGGTGCCTATTTGGCCTCTGTGGGCCATTTAACATTGTTCCCTATGGAAAATCGGGTCAACTGGGACATTGAACAGGAAAATCGGGTCAATTGGGACATTTAACACTGTTCCCTATAGGAAATCGCGGTCATCGCGTCGGTCGCATCGCATGCGATTTTTTAGTACATGCGATGGCCGCGATGGGCGCCCTTCTAGGTAAAGAGTACCTTCATTGCTGTCGTTTCCGACAGCATTGAAGGCGCCGCTCCGACAGAACGGATCTAACTATAAAACCAGTCGGGTCCATTTTCCTGAAAACGCCCGTGGATTGTCGGTTGTTTTCGCAGACATGCCCCCTTTTTGACACTCAACAGGCAGAACATTAAATTCCGTCTACCGATAAACTGGCGAGCTGACCGAAAAACTGTCGGAATCCAGGAATGAATACCCCCCAATATCTACTGTTGATCTTTTTAATATCTTGATATTCCCATTATATTATCTTACCAATTTGTTTTTGTTGATGTGTTTATTGCTACCTGCTCCACACAACCGGATGAGGTGTATACAGTATATACAAGGCATCATAACAATTACGTAAAGTTATTGCATCTAATAGAACTACAGTATGTAACCTGCTTATAGGTGTAAATAAGAGGGTGATAGACACAAAGGGTGACATTTAATCAGGAGCGGCCATTGGCTGATTGGGCGGGCCTAACCCCCAGTATGTGGGAGGAGCCAAGATTGTAAACAATCTCAACTGGTGTGCAGCCAGGGGTACGTACAGCTTGAGAAGCAGAGTATAATTTCCTTCCACAGGAAACCATGGATACTACTAGAGAAGAGGACCGACCGGCAGTGAACCCTTTAGGTACGTATTGTGTGTGTGATTGTAGAATGTAATAAAACTTGACTTTTCTTATGTGTTTGTGTTTTTTTTTCTTCACTATTTCCATTGCTGCAGAACTACAAGACCCAGCGGTCTTGTTTTACGGAAACCTTTCAAGGTTTGGATGCAATCTGTTGGCCTATAGGACAAACATAAAATATGTGCAGCACAAGAGAAGTCCTGGAGAGGGAGGATTCTCTCCAAAAGCCCTTACAGGCGGAAAATGTTTTCAGAAATGTCTAAAGAGGACAAATTAAGTTTCCCATGGCAACCAATGACATTCCAGCTTTCATTTATTCAGTACACTCTATAAAATTATAGGTGGAATCTGTTTGGTTGTTGGGGGCCACAGGCTCACTTGTCATCTTTAGAAGACTTGATGAATCTCCCCATCTTTATTTCCTATTTATTAGACACTAGTTTGTACTTAATATTAGTGCAGTGCTCATATCCCTTGAACTACAGTACAGTAGTGCTGAGCCTAATAAGTGCTAAAGCCTTGGGTAAGCATCCCGGTATGCATAATATACAGTACAGTAGTGCTGAGCCTAATAAGTGCTAAAGCCTTGGGTACGCATCCCTGTATGCATAATATACAGTACAGTAGTGCTGAGCCTAATAAGTGCTAAAGCTTTGGGTACGCATCCCTGTATGCATAATATACAGTACAGTAGTGCTGAGCCTAATAAGTGCTAAAGCCTTGGGTAAGCATCCCTGTATGCATAACATACAGTACAGTAGTGCTGAGCCTAATAAGTGCTAAAGCCTTGGGTAAGCATCCCTGTATGCATAATATACAGTACAGTAGTGCTGAGCCTAATAAGTGCTAAAGCCTTGGGTAAGCATCCCGGTATGCATAATATACAGTACATTAGTGCCGAGCCTAATAAGAGCTAAAGCCGTGGGTAAGCATCCCGGTATGCATAATATACAGTACAGTAGTGCCGAGCCTAATAAGTGCTAAAGCCTTGGGTAAGCATCCCGGTATGCATAATATACAGTACAGTAGTGCTGAGCCTAATAAGTGCTAAAGCCTTGGGTAAGCCTCCCGGTATGCATAATATACAGTACAGTAGTGCTGAGCCTAATAAGTGCTAAAGCCTTGGGTAAGCATCCCTGTATGCATAACAAACAGTACAGTAGTGCTGAGCCTAATAAGTGCTAAAGCCTTGGGTAAGCATCCCTGTATGCATAACATACAGTACAGTAGTGCTGAGCCTAATAAGTGCTAAAGCCTTGGGTAAGCATCCCTGTATGCATAATATACAGTACAGTAGTGCTGAGCCTAATAAGTGCTAAAGCCTTGGGTAAGCTGTCAGGCGCCGGGGGCACACTCTGGCAGGGAAGGGGTGCCCGGCCGCCCGGCCGCCCGACAGCGCAGCGTCTGGTTGCTCGGCAACCAGAGACGCTAGCCGTCTCCACGCCAGGACGCAACCCCCGGCAGAAGCCGTCGGGGTTGCTAGGCAACGCAGGACGCCTCTGACAGGCGCCGGAAACTCCTCTCCCTGCTCTGGCGTTGCTGGGCAGCGTGTGGGACGCTGTCCAGCGCGCGTTATCCCAGCAGGGATTAATTAGGCTGCTGCCCATTGGTTACACTCCCTTTTTAAGGGGAGTCAGTTTAGCCAGACCCCGCCGGTGATAGCTTCCGCTCTGACGCTGTCATCTGCCCTATCCCCGCTTCTCCGGTTCCCGTGCCTGTCTGCTTGCTGCTTGGAGCCATCCTGATCCTGTCAGTCATTCCTGGTACTGTAAGTTCCCCTTTCGGGGGTCTGGTTCCTTCCTCTTTTGCAAGTTGCCCGCCTGGGTATTATTTGGTTTATTAACCCTCCGTTTTGATTTCTGGAAGGCATCTCCAGCAGTTGCTGGGTGTTCAGTTACCCTGTCTGGGGTTTTCCAGTTTGGGTTATCTTCTTTGTTCTGTGTTAGTGCGTATCGTTTCGTCGTGTGCTTTGGTGTGGTGTATTTATATTGTGTATGCGACGTGGTCGCAGTTTGTGGCGACTAGGTCGCTGGCGCCTTTAGCCGCGTTAGTTAGCTTCGGCAAGTTGCCTTTTTCCTTAATTTCAGTTAGGGTCCCTCAGCTAGATTATCCTTTTGACTGTACCCTGAGGGGGTCCCCGGTTCTTTGTTCTTACCTAACTCCTGGCTGCACCGGAGCTAGGGCGGGCTTAACTCGCCCTCCCAAACGTGGCGGCTACAGGCGAAGCCTAGTTTTTGCAGGAACCGGTCACCCAACTCCGGGGGTCAACAGAGGTAGCGTAGGACTCCGCCGTGGCTGTCCTAAACAGCAGTCCCGGCTGCGGGTGCACACCCTAAACGTAACATTATCACCGGCCATAAAAAATATAGGGGTCAGTCAGATACTTGGGTGTCACCCTTAGAGGTTCTCTGGCCGTTGCTTGATATAGTCGGTAGCCATGAATCCTACCAACCCAACCGCGCCTCAGGCATTTGCCAATCAGATCCAAGGCCTTACCCAAATGGTCCAGGACTTATCGCTACGGGTTAAATCTCAGGAAGACGCATCTCGGGGTTCACCTGTACCGCTACATGAACCTAAAATGAACCTTCCCGACCGATTTGCTGGGAACCGTAAGGATTTTTTTAATTTTCGCGAGAGTTGTAAACTTTACTTTCGGCTCAGGCCCCAGTCTTCCGGGTCGGAGCGACAACAAGTGGGGCTGGTAATATCATTACTCCAGGGAGACCCTCAGACATGGGCCTTTGGGCTCAAACCGGAAGATCCGGCACTCCGGTCGCTTGATGCCTTCTTTCGATCTCTCGGATTATTATATGATGATCCAGATAGAGAGGCCTCGGCCGAAAGCCACTTACGTGCTTTAAGGCAGGGAAGGAACCCTGCAGAAGCATATTGTACTGAGTTCCGTCGTTGGTCCAACGACTGTGGGTGGAATGACCCAGCCCTTCGGAGCCAGTTTCGGCAGGGATTATCAGACGCTATCAAAGATAGTTTAATCCAATACCCCGTACCTGAGACCCTCGATAAACTGATGGAACTATCCATAAAAATAGATCGACGTCTCAGGGAACGGAGGTCTGAGAGAGGTACGGTACTCCGGCCGACTTCAATTGGATACGCTCCACCCGAGGATGAGGAAGAGCCCATGCAATTGGGGGCTTTCCGTATTTCCCAGGATGAGAGAGCGCGGAGGATGAGTTTAGGTCTTTGCCTTTATTGCGGTAATAAAGGTCATGTTCTACGTACTTGCCCGAATAAGTCGGGAAATGCTCGGACCAAGTGAACATTGAGGGGGTTCATCTTGGTCATCAACTCATTTCCTCTCATAATGCGTTACTAGTACCGGCGGAGATCCAGTTTGATGGAATTAAGACCCCAGTATCTGCCTTCATCGATAGCGGGGCTGCCGGGAATTTTTTAGATCTCATGTTTGCAAAAAAAATAGGGATTCCCCAATTGAGTCTGGATAAAGTCCTTTTCATGCGGGGTCTGGATGGTAGTCCTCTCGCCAATGGGATGATATCTCACCAGACGCCGCCATTGCGTTTAAGTATTGGTATTTTTCATGTTGAAACCATTTCTTTTTACTTAACTTCTTGTTCCGCAGTACCGTTAGTTTTAGGCCACCCCTGGCTAAAGGTTCACAACCCTCAAATTGATTGGCCAGGTGGGGAGATCGCCCGTTGGGGCAATCAGTGTTCAGGTACTTGTTTAGTTCACCCCATGCTAGTGGCGGCCACGTCGCTAGGGGGAGTTCCTGCCAGCTATTCAGACTTCGCCGATGTCTTCTCCAAAGGCAAGGCGGATGAACTCCCACCTCACCGTCCATATGATTGCGCTATAGAGTTGGTACCTGATGCGCAGTATCCTAAAGCCCGGCTCTATTCCCTTTCAGGGCCTGAAACTCGATCTATGGATGAGTATATTCAAGAAAATTTGGCCAAGGGTTTTATTAGACCCTCTAAATCCCCATTGAGCGCAGGGTTTTTTTTTGTGTCCAAAAAGGACGGGTCATTGAGACCCTGTATCGACTACAGGGCACTCAACAAAATCTCCATTAAAAACACTTACCCGTTACCCCTAATTTCAGTCTTGTTTGACCAGCTTCGCTCTGCTAAAATCTTCTCGAAAATTGATCTCCGCGGGGCATACAATCTTGTTCGAATTAAAGCTGGAGACGAATGGAAGACGGCCTTTAGTACCCAAACAGGGCATTATGAATACTTGGTCATGCCCTTCGGGTTGTCTAATGCGCCTGCAGTCTTCCAAGACTTTATCAATGATGTTCTCAGAGACTTTTTAGGGAAGTTTGCCGTGGTGTACTTGGATGACATCTTAATCTATTCCAGTTCCTTGAAAGAGCACCGTGTGCAAGTTCGGCAGGTTCTTCAAAAACTCAGGGAAAACCACCTCTTCGCCAAACCAGAGAAGTGTGAGTTTGAAGTTCCTGAAGTATCCTTTTTAGGATATGTGATTTCGGCGGATGGATTCCGCATGGAACCCAAAAAATTGCAAGCAGTTTTAGATTGGGTGCGACCTACTAATCTGAAGGCCATCCAGAGATTTCTAGGTTTCGCCAACTACTATAGGCGATTCATTCGTTCATTTTCTGATCTGGTCGCTCCCATAGTGGCTCTCACTAAAAAAGGTGTGGACCCCTCTGTTTGGCCTTTTCAGGCAGAGCAGGCATTTACTGCGCTTAAACGTGCCTTTGTCTCAGCTCCCGTATTAAGGCACCCGGATCCAGAGCTACCTTTCGTGGTAGAGGTAGATGCCTCAGAGGTGGGAGCAGGGGCTGTGTTATCCCAGAAACATCAGAAATCTTCTTTTCTCTTTCCATGTGCCTTTATGTCCCGGAAATTCTCGTCGGCCGAGGCCAACTACGATGTGGGCAACCGAGAATTGCTCGCCATTAAATGGGCCTTTGAAGAGTGGAGGCACTGGTTGGAGGGGGCCAATCACCAGATTCTGGTTATTACAGATCACAAAAATTTGCAATACCTCGAATCTGCCAAACGCCTGAATGCACGACAGGCCCGTTGGGCGCTATTCTTTACGCGTTTCAACTTTATTATTTCCTTTAGACCAGGCTCGAAGAATGTTCGGGCAGATGCCCTTTCACGGAGTTTCCTTCCTAAACAGGAAGTTAAAGAACCTCCCATATCGATTCTTCCAGGATCAATGATTCATTCCGGTCTTACACAGACTCTTAAGGAACTGCTTCTCCAGGTTCAGGATCAGGCTCCCAGCCAAAAGCCCACTGAATGTCTGTTTGTTCCACCATCCTTTAGAAGGGAAATTTTGACAGAATTTCATGAGAGCAAAATTGCAGGACATCCCGGAGTCAAGAAAACTTTAAAACTTCTTTCCCGAAGTGTTTGGTGGCCAGACATTGCTGCAGATACTAGAGAGTTTGTCCTTTCGTGTCCAGTCTGTGCGAGATATAAAACTCCCAGGACTGCACCAATTGGTCAATTGATTCCTTTGGCCACTCCATTGAGGCCATGGTCACACATCGCCATGGACTTTGTGGTTGAATTGCCTGTTTCATCTGGTCTCCAGGTAATTTGGGTCATTATAGACCGTTTCAGCAAAATGGCTCACTTTGTCCCCTTGCCACAGCTGCCGTCGGCAAAAGATTTGGCCAGGCTGTTCCTTCTCCATGTTTTCAGACTTCATGGCCTGCCCAAGGACATCGTGTCAGACCGAGGCCCTCAATTCGTGGCACGATTCTGGAGGAGTTTTTGTGCGGCTCTCAAAGTCAAATGCAGTCTGACCTCTGCGTATCATCCCGAGTCAAATGGTCAGACTGAGCGACTTAACCAGTCCTTAAAGCAGTATCTGCGGTGTTTTGTCTCAAAGACGCAGGATGATTGGTCAGAGTTCCTGCCCATTGCTGAGTTTGCATACAATAATGCATATCATACTTCCACCAAGATGTCCCCATTCTTTGCAGTTTATGGGTTTCATCCCAAAGCCAACGCTCTGGGACCAGAAGGGCCAGTATCTTTATCTTCGTCCACTTCCCGATTGAGATTAATCTGGAAGGAGGTACATTTGGCTTTGAAAAGAACCGCGTTTCAGGTAAAGGTCTTTGCCGACCGCTCTAGACAACCTTGTAACTTCAAGGTGGGGGACAGGGTTTGGTTATCAACCCGTAATATTAAAATTCGCCAAACTTCAGCCAAATTTGGACCTAAATTCATAGGTCCATTTCTCGTGATCAAGAAAGTGAACCCTGTGGCTTTCCGTTTGCAAATTCCTAGATCCCTCAGGATCGCTAATACCTTCCACTCTTCTCTTTTGAAACCTGTAAAAGTTTCAAAGAAATTTCCGCGGAAGGTGTCCCAAGGAAAAGCTCCAGTGAAGGTACACGGGCAACCAGAATATCTGGTTGAAAAAATCCTGGATTCCAAATTCTCGCAGGGGTCTCTACGGTTTCTGGTTCATTGGAAAGGATATGGACCAGAGGAGAGATCCTGGGTCTCTGAGAAAAACTTACATGCCCCAAGGCTGAAGATGGAATTCTTTCGGAACTTCCCTGATAAACCTGGGGGTAAGGGGTGGTGCACCCCTCCTCGAGGGGGGGGTACTGTCAGGCGCCGGGGGCACACTCTGGCAGGGAAGGGGTGCCCGGCCGCCCGGCCGCCCGACAGCGCAGCGTCTGGTTGCTCGGCAACCAGAGACGCTAGCCGTCTCCACGCCAGGACGCAACCCCCGGCAGAAGCCGTCGGGGTTGCTAGGCAACGCAGGACGCCTCTGACAGGCGCCGGAAACTCCTCTCCCTGCTCTGGCGTTGCTGGGCAGCGTGTGGGACGCTGTCCAGCGCGCGTTATCCCAGCAGGGATTAATTAGGCTGCTGCCCATTGGTTACACTCCCTTTTTAAGGGGAGTCAGTTTAGCCAGACCCCGCCGGTGATAGCTTCCGCTCTGACGCTGTCATCTGCCCTATCCCCGCTTCTCCGGTTCCCGTGCCTGTCTGCTTGCTGCTTGGAGCCATCCTGATCCTGTCAGTCATTCCTGGTACTGTAAGTTCCCCTTTCGGGGGTCTGGTTCCTTCCTCTTTTGCAAGTTGCCCGCCTGGGTATTATTTGGTTTATTAACCCTCCGTTTTGATTTCTGGAAGGCATCTCCAGCAGTTGCTGGGTGTTCAGTTACCCTGTCTGGGGTTTTCCAGTTTGGGTTATCTTCTTTGTTCTGTGTTAGTGCGTATCGTTTCGTCGTGTGCTTTGGTGTGGTGTATTTATATTGTGTATGCGACGTGGTCGCAGTTTGTGGCGACTAGGTCGCTGGCGCCTTTAGCCGCGTTAGTTAGCTTCGGCAAGTTGCCTTTTTCCTTAATTTCAGTTAGGGTCCCTCAGCTAGATTATCCTTTTGACTGTACCCTGAGGGGGTCCCCGGTTCTTTGTTCTTACCTAACTCCTGGCTGCACCGGAGCTAGGGCGGGCTTAACTCGCCCTCCCAAACGTGGCGGCTACAGGCGAAGCCTAGTTTTTGCAGGAACCGGTCACCCAACTCCGGGGGTCAACAGAGGTAGCGTAGGACTCCGCCGTGGCTGTCCTAAACAGCAGTCCCGGCTGCGGGTGCACACCCTAAACGTAACATAAGCATCCCGGTATGCATAATATACAGTACAGTAGTGCCGAGCCTAATAAGAGCTAAAGCCTTGGGTAAGCATCCCGGTATGCATAATATACAGTACAGTAGTGCCGAGCCTAATAAGTGCTAAAGCCTTGGGTAAGCATCCCGGTATGCATAATATACAGTACAGTAGTGCTGAGCCTAATAAGTGCTAAAGCCTTGGGTAAGCATCCCGGTATGCATAATATACAGTACAGTAGTGCTGAGCCTAATAAGTGCTAAAGCCTTGGGTAAGCATCCCTGTATGCATAATATACAGTACAGTAGTGCTGAGCCTAATAAGTGCTAAAGCCTTGGGTAAGCATCCCTGTATGCATAATATACAGTACAGTAGTGCCGAGCCTAATAAGTGCTAAAGCCTTGGGTAAGCATCCCGGTATGCATAATATACAGTACAGTAGTGCTGATCCTAATAAGTGCTAAAGCCTTGGGTAAGCATCCCTGTATGCATAATATACAGTACAGTAGTGCTGAGCCTAATAAGTGCTAAAGCCTTGGGTAAGCATCCCGGTATGCATAATATACAGTACAGTAGTGCCGAGCCTAATAAGAGCTAAAGCCTTGGGTAAGCATCCCGGTATGCATAATATACAGTACAGTAGTGCTGAGCCTAATAAGTGCTAAAGCCTTGGGTAAGCATCCCTGTATGCATAACATACAGTACAGTAGTGCTGAGCCTAATAAGTGCTAAAGCCTTGGGTAAGCATCCCTGTATGCATAACATACAGTACAGTAGTGCCGAGCCTAATAAGTGCTAAAGCCTTGGGTAAGCATCCCGGTATGCATAACATACAGTACAGTAGTGCTGAGCCTAATAAGTGCTAAAGCCTTGGGTAAGCATCCCGGTATGCATAATATACAGTACAGTAGTGCTGAGCCTAATAAGTGCTAAAGCCTTGGGTAAGCATCCCTGTATGCATAACATACAGTACAGTAGTGCTGAGCCTAATAAGTGCTAAAGCCTTGGGTAAGCATCCCTGTATGCATAATATACAGTACTGTATGTCTACTCTAAATTAATACGGTGGTTTTTATTTGACAAAAGTCCTGTGATGGGAGCAGCGCATTTGCCCATAGTCATTCCCCAACTTGAGATCCATTATACTGAGCAGCACGTTTATTGTATTAGAATGCAAATTAAAATAAACTTTTATAGAAAGTAATTTCAGCCATAACAGAGATCATAATAAAAAATTTACATTCCAACCAAGATCAAAGCGCCCTCGCACAGATTTTCATTTGTTTCTCATTTTCACCTTCTTTGCTTTTAATTACCATTTGTTGTTTTAGAATAATGGAGTTCTGTGTTTACATTTTTTGCATTGATTAAAGATGTGATTAAAGAGAGCTCTCCAAAATCGCATTTCTTTTTTGGTTTGGTCGAGTAGTTTGTTTGCCCAACTACAAATAGATTTTTAAATTAGATTTGGGCCATTGGTATATTGTTTCACAAGGGCAAGTCATAGACCTGTCAGAAGAAATACAGAAGAAGAGGGTCTGTTGTGACAGAAATATGAGGATTCGGAGTCTGTGACTTCAATCTCACCCGGCTCTATTAGTTAGGTTCTAAAACTGTCCACAGACGCTGACACTTATATTGCAGGATTGCTGGAAACAGGGATGGAATAGAATATTATAGCATCGCTTTAAAGGGAACGGATCACCTAAACTCTAAAATACATGTAGGTTCAGTCATTTATAAGGTAATGAAGTTCTATCGTTATTGTTCTTCTTTATCTTATTATTATTATTATTATTATTATTATTATTATTATTATGATAAAGAAAATACATTTATAAGACACAAGGGGCTATTTTATTTAATGCTTCCTTAGAATAAAATACAGAAAAGATAGCACTTTAAGCACTTCCTTGGTCTCACTGCAGCCCAGCACACAGCAGCATGCAGGGCCGCCATCAAGGGGGTGCTTTGGGGACAACTGTCCCAGGCCCGGTCGCTCTGACAGAAGGTAGGGCCTGGGCAGCTCTATCTCCGCACGGCCGCCAGCAAACCTTCACAAGCAGATGTGCCTGCCACCAGCCCCCCTCAGCAGCAGCACCGACAATCTTTAATAGTGACAGCCAGCTTTGTATTGGCCCACCAGGGAGTTTGGGAAACCACCGGTAGGCTCCATTGCATGTTAGCCACACCCTCTTTCATAAAAAGGGTGGGGCATACTGCCAACACCGTTATCTATGTCTGGAGTCATGTTGCATGCTGTGACCCGGCGGCAGGCTCTGTCAGTGAGTGCTGCACAAGCCGTGATGACGTCAGCAGGGGCAGAGAGCTGATTGCTGCAGGCGCTTCATGTCCCGGCACAGACAGAGTGGGCGGCATTCGGTCAGTGAGTAAGGTGCAGAAGAGATGGGCATAAGGCTCAGTCATGGTGCAGCTGCAGGGATCAGTGTGAGAAGCCAAGCTGCATGTGCTCAATGCACAGAGCAAAATAACAAGGTGGGTCCAGAGCTGCAGCAAGATGGAGGGACATACATGTAACATGTGAAAACCATGTGTGATACTAAGTAAAGAATACATGTGTTATAAAGATACCCGTGTCCCATCCACCCAGCTGTCTACCTGACTGCATCCCACCCACCTACCATACTACCTGACTGCGACCCAGCTAAATAGCTGTCTACCCAACTGCGTTCCATCCACCTAGCTGTCTACCTGATTGCGTCCCACCCACCTACCAGACTAACTGACTGCGTCTCACCCACCTAGCTGTCTACCCGGCTACATCCCATCCACATAGCTGTCTACCTGACCGCATCCCACCCACCTATCAGACTAGCCGACTGCGTCTCACCCACCTAGCTGTCTACCCGACTATGCCCCATCAACTGTAGCTGTCTACCCGACTATGTGCCATCCACTGTAGCTGTCTACCTGACCGCATCCCACCCACCTACCAGAACACTCGACTGCATCTCACCCACCTAGCTGTCTACCCGGCTAGATCCCATCCACATAGCTGTCTACCTGACCGCATCCCACCCACCTACGAGACTAGCCGACTGTGTCTCACCCACCTAGCTGTCTACCCAACTATGTCCCATCCACTGTAGCTGTCTACCCGACTGCGTCCCGCCCACCTTCCAGACTACCTGACTGCTTGTCACCCATTTAGCTGTCTACCCGACTACGTCCCATCCACCTACCAGACTACAGCCTAACTGCTTGAGCCGCACACACATATAACAATAGGGTGGGGGCCCTGCATATTTTCTCAGTCCCGGGCCCCAAAATATCTGATGGCAGCCCTGGCAGCATGTGTTGGATTGAGAGGAGCTGCTGCCAGGTAACAAGGGCCCCACTTTCCATCAGATATGGTCCTAGGCAATTACTTTCCCCTCCACCTCAGACTTGGTGCTACTATCTACAATAACACTTCCCCCATGGACATGGTTTCAGGCAATTTTATACCCCTAGTTCTATCAATTTTTGAACTGATCTCTACCACTTGTTTCACTCCCATCCCTTGCTGTATACTAAGGAGGACTGGGTCTCCTTCATTTCATTCAATCCCCCTACTCCCCTCCTTTTACTTACATCACCCTTCCCTGTTTCTAGTTACATCGTAATTTATTTTATTAATCTTTCACGACATAGGTCATACACATGAAATGCTCGCCTATCTCTTCTTGTCCGTTATTGTTTCTTTTTGTACTATGGGGGTTATTCCGTAAGAATGTCAAAACCATAGACAAAACCATGTTGCACTGTGCAGAGAAAATCATACCTTTAGGGGGAACTTGAAACTCCAACTTACCTACAGGTGACTGGGATGAACTTACAGTATGCAACTGTATGTACAGATGGAGCACCTTTCAGCCAGCTCAGGGAATCGTCAATAGAGCAGGCTGGCGGAGAGTCACTAGATCTGATGGGGACTCATGAGTGTCTCACACACACGTGCATCCCATCAGCATGGCAGCGGGGATCAGTTTCCCTGCCCTTCTCTGCTTTAGGGAGATGGGCAGGGAGTGGGGGGAGCTGGTTGACGCTGTGTCACACCAGGGGTCTGAGTCGACGAGACAGAGACCTCTGGTGGGGACCTGGACCGGTACCTGAACCGGGGAGGTTGGAGAGGACCCTTGCGCATGGGATGCGCATGATGTCGGAGCATCGATGGTGGGCGATGTTGGAACATCGGAAGGACCAGAGTCCCGGAGCTAGGCTTGATCGCTGGGATGTCGAAGCAGGAACACAGGTGATGGAATAACCTGGACTTCACAGGAGATGGAATGCCTGGAATACACTGCAGCAGAGAAGACAACACCAGCAGGAAATACACTTGCACGGAGACAAGGACAGCTGACCATACACTGGAGACAACTGAAGCACTAGCAATGGTTCTGAGAGCTCCCAGCATACTTATACCCACTGAGTGGCCAGGATTGGCCGGGCAGGTATGACTGGGAGATCAGAACCATCAGGATTGGACAGAGCAAACATGTGACTGGGAAGAACATGGCAGCCCCCATGTCTGCTATGGCGGGAAAGTGTGTTTGTGCACGCCATGCTTGTTACTGGGAGCAATGGCGGCGGACAGGCGGATTGCCGTGCACTGAGCACTGTCACTGGGAGACAGGAGAGCGGTCCGCCGTGCAGCCGCGGACTCAGCAGCGCTGAGAGGACTGGAGGATGGCAGCGGTGATGGCGCATGGCAGACAGGACGCCGGCAGGGATGACATCTGGACCGCAAGCTGAACCTGCGGAGGCACTTAGCTGGTAAGAAAGTCTGTCTGACAGCTCGGATCGTGACAGCACCCCCCCCTTTAAGGGTGGCCCCAGGACACCTTTTAGGCTTGCGGGGAAACTTGGAGTGGAACGCCCGGATGAGTCTGGGAGCATGGACATCGATGGCATTGGTCCATGATCGTTCTTCGGGGCCGTAGCCCTTCCAATCGATCAAATACTGCAGACGACCATATCGGATGCGAGAGTCCAAGATTTTACTGACCTCATATTCTGTTCCACGCTGGGTGCAAACCTTAGAAGCCTTGGGGAGCTTGGAATGAAAGCGATTCAGAACCAGCGGTTTGAGCAGCGAAATGTGGAATGTAGCTGAAACTTTTAAATAAGGCGGCAACTTGAGCTTGTAAGCCACAGGATTGACGACTCGCTCAACTGGAAATGGACCAATATATCGGGGAGCGAACTTCATAGATAGCACTCTCAAACGAAGATTCTTGGTTGACAACCAGACACGATCTCCTGGACGGAGGGCTGGCACAGCTCTGCGTTTCCTGTCGGCAAATTTTTTGTACCTGCTTGAAGCTTTCAGGAGTGAAGAACGAATGACACAGGTTGCAGAGTGAAGTCAGGAACTCGAGGATGAAACCCATAGTTGGCAAGAAATGGAGTGACATTTGATGAAGAATGATATTGGTTATTATGGCAGAATTCTGCCCATGGAAGAAGTTGAGCCCAGTCATCTTGGGAGGAAGAGACATATGTGCGGAGAAATGCTTCAAGGTCCTGATTCACCCTCTCCGTTTGGCCATTTGTTTGAGGGTGATAGGCTGTGGAGAACTTTAGCTTGATTTGAAGCAGGGAGCACAGGCTTCGCCAAAATTTGGCTACGAATTGGACTCCTCTATCGGAGATGATTTCAAGAGGCAGCCCATGAAGCTTGAATATCTCTTTGATGAAGAGCTGGGACAGCTTGGAAGCTGACGGAAGACCAGTGAGGGGAACGAAGTGAGCCATCTTGGTGAACCGATCAACAATCACCCAGATGGTGGTGAACTTGTCAGACTCTGGAAGATCAGTTACAAAGTCCATAGATATATGCGTCCAAGGACGATGTGGCACTGACAATGGCATCAATTGCCCAGGAGGAGACTGACGACTGGTCTTGTGCTGAGCACATTTAGCACAAGAGGAGACAAAGTCCTGTACATCCTGTTTGAGGGACGGCCACCAGTAGGACCTGGTGATAAACTCGTAAGTTTTCTGAATGCCTGCATGGCCAGCGAATTTTGAAGAATGCGCCCAACAAAGCAACTTCTTCCTTAGAGCTGGCTTTACATATCTTTTCCTTGTAGGGGGCGTGAGATTTGAAACTCCCGTTGCGGAGAAGGCCACTGGATCAATAATGAAATGTTGATGTGTGGACTTTAACTCACTATCTTGCTCCCATGAGCGGGAAAGGGCATCAGCTTTTCGATTTTGTGTCCCTGGACAGAATGACAGCTTGAATCGGAACCTGGAAAAGAAAAGTGTCCATCTGGCTTGACGGGGATTTAAACATTGAGCAGACTTGAGATACAGAAGATTCTTGTGGTCTGTGATAATTGTGATCTCATGGACAGCGCCCTCTAGAAGATATCTCCATTCTTCTAATGCCAACTTGATGGCGAGGAGCTCTTGATCGCCGATGGCATAGTTACGCTTTGCAGGCAGGAACTTGCGAGAGTAAAACCCACAGGGATGAAGACGTCCATCGGGCGCTTTCTGCGAGAGGACTGCCCCAACACCCACGGAGGAGGCGTCAACCTCGAGAATAAAGGGCAAGGTGGTATCAGGTTGTCTTAAGACAGGAGCTGAAGTGAACCTCTGCTTCAACAGATGGAAGGCTTCGATGGCTTCTGCCGGCCACTTTGCTGGATTAGACCCTTTTTTCGTTAGGGCAGTGATGGGTGCCACAATAGAAGAGAAATTACGGATGAATTTTCTGTAATAATTGGCAAAACCCAGGAAACGTTGAATACCTTTCAGCGAAGAGGGAATTGGCCAATCTTGGATGGCCTGCAGTTTTCCTGGGTCCATTTGTAGACCAGAACCGGAGACAATGTACCCTAGGAAGGGTATAGACTTCACCTCAAAGACACACTTCTCCAGTTTGCAGTAGAGATGATTAGCTCGCAGCCGGGACAGAACCTCTTTGACCCAATAACGATGTTCTGTGATGTTATTGGCGTAGATTAAAATGTCATCGAGATATACAACTACATGTCGATACAGAATGTCCCGAAAAATCTCATTGACATAGTGCTGGAACACGGCTGGGGCATTGCTGAGCCCGAAGGGCATGACGAGGTACTCATAGTGGCCGTCTCTGGTATTAAACGCCGTCTTCCACTCGTCGCCCTCTCGTATGCGGATGAGATTATATGCGCCCCTCAGGTCGAGTTTCGTGAAGATGGTTGCACCGCTGACACGGTCAAACAGCTCGGTGATGAGGGGCAACGGATATCGGTTCTTTACTGTGATGTCATTGAGGCCGCGATAATCAATGCAGGGACGTAGGCCTCCATCCTTCTTCTTTACGAAAAAGAACCCTGCGCCAGCAGGAGAAGTCGAAGGACGAATGAATCCCTTTGCCAGATTTTCCTTGATGTAGTCGGTCATGGCTTGAGTCTCTGGAAGAGAGAGAGGATAGGTTCTACCTCTGGGTGGTTCTTTGCCTGAGATAAGGTTGATAGGGCAATCCCACGGTCTGTGAGGAGGTAGAATATCGGCGCCAGACTTGCTGAATACATCTGAGTACTCTTGGTAGGGAAGAGGCGGAAGGTCTGCTGCATCGGCTGAAGAATGACGAGCTGGGAGTACCTTTTGGAGACAGGTACCGGAGCAGGAAGGATCCCAGGAAAGGATTTCGGATGTCTTCCAATCAAGACGAGGATTGTGAAGACGGAGCCAGGGTAAACCCAGAACCAGAGCATGAGTGGCTCGGGGTAAAACCAGGAAGGACAAAAGTTCAGTGTGCAGGACTCCCACTTTCACTGTAAGTGGCAAAGTTCTGCGGGAGACTGTTGCATCAGGAATCCTACTGCCATCCACAGCAGTAAGGAAGACAGTCTTGGAAAGACTTTCAGTGGGCAACCCCCACTTGCGGACCAGTTCTGCAGTGACGAAGTTGCCAGCGGCACCGGAATCAAGAAGTGCGGAGACAGTCTTGAAATGCTGACCAACTTGTAGGGAAACTGGAAGGACGCAATCAGTTGCTGATGGAGAGGACTTAATTACTCCTAGCCTACCCTCTCCTTGACGGGCTAGGAGGAGGAGTTTTCCTGACGCTTTGGGCATGCAGAAATTTGATGTGCAGGATCGGCACAATACAGACAGAGCTGTGCCAACCGACGACGTCGTCGTTCTCCTGGGGACAAACGGAAGCGGTTTATCTCCATTGGTTCTTCTTTGGAATGAGCCACGGGAGCAGCAGGTAAAGAAGGCGGAGGAGTTGGCACTCTTGTGACGTTCTACAGCCCTTTCTCGAAAGCGTAGGTCTACTTTGATACATAATGATATAAGGTCATCTAGACCTGAGGGTAAGTCTCTGGTAGCGAGTTCATCCTTAATACTGGCGGACAGACCATGCCAGAAAGCTGCGTATAAGGCCCCATCACACCAGGAGAGTTCAGACGCCAGAGTCTGGAATTGGACCAGATATTGCCCGACGGAGCGGGATCCCTGTCTGAGACGGAGGAGTTCAGTGGAGGCGGATGCTGATCGCCCAGGCTCATCGAAGATGCGCCGGAATGTTGACACAAAGTCCTTGTAGTTAGACAAGATGGCATCAGATCTTTCCCATAAAGGGGACGCCCATTCTAACGCTGCTCCACACAGGAGGGAGATGATGTAGGCGATCTTGACCCTTTCAGTAGGGAAGTTGCTGGGTTGCAGCTCAAAGTGAATCTCACACTGATTGAGAAAACCTCGGCAGGTTTTGGGGTTCCCATCATACTTAGTGGGGACAGACAGATGAAGGCGAGGTGCAGCAGCCATTACAGGAGGATGAACTGGACTTGGAATTTCACTGACAGGCTCAGGGCCACTGAGAGTGGTCTGTAGTTTATCCAGCCGGGAAGACAGATCTTGCAGACAATGAATCACTTGGCTCTGCGCAGCCTCTTGCTGATCCAAGCGAACAGCCAGTTGCTGTACAGGGCTGGATGGTGATGCTTGGCTTGCGGCTGGATCCATTTGGCTAGTGCTTACTGTCACACCAGGGGTCTGAGTCGACGAGACAGAGACCTCTGGTGGGGACCTGGACCGGTACCTGAACCGGGGAGGTTGGAGAGGACCCTTGCGCATGGGATGCGCGACAGTGCACCCGAAGCCAATAAATAGTCAGTGGTAAAATACAACCGAGTTTATTTAGCAGATGGTTGTATATATAAACAGACAGTAAAGTATGCAGGAGATGTTATACAGTCTGTACAGATAGCAATACTTTACAGATGGATGATGTGGAATCGATGGTGGAACATCGAATACGGAATGGTAGACTGTGGGTCCGGGATGACGGACGGGAACTGGAGGATGGAGATCCGGAGTATCGGACTTATGGACGATGATGGAACATCGATGGTGAACGATGATGGAACATCGGATAGGAGACTGTGGGTCCGGAATGACGGACTGGAGCTTGGAAGCAGGAGATCCGGAGTATCGGATTTACAGATGATGTCGGAGCATCGATGGTGGGCGATGTTGGAACATCGGAAGGACCAGAGTCCCGGAGCTAGGCTTGATCGCTGGGATGTCGAAGCAGGAACACAGGTGATGGAATAACCTGGACTTCACAGGAGATGGAATGCCTAGAATACACTGCAGCAGAGAAGACAACACCAGCAGGAAATACACTTGCACGGAGACAAGGACAGCTGACCATACACTGGAGACAACTGAAGCACTAGCAATGGTTCTGAGAGCTCCCAGCATACTTATACCCACTGAGTGGCCAGGATTGGCCGGGCAGGTATGACTGGGAGATCAGAACCATCAGGATTGGACAGAGCAAACATGTGACTGGGAAGAACATGGCAGCCCCCATGTCTGCTATGGCGGGAAAGTGTGTTTGTGCACGCCATGCTTGTTACTGGGAGCAATGGCGGCGGACAGGCGGATTGCCGTGCACTGAGCACTGTCACTGGGAGACAGGAGAGCGGTGCGCCGCGCAGCCGCGGACTCAGCAGCGCTGAGAGGACTGGAGGATGGCAGCGGTGATGGCGCACGGCAGACAGGACGCCGGCAGGGATGACATCTGGACCGCAAGCTGAACCTGCGGAGGCACTTAGCCGGTAAGAAAGTCTGTCTGACAGCTCGGATCGTGACACGCTGCAAGGAGGTGCAGGGGACCGGCGGTGGGTGGCGGAGGGCTCCGACAGAATGGGGTGTGCGAGCGTCTCGTGTGCATGTGCCCCCTTCCGTCAGCTGGCGGCAGATGATGGTGGTTGGCGGATGGCAATTCTATCGCTAGGAGCAGCTCCGATGTACTTCAGTTTGACCTTTTAGCTTTCTCATGTGAGGACACTGTACCCAATGTATCAGTGCAGTGACAAGTCAGGTCACAGAAGTAGTACGCAGAGTTTGTGCAAGTATTTAATAAAATACAGGCAGCAAATAAACATCACATAAAACAAAAACATACAAATTTTCAAGCCAAGCTCCATATGGATGGTGTCTCAGGGCTTCTGGGCACTGACAGTCCAAGTCTGCTACAATACTGGGCCTACAAACTGGCCACTTGTTGGCATCAGCGCTCCGAGTAGCAGACTCAGTAGCAAGGTTTATATCCCTGCCAGTGCAATTAGACCAATTCCCAGCTGTGGCTGAGAGGCTCTGGACCCAAGTTGTGTGGTGGGAACCCAACCCTCTCTCTCTCTCTCTCAGCCACACCACAGAGCCTCTATACTGGCTTTGCACTAAAACAGGCTCCTATACCTGGCTACAAAGCAGTGGCGTAACTACTGTAAGGCAGCCCCAACTGCCATTTAGGGGAGCAAGCGGCAGCAGGGTCTGTGTGGGCGCTGGCACCCACTCGACGCACTGACATGCTGCTGCCTGCCACTGCTCAGTGGCTGAGCACCGGAGGTGAGTCAGCTGCAGCGTGGGTGTGGCCATGGCAGAGATGACAAATACACCCACTGATTGGTACTTGTGAGTTATCCGGGCTGCCGATTTTGTCCTTAAGTTTGGTTATCTTAAGGACACCCGACCGACGCGATGCCCGCGATTTAGCCCCAAATCGGGGGCATCGCGTCGGTCGTGGCCGTTATAAGGGGCCGCGACGCGATGCCCACGATTTCCCATAGACAGTAATGTTAAAAGACACGATGGACCCGATTTCCCATAGACAGTAATGTTAAAAGACGCGATGGACCCGATTTCCCATAGACAGCAATGTTAAAATAAAATGACCATGTGAAATTGGCCAATATGTTTTAAAAAAAAATGTTTCATGGCCCCCCACCACCGTTAACGCCACCCCGCTATTGACGCCAACCCGAAGCGTGGCGAGCGCAGCGAGCCCGCGAGGGGCGGCGGTACGCGTCCTCCGACCTTTTCATGCCCTACTATCCACTAGCACTTAATCCTTAAAAAAGGAAAGAAAACCAGCACTCACGTTTAGATGAAAAAAGTAGGTTTTGTATTTCAAATGGTCATGTCGTTAAGCCAGCGTGTCAGCAGTCCCGACAGCTGTTTCGACCGGCAGCATGCCAGTCTTCATCAGGGGTACATACTGGGCATCCCCGCAGGGTTTATATAACCACAGATAATCACATAAAGGCGCCAAACCCGCCCCTTCACGAGCGGAACTGTCACTCAGCACCTGTCCTGCGGTGCGCGCGGCTTCGGCAGGGAGAGTTGGGGGTGTGTGCAGCTACGTCAGGGGGAATTCCTGGACGTAGGTGTCTGGGGATGCCTAGCGGCGAATCAGCGGCTAAGGGTTCCGGACTAATGACGGGGAGTGAGCACTATAGGAAGGGGGGATCGTGGACAGAGACGTGTTGATGTGTTAAATTACTGCCGGGTGTCACTGCGATGCGCATATACATTGAGAAAGAAAGTGAAGCCCGCAATGTGTTAGAACACTGCCAGGTGTCCCTGCGGTGTGTGTCTGACAGCTCCACTTGTGCTGGGCTATTTGGTAAAGGTCAGCATATACATTGCAACAGACAGTGAAGCCCGCAATCTCAAAGCAGGCACCCAAATAATAAAACAGATGAGAGGGTGGAAAACAGACTAAATACCAGGGAAACACATTAATTAAACTATATACAGAATTAAGTGGGGGTATACTATGATACCGTTCGTGGGATACAACACACTTGTGCGACGGCACTGTGCGAGTATCCTCCGGAATGCGCAAATCAATGCCCAAATGATCAACATCCAGAGTACATAGAGGAGGCACCTCCCATTAAATACATGTGTACGGATAGTATAATTACATGATTAAATTATGCAAGGTATATTAGCGATAACCATCAGGGAGTAGTGCACTTGAGTGTTTTAGCACTGTGCATACTCAATTATTATCTGGTTATAAAGCACACGGCGGTGCTGGGAGGTGTGGGTACACTCAGGTACCGTGCGTGATGTTGTGCACTTTAGGTACAGCAAAGTGTCAACACTGGTGGATGGGTAAATTCTGTGATTATCTGTGGTTATATAAACCCTGCGGGGATGCCCAGTATGTACCCCTGATGAAGACTGGCATGCTGCCGGTCGAAACAGCTGTCGGGACTGCTGACACGCTGGCTTAACGACATGACCATTTGAAATACAAAACCTACTTTTTTCATCTAAACGTGAGTGCTGGTTTTCTTTCCTTTTTTAAGGATTAAGTGCTGCTGTTAATGTTCTATGGACCTTGCACCACACCATTTACTGTTCCCTGCGAGTGCCACCTTGCCTGAAGTACCTACTATCCACTAGGGCGTGGAGTGAGAATAGAATAGTGTGGCGAGCGCAGCGAGCCACTGAGCCCGAAGCGTGGCGAGCGCAGCGAGCCCCGCGAGGGGACGCGGACACCTGTGAAGCCCGCAAGGGCACGCGGATACCTGTGAAGGTGTCCGCGTCCCCTCGCCACGCTTCGGGCTCGGTGGCTCGCTGCGCTCGCCACACTATTCTATTCTCACTCCACGCCCTAGTGGATAGTAGGGCATGAAAAGGTCGGAGGACGCGTACCGCCGCCGCTCGCCACGCTTCGGGTTGGCGTCAATAGCAGGGTGGCGTTAACGGTGGTGGGGGGCCATGAAACCTTTTTTATTAAAACATATCCAATGTGAAATGGCCATATTGGCCAATTTCACATGGTCATTTTATTTTAACATTGCTGTCTATGGGAAATCGGGTCCATCGCGTCTTTTAACATTACTGTCTATGGGAAATCGGGTCGGAAATCGGGTCCATCGTGTCTTTTAACATTACTGTCTATGGGAAATCGTGGGCATCGCGTCGCGGCTCCTTATAACGGCCACGACCGACGCGATGCCCACGATTTCGGGCGCGATGAAAAAATCGGCAGCCCGGATAACTCACAAGTACCCACTGATTAAATTGACTGTACACACAGCCAGCTATTGGCTACTGTGTACAGGATGGGCGGGTGGATGGGCATACTAGGGCGGCCCGGGATGCGATGGAGCCAAGGGAAGCAGCAGTGTCTGCTGGTCTCTCTACCTCTATCCTGCTTCAGCTTCTCCGTTATGCGTGTGACATCATCACGTCACACGCTGGGGAAACACACTGGAGCCGGGGGGGGGGGGCGCCACAAACTTTTTGGCTGGGGGGAGCAAAATTTATAGTTACGCCACTGCTAGAAAAGCCCTATCTGTAGGGCAGAAACACTTTTCTTTAAAGCTCTACAGGGACTATATGAACAGGGGAAAACTACATTTACTGGTGAAGATAATGTGTCTTACCACACTAATTTTTGTATGATCATTGACAACATATTCTGTGACTTTCTGTATTCTACTTGTACTTGCTTAAAAAAATCATTATAAAAAAAATAACATAAGACAATGCTGAACTTAACCTGCATAGACTGTGTATATTTATTTATTTATTAACAGTTTCTTATATAGCGCAGCATATTCCGTTGCGCTTTACAATAGCAGACAGTGAAACAAAACAGGGTATTTACAGACAGTCAAAATGTAGGAGGGCCCTGCTCGCAAGCTTACAATCTATAGGGAAATAGGCATTGATACATAAGGATAGATACTGTATTCTTTATTGCATCTATTCCACCAGAACGCAAGGTTCTATGACTGGTTCTGGAATTTGATAAGCTTGCCTGAAGAGATGAGTCTTCAGGGAACGCTTATAGGTTTGGAGACTGGAGGAGAGTCTTATTGTGCTTGGGAGGGCATTCCACAGAGTGGGTGCAGCCCGAAGAAAGTCCTGCAGTCGGGAATGGGAGCGGGTAATGAGTGTGGATGAGAGACGCAGATCTTGGGAGGAGCGTAGAGGTCGTGTTGGATGATATTTTGAGATAAGAGAGGATATGTATGTTGGTGTAGTTTGGTTTATGGCTTTGTGTGTAAGTAAAATAATTTTGTATTGAATACGGTAGAATACAGGTAACCAATGAAGTGACTGACAGAGTAGCTTTGCAGACGATGAACGTCTGGCTAGGAAGATTAGCCTTGCAGCTGCATTCATAATGGACTGTAGTGGTGAGAGTCTGTATTGGGGAAGGCCAATAAGGAGACTATTGCAATAATCAATGCGTGAGATGATGAGAGCATGGATTAGAGTTTTTGCAGTGTCTTGTGTAAGGTAAGGGCGAATTTTAAATATGTTTTTTAGGTGCATGTGGCATGATTTTGAGACAGATTGAATGTGGGGTACAAAGGAAAGTTCTGAGTCAAGGATAACACCTAGGCAGCGAGCTTGAGAGGTAGGAGTGATTGTCATCTTCTCAACAGCGATAGAGATATCAGGTTGGTAACTACTATTTATTGGCGGAAATATAATTAATTCTGTTTTTGAGATATTAAGTTTGAGGTGGCGAGATGACATCCAGGATGAAACAGCAGAAAGGCATTCAGAGACACGGCTCAATACAGATGGGGACAGGTCCGGGGAGGATAGGTAGAGCTGAGTATCATCCGCATACAGATGATACTGAAATCCAAAGGAGCTGATTAGTTTGCCAAGAGATGAGGTATAGATTGAGAAAAGCAAGGGACCTAAAACTGAACCCTGAGGTACTCCAACTAAAAGAGGTAGCGAAGAGGAGGTAGAATCAGAGAAACGAACACTAAAGGAGCGGTTAGAGAGGTAGGATGAGAACCAAGAGAGGGCTGTGCCCTTCCCGACATTTGACGTACATTTACGTCATGGCCGGGATGTACTTCCCGACACATGGCATAAATGTACGTCATGACTTTAAACTGTCACTGCGTCTCGAGACGCAGTGACAGAGGGACGATGTCTGCTGTCCCTGACAGCAGACATGTCCCTGCATGCCCAGGGGGGGCTGCGATGCCGCCCCCCCGTCGGCGATCGCTGTGATTGGCTGTTCAGTGTGAACAGCCATTCACAACGTTTTCCTGTGTTACCAGCGAATCAGACGCTCGGTAACACAGGTGTCAATCACCGCCGGGCGTCAGGGGGCATGAGGGGGTCATCGGTGACGACGACACCTCACCCCACCTGCCCCCAAGGCTGTGATTGGTCCGTGGGACCCACGGACCAATCACAGCCAAGGCGCGACATTTAAACTAACGGTGACTGCGCTGCAGACGCCATTCCGGTCTGGAATTGCGTGCAGAGCGGTCACCGTGCCTATCTGCCGTGATACTGACCTGATCCTTGCAAATACTTACCTGATCCTTGCAAATACCTTACCTGATCACCTGATCACTGCTTGTAGCGTGCTGGATGCTTCCTGGATCTGACTTCTTGTGACTTCCTGCTGCTGCTGCTGCAGTGTGATAGAGAGATAGAGAGTGATAGATAGTGATAGATAGTGAGAGATAGAGAGATAGAGAGATAGTAATAGAGAGTGCTATATTTTGTGTCTGCTACCCCCCCTTTTTGGGGCTGCAGGTTTTTTTTTATATATATAACTGTCAGTGCTGCTGCTGCAGTGTCATAGAGTGATAGATAGTGATAGATAGTGAGAGATAGAGAGATAGAGAGATAGTGATAGAGAGTGCTATATTTTGTGTCTGCTACCCCCCTTTTTGGGGCTGCAGGGTTTTTTTTATATATATAACTGTCAGTGCTGCTGCTGCAGTGTCATAGAGTGATAGATAGTGATAGATAGTGAGAGATAGAGAGATAGAGAGATAGTGATAGAGAGTGCTATATTTTGTGTCTGCTACCCCCCCTTTTTGGGGCTGCAGGTTTTTTTTTTTATATATATAACTGTCAGTGCTGCTGCTGCAGTGTCATAGAGTGATAGATAGTGAGAGATAGAGAGATAGATAGAGAGAGATAGATAGAGAGAGATAGTGACAGAGAGTGATAGAGAGTGCTATATTTTGTGTCTGCTACCCCCCCTTTTGTGCTGATCAGTATATCTGTGCTGATCAGCAACTTTTTGGGGGTGCAGGGTTTTTTTTTTATATATACCTGCCAGTTGCACTGTCAGTTGCACCAAAGGTTGTGCACCTGCTGCCCCTCACTGGTAATCAGTGTCGCATCACTGATCACCTTTTTTTTTTTTTTTTGAGGGTGCTGTGGGGTCTTTTTTTAATTTTTTTTTATCAAATTTTTTTGATCAAATTCCTGTTGCCTTTGAGCGCTGTTCAGTGACGGACGTTACTGACCAACATCTGTGCTCAATTTTTGGCGCAGGACCTTTTTTTTTTTTTCTGCACTACATACACACTACACACTACATACTACATTGAAATAAAGTTTGTACCCCCCCTACACTATACACGTGTTGAAACATTTCACTACCAGAAACACAAAAATAAAAATGGCATCCCAAATGTCATCCCAAATGTCATCCCAAATGTCATCCCAAATGTCATCCCAGTCATCCAGAAGAATGTATTCAGCGGAGGAGGCATATGCCATGCTTGCCTCTGACTCTGACACAGCCAGTGAGGCAAGCGGGGAATTTGAAGGATTCATCTTAAGCTCCTCTTCCTCCTCTAGTGATGAGGGACCCCCTCAAAGACGCCCCCGTAGAGCAGCTGAGACCCCCCCCCCAATAATTGATCTCGTATGGACCCCACCACCAGACAATTTTGAGCCCCAGGTTCCTGAGTTTTTGGCCATCCCAGGAATCCAATTTGATTCCACAGGTCTCAGAGAAATTGACTTTTTCAAATTATTTTTCTCTGATGATTTTATAAATTTAATGGTGGACCAAACTAATTTATATGCCCAGCAGTTTATTGCTCAAAACCCCACGTCATCATTTGCTAGGTGGACCCCTGTAGATGCAGTAGAGATGATGACGTTTTGGGGTCTGGTGTTTCATATGGGCATAGTAAAAAAGCCAGAAATTAGGCAATATTGGAGTACAGATGTTCTGTACAGCACCCCACTTTACCGTATGGCCATGACCCGGAATCGTTTTGAGTTAATCCTTAAATTTTTGCATTACAACGATAATGCACAGTGCCCACCCAGAGATGATCCCACCTTTGACCGGCTATTCAAAGTCAGGCCGGTCATTGATCACTTCAGTGCCAAATTTGAAGAGATGTACATCCCAGATAAATTCATTTGCATAGACGAGTCCCTTATACATTTTAAAGGAAGGGTTAAATTCCGCCAGTACCTTCCCAGTAAGAGGGCAAGGTATGGCATAAAAATGTATAAGCTGTGTGAAAGCACCTCAGGGTACACCCACAGGTTTAGGGTATATGAAGGGAAGGATTCAAGAATTGAACCGCCAGAATGCCCCCCCTCCCTCGTAGGTGTTAGTGGAAAAATTGTCTGGGATTTAGTGCACCCCTTCCTGGATAAAGGTTATCACCTCTATGTGGATAACTTTTACACCAGCATCCCCCTGTTTAAGGCCCTTGGTTCAAGAGGTACAGCAGCTTGCGGTACTGTGCGCAAGAACCAAAGAGGCCTCCCAAAAACGCACGTTGCCCAAGTAATGAGAAGGGGTGAAAGCAGGGGAATATGCACCGAAAATATGTTGTTGGTCAAATATAAGGACAAGAGGGATGTCCTTATACTGACAACAATTCACGGAGACAGTACCACCTCCGTCCCTGTACGAGGTACCAGTACCCACACCTCAAAACCTAATTGTATCCTGGATTACAATAGGTACATGGGCGGAGTGGATCTTTCAGATCAGGTACTGAAGCCGTACAGTGCCCTGCGGAAAACAAAAATCTGGTACAAGAAGCTGGCCGTGTATATCATCCAGATGGCACTGTATAACGCTTACGTGCTATTCCGTTCTACCAGCCAGAGGGGGACATTTATGCACTTTCAAGAGGAAGTCATAAAGGGCCTAATATTTGGGAACCAGCAGGCAGAGGGCCCCAGTACTTCTAGTACTGGCCCCCGTATTGTACCAGGGCAGCATTTTCCTGATGAAATCCCCTCCACTGGAAAAAAGGGCAGGACACAAAAAAGGTGCAAAGTTTGCTATAAAAAGGGAATAAGAAAGCAAACTATTTTCCAGTGTGACACTTGCCCCGACAAACCCGGCCTATGTATAAAGGAGTGTTTTAAAATATACCACACATCTATGGATTTTTAGGTTCATCATTTCACCGTGCTTCGGGGGTCTTGCTAATGCCACATAGCACCCACCATTCATTCCACCAGAATCTGAGCCGCAAAATCCAAAAATCACTCCTTCCCTTCTGAGTCCTGCCATGCACCCAACTGGTATTTTTTGGTCACATGTGAGGCATTGCCGTACTCGGGAGAAATTGGGGCACAGATTTTGGGGTGCTTTTTCTCCTTCATACCTTATGAAAATGAAAAATTTTGAGCCAGAACTGCATTTTTGTGTAAAAAAATGTAATTTTTCATTTTCACTGCCCAGTTGTATCAAAATTGGTGAAACCCCTGGGGGTTTGAAATGTACACTATACCCCTAGATGAATTCCCTGAGGGGTGTAGTTTGCAAAATGGGGTCACTTGTGGGGGGGTTCCACTGTATTGGTGCTTCGGGGGTCTTGCTAATGCGACATAGCACCCACCAAAATTCCACCAGAATCTGAGCTGCAAAATCCAAATATCACTCCTTCCCTTCTGAGTCCTGCCATTTTTTGGTCACACATGAAGCATTGCCGTACTCGGGAGAAATTGGGGCACAGATTTTGGGGTGCTTTTTCTCCTTCATACCTTATGAAAATGAAAAATTTTGAGCCAGAACTGCATTTTTGTGTAAAAAAATGTAATTTTTCATTTTCACTGCCCAGTTGTATCAAAATTGGTGAAACCCCTGGGGGTTTGAAATGTACACTATACCCCTAGATGAATTCCCTGAGGGGTGTAGTTTGCAAAATAGGGTCACTTGTGGGGGGGTTCCACTGTATTGGTGCTTCGGGGGTCTTGCTAATGCGACATAGCACCCACCAAAATTCCACCAGAATCTGAGCTGCAAAATCCAAATATCACTCCTTCCCTTCTGAGTCCTGCCATTTTTTGGTCACACATGAAGCATTGCCGTACTCGGGAGAAATTGGGGCACAGATTTTGGGGTGCTTTTTCTCCTTCATACCTTCTGAAAATGAAAAATTTTGAGCCAGAACTGCATTTTTGTGTAAAAAATTTAATTTTTCATTTTCACTGCCCAGTTGTACCACAATTGGTGAAACCCCTGGGGGTTTGAAATGTACATTATACCCCTAGATGAATTCCCAGAGGGGTGTAGTTTGCAAAATGGGGTCACTTGTGGGGGGCTTCCACTGTATTGGTGCTTCGGGGGTCTTGCTAATGCGACATAGCACCCACCAACATTCCACCAGAATCTGAGCTGCAAAATCCAAAAATCACTCCTTCCCTTCTGAGTCCTGCCATGCACCCAACTGGTATTTTTTGGTCACATGTGAGGCATTGCCGTACTCGGGAGAAATTGGGGCACAGATTTTGGGGTGCTTTGTCTCCTTCATTCCTTGTGAAAATGACAAATTTGGAGCCAGAACTGCATTTTTGTGTAAATAAAATGTAATTTTTCATTTTCACTGCCCAGTTGTATCAAAATTGGTGAAACCCCTGGGGGTTTGAAATGTACACTATACCCCTAGATGAATTCCCTGAGGGGTGTAGTTTGCAAAATGGGGTCACTTGTGGGGGGGTTCCACTGTATTGGTGCTTCGGGGGTCTTGCTAATGCGACATAGCACCCACCAACATTCCACCAGAATCTGAGCTGCAAAATCCAAAAATCACTCCTTCCCTTCTGAGTCCTGCCATGCACCCAACTGGTATTTTTTGGTCACATGTGAGGCATTGCCATACTCGGGAGAAATTGGGGCACAGATTTTGGGGTGCTTTGTCTCCTTCATTCCTTGTGAAAATGAAAAATTTTGAGCCAGAACTGCATTTTTGTGTAAAAAATGTAATTTTTCAGTTGCACAGCCCAGTTGTATCAAAATTGGTGAAACCCCTGGGGGTTTGAAATGTACACTATACCCCTAGATGAATTCCCTGAGGGGTGTAGTTTGCAAAATGGGGTCACTTGTGGGGGGTTCCACTGTATTGGTGCTTCGGGGGTCTTGCTAATGCGACATAGCACCCACCAACATTCCACCAGAATCTGAGCTGCAAAATCCAAAAATCACTCCTTCCCTTCTGAGTCCTGCCATGCACCCAACTGGTATTTTTTGGTCACATGTGAGGCATTGCCGTACTCGGGAGAAATTGGGGCACAGATTTTGGGGTGCTTTTTCTCCTTCATTCCTTGTTAAAATGACAAATTTGGAGCCAGAACTGCATTTTTGTGTAAAAAAATGTAATTTTTCATTTTCACTGCCCAGTTGTATCAAAATTGGTGAAACCCCTGGGGGTTTGAAATGTACACTATACCCCTAGATGAATTCCCTGAGGGGTGTAGTTTGCAAAATGGGGTCACTTGTGGGGAGGTTCCACTGTATTGGTGCTTTGGGGGTCTTGCTAATGCGACATAGCACCCACCAACATTCCACCAGAATCTGTGCTGCAAAATCCAAATATCACTCCTTCCCTTCTGAGTCCTGCCGTGCACCCAACTGGTATTTTTTGGTCACATGTGAGGCATTGCCATACTCAGGAGAAATTGGGGCACAGATTTTGGGGTGCTTTGTCACCTTCATTCCTTGTGAAAATGAAAAATTTTGAGCCAGAACTGCATTTTTGTGTAAAAAATGTAATTTTTCATTTGCACAGCCCAGTTGTATCAAAATTGGTGAAACCCCTGGGGGTTTGAAATGTACACTATACCCCTAGATGAATTCCCTGAGGGGTGTAGTTTGCAAAATGGGGTCACTTGTGGGGGGGTTCCTAACTTTTAGCATCTTATGGTGCCTAGAAACCTACATGGTGCCTAAAAAATAATCTCATAAAAAGGAGGCTCCAAAATCAAGTAGGTGCTCCTTCTATTATGAAGCCTGTGGTTTGGTCAACGTGCACACTAGGGCCACATATAGGATATTTATGAAAACAAAAGAATTGGGGGAATCAATTTTTAGTCACATTTCTCTAGTAAAATCTACTGTGTTCCTTAGAAAAATGTATTAAAATTGAAAATCTGCAAAAAAAATGAAATTTTGAAATTTCACCTACACTTTGTTTTAATTCCTGTGAAACACCTAAAGGGTTAACAAACTTCCAAAATGCTGTTTTGAATACTGTGAGGGGTGCAGTTTTTGAAATGGCATCATTTATGGGGGTGTCTCACATACAAGTCCCTCAAAGTCACATCAGAACTGAACTGGTCCCTAAATAAATCAGTGTTTGAAATTTTCTTGAAAATTTGAAAATTTGCTATTCATATTGTAAGCCTCCTAGTGTCCAAAAAAATTAAAAGGAAGTTGAAATAATGATGGAAACATAAAGTAGACATATGGTCTATGTTAGTTATTAACTATTTTGAGTGGTATGATTATTTGTCTCACAAGCAGAAAATTTAACATTTTGCAAATTGCTAAATTTTCCATTTTTTTCCGACATTTTGGTATTTTTCACAAAAAAACACAGACTGTATCGACGAAAATTTACCACTAACTTGAAGTACAATGTGTCACGAAAAAACAATCTCAAAATCACTGGGATAAGTAAAAGCAAAAAAAAGTTATCCCCACTTAAGTGATACATGTCAGATTTGAAAAAAAGGGCTCTGTCAGGAAGGCAAAAACATGCTGTGTCAGGAAGGGGTTAAGACCTATGGATTGTAGTGTTTGTATGAGAAGTGTGTGGTCAACAGTGTCAAAAGCAGCAGAGAGATCTAGAAGAATTAGTAGTGAGTAGTGGCCTTTAGACTTAGCAGTGACCAGATCATTCACAACTTTAGTCAGTGCTGTCTCTGTGGAGTGTTGGGCACGAAAGCCTGACTGATGCAATATACTGTAGATCTCACTTTGAAGTAAAACCCCACCCAAATCTAATTCTCTCTGCACAAGTAACATCTGCCTCACCTGCAGTGCACATGGTTTTGTCCATCTAAGAAGGATTTTGTCAGAAAGAGTGAACTAGAATAAGGGCCATGGATCCTACTGGAGTCTTTGCCCTGACAACTCGCCAAAGAAAGATTCCTTATTGATGTAGTAATAAGTACAGTACTCTTTCATTTCAGTGGCTGGTCATAATAATTAACGAATATGCTCCAAGGTAATAGTGGCCACTCTAAATGTTCATACACACTGGGTGACTTTGAGCTGAAAGCAGTTCAGTTTAGTCGTTTGAGCTGCTTTCAGCTCAAATGCCACCCAGTGTGTACGGTGCAGTCACAGTGTTGAGCAGTACTGATGCGTGTATATATTAAGGTCCTCACACACTGGGCAATTATACCCAGTGTGTATGGGCAACGGTAATGGGGAAAATCACGGGGCTGAACACTGCTCCGTGCATACACACTGAGCGATTTTCGCCCTTCTGAACAACTTTCCTGGGGATGGATGACTTTTCATAGCAAGACGCTATGGAAAACCATTCACCTCATCGCTCACCTCATGGTAATACCAGCAGATGAGCAGCGGAAGCTGCCGGCGAAGATACGGGAACACGCATCAGTGCTGCTCAACACTGTGACTGCACCGTACACACTGGGTGGCATTTGAGCTGAAAGCAGCTCAAACGACTAAACTGAACTGCTTTCAGCTCAAAGTCACCCAGTGTGTATGGGCATTTAGAGTGGCCACTATTACCTTGGAGCATATTCGTTAATTATTATGACCAGCCACTGAAATGAAAGAGTACTGTACTTATTACTACATCAATAAGGAATCTTTCTTTGGCGAGTTGTCAGGGCAAAGACTCCAGTAGGATCCATGGCCCTTATTCTAGTTCACTCTTTCTGACAAAATCCTTCTTAGATGGACAAAACCATGTGCACTGCAGGTGAGGCAGATGTTACTTGTGCAGAGAGAATTAGATTTGGGTGGGGTTTTACTTCAAAGGGAGATCTACAGTATATTGCAGTGTAAAAATAAAGCAGCCAGTATTTACCCTGCACAGAAACAAAATAACTCACCCAAATCTAATTCTCTCTGCACATTTTGCATCTGCCCCCTGCAGTGCACATGGTTTTGTCCATCTAAGAAGGATTTTGTCAGAAAGAGTGAACTAGAATAAGGCCCCCTGTCCGGACAATCAGTAAAATGTAAGGGATTGCAGGTGCGTGCCTGTTGGATAGTACTGTACTCTAAAGATCACCTGTACAAAATACCATGCAGAGTGCAGCTTACAGGCTACCATGGCTTATGCCATCTGAAGATAGATTTAGTTCCTGGTTCCAAGAAAAACATTTTAGGGCTTGGTAAATTCGACAATTAAGCAGAAACCTATGGGGTACTTTTTTGCAAATGAAAAGGTGGGTTTGCAGTAGATATCTCCTTTAATGGAATGCAAGCAGTATTTTGACAGTTTGAATGCCGGTGTTCGATATGCTGACGCCAGCATCCTTTTTGCCATATCAAGACTGGTGCCGGAACATCGAATGGATCAGGGTGCCGACGCCGGTAATTCCAACATCCGGCATTCCAATGGGTAAATATGCGGGTAGTGGTAGCAGGAGATGGAGGGGTTAGCCACTGGGGGGGGGGCACTTAGGGTTAGGCTGTGAGGAGGGGAGTTAGGTTTAGGCACTTACAACGGGGTTAGGATTATGTTGCCAGAAGGGAGGGTTAGGGTTGTGTGGCATCCCAGAATTGGGGTACCACCTTTTGTGCCACAGAATCGTTGGTGGCCAGGGCTGCCTAAAAATGCACAGGATTTTGGGGGGTTGCTAGGCAACCAACCCGCAGCAGCAAGGAGGACAGGAGGGACTTTAGGACCTTGCAAGGTGCTGGGAGAAGCAGGAAGTTAGAGACCTGCCTGTTGCTGGGCAGATTTGAGTGTAACAAGTGGGCTGTGTGCAGTCAGAGGAGCCAGGAAGGCAGTCTGCAGTGTGTGCCCAGAGAGTAAGGAGTGAGCAGTGCGCAGGACATTGGAGAGGGAGAGCCCCTGCTGTGTAATGAGTAAGCAGGAGTACTGAGCAGAGCTGAGAGAGATCCCAAGCGGAGCAGCACGTGGGGAGTGTTCTGCAGTGACCAGCGTCTGCAGGGAGAAGGTGCCCAGACTGACAGTAGGGACCAGATAGAGAGGACCCCAGCATTGTTTGGCAGCATAAGGGCAGGAGGGCCTGTGCCTCACAGCAGTAACAGGAACAGCAGGGAGCCAGCAGAGTGTTGCAGCACATGGAGTCGTGACTTGCAGGAGTCAGCAACAGGAGCTGGCAACAGAGCCTCAGGTACCCTGACACTGCCCCACTCACACTTGCCACCCACCATTACCCCAGGAACTGTCATGCTATGCCCGCACTGACAAGCCCTTGCCCCTGTTTCAATAAGGGCCTGTACTTCCCAAGTCCTAGTCCTGTGATCACAGCCTGAAGGCTGACTGGGCCATTTATTGGAAACCTTTTATTTGAGTCACACGCAGTATTGGACACCCTTTGCCTTGGATTACAAATTCTGCATTACAGTAGTTGCTACTTCAATTACGGTGCACCTAGGCCTAACAGGTACCTTGTGCTATTGTAGAACTGCGCAGTTCAGGGACTTATTATTTTCAGCCTGGACACTTATTGTTATTTATGCAAGGTATGAGTGCTGCATACTATGTTCATTCATGTGAAAGCTATTGCATGTCTTGTTTGATGGTTTGAATTGTTTACACTATAATCCCATTGCAAAGTGATATTGGTGGTGCAGTATATCGTGCGAACTGCGGCCTGCAGGTGTTACAGGTGGCCCCATCGCGCACGATATCTTCTGTATAGAACATTTGTATTCTTTCATCTTTACTTTAATTTATTGTAGAGACCAGGGTATTGTATTGGTTGTAGTGTATTGTGCGAGGTGCGGCCTACCAGTGCCACAGTGACCTCATTGCGCACAATATAAAAAGGGAGAATTGTCTTCATATTTTCTGCCAATTATTGCATTCCAGCGTTATTGTCATTTCATTGTTAACTTCTTTCATAGCGGTGATCCGTGAATCTTTCAGCAGCTAAATAAATTATTTTGATCACCGTCCTCACGTGTGGTGACCATTCTGTGTGGTTGTGTTGGGAGTTGTCTTCCCATGGTGCCTTTGTCCCTCCGCCCTCTGAATTGCAGGCGAGTGAAGCAGTCAGGTAGCAGCCAAGCAGTGCCGAGGAGAACAGGAACATCAGGTAATGGTCACACACCTGCACGTAGTCTGACAACATCACACTTGGCGTCCGCGAACAGGATTCAGCGATGTCAGACTCAGACCTAATTGAGACATTGAACCGCCTGATGGCAGAAATGACGAGTAACATGTTCCGAATTACACAAAAAGTAGAAGAACTCGGCAGAAATCAAGAAAGAAACCGACGCAGAAAATGGCGTCAAGATCGTGACACAAGGAACCGTCCGTGGCGGGAGGTGACCCGAGAATCGAACCAACGACCCACCGACAAGTATGATCTACAAGGCCAACCGATTTGCAGAAGGTGCCACCAGAGTGGGCACATTGTGAGGTACTGCCCAAACGCCACCTCCAGACAAGAGGATCCAGAGGCAAGAGACAGACTCTCAAGAGAAGCCCCAAAAACCATAGTGCAGAACCAAGTCCGAGTGAATGTGCCATCCGACGCTGTGGATTGGCGAATCAGAACAAGAAAGTTAATAGGCCAAGTGATGTGGTTTAACGTAGCACGTGGCTATGGGATTATCTGAAGAACATATAATGGGAGAACCGTATATGTCCACTATACGGGCATCCAGAAGACCCATCAGAATGAATGCTTCCGGACCCTAGCAAATGGAGAGTGGGTCGAATTTGAAATGGCAAGTGGAAGGAGAGGTGTCAAGGCCATTAACGTGACAGGCCCCGGTGGTGCTGCGGTAAGAGGCAACAGAGACACAGGCCAGAGTGAACGCCGACGCTTCACGCATGACTGTGATGACCCACACAGCCACCGGTCATATGGTCAGCAGAACCAAAGGGAAAGAAGACTACAGGAAGGTCTTGGCGAGACTGACAGGCCTAAGACGAATTCTCCGCGACCTGAGCAGATGCCAAGACCACCAGAACCTAAAGTCCCCAGGAAGAGGGAATGGCTGGAAACGAGCCAGAGACCAGTCGTGATGACTCAGAGCGAAACAGAGCAGCAGTGCATGGAAGGTGTGGTTAGGCCACAATTTTCTCCAGAGCAGAAGCGTGCTGCTACACAGGGAATGGAAGATGCAGATAACGGAAAAGCCAACCCTCGACTGACAGATGTTGAAGCGACAGACCAAGGAAAGGGCAGTGAAACCGTGCATCACGTGGCAGCGGAAGAAAGGATGGACAGCATGGAACCGAAGGGCTCAGAACCCATTATGCCACCGTCTAAACCCAATGTCCCTACAGAGAACCCAAAGGAAGTCGAGAAGGCCGAAGCCCAGTCTAAGGAAGAGAGGCCTGGAAGTGAGTATGAGTACACAACGATTTCGAGTGAAAAATTCCTATTCTTGATGCAACAGGCCATCAACAGGTCCAAGAAAAGGCAGAGAGAGGAAGCACGTGCTCAATGCCGACCGCATGCAGTGATTTAAGGTGCAGTCGAAGAATACTGTTGAAGAATGGGAGAGAAGACTTGCCTGAGGCGGAGGAGCAGGGAACCCGGGGGGGACATGCCTCTGCACAACCCAGGCCCCATAGTTGACAGGCTTTTACCAGGCTTAGGTAACCCGCCCTGAATGTAATTGTAAAAAATGTATTGATGTAATGCAGAAATTTGAAAATGTTTACAGTTTATAGGTGACGTTAATTGTTAATGCTTTGTTCTTTAACAAGAGACTGTACCAGGACTTTAGTTGTCTCCGACATAATGCCCGCGGACTGGCATTCTTCCAGCGGGGAAGCATGTGGCATCCCAGAATTGGGGTACCACCTTTTGTGCCACAGAATCGTTGGTGGCCAGGGCTGCCTAAAAATGCACAGGATTTTGGGGGGTTGCTAGGCAACCAACCCGCAGCAGCAAGGAGGACAGGAGGGACTTTAGGACCTTGCAAGGTGCTGGGAGAAGCAGGAAGTTAGAGACCTGCCTGTTGCTGGGCAGATTTGAGTGTAACAAGTGGGCTGTGTGCAGTCAGAGGAGCCAGGAAGGCAGTCTGCAGTGTGTGCACCAGAGAGTAAGGAGTGAGCAGTGCGCAGGACATTGGAGAGGGAGAGCCCCTGCTGTGTAATGAGTAAGCAGGAGTACTGAGCAGAGCTGAGAGAGAGATCCCAAGTGGAGCAGCACGTGGGGAGTGTTCTGCAGTGACCAGCGTCTGCAGGGAGAAGGTGCCCAGACTGACAGTAGGGACCAGATAGAGAGGACCCCAGCATTGTTTGGCAGCATAAGGGCAGGAGGGCCTGTGCCTCACAGCAGTAACAGGAACAGCAGGGAGCCAGCAGAGTGTTGCAGCACATGGAGTCGTGACTTGCAGGAGTCAGCAACAGGAGCTGGCAACAGAGCCTCAGGTACCCTGACACTGCCCCACTCACACTTGCCACCCACCATTACCCCAGGAACTGTCATGCTATGCCCGCACTGACAAGCCCTTGCCCCTGTTTCAATTAGGGCCTGTACTTCCCAAGGGATTCAGTACTGAATCCCGGCGGTCGGGATTCCGGCGTTCAGAATCCCGACGCCGGAATCCCGACAGCCGAAATGCCGACAAGGGGGGGGACGTGGATCGCCCCCCCCTTGCGGGCTCGCTGCGCTCGCCGCGCAGCGGGCCCGGTGCCTCGCTACGCTCGGCACACTAATTTATTCTCCCTCCAGGGGTGTCGTGGACACCCACGGAGGGAGAATATGTCGGTATTTCGGCGGTCGGTATTCCGGCGTCGGGATTCTGAACGCCGGGATCCCAACCGCCGGGATATTAACTGCATCCCTTCCCAAGTCCTAGTCCTGTGATCACAGCCTGAAGGCTGACTGGGCCATTTATTGGAAACCTTTTATTTAAGTCACACGCAGTATTGGACACCCTTTGCCTTGGATTACAAATTCTGCATTACAGTAGTTGCTACTTCAATTACGGTGCACCTAGGCCTAACAGGTACCTTGTGCTATTGTAGAACTGCGCAGTTCAGGGACTTATTATTTTCAGCCTGGACACTTATTGTTATTTATGCAAGGTATGAGTGCTGCATACTATGTTCATTCATGTGAAAGCTATTGCATGTCTTGTTTGATGGTTTGAATTGTTTACACTATAATCCCATTGCAAAGTGATATTGGTGGTGCAGTATATCGTGCGAACTGCGGCCTGCAGGTGTTACAGGTGGCCCCATTGCGCACGATATCTTCTGTATAGAACATTTGTATTCTTTCATCTTTACTTGAATTTATTGTAGAGACCAGGGTATTGTATTGGTTGTAGTGTATTGTGCGAGGTGCGGCCTACCAGTGCCACAGTGACCTCATTGCGCACAATATAAAAAGGGAGAATTGTCTTCATATTTTCTGCCAATTATTGCATTCCAGCGTTATTGTCATTTCATTGTTAACTTCTTTCATAGCGGTGATCCGTGAATCTTTCAGCAGCTAAATAAATTATTTTGATCACCGTCCTCACGTGTGGTGACCATTCTGTGTGGTTGTGTTGGGTATTGTCTTCCCATGGTGCCTTTGTCCCTCCGCCCTCTGAATTGCAGGCGAGTGAAGCAGTCAGGTAGCAGCCAAGCAGTGCCGAGGAGAACAGGAACATCAGGTAATGGTCACACACCTGCACGTAGTCTGACAACATCACAGTTGGGGGGCAGGAGGGGAGGGTATGTATTCTTATCTGACTCCTGTTGGGATGCTGGCGTCTGTGTTCTGGTATCCATGTGTCCTCCATATGTATCCCTCCAAACAGCCGAAGAAGAAGCTGTAAGGGACATTACTTGGTAAGAGGGGCCGTAAGTAATCTCTTTGATGTCCTCAGTTGCGCCGCAGGCCGATACTTTACCTACAGTCCCCAGTTTTACAGCACTATGGGGTTAGGAAAATGAAATGTTTCTGAATGTGCGGCGTTTTTACTCTTTTCCAGATTCATAAAATTCCTCATTTGAATTCAAAGGGAATTTAAATGAGTACAGTGCTAGATGAACAGGTTGATTGAAACTCATCTATAATTGGAAAACAGAAAACCATTAACATAAAAGGTGGCCAACTAATGAAGCTAAAAGACATTACGGAAACAATAGTTACAAGAAAACTTATTTAACACCTGATAAATGTGAGAACTGTGGCACAGCTCTCAGAAGAAATTGTATTTGTGGGAAAGGAACCCAATTGCCGTAATAATAATAATCATGTCATGTCTTTGCAATCATCTTTTTGTAGTTTTTACACTTACAACTTTGAATGCCCTTGAGTTTCATATTATATGCAGCTACAATTCACTCTTTATTGAAAATGAGTTATTTATTAGCTGGAGAATGAATTCTGTCAACCAAAACATAACTATCATTTGGATGGAGCTAATGCATTCAGCGTAATTGCTTTCCATCCATTTCTGCGAATGAGTATTTTCTCCTATGCTATGCCCGTGTAGATGGGTAGCTGTCTATTTCCTTGCTGGGGGCAGAGGCAAGATCACCCACAGCTTGTAACATGGACAGGACCATGGCCCTTATCCAGGATCTGCTGCAAAGTACTGACGTTTGGTACTTTGTGCATGCAGTGGCGTCGAGAGGGGAGATAGGTAGTTTTTACCAAGGCCCTGGTCTGATGAAGGGGCCCGGGTCCCATGCCCCCCTCCCCTACTGCACAGAGCTGGGCAGTGGGAGTAGAGGGGTAAGGCTGCCCCCGCAGCACAGCCTCTCTCCCCAGCCCAGCACACGCTGCTCAGTGTCGTGTGCTGAGAGGCAGCTGCAGCAGCCTGTCCTCTCTTTCCCTGAGCGGGTGTCCCACCCACCAATCGGTTGGCCTTCCGCGAATGGCTCGACCATTTTTTACATGGCTGTTACAATTCCCCTCTCATTGGCCATCCCTCAATCTTTTATTGGGGCCCAGCAGCGCTGTCAGTGGCCCTGTGTGCATGTCAATTACAGGTTTGCGACGGCAGATGAAGGACGGCATCAGACTGTCATGTGACATGTGACTGACAGTCTGATGCCATCTGGTAGGGAGCGGTGATGGTCTCCATTTCTTAAAATGGAAGCATGTTGATGACTTTGTATGGGAGACAAGATGCATGCGTCTTCGCCAGAGGATGGAGATTTCTTGTTGTTTACGTGGAGCGAACATGAAGCCAGATAATTGTTTTGGAGGCATAAGCAATCTATTGGGGGGCGTGGCTATAGCAAACACGTCATTTTAGTCCCGCCCCCACAGTGCAATGCCGGTATTTCAGGCATTGCATTGCGGGGGGCAGGGCTAAAATGACGCGATCGTGTCATTTTACCCGCGGACCCCCGCCGTGTGGGGGTTCACGGGTGATGGATGGAAATGCGGGAGGGGGACCCTCCCGGCCATTTCAGCAGGGTTGGCAACCCTGAATTAATATAAAGGTTTCAAATCAATAACAAGTCAGTGCCAGTAAAATCTGTATATTAGGCCTGGTTCAGCAGTGTTCATTAATACATTCAGAGCTGCAATTGTGCACTCAGTTACTTTTCTAAAATATGCAAATGTCACAGTCATCCGGGTTTGTATTAAGGAGCTCATTGGCAGCTGTGGAAGACTCAGCAGCTATGTACAAATATGCAGCGCTGCTCACAGATCAGTCAGTTATTGACCTTCTGAGTAGCCCTATGGCAGTGGTTCCCAACCTTTTTTCTCTCCCGTACCCCTTGATTAGGCTTTTAATTGAAGAGTACTCCCTCCTCTCAATTTGAAATATAGACAGTACTTACGAGTGGAGAGGAAGTGAGCGGTATGCGTGTCCTTATGCATGTCCTAATATTAAGGAGTAACGGACAGGAATCGTGCCCTTCCATGTCTGGCCGCTGGTTGTGTATCGTCTCCAGGGTTCCCATTAACACCTGTAAGATTAATGCCACTGCTTCCTCCAGCTGTGTCAGCACAGGGCAGATGATTGCTGATGTCTGAGGGCAGCATGGGAAGCTCCCCGTGGATTGATAGTCAGGCAAAAGCACAAGGAGACACTGATGACGCTAAAGACAGAACCGTAAGTGACAAAAAATGGTTCTTCTCCATGGCAATGGGTCTTCTTCTGCCATCGAAATACTTTTTTTCATCTTCCGCCATTACCAATATTATTTTCAAGTACCCCCAACTGGTATGCAGAGTACCCCCAGGGGTACTAGTACCCCAGGTTGGGAACCACTGCCCTATGGTGTTACAACATGGCCGCAGGAAGAGAGATAGCGGAGCCACTGCTAGTGTTCCAGCACCATCATTACATCACAACACACTGTGCACCCATTATGGCTGGGGGTGGATTATTAGGTCGGCAGTCAATAGGTTGACAGACAATGTAGACATCTGTCGACATGGACACCGTATAAGCGCACCATGTCCCCTCGCATGGCTCGCTGCACTCGTCATGCTTCAGGCACAATGCATTGCTGCACTCAGCACACTATTATATTCTCCCCCTATGCAATTTTGGATAGTGAAGTAAGGACAAGTTGGTTGGAAAAAGCATGAAAAACATGTCTCAACTTTTGCCTGTGTCGACTTTTTTGTTTGCATCGACCTTTATGTGTGTCGACATACTTCCTGTAAACCAATAGTGGTCACCCTTTTGACTGTGTACCCATTGATCTGATACCTTATGGTTACACCTATACTGATAGTAGTGCTTAAAATATCCCAGTAGAGAACCACTGGCACCTATCATCTGGGAGTGTTTCGGGCCGCGGATGCCTTAACCTCCTCCACCGTCGGCGGCTATATTCCCATAGCCCTCGGCGCCGGCTTTTAAAACATGGCCGCGGCTACAGGAACATGGCCTCCGGCCTCCAGGGCTACGTGGAGAAGTGCCCGGCCGCCTGTTTCCCGAGACGCTGCGTGTAGACGTCAGCCCGCCCATGGTAAGTGGAACTTAGAGCTGGCAGGCGGAGGAGTGGACGGGGACTGGAGTGGATGGAGACTGTGGCCGCAACTAAGGAGGCAGAAGCAGGGCAGAGAAGCGGGGAGCCGCAGCAGCACGGCGGCAACATCAAGCAGGTAATATTTCTGCTGTTTCCTGTGGTGTCCTCCTTTTAATCATGCAGGGGGGCTGGGAGTAGCCTGTCGTGTCCTCCTGTTATTATGCAGGGGGAGCAGTCTGTGGTGTCCTGCAGGAGGAGCAGCCTGTGGTGTCCTGTTATTTTTACACAGGGGGAGCAGCCTATAGTATCCTCCTATTATTATGCAGGGGGAGTGGCCTGTTGTGTCCTCATGTTATTATGCAGGGGGAGCAGTCAGTGGTGTCCTGTTCTTTTTATCCAGGGGTAGCAGCCTGTGGTTTCCTGGTATTATTATCCAGGGGAGCAGCCTGCGGTATTAAACAAAAAACCTCCATTTAACGATGCGCTGTTACTTATGGGCCAGTGCTCTGGACTTGCCCCTCAGGCTAAAAGTTGCCAGCCAGCCCATTAGTAGACTGACAGGGGCACTGACAGCTCTGCCGGGCCCCAGGTAAATGAGGGGGTGTGGCCAACAGGGGAACACACAGCAGGGGGTGGGTGAGATCGCAAACCCACTCAAGGAGAGAGGACTGACCTTGCCTCTTTCACCAGCTCAGTACACAGCACTGAGCAGCGTGTGTGTGTGTGTGTGTGTGTGTGTGTGTGTATATATATACCCACTCTTCTCTTCCCCCTCGGCACCACCAGACTCTGATGGTTCTGACAATTTTCTCACGAGCTTCTGGATTCTACAGCACACTATTTTTTCTAGAGCACACTATTTTTTCCACCGCTGTTCTGTCAATAAGGTTTACTTGTTCTGAAATTAACGCTCGCCAGTTATTGTCTACTGGGAACATAAAGAAAATATTTCATACTATGGAAATGTGATGCTTCAGATATGCAAATAAAAAGTACAAAGCACTATTATTATCTGTCCGATTTTCTCAAAATATAAAGCCTGGAATTCTAGATATATATGTTTAAAGAGAACTATACGTATTATCAGTTCGACTTCTCAACTAAAAATAGCGTTGAAGAAGAAAGGATGAAGAGATTTTCTGTGAGTGATCCGGTATCTGGAATAAGGCTATATCTGGCTGTGACTCACACAGGAAACAAGGCGGTTATATTCCAAGCGACGGAGCCCCATTTAAAATGAACTACTGCATCTGATTCTGAGATTGCACCACAGGGATCTTTTCATCAGTAGAAATGATACAATGTTCTGAAAGACATATTTCACTCTCCTACAATCATTCCTTGGGCATAATTTAGTGTGAAGAAAAGATGAGCCAGGCTTCTTTGCAGAACTTGACGTAAAATCCTTTAAGCACTAAAATGAGATTACATGATCAATAAATCTCGGAGAAAATTGTGCTACATTTGCAGTTGAATTAATTTAATTTGTACATTTGGGTTGAGATGATTTCTTTTCACTAAACAGAAGCGGAGACTTCCTCTTTACCCTATCCAGTGATACTGTATGACGGTTAGACCCACCATAGCAAAACTGTAGCAGGGCATGCTGGGATGTGTAGTTCAACAACATCTGGAGTGTCAAGGAAGGTTAGCCATCACTGCACTAGGTGATGTGCGTACCTGATGCTGATGGTAGTTGGCAGGGAAGCGGGCAGCAATGGCAAGTGCATACACACGTCAGGTGATTGACAGTCTGCAGTCTCCATTTTGTGGGAGTCCCAATGCTGGAGTCTCAGTCCTCTGATGGAGATTTCCTGGGCTCAGCGACAGAGCTGCGGCAGCCGGCCTGCATAACTTCGGTGGTTACTCAGCCAGCCAATGGCGTTGCAGGTGATCCTATGATGCATACTTACACCAGGCGCCTCCTGGTATATTACCACATGCTAAGTAAGTGGCAGAGATGCTCTTTCTGTCCACATCTGAATCCGGGCCATAGAGAGCTAAAATAAAGAGAGCAAAGCAGACTTGCCTACCCTCCCGCATTCAGTGGGAGGCTCCCGACTTTTGCCTGAGCCTCCCGCTGCCCCGCAATCCCCCTCAGCCCTCCCGGTTTTTGTGGCCCCTCCATTGTAATCCAGACTGCGCGTGCGCGCATGTCCGGAAATGCCAGGGAAGAGGCTTATGTGGCTGATAAAAGTATTCTCTGTTAATGTATTTTATATTTGAGGCATTAGTATCGATTATAATTACCAGTCCAACTCGATGGAATGCAGATCTCCTTTGTGGGTATATATTGGACACAGTTCCTTTTTCTGAGCAGTAGGCATTAATCCTCCTTTATGAGGTGCAATCGTCCCTTAGTATGGCTCCGGGTGCTAGTGTCCACAATGATAAGTCCCATGTAGCTCAATTTGAGAGACTGCTATCTGGTAGATGAATGGCAATGGCTGGGCTGTGTGGGGCCCCTGATTAACGTTTCAGTTTAAGGAACTTTCCATAGCCGAAGCCAGTAAATCTGTGTGGAAATACACAATCCTAGGCCTCGTGTCTACCAGAAAACAGGGTAAACGCTTTCATTTAAAAAAAAAAAAAAAAGCCTCAAATGCAGTTTAGTAAGCACATCTGTTTACATACATTGATTGTAATTGGTTACCTGTATTCTACTGTAATACAAAGTTATTTTACTTACACACAGAGCCATAAACCAAGCTACACCAACATACAGTACATATCTTCTCTTATCTCAAAATATCTTCCAACCCTACCTCTATGCTCCTCCCAAGATCTGCGTCTCTCATCCACACTCAATACCCACTCCCATTCCCGACTGCAGGACTTTCTTCGTGCTGCACCCACTCTGTGGAATGCCCTCACAAGCACAATAAGACTCTCCTCCAGTCTCCAAACCTATAAGCGTTCCCTGGAAACTCATCTCTTCAGGCAAGCTTATCAAATTCCAGAACCAGTCACAGAACCTTGCATTCTGGTGGAATCGATGCAACAAGGAATACATTATCTATCCTTATGTATCAATGTCTATTTCCCTATAGATTGTAAGCTTGCGAGCAGGGCCCTCCTACCTTTTGACTGTCTGTAAATACCCTGTTTGTTGTATCATGGTCTCCTATTGTAAAGCGCAACGGAATATGCTGCGCTATATAAGAAACTGTTAATAAATAAATACATGTCTGAATCAGACCTTTTGAACACTGTGGGCAATATTCAATTGATGCCGAATCCATTTTGCCGGAATGGATCCAGCATCCATTATTCAATTCATCGGCCAAATCCGAATGTCGGATTTGGCCGATGATTGACACTCACCCGGCCGGCACTCGGACCGGGTGAGCGTGGCAGCGGGAGACGGCGAGGGAGCCTGGATGGAGCCGGGTGAGCTGCTCTCACCCGGCTCGGCGGCGGGTATATGCGGGAGGGTACGGGAGGGTGCTGGAGGGTGCGTGCGACAGCGTGAGGGTGCGGGCTGCAGTGGACAGGAGGACGGCGCCATGTAAGCTGCTGCTGCTCACACAGCGCCGTCCTCCCTGCCTCAATCCGGCATCTTGTTATGCCGGATTGAGAATGACGGAAACACAGCAGTTTTGGCTGTGTTTCCGTCAAAAGCAGGTGAATTAGCGGCTCTTCCGTCAATCCACCTGCTTTTCGGCATGTCGGAAAAAAAAAAAGCTAAGATTGAATAGATCGCAACTCCTTTCCGATGTAGTCATGTCGAAAACTACCGTCTTTTCGGCAAGACAGCAGTTTCGACACTGATTGAATATACCCCTGTAAGTGTGAAGTGTATTATTATCTAGATCAGTGATCCTGTTCCCTACCCTATACCTTGTACTCTGTATGCAGCCCACCTACTAGCTACTCGGCACGTCCTGCGCGTGAAGGAGACTGTCACTGGCAGTTGTAAGACTTATTTACGGATAGCACAATAAGGTCAGGCCATCAGGGAGTCTTTATGTGGCTGTGATCTGGCTGCAGAAGGAAAGTGCGGGCCCATAATAAATGTTTAATACCTGTGCCGCTTACACTGCCATTCGTTACAATTGTTTAGATGAAGTAAATGTGAATGTTAGAAGGATACTAATAGCTTGGCGAACAGGCCTGCCTATTGCTGCAGATGAATCATGCGCTTACAGAGGAATGAATACTAATAGCGGGGCATAAATGATTGTGCTGTCAGCGGATTTAAATTCTCTTCGTCATCTGGAGGTAGTATGATAAATTGGACATATTACGGCTCCTCCATACAAAGTATTTACACTGTCCCAAGTTACAAAATTATACTGAGTTCTGTTGAAAAGTAATTTCTAGTTGCAAGAACTGTAACTCTATGGGAAACGCCACAGTGGCAAACACCAAGATAGCACACATGCTGGGAGGGAATGTAGTTGGCACCATGGCGCTGAGGATGCCGGCAAATGAAGACCAACACCGGAATCCCAACACCTTTCAGAATACCGATGATGGAATCCCAAAAGCCCGAATATAAGTATCTGGGGTAGGTTAGAGTTTGGCTGTGGGAGGGGAGGTTAGGCAGTTAGGCTGCAGGAGGAGAGGTTAGGGTTAAGGGCCCCATACATCAGCAATTAATTGTGACAATTTTCAGATATGGAGATGATTGCCACAATTAAATTTAGATGTGTGGGCTCCCCCTTTTGGCAATCCCAATCAAAATTGCCAATTGATTGCTTAATCAGGTTTTTTGTGATTACTGATGTATGGGGCCCATTAGGCTGCGGGGAGGGGCGGTTAGGGTTAAAGGGGATAGAGTTATGGGCCACATACATCAGCAATCACAATTTATGAATTTCCAGATACAGGGATTTTTTGGCCAGATAAATGGATTTTACAATCTATCTGACTTTGCCCACACATTACAGATTTATTTCAGAGATCGGCAGATTTTTCCATCTAAAGATTGCATCTTCATATCTGGAAATTGCCCAATCGATTGTCATTTCAGCTGTTCATAATGTAAATAGATGAAGAAGACGAATTGGGAATGCCCACACATATAAAAAATATCTGCAGATAATACCAGATTATTAAACATGTTTAAAAACCTGATTAAGCAATCGATTGGCGATTTTGATTGGGATTGCCAAAAGGGGGAGCCCACACATCTAAAATAAATTGTGGCAATCATCTCCATATCTGAAAATTGTCACAATTAATTGCTGATGTATGGGGCCCTTTAGGCTGCAAGGTTGGGTGGTTAGGGTTGAGGGGGAAAGAGTTAGGCTGCGGGAGCAGAGGTCAGGCAGTTAGGTTGCTGGATGGGAGGTTGGGGTTAGGTTGCAGAGAGGTTAGGAATAGGCTGCGGGGAGGGGCAGTTAGGGATGAGAGGGATAGATAGGTTGTGGGGTGGGGAGGTTAGGGTTCGGGGTATAGGGCTAAGCAGCGGGTAAGGTCAGTTTAGCTGTGGGTAGTGGAGGTTAGGGGTGGGGGTATAGGGCTAGGTTGCGGGTGCGGTGAGTTAAGCTGTGGGGAGGGAAGGTTAGTGTTGGGGGTATATCTGTTAGCACATGCAGTGGTAGTTGGCCTCACTGTAGCTCCCCCTCACAAGTTCTTGCTCTGAGTCCTGACATCTGGCTTTGCCTATGCAGAGAGGGTACATATAAGCAGAGAAAAGAAAACTCTTTCCTGGAGCATCCAGCGATATCATTACCGACAGGGACCCGGTAGGCTGCCAGCATCGGCAAGTGCATACCTAATGAGCAAGGGTAGGGGTGGGTGCATTCAGAGATGCAGGGCTTATTTTATAAATTAGTTTTTTATTTAAAACATGACAATTTTATTGATATATATTTAATTTTCCAATATTCCACCACGTGATAAATTTAAAGTGACATTTAAGAATAGACTAATAGTCACAATATGGCAGCCCAGAGGGCCAGGGAATCAACAGAAAACTACACAACCCAATAGTGGTATGGCGCCTATAGTATATAATTTAAACCATAAAATTCAGGTAAGAAAGTCCACAATTTTCAGCGAAGTAAGCAAAGACGTTGTTCATCCATAGGGCGTATTTATTTGTTTCTTTGAATGTTGGTAAAGAATACAGGTCGAGTATCCCGTATCCGAATATCCGTTATCCGAATTATTCCGAAATACGGACATTCCAGAAAGTGAAAATTTTTTTTTTTGCTAAAAACTCACTGGGGACATTTGTAACAGCACTACTGAGGACATGATATGTAACTGGCACTATATATGTACAAGAAAATGATTGCTTGGCATTCAAATTCAGTGCTGAGATAGTACACACATTTTGTTTCACGTTTTGAAACCTTGTTTTTTGAACAAATAAAATATATTTGTGTGTATTTTATGTGGTAATAAAATATATTTGTGTGTATATTATGTGTTTATACAGCATAAATGCAAGATACTTCAAAATACATCATTGAAATATTAAAATATTCCGAAATACGGAATAATCCGTTATCCAAAATTCTCCTGGTCCCGAGCATTTTGGATACGGGATACTCAACCTGTATAATAGTTGATCCTCAATCAAGGGTACATAGAAAAATACCCAACGCGTTTTGTCAATAATGACTTCATCAGTGGAACAATAACATATCTTCCATCGAAAAAAGGTTTACTTTATATTCATATAAAAAATCTAAAACGTGGAGAGGGTATTCTTTATAAGTCACCCAAATATTTAATTCCTGAGTTTGGGTTATACAAGATAAGGTTTCCTTTAAAGGATATACATGCCAATACGATTAGGGCAGTGTCATTCCTCCAGTCTGATGAGAACCATAGAATCACCAGAGGGATAAGGAGTGATACTAAATCCTCCAAAACAATAGAATTTGTAAAAATCACCAAGAAAAAGTATATATTGATGCCAATTTCTTCCAGGTAAAAGGTCTCAGGCAAAGCGGCCTCTAAAACGGAGCTCTCTCATCTCCAAGGATAGCAGCTGCTATAGGTGTATTTTTGTATACGAATACACCTACTTTTTTAAGAATTTAGTTAGTAAATTTCCCCCATTGTGTTTTTACAATAAAAAATTTTAAAATAAAAAATGGCCCCCATTTGCCTGCCCTTCCCTCCTTTCCCCTCACAGCGACTGTTCTTTTAGTATAAATAAATACAAATACAGCCAAAGTCAATTAACTGAAGTTTAGTTAAATATTGCACCCAATAATAGAACAGACGCTGTGAGCGATGCTGGCATTTTAACGGATATTTTGAGGCTCTCTCACAGCAACATTGGCACTCAAAGGGTTAATACCAGCTAAAAACACAGACAGTGTAGAAATTAGTGTCCTTAATATGGTAAAAATTAACCAACATTCAATTTAAAAAAAATACTTTTGTCAATAATTTGAAGGAAAAAAAAACATTTAAAAAAAAGAAAAGGTATTTATGCCGCGTAGTCATCTTGCAATGTGTTTTTGCCTGGGACAAGGGGAGGGATAGGATTTGCGGAATGACCCCAAGGACAGAACGCAGGTTTCATACTGCATGGTTATAGTCTGTGACCTTAGCCACTGAGCATTGATATCCACACAATGCTACCATAGAATTGGGGGTGCCACTAGAATAATCAGGGTGTCACAGTCTGTGGCTCCATCTTTGTACTTTGCCGACACGGTATTTCTTGTTTGGAGTGGAATTTATCCCAGTAATCCAGATCCTCGGGTGTCATTGGAACAGCAGATGCCATCAGGTCTTCATAGGTGAGAACAGTGAATGAGGTCCCGGACTGATTTTTACTCTGGAAAGGAACAAGAAAGAAAGAACACAATTTGGAAGTTGGAACTTTGGGGATCATTCTGGTTCACTCGCAAAGGCACAATCACTCTCTAATGGACAAAACCACATGCACTGCAGGTGGGGCTGATGTAACATGTGCAGAGAGAGTTAGATTTGGGTGGGGTTTGTACTTCCAACTGATATCTATATTGCAATGTAAAAATAAGGCAGTCAGTATTTACCCTGCACAGAGACAAAATACCACTGAAATCTAACTCTCTCTGCACATGTTGCATCTCCCGCACCTGCAGTGCACATGGTTTTGTCCAATAGCAAACCAAATGTTATTTACAAACCAACATGGGTCACCCCCCCCCCCCCATCCCAGTACAATAAGGTATTCAGATCCTAAAAAACACATCTTAAAAAAAGAACTTATTATAAAACATACAATTTTATGGCCACATCTTCATCATACTGAATACACAGGTACATAAATATACAAATACGCATATGCATGTACATGCAGAGAAAGTGGAAATATTCCTGCTAACAATCTAGCACTCTGATGGCGGCAGTATTGTTCCAAGAGCAGGTCTGATTCAGATATGGTTGGAGTTGCTTTTGCTGCCACTTACATAGAAACAGCGGCGATAGCAGTAATCGAGTACTGCTGCAGTAGGCAGCGTCACGCCTCCTGCTGCAGACCGATCTGAGATGCATCTAATAAGGGTACACACCTAGACGATGCACATGCGATCTTGTTCCGATCGCGACCCGCACCCGGGTGAATGGTCATTTTCAGATCCTACCTGCTGCAGGTAGGTTCCGAATAACGACCAACCGACCCGCGGGGCCGCGATCGGGATCGGATCAGAACAGACAAAAAAGGGCCCAATCTACCTACAATCTACATCCAATCGGTTGGAATTGGATCTAGATTGATGGGATTGGGCCCTTGTCGTTCTGATGTGTACCCAGCATAAGAATTCATTATCAGATCATCCGCAACACCATCATCTGGCTGTGTGACTCAATCCGGGCCTTGCAGCAACAACAAAAAGGCCAGGAAAGACTGAGATCCTGGTCTTGTACCTCCCCCACAACGGTGCCGATACGCCTCCTTTTGGAGAAACGGACACTGTTGCCCCACCATCCCCCGCACAGCATCAGATTGTCAATCACTGACAATCTGATTGTAATCTGCGTCCTACAGATATGTTCTCATATATCTAGCGTATGACCCTTGTATATTGTGTGTGCCCTGTATCGCCCTAGGTCAGACCTGGCCAAAAGGTAGATAGTGATCTACAAGTAAATCTCAGGGTGTCTGTACGTAGATCACTACCAAATGAACAGAAATACACTTGTATTGTGAAACCTGTTGTGTGAAGCTTAAGAATCATGGCGAGTGTGAGCCGGATACAGAGGTTGGTGCTATGTATGCGCAGTTGCTGATTCTTATGTATTCAGATCTGCAGAAATATGCAGTGATCAGCTCTACTGCCAGTGATCCCATGTTCAACTGTGACCGCTATGGTACAGTTAGCTTAACATGTGTGCTGTAAGGGTTCTGATTCAGGCCCTGTGAGGATCCCGGGGTCATGCAGCTGCGCAGCGCGACTTATGCCTCTCGCAAAGCCACCGGGGTCTTTCTGATCGCACAGGAATACACAATAGCAAAGGTACAAAAGTATTACCTTTATTTTACACACGGGTTATACATGTAAAATCAGCAATTGCAGTCTATATACAATACATACAGAAAGGCCATCAGTATTAGTCACGTTGGCAGAACCTTACCACATTACCCCTCAGGTTAGCTTCAGATGGGCTGGAAACACCAGTCCACGACTCCCAGTGCTGACTCTCACTCACATCTCTCGCCTCTATCCCTGAAAGCACCAACTTACATCTCAAAAGCACCCCTCTCCCCCTCCCTCAGGAATTCTTAACCCTTCCTATGCTGGGCGCAGTTGTATGAATGAAACAGGGTCTCCTATGACCTGTCCAGGGGCTGATCGAATCGCTCCCTTCCTCTGGCTTTGAAGCTTGTGTCAATACATGTATGCTGCCCCCCACCAGGGACTAAGCGAGGGGTTTCACACCTTCATGTGAACAGATCTCTTTTCTGGAGACTGACCCATAGACCTTGGTGTTATCCATCCTTCGCCTCTTTTAATTTGGGGGGAGGTGTAAGTGTAAAGGCCCCTATACACTATGCGATTTGGGCCCGATTTCGCCTGATTCAGATGAATCGGGCCGTGATATCGGCCCAAATCGCATATGGAGACATCCCCTCCGACCCGATGTGCGGTCCCATGTGCATCGGATCGGAGTCGGGAGGTCGGACGGGCTGCATGTAAGATTTGCTAAATCTTTTGTGCTGCCCGGAGCCGTGCGGGGTACTGCAGCTGGCGGGGGAGTTACCAGAGCCGGGCGGAGGGAGCAGGGGGGCGGTGCAGGGAGCCGGGCAGTGGAGGAAGGCCGCTGCCGTCAGCGGGAGCAGGAGGGGGGCGGCGCAGAGAACCAGGGTGCCAGGCAGGAGAAGACGCTGCAGCAGTGCAGCGCGAGCAGAGCACTTTAAAACAAAAACATACAAACGAATAGGAAGCCATTGATTGGCTGAGACCTCTCTCAGAGAAAGGCATACCCCCGCTGCAGTCCCCCGGGAGATGCATTTGATAAAGCGGCGATACGTGTCCTATGACCTTTTCATACCCCCACTATCCACGCCGGCGTGGAGTTGATTTTTTAAAGTGTGGCGAGCGCAGCGAGCCACCGAGCCCGAAGCGTGGTGAGCGGACGCGCAGAACTTCACAGGTATACGCGTCCGCTCGCCACGCTTCGGGCTCGGTGGTTTGCTGCGCTTGCCACACTTTATAAAATCAACTCCACGCTGACGTGGATAGTGGGGGTATGAAAAGGTCGTAGGACGCGTACCTCCGCACCTCGCGGGCACGCTGCGCTCGCCACGCTTCGGGTTCACGTTTATACTTGGGGAGTGGCGTGGGGGTGCATTTAACATTGTAAGCACCCATTAGGGTGCTTATACAATTTAACATCGTATATGGGGCAAAATCGCATCGCATGCCATCGGGTGTATGGCATGCGATGCGATAAAAAAATCGGGCGACTAATTATCGTGGGCGCCGTGCTAGTACACAAGTACCGGGACTATTTTCCTCCAGTAGCACACATCCTCAACCTAATGGAATAACCTGTTTGGATTATTCAGTATAACATCCTATTATTGTCCGACATACAGTTCTGTGATGCCCCCTGTATACAGTAGTCTGGGGAACACAGCTCAGATATGAATACAGTCAGTGATAATATCCGGTTATCGCCGGCATTTTGCAATTCTCTTGCTGAAGCACAGAAAGAGGCGGGAGAAAAATACGTAGCAGAACACTGGCGTGGTCACGTTCCGTCACAGGCCCACTAACAATGGCAGATGCTAATTACGTGAACTAAAGGTCCGTCTGCCCCTGCCCTAGGTCCTCAACACAGTTCCACAAAGCATACGTACACCTGCCTGCCGGACTCTTGTTGTTAGAGGAGGATGCTAATGTCCATCTCGTATACGGCTTTACAGAATTGATTCTAAGCACATTATACCATATACACGGTTTTACCTGTGAGTGTTGTGATGTGTCTGTGCTCCCCAGTGCGACAGCCACGTGATGCTGATTATCCAGGAGCACTTCCTGCAAAACACAGGCCCAACCGTTCAGTGCAGCAGTAAAATACCAGTTGCTATCATGGGTCTAATAGTAATACTTTCTATGAGACAGGCGACTGCTATCTCTAGCACGATCCAGGCTTACAGTACCAGCCTGATGTAGAAATCCCAGGTGATAGCACAGTGCTTAGCACAATGCAGGAATTCTGCAATCCCTTCAAATTCCTTATCAATGTTTAAAAACCGGCAGTTGGTGACATCATTTAGCATGAAGGGGTTAATGTATGGCCTCACGGAGAAGCAGTGATCACTTGTGGCTATGTATCAGTGTACATTGTGAACAGCAGAGAGAACTCCTCTCGGCATACCTCCACATAATCACGGTATCTGGCAGAAGTTGCAGCGCACCCAGGTGCTGGGACATTACTGTGGCTTGCAGGTGTTTTTCGCATGTGCGCCGATCTCAGCTAATGACCACGATAACAGTGCTCCCAGTTGGAGATAATCTCTCAGTAATTTACAGGCTTATGATCACTGCAATAACCTGTCATAAACACCTGTATAAATTATAGGCCTGAATAGGACCACGGCCAGATCTGTAATGACTCTGGATCTGTACCAGTCCCAAGCTGGCCCCAGTGCCTCTAATGCACCCCACATTATCCTGGGCTGTGTGCCATTACTGTATCAGCAATCAACTGGTAATGACATGAGAGTGTAGGCTGCATGGGCAGCGTCAAACCAACAAGTATCGCTGCTCACCATGGGCCTGATTCTGGTTCACTTGCAAAAGCAAATCCTCTATCTAATGGACAAAACCATGTGCACTGCAGGTGGTGCAGATGTAACATGTGCAGAGAGAGTTAGATTTGGGTGGGGTTTGTACTACAAGCTGATATATATACTGCAGTGTAAAAATAAAGCAGCCGGTATTTACTCTGCACAGAAAAAAAATAGCATTTTTACATGAAAACTACAGATGTACAGTAATAAAGCATCATCTCCTATAAAGAAGTGGTATCCTTGGCACGTTACACTACTACCATATAGGATTCTGTTCCATCTGACTTGGATGACTTCCCTTCTGAAGCATTAGCCTTTGGTCCTGCCAGTATATGAGTGTTTATTATGTTAAACGATGCAGTATGTCATCAGGGCCGCCGTACCCCCTCCAACCGGCCTGGGCAGCAGCAGCATAAACCTACTGCTGACAGCAGGCTCAGCATGAGCTTCTAACTGACAGCCTTAGAGCTCATGCTGAGCCTGCTGTCGGCACATGCTGTAGGTGTGTGCTGTTACTGCTGCTGAGGGGAGGGGGGACAGGGGACACAATAACACCCCCCCCCCCCCCCCCATGACTGTGTTTTTTCACCCTCCCTAAACATTTTGGGGGCGTGACCTGATCGCAGGAGGTAATGCCTCTAACAATTAGGCCACGCCCAAATATATTTACTGGGGCCCGGCATACTGTACCTCTCGGCAGCCCTGGTTGTCATGCCCGGCCAATGCTTTTTGATGTCTCTCTCCCTTGTAATTCCCTCCACTCCCCCTGTCATCCCTCCACTCACCCGTCACTCCAACCACATTGGGTCAACCATTGAAGGTCGACACTAGCATTAGGTCGACAATGGAAAGGTCAACATAAGTTTTTCATGTTTTTCTTGTCCCGAATGTCAACATAGTTGACATGGACATCGTCTAAGTACCACAACCCCTCACATGGCTCGCTGTGCTCACCACATAGTGGGGGATGGTAGGGCATGAAATAGGGCATGAAATACCACCTGTCGGCACATCTCGACTCAAAATAGAACGTGAAAAACTCATGTCGACTTTTTTGACTGCTTCTGTCGACCTTCCAGCCCTGTGGACCTATTTCATACGTCGACCTTTAGTGATTGACTTCAAGTATGTCGACCCTATGACCCATGCCATCTCCGCATTGAGCATAAGGTGCACACCGTATTGCCCACACACTAGAACGATTTTTGGGCCGATTGGACGATTTCGGATAAATCGGCCGATATATCGGCCGATGTTTACCGATAATCGGTCGAAAATCGTCCGATTTCGGTCCGATGCGCGCTCCCGTGGATCTTTAGCTGAATCTTCTGATCTTACGTGCTGCACAAAAGATCAGAAGATTTAACAAAAGAAAAGGCTAATTTATGCGCACATCTTACGATCGCAGATCTTTCTAGTGTGTGGGCAAAGCCTACTGAATAGCTTACATGTATTTTGGTGCCAGGCTGTATCAGATTATTTCTGAACTGCGTACACATAGAACACTGAATATGCACCACAAGCGCTCTTACCTCAAAGGACCAATTTTCGCTTTCCTCATCCAGCCACATTTTGGTCTGTGTGTATACCTTCCCCATTTCCATGTCTATGGGTGACACCTCAAATTCAATTCGCTGGAGGTTAAAACCTAAGCCGACCCCTATGGCTTTAATAAAGCTTTCTTTCAGAGCCTAGAACCGCAAACACAATGCATTATTCACTCCGGTGCTGTCCTCCTATCAAGCTCTGCACATATCTGTTCATTCCGCCTTATAAATGTTTCACGGTGCACAATGAATAATGCATTAAAGATTTGTCAGCAAAATATAAAAAGGCAGAAGAGCATTTGTCTGACTTAAAAGCGCTGCTACAAACCTGTCTTCTCCCCACAGAAAGAAACATATCCTTGTGTCTAAACCGTAGCGGGGACAGTGTCAGGCGATGCATAGTTTAAATGGTGCTTGAACAATTAAGCAGAATTAATAAACATTAAAAACTCCTGGCACCTCTTACTTAATATGTATGCAGGTTCAAGGAATGTGTCCTGGTAAAGTGGTGATAAAGCACCAGCCAGTCAACTGTCATTTTTCAAACACAGCTGATTGGCTGGTGCATTATCGCCTTTCACTTTATCAGGCTTAATACATCTTCCCCAAAATGCCCTGTGACTGTGGTTGCCATGGTAGTCATAGTGGGAAATCTGCAGATATATAAATAATTTATAATAGCCTGCAACAACAAATCAAGGAGAAATGGTAGACAAATTGGGGGCGGATGCTGATGTCATGTGAGGTCATCCGCCCGCCCCAAGCAGGTAGGGGCACGTCTGCGTTCTGATGGCCCCACCCAGCGTTTCTATGGCCGCACCCACGGTTTTTGTGGACACGCCCATAAAATACTGGGTGGGCCCGTCGGAACGGCGCCCTACCCGTCAATCAGGCAGCGAGCACTCCGGAAAAAAAAAATTGCCGAAGGCGCTCGCTTCGTGGGTTTGCACATGTATATAATTGTGCATGAGCAGGCCCCCACCATTGGGGGTGGGGTTGAATTCGGACCTGTGTGAACAGGTGTGAATTGGCCCCTTTGATGGGATGCGGTTTGCACCACAGTGGTGGGGATCCTGGCATTCACAATACTAATGCCGGCATCCTTACTACCGCCAGAATCCCAACATCAATTAGCATGCCGGCGACGGAATCTCAACTGCTAGGATGCCGAACGTACATATGCCAGGGTGGGTTAGGCCGGGGGAAGTGGGGGGTAAGGGTTAGGCAATTAGGGTTAGGCCCAAGGAGGGATGGATAGGGTTAGGTATACAGCATACTGGAGACTGACTGCTTAACTCCTCCGTCTTATCTGCACTTTTGGCAAAACCTCCGGTGTGCTGACATTATTTTGTCGCAGCTGATTTACCCAGTGCCGGTAGAACATGTCCAGCTGCGCCCAGTCACTTCCCATACTCCTGATAGAGTGCCACTCTCTCTCCGTGAACTGCCGACTCATGAGGCGGAAGAACTCTTCTGTGGAGCCGCTCCCTGTAAAATAGCGAGCAGACATTTACATACTCTGGGCAGGTGAATTATCTTTCACTTTCAACAAGTAAATGTGATCTCGCAGTAACACTCTGCAGGAGAAGCGAGCTGAAGATGTACCGCAGCGCTAGCTGTAATTTATATCCATTACGCTGTGTAGTGCAGTACTGGAAGCCTCAATCTGCGACCAGGACAAACAGCATCGCAATACTGCCAGAAACACAGATAAAATTGCAAAACAAAACATGCTAGTTGTTTTGGTTGTTCTACAAAGACAATAACCCCAACACACACACACACACACACACACACACATTTATTTATTATTTATTTACAGGTTCTTATATAGCGCAGCAGATTCCGTTGCGCTTTACAATAGTTGAACATATATATATATCCTATCCAGACCCCTCGTTCGCACTTAATCTAAACAAGTTAGTAGGTACAATACAAGGCAGCCTTATCCCCAAGCTCCCCTGTTGGCAAGGGAAGAAAGGTACTTGTGTATTTTGGCGGCGCCCCCGATGTCCGTCGTACGACGAACAGATCGCATCGCATCGCATGCCATGCACCCGATGGCATACGATGCGACGCGATTTTGACCCCCTATACGACCAAAAATCGTATAAGCACCCTAAAGGGTGCTTTGGAGCACCCAAATGGGTGCTTACAATGTTAAATGCACCCCCACGCCACCCCCCCACTATAAACGTGAACCCGAAGCGTGGCAAACGCAGCGGTACGCGTCCTACGACCTTTTCATACCCCACTATCCACGTCGGCGTGGAGTTGAGAATAGAATAGTGTGGCGAGCGCAGCGAGCCACCGAGCCCGAAGCGTGGCGAGCGCAGCGAACCCCGCGAGGGGACGCGGATACCTTCACAGGTAAACGCGTCTCTTCGCGGGCTTCACAGGTATCCGCGTCCGCTCGCCACGCTTCGGGCTCGGTGGCTCGCCACACTATTCTCAACTCCACGCCGACGTGGATAGTGGGGGTATGAAAAGGTCGTAGGACGCGTACCGCTGCGCTCGCCACGCTTCGGGTTCACGTTTATAGTGGGGGGGTGGCGTGGGGGTGCATTTAACATTGTAAGCACCCATTTGGGTGCTTAACATTGTATAAGCACCCATTAGGGTGCTTATACAATGTTCAATCTCATCGCATCGCATCGCATCGTATGGCATTGTATGCCATGTACAATGGCATACAATTTCAAAATTGTATGCCATCGTGCACTATCGTACGATATCGCGTCGCATCGTATGCGTTATGGTATGCGATGCGATGGGCGCCGCCAAAATACACAAGTACCGGAAGAAATATAGAATATATATAGGCAATTGTGGGATGGTGAATATTAAAAAGTCCTTTAGACCACTCTGTTAATGTGGGTGTGGATCTTTGGACAGACAGCAACTAGGTTGACAAGCATTAGGGCGAGACCACTAGGTCGATGTGACTGAAGGTCGACATGCAGGAAGGTCGACAGGATTGTTAGGTTGACAGTCAAAAGGTCGACACTGTCGACATGGACACTAAAACATAGCACTGCTGCAATCGCCATGCTTCGGACACGGTGCCTGACTACACTCGGTACACTATATTATTCTCCCACCATGCCCTAGTGGATGGTTAAAAAAAAGTAGAAAAAAAACCCATGTCAACATTTTGACTGTCGACCTAACCCCGGCCTTCAGTCATATCGACCTTCCTGCAAGTCAACCTTCATGCATGTCGACCTAGTGGTGTGGACCTAATGCTTGTCGACCTGGTGACCGTAACCTGTTAATGTCACAAATACTATTGGACATATCAATGTTTCTTTTTATTCATTAAAAGTATTTTTCAATCGAATTAAAGTGTTCGAGATGTTTCTGTTGTACGTTCATAGAAACGTATTGCATCACCCGACGCGTTTCGTTCCCTTAAGGGACTTCTTCAGGGGTTAGCTACAACATTCTGAAAATCTTGACTGAGTAGAATTAATCTGGATAGCCAAGCCTTATAAAGGTACAGTCTGGCTAGTGGGGGTTAATACCAACAGCCACAAGGAGCATAAGGGTTTTTGATTATTAATACACGGGTTCTTTCCCTTTAAACATGAGCACCAGGCCAATCCTTAAGCCTCCGCAGGAGAAACAGCTTTTTAGTGAGCCCAAAAGATATCACCTCACAGCCAGGAGAAGTGTTCACCAGTCAGACGCTGCATGAATCTCTGCATGAGTCAGCCCTGTTGTCCGTCACACTGTTTGACCATATGACCCATTTTTAGAACATCTAGATATTATTGACATGTGACACCAGTGTATTCTCCTTATACTATTATGTAACATAATAATTTTGCTGCTGCGCCAGAGTACACCATTTTTTTTATTCACAGTGAGCATTGGGATGGCAGTATTAGCAGACTTACCTTCTCATAATAATCAATCAGATCTCTCATGTATGAGTGGTCCTTTATGAAACCATAGTAAAAAAAATAGCGCTTAGGGAAGCCATCCTGCACTGCAGGGGGGCATATGTAAAACGTGCAGAGTTAAGGTACAAGCACACTGGTCCCAGTGTTTATACAAAGCGATTATGTTAACATTTCTGGCCAATAAATCGCTCAGATTTTTGCCCGGCCCAGCGATTTTCATGGGGTGTGTATACCACTTTCCACAGTAGGAGACTGTGGAAAGTGATTCACTCTGCCGGCAAAATAGGTATTAATAAAACTGAAGAGCTTAATAAATGAGTAGAAAAGGGAGACTCCCAGGAAAAACAGCTTCTCGGATGTCCTGTCTACTTCGTCAGTTAGAAACATAGAAACATAGAATTTGACGGCAGATAAGAACCATTTGGCTCATCTAGTCTGCCCCTTTTTTTTACCCTTCAGGTAAACTCAACCCTTTTTAATCATTATTTCTTTGTAAGGATATTCATATGCCTATCCCAAGCATGTTTAAATTGTTCTACTGTCTTAGCCTCTACCACCTCTGATGGGAGGCTATTCCACTTATCCACTACCCTTTCTGTGAAGTAATTCTTTCTAACATTTCCCCTGAACCTACCTCCCTCCAGTTTCAGTGCATGTCCTCGTGTTTTATTACTTCTTTTCCTTTGAAGAAAATTTCCCTCCTGTACTATGTTAAAACCCTTGATATATTTGAAGATTTCTATCATGTCCCCCCTTTCCCTTCTCTGCTCCAAACTATACATGTTAAGATCTTTTAGTCTATCCAGGTACGTTTTGTGATGTAGGCCATGAACCATTTTAGTTGCCCTTCTTTGTACACTCTCCAATGTATTTATATCCTTCTGAAGATATGGTCTCCAGAACTGGACACAGTATCCCAGATGAGGCCGTACCAATGACCTATAAAGTAGCATTATTACGTCTTTTTTTCTGCTACTGACTCCTCACCCTATGCAACCAAGCATCTGACTAGCCTTCCTCATTGCTTTGCTACATTGCTTTCCTGCCTTTAAGTCACTTGAAATAGTGACTCCTAGATCTCTTTCCTCCTCAGTAGTTTCCATTATAGTACCCTTGATACTATATTGAGCCTTTGGGTTTTTGAGTCCCAAGTGCATAATTTTGCATTTTTTAGCATTAAACTGTAGTTGCCGTGCTCTTGACCAATTCTCAAGTTTACTTAGATCATCAGTCATTTGATTTACCCCTCCTGGTGTGTCTAGTTCACCTGGACCCGGCTACTGTAATCTGTACTTTGCTGGAGTCTGAATGACGAGGGGGCGTTGTAGCCACCGCCCAGTAACAGCGAGGATGGAATAAGCGCCACGGCTGTTATATGCTGTATACGTTTCCTTATGGAGGCACATTGCCAGATGTAAAGTTTGCAGAAATTACAAAACAAAATTCATCTTGCTGTAGATTTATCCTATTAGTGGGATCGATAGTTAATTTTGCAGCCAATCAATATGTTCATGATGACCACGGTGAAAGAAGGATTACCCAGATACAGCTTATATAACGTGCCAGCTAATGAACCATGCAGGATGTCTACTTGTTGGGATTACATTGTTCTTTGCTATAAAGGTAACATTAATTTAAAGCCTACGTAATATACAAAATGCTTAAATCTATAGCTCTGATGCTTCCATACTTTCCATTCACTCAGAACATTCATCAGAGGTCACCTACACGAGTCACAGAAAGCATTGATATCAATGTTCTGAGCTATCACCCGTATCGATGTAATGTGGGGGGGGGGGGGGAGGAGTTCTGAAGGTGACTGGCAGATGGCTGTGCCAATGTAATTTACTGATGGAACCATTACTTTATGTACATTGTGCTACAGCGCCTGCTGGCCAGCCTAAAGCCAAAGGTGGGTATTCAATACAGGATCACGGCTGTCGATCCCTCCTGACAGCCATGATCCTGGCCCTTCTGCGTTTTGTTCGACAGGCGAACGACAGGCGGGATTCAATGTCCCGCCTGCCGGTCAGCGCAAAAGGGGCGTGGCCATGAAAACGGCTGTGGATTGCCAATCTGCGGCTGGGATCGGGACACTCCACGGCCGTTATCGACAGTTCTGCTGTGATCTCGCTTCAATGCTGTGGCTAAAGACAGCATTGAATAAGGAAGCCGCCGCTGTTTCCCCCTTCGGGAATAGCGGCGGCACATTGAATACCCCCCAAAGTCTCCTTCACAAGCATCAGATCCTACATGCCAGTTGTATAACCTTTGTTATACAACATGGGCAGTATGACTGGCAATGCTACATGTTGTAGCAGCATTACATGGGAGCTACATGTGTATTAGCCTAGGGTACCTGGAACCTTTAATCAGGCCCTGTTCCACATTGATACTGTACAAGTTTCCCATGTACTGTAATGAAAGGGTCACACAGAAACAATCTGACAGTATTACAAGGGGAACACTTTACATTGCGAACATAAAACACAGTCCGTTTCATTTAATTACTCCAAAAGGGTTATGGTATAAAGGGACGACAGTGGCAGGTATTCAATGCTGTTTGCGAGTGGTGACAGCGAGCAGGGCTTCCTGCTCGCTGTCACCACTCACCCTGACAGCATTCAACACAGCCTCCGCATCCGCCAATTCCCCCTCGCTCGTTTTTTGAGCGAGGAGGAATTGGTGGGTGCGGCTCCAGAAGCAGCGAGACCCGCAGCTAAAAACTGCGAGTTTTCTGCAGCAGCCGCTGGTCTCGCTGTTTTGGGGAATTCTCGCCGTCCTGTGACGGCGAGGATTTCCCCAGAACGTTGAATAGAGCGAGCGGCCGGTGCGGGGGTTAAACAGCGAGGATCGCTGGTTTTCAGCAAACCTCGCTGTTTAACCCCCTCGCCGGCCGCTCGCTGCGGCATTGAATACCCCCCAATGTCTACAGCAACCCCAAATTGCCAACATGCGGTTGCGGCTCAGACTCTACGGAACTCACTTCCCTGCACTGTTCGAGAGACCCCCCACTCTGAAATCTTTACAAAACAGACTGGAGACTTTCCTGTTTACTCAAGCATTTCTGTGATTCATTTAAATAGAGGCTGCAGGGGACAGATTCACAGCTGGAGCCTGGATTGGTAAGTGTAGTGGTGTAAAATTAGTGTGTATATTAAACTTTTACCTTTCTCTATGTCTGTGGGGTTTTTTTTACACGTGGACTATAAGTCCAAGGGGGCTCATTATTGCCCCGCATGCTGGGACTTGTGGTTCGCCATGTCCCAGCATGCATGGGAGTCCTTCTGGGACTTGTAGTTCACCTGTAAAAGCAATATTTTTAATTTAATTTTACTCATATTAGCCCGGTGTCCACCGCCCAGGGATGCCGGGGACAGCCCCGGGCTTCAGCCCTGGACGGGTGAAGCCTGGGGGGCCCCCACTCCCCCAAGTACCACATCCAAGGTTGACCAGCCACGGTGCGCATGATACAGCCAGGGGTCTTGGTCCAAGAGTCAGGGGCTGCTTTCAGAAATACCGGGGACCCCTACGCTTTTTGCCTCCGGTATTTTTGGAACCAGGTCTGGCTCAATGATTCCCCTGGAATGTTTAATAGGGTGAGCAGCCGGCACGGGGAGTTTCAGCGATCCTCACCGTTTAACCCCCTCACCAGCCGCATTGAATACGGCCCCCAGTATACAGTCAGATAAACACATTTCTTATTACCACTAGATGCCTTTTCAGATTGCATCAATCTGTATATAAGATGAGTGTCCCTTTGATATAAAGTGTAGTCGATGACCGCAGCGCGCCTTCCTGCGTAAAGATTTAGCATCTCTGCTGTATATAGCGAGCCTGCGGTATTTAATTTCTCATGATGGACATCAGCTGTTCAGCAAAACCCAGAATAAAAGACGGAACAACTTCAATCTCTGCAATTTCACTATAAACAGGCGCCGAGGGACGGCCAAAAACTGTCAACACAGATTGCGCGCTTTTATTATTTTATTTCATTTGTGCCCGAGAGAGAAACCTCATTAAAAAATGTTATAGCTCGGCCGTCCAGCCTCTCTGCGAAATAGAACATACGTGGGATAAATAAGGATCCCTTCTGCCACATCAAGATACAATGTGTTTACTACAGACGCACCAGGCGCGACTTTTAGATGAAATATCTTTCTACTACAAAGTCTGTCACAACAAACAAGCTTATGCCAGGCCCAGAGAGGACACAGCGCATAATGAAACCAGCAGATAGGAAACCTCCACAGTAACAAACGCTGACGCCAAAAGGTTACACGTCTGCGGATTTTCACTGGAAAACAGGAGATCTGAACATCAGTCCACTAGGGAGAAAATATATTGGTTCGCCGCACGTCGGTATAAACATACATACAGTGCTCTCATAGATAAGCACGAGGAAAAAAGGTTCATAGTAAAATATTAATTCAGATTCTTGCAGGTTTCATTTTACAGGTCTCAAGTGAACAACATTATTCTAACCACATTTCACAGGAAGTTTGCAGACCTATGTCCAAATGTATTCGCATATACATCCCATACCTCCCAACTGTCCCGCTTACTGCGGGAATGTCCCAGTATTTGGGGACGTTCCCGCGTCCCGCCTGGGGCCACCACTGTCCCGCGGTGGGGAGGGGAGCAGTTGGGAGCCCCCCAAGCCTGAAGAGAATAGATGCTGTGCGCAGCGGTGCAGAGCGTCGAAAAACGGGGGTGCGGCCTTAGGACGCATCATCCCGTGATGCCATGCCCCCTTTTCATAGGACACACCCCCAAAGGGTCCGGGACACAGAGCAAAGCTCCGCTGCCGATACCCGTGAAGCCATGCCCAAATTTTTGGTTTGCCCACAGGCCAATCAGTCAAAGAAAATGTATGACCATCGATAGGTAAAAACATTGATGTTCATCCATTGCATAGTATATACTATTGATGGCCAGTTGAACTATTGCCATCGGTGGCAATGGTAATGGTGGCCATCGCTACACTATGAACCGTTCAGCCACTACGATTACTTCCCGATCACACTTCACAACTGGGTAACATCCACATGCAGTCTGACTGCAATACAGCCCCAGGCACGGCTAGCCAGGCAGTGTATCCAATGACTACTAGTCCTAGCACTACTACTGTTGGTCAGGATGGTCAGTGTGTGACACTGTGGATATGAATGAACTTGATTCACAAAAATCCGTATATGATGTCCAGGGAATCGATGAACTGAGGTTGCACCTCTGAGAGAATTTCTAGTTACACAGAAATATAGAATTTGAAGGCAGATAAGAACCAAATTGTCCATTTTATCTGCCCTCTAGGAGCTAGGGTATTAGGGTTATGGGCAGGGTAGTAGCTAAGACTTTGGGGTCCACATAGCAACATTTTTAAGAGGCCCCCATAGCTTTTTCGAAAAATGCTTTTTAGGAAAATGTGGTACTTGTGTAGTTTCACGGTGCCAGCATGGCCGTGCGTCTGAGTAACCTTGCGGGGCTTGCTGCGCTCGCCCACGCTACGGGCTCTGGGGCTCGCTACGCTTGCCACGCTATCTAAAATCAACTCCATGCCAAGTGGATAGTGGGGGTATGAACTATCCATGTTGGCATGGAGTTTATTTAGTTTCTTTTAGAAAGTTTGGCGAGCGCAGAACCCGGAAGTAGCGCGCGGCCATGCTGCCGCCGTGAAACTACACAAGTACCGAAAATGCTTACCTGATCTTTGTGTTCGGTTATGCGGCACTGGACACGGTCTTTTCTCCATCTGTAGAACCACTGGCAGCGGGGAGTAAAAACAAAACCCTTGCCAAATAAGGCGCTATTTAATATCAATTTAAAATTTTCCCAAAAATTTGCTACCATATAATATAAGTACAGGTTGAGTATCCTCTATCCAAAATGCTCGGGACCACGATCATTTTGGATAAGGGATTTTTTCAGATTTGTAAGTAGAGGTCGAGTATCCCGTATCCGAGTATCCGTTATCCGAATTATTCCGAAAACCAGACATTCCAGAAAGTGAAAAAAAAAAATTTTTTTTTGCTAAAAAACTCACTGGGGACATTTGTAACAGCACTACTGGTGACATGATATGTAACTGGCACTATATATGTGCAAGAAAATGATTGCTTGGCATTCACATTCAATATCTGAGATAGTACACACATTTTGTTTCATGTTTTGAAACCTTGTTTTTTGAACAAATAAAATATATTTGTGTGTATTTTATGTGGTAATAAAATATATTTGTGTGTATTTTATGTGTTTATACAGCAAACATGCAAGATACTTCAAAATACATAATTGAAATATTAAAATATTCCAAAATACGGAATAATCCGTTATCCAAAATTCTCCTGGTCCCGGGCATTTTGGATACGGGATACTCAACCTGTATATATATTTTTTTCATACTTACCTGGTCCCCCGGCGGCCCTCAGGATCCTCTTCAGCGGCATCTCTGGTCCCAGGGGTGCACCCCTGGGACCGGAGATGCAGTTGAAGAGGATTCTGAAGCCTGTCGCGGACATGGGGGGACGAGGTAAGTATGAAAAAAAAGGGCTGTGGGGGGGGGGGGGAAAACCCGAAACATTCTGAAAAACCACGGTTTTCTGAATATTTCGGTTTTCGGAATACATGGATAAGGAAGACCTGACCTGTAATAGGTTAACCAAACAAATTTAAATAATGGTGCAATTGAATCAATATCTCAAATCATATAAAAACATGCATGCACTAAAAATCTAATATATTTGATGGAGAAGTGGATCATATAAGAACTAGTAAAACCCTATGCTGGGTTTCCGAAAGGTTAGAGATAAATAGCCCCAGTAGTTAGTTGGTAAGCATATGCTAGCTGGTATCCATTAAAAAATCCCGGTGAAAATAGAAGACGTTAAGAACTGTCCCGCACTACAGATAAGATTAGATGCAACACATCTGCTCCAGGAGACCATAGGGGTGAAAGCCACATGTTTTGCTTCCTATGTGTCTTTAGAGGGAGTCCTTCTGGCTGCATCGCTGGACTCGAGTCATGGATAACTGCTGCCATGTGAGCTTCCAGCCACTAGCTGGTGTGACCAGGAGTCAATGGTAGCTACAGACCTGTTTATGGGTTTATGGGTTATGACTAACAGGACCCAGGTGTAAATCATTGATACCATTGGTATGGGTATAAATATCAGACCAGGAGCTAGTCTCCCACTATCCATGCTACCTTTGATAAAGCTTTACAAGTGAAACGCATTAGGAGGTGGATTACAATTTCCAGTGGAGGTGGACTACAAGCTTCAGTGGTATCGACCCCTCAACAGCTGCCCAAACCAGCCTGGACGGACCGGAACCTTCTTACACCTAGTACCATCAACGGTGTATGCTACACCTAATTGGATATACAAAAGGGATTTTTAGGAACAATCTGCAGTACATTTTGGGGTACTTGTGGAGTATCACGGCTCCCACGACCTTCATCGTATGCTGATCGTATGCTAAAAAATCGCATTGCATCGCATACGATCAAATCGCATGCGATGCGATCGCACCCGATTTTGCACTGAAATGCATCAAAATGCATTGAAATGTGTATTAAACTTGTGAAATGCCCCCAAATGCCATTTTTCATAGTGCACCACCCCCACTATCAACGTCAACCCGAAGCGTGGCGAGCGCGGCGGTACGCGTCCTACAACCTTTTCATACCCCCACTATCCACGTCGGCGTGGAGTTGAGAATAGAAAGTGTGGCGAGCGCAGCGAGGCACCGAGCCCCGCGTGGGGACGCGGATACCTTCACAGCTATACGTGTCCCCTCACGGGCTTCACAGGTATCCGCGTCCCCTCGCGGGGCTCGCTGCGCTCGTCACGCTTCGGGCTCGGTGGCTCGCCACACTTTCTATTCTCAACTCCACGCCAACGTGGATAGTGGGGGTATGAAAAGGTCGTAGGACGCGTACCGCCGTAAAAATCGTATCGCATCGTATGCCATCGTATGCCACTACATATGGCATATGATGCCATACGATGGGAGCCGTGATACTCCACAAGTACCCATTTTGGATCCATGACCCCATACTCCTACAGTTGGACGGTAACTATAACTACTCTAAAACAATATAGAGTTGGTCCATTGTTTCTCCAGGTGTTACTAGGAACGGACAGTGAGGATATCCAGTACCCTAATAATTAGTCCTGCCACTACGTTTTTAAATGCAATTTAAATTGCTTTGTTATAAGTGTTTTTTTAAAATATATATTTTATATTCATAAACTTTTTTATTATTTTTCTTTATGTTATGTCCCAATCAATGGTTTATTAAATTGTCTGATATTTTATAAATATATAAATTATGTAAAGTGAATCCAATGCATTTGTGATTTTTAATTAGCGCTGCACATCTATCTTTTTTATTTTGGGTTCCCCTGTTTATGGGCTTGGTTTAGGGGATAGGGTTTTATAGTTGGGGTATAAGGATTAGATTGGATATCACAGTTGGGGTATTAGGTACAGATAGGGTATCAGGGTGGAGGTATAGGTCTATGGGGTTATGGTGACATTGGTAATCAGGGTTGTCAGGTTGAGTCCTGGCTAGGGTTTAAGGTGAGGTTCCAATGGTTCTCCACATCCATCGATGGCAAAGAGGTCTCATACAGTTTTTTTACTACTTAGGGCTGGACACTGAGCCTAACTCTGTCCCGCAATAGGCCTGCACAGACCCACCCCCAGGCTCTGATTGGCACTTAGCCCAGTTAATAATAGAACAGGGATGGCCATTGTATCATTATCTTCCTAAACTGCAGAGTCCCCTATACTTCAGGGATAAATAAAAGTTATTTTCAAGAATCCTAAACTCATAACTATCAAAAGATCACTTCGAAAACAAAGCCAGTCCACAAGGAAACAGTAATAAGTAAGAGCATTAGTTACACATTCTAGTAGAAATGAGTAACTGAGATCAATGAATTAAACACAAAACCAAAAAACTTGGACAGAGACAATAAAGCAGGTGCCTTACAGACAACTGAAAGCTAGAGGAAAGCTGAGTGTTCTGCGCTCCTCGAAAGAAAAAAAAATCAAAATGAAAACTTCAGAACAAACAAATAAATCAGTATCTGATAGGGTGCACGGGATACGCTTCAATTATAGATAACTGTGAGAAGAGCCAACCGGACATCGTGACTCAGGTCAACTGAATCATTGTCTAGAACCACTACGAGGCACTATACAATCCAACACTATGCACCATAACTGGGCAAAGCTAAACTAATAAAGATTTCATAGAAAGAAAAAAACAAAGTACTAGCCAATCGTAATTCAAAAGACTTGGGCAGCGCAAGGAGACAAGGCACCATGATATCCAAAAACACCTTCATTCGTGATGGCTTTAAATGCAGAAAAAAGTATGCAGGAAGATATTAAAGTCCTCTATGTGTACAGAAAGATGGACCCATTGAGATCTGATCAATGCTGTGTGATTATTAATACTCTACGTATGGGCAACAATGCGGATGTGCAATTCCGGCTTGTGAAAAAATCCTGCAACTTTTTTCCTTTTCTAGCGGTCTGCAAGGTGACTGACAGGACGTCGGCGTCTGGGGGGAGGTAACCCTGTCATTTCATGGGAGTGCCAAGAAAAACGCATAAGTGATTAGGAAAATGCTGGCATCCCCAAGCATTTTAGGGGAGGGTGTGTGACATCAGCTCCAGCCCCGATCAGCCTGTATTCATTGCAGCCACCGAGTAAGTACCTGACATTGCAGCGGTGGTCAGTGGAAAAATCATCCGATGGTGAGCGTCTTACAAATTCATTTTGACATATTTGTTCGGTTACGAAGTCTTCGCTAGCCATACACATTTTCGCACAGTGTGCACATTAATTCGCAAGGTGGGATTTCACTAAAGTGGAGCGGAGTCTACCAGATCGCGTATTCGCACAGCAGCGGTTAGGTCTGAATCGGGCCTAGAGTCTACAAAAGGGAACATTACAATAACTAACCCTCTAAAACAGTACACTCAGTACAGGTTGAGTATTTCATATCCAAAATGCTCGGACCCATAAGCATTTTGGATAACGGATTATTCTGTATTTTGGAATATTTTTAAATTTGAATGAGATCTTGCATTTATGTTGTATACACACATCAAATATATATATTGCACAAACATATTTTATTTGTGCGTTAAATTATGGGCCTGCTTCTGGTCCACACGCTATACTGTGAATTTCGGTGCTTGGAAAACGTGATGAGGATACGACTTTCTGTAGCGTTTACACCGCATTGTTACCACGTTTTAGTGCTGGGTTCCACCTGTTCATTTTTATCTGGCCCTCTTTCAAAAAGACCTTGAGTCTTGGAAATAATCTGAATTAAAAAATTTGGTGGAAAAGGGGTCTAAGTATCATACTTTCGAGGCCACCATATAGTGGGTTGTAAACTGCAAGTACTGTATACACACCTGGATAGGCACGTGCAGCACATTTTATTAGGGTGTGCACCATCAAAGGGGTGTCCACAATGCCACTTATTGGGCATGTCTAACAACAGACATCAGGGGGTGTGGTATAGGGTTTCCCACAGTCGGGATCCCGACAGTCATAACCCGACGTCGGGATCCCGACTGCCCAGACTCAGACAGCATGGTGAGCGCAACAAAGCCCCTTGCAGGCTCGCTGCGCTTGCCACCTATTCTATTCTCCCTCTATGGGGGTCATGGACCCCCACGAGGGAAAATAGCGAGTGGCCGTCGGGCACCTGTCTGTCTGCGTTTTGACAGTCGGGATCCCAGCGTTGGGTAAATGACTGTCGGGACCGCGTCCGGCACCCACATCGGGTGTGTCTAACACTGCCAATCAGGTGTGTCTACCATCACCTTTTGGCGCTCGCTACAATATAAAACGTCTCTCAGTCACACCATATTCTCCTGCCTATTTCAGCTTTCATTTTCTAATTACTCCGTGTAACGGTACATGCAAATAAAGCAAAAACATATATGGATGACGCAGGTACAGTATGTTGTGATATGACAATGATCTAGTACAATTAACAAAGCAAAAACACACAGAACTGATTCATGGGCGTGTCTTTTAATGGAATACAGTTCTAAAAAGCAAAAGTCTTTGGTAAAAGGTATTGATGGTATTGCTAGCAGCAGGGGGGTGTTTATAAGGGTGGGCACAGCATTAGGGGGTGCCTGTGCACCCCTAACACTCTATGTGTGCACACCTGACAAAATCTAGCAAATGTTAATGCTTCCGAACACAACATATCTTGAGCGTCATCCATCTTTACTAACCTAAGTGCCCTTATTTTCCCTACATATGTTCAGTGTGCAAACACCTCCAAGGCTTACTGAACCCTTTAGGCCATACATTGATTGAAAGGTGCTTGCAGGACTAACGAGCAGGTCAGAAAATCACTGTCCCCAGCCACCAGAGGGGCAAACTGCAACAGACCCCGGCAGCTAACACGTTAATTATTCATTATCACTGGAGTGGAGAAACACTATTAATCATTACCGCAAGACTTTAATATCCGCCTTATGCCCTAATAGACACATATGGATGTGTTAATCTTCCCCGAATTTAAGCTTTTGCAGCTCCCGAAATGGAAGGGATTTTGCGTACAAAGATCTCTAATCACCGGATTGTTGAAAGCTTCTGCAGGAAATCGTCTCCTAATAGTAATTTCATTCTTAGTTTTAACTTAACAAGTTTTCTACACTTAGCTTGAAGAACGATAATCTGCTTATAAACACATACGTCAAATATCTAGTCTCACTCTACCAGCTTAATGCAGCACAGCACATAATTGCGGCAGGGGCGAGTATAATGTTAAACAAGATTCAATGTAGACATTATTGAAACATATTTACAGCACAGTACATTATAAAATGGTATATTTAATATAGCTTATGTATCACGACGCGATTACAGGTAGGCCGTTTATAACATTTTTGAAAAAGGGATAATTGGTGCGCTACTATCTATCGCTGGTACTGGGTTTGTCAGGCACAAAAATTTGTACAAAAGTATAGGGAAGGTGTACCAGTCTGTTATAAAAAAAATTTAGTAGGAATGGTATCTTTTATATAAACATTTTAATAAATTAAAATAATATATAATACATAATTATGGAATTCCATATAGATAAAAATGGTGCAAATTCACCTGAATGCAAAGTGATATCAAATAAAGACAAGCATACTACTATATGAATGTGATGGTCTGGACTGTTATAACTCCAATTGGTGGCCAATAGTCCCAAAGAAATTGAATTTGAGAAGAAAGAAGTGTTGTTGAATTCTTCTATTATGGTTGGAAATGGTTAACCTGGATGACTTCACCAGTCTGTCGCCAAGTCATAGTGCAACTCAGCAAACATAGAAAACTCTACGGCTGTTAGACAGCCACACATCTGGGAATCCGTGGTCTGTGCTTAGGCCAGAGGATGGATACTGGGGCCACGTATACCTATGATGTATTGTTCTGTCTGACTCCTCTGCCTTCTTGTCGAACATGCTCCAGGTAATATAACAATTTGGTCCTGATTCAGGTCTCCATATCAACTGGGAAAATCCCTTTTCCCTCTGAAAGCCTTGATGTTCCTCTTGCAACCACCAACTCTGCAATGGGTTCCCTGTGGTAATATCTGGGGCTATGGGTTATCAGTAACATATCAATGTTCATCCACAACTGGTACCAGGATGCAAGTATGGCAGAAACTACTTCTGTCTACACCATGGAGAGTGAACCTTGATCATTCAGCCAAAACTATTATACGTATGTGTCCCTCCAATCACAGGTATTCATTCTCCTCTAGCTGTTTCATAAGATTAATAGTTATATTTAAATTAGTGATGCTCTGTAGATCAGCGGCTGAGGGAAAACCAGCAGTGCCACATTTTTGGTTACATTATTTCATTTCATAGTTGTGTTCACCTGTGGTCATGGGTGCATTATTTGGCAGGAGGCAGACATGATTTAATCTGGAATGGTTTGTGGACTAGTGGCCCTCTGATCTTGACCTGGGAACCCCATAGTGCAGGGGCCAACTGCGGAGACTCAACTCTCCACCAAACTGCCACTGGGTCACCACCAAACTGCCACTGGGAACTAACCTAACCCTATACTAGCTATGCATGCTAACTTTACCTCGGGTATAAATGCCACGTCCTTCTCAAGATAATACCACCTATATTCCTACAGTACATTCAAACTATGTGTAGCTCTGTCAACACTATAACTTTTGCAGTTATGATTTGCATTTTCTGCTTGTTGTTAAAAAAAAAAAAAAACAATTTTTAAAAAATATTCACTCTAAACACACAATTAAAAAAATCGATAAGAATTACGCAGCACACAGAAATGGACCAATGACATTGCAACTTGGCAGTCACTCTCCATATCCAATGATTGCAACTTGGCAGCCACTGCCTGAACCCCACAGGCAGGGCACAGGGCTGAACAGTAAGGTGAGTGGCACTGGCACTAAATGGGGTCACTTTTTTGAATCTACCAGGGAATGCGATTTTAAATTACCCAATTTAAGTGTATTATGGCCCTTATTCTGGTTCACTCGCAAAGGCAAATTCCTTCTCAACTGAGCAAAACCATGTGCGCTGCAGGGGGGGGGGGGGGGCAGATGTAACATGTGCAAAGAGAGTTAGATTTGGGAGGATTACGTCAAAGTGAGATCTATATTGCCGTATAAAAATAAAGCAGTCAGTATTTTCCCTGCACAGAAACAAAATAACTCACCCAGATCTAACTCTCTCTCTGCACATGTTACATCTGCCCCACCTGCAGTGCGCATGGGTTTTGTCCATTTGAGAAGGAATTTGCCTCTGCGAGTGAACCAGAATAAGGGCCTATGTTTCCTGTAATAACCTTTTTTTTATTTTATTTTTAAGAATTTAACGAGTTGCCTTCAGATGCAAATTCAACTGTATTCTGTATTACTAGAGTAAAAGTGTTCATATCTATCCATATGTACATACTTATGGATAAATCAATATATATGTGGTCTCTCAAATGTGAAGAAGAATTTAACAGAAGAGCGCAAAAATTACCTAATTAAGACCCTTAATAATCTTCCAGATTATGGCATTAAAACAAAACATGTCTGCTGCGATGGCCCACATACATAAATCTATCTTCACGGCAAAAATGAATCCTACTTTAAAGACTTTACAACTGCGGAGCAACAGCGCCACACAGTGGCCTTCTAAGGTATAAGAGAACATGATCAATAAAATGCAAAGGACACTTCATTTTGACTGTCATACAGAAGAATAATTTCATGTGATACATTATTCAGACCACCTAGGGCTATTGCTGTATATAGATTGCCAGGTTTACGTCAAATGTGCTATGAATTGCTTAGAACATTCTACATGTGGAATTCGCAAGTTTGATACGACAGCAAAGAAAATCGATTGCTCCGCTCAAGATCTGTGCATTCCAGTGCTGAAAGCCTGCTTTTATAAAGGAGAATGGGGATAATTCCTGCAGCAGATTCATCTCCTCGTGTACACAACGCATAAATTGCATCTATTAAAGACATTATAACGACTCTGCTAGGAGGAAGGAGAAAACTATTTTTAACATACTGACGCCACTCGCTATGCTTGCAGGCTGAAACGAATCAATGATCATTAACATTTCTGTGTTCTGACTGCAGAACAGAAATTATATATATATATATATATATATATATATAATATATATATATATATATATATATATATATATATATATATATATATATATAGAGTCCTGGGGGTGCGGCGGCACTCAGAATAGAAATAAGACGCGTAGGTAAACTTCTGCCTACGCGTCTTATTTCTATTCTGAGTGCAGCCGCACCCCCAGGACTCTACATTAGACAGGACATTACTGTCTCCACGGAGGGCACCAGCTTATTGGAATTTATCTTACCTTTTACTACACTTTGGAGTGCCGCCACAGGATTGTATATATATATATATATATATATATATATATATATATATATATATATATATATATATATATATATATATATATATATATAGAAATAAGTATCATTTTCTGTCTTCCATAGCAGTGGCAAACGCAGGATTTTTAGAGGGGGGTTTCCAAATGTAATACAAATCTCCTACTATGCAGGGCATTGGAGTAAGTACAGGATTCTGGGGGAGCAGTAACAGCCTTGAAAACTGGCATTTTTATACACTGGATAGTGTATGGAATACAGTAGTGATATTTAACTGTTCAGATGGTCTATAGCAGGCATGTCCAACCTGCGGCCCTCCAGCTGTTGCGAAACTACACATGCCAGCACACCTTGCCGTAGTTTTAGCATTAACTTATATCAAAACTGTGTCAAGGGCTTCTGGGATGTGTAGTTTCACAACAGCTGGAGGGCCGCAGGTTGGACATGCCTGGTCTATAGTATAGGCGGTTTCAAATATTTAAATAAGATAAGTGGTCAGAAAAAGGTTAAACATATCATAATAAATAAATACACAAACATAACAGAACCAGTACTGCACTCTCTCAGCTCAATCTCCCACTTCATGGTAAGGCTCCTGTCTCTTCCTCTTGGCAGCTGCTCTCTGGTCCAATGCGATGTGTGAGGGCTCAGATCCACACATACAGTAAATGTGGTAGCTCTGTACCTTACAGTGATGTGGTGGCAGTAGATGTGCTATTGTCATAATTTAAGTCACTTGCCAATAGGTAGGGGGTTTCCGGGAATCCAACCCTCCCCCCCCCCCCCCCCCCCCGCCTGCGTTTTCCTATGTTAAGCAGACACTGAACAGTATGATAGCATATTAGAAATGCAGCAAGGTATATAGTCGGGCCTAAAAGGTTACTAACTTCTACTAAATAAGAATGGTATTAATGTCCTTTACTCAACCTATAATGTACAAATAAAATCAAAAGAAATATCGCTATGGGAGTAGCAGGTTCTTATACAGCGCAGCGAGTTCCGCTGCGCATTACAGTTGGAAATAGGGATGAAACATCCTGGGTAGTTACAGGCAGTCAGATGGTAGGAGGGCCCTGCTCGCAAGCTTACGCTCTATAGTTCCGCAGGAGAGAGAGGGATGAGAAGTGCAGGAGACACATGAACTAGGTCGACATGAGTAAGGTCGACAGAGTTGGACGGTCAACACAAGCATTAGGTCGACATGAGTTTTTCATGTGTTTTTTTTGTCCCAAATGTCAACAGTCTACATGGGCACCCTCAAATTGTACCGTATGCGTCGGGCACATTATTATATTCTCCCTCCGCGCCCTAGTGGATGGTAGGGCATGGAATACCACCTTTCGGCACGAAAAAAACATGAAAAACTCTTTTGACTGTCGACCTAGCTTTTTTCGACATAATGCTTGTGTCAACCTTCCTTTCGACCTTAGCTGTGTTGACCTATTTCATGTGTCCACCTAAGCCATATCGACTTTTAGTGGTCGATCCAATGCATGTCAACTTAATGACCGTATACCAAGGTTGCCTACTTTTAAAGAAGTAATCAAGCCCCGCCTCCTAGTAAGGCAAATCCTGCAATTTGCGGGTCTTCGAGGAGGAGGTGGGGCTAAACAGCGCGGCTGGCATCTTTAGCCCCACCCCCTCTCTCTCTCTCAAAGCCGCGAATCGTGGGAAATTAACTCTGCCATGGGGAGATGCGGGGAGGGTGCGGCAGTATCCGGGAGGGTCGCCCACCTTTCTGGGGGACTCGATTTTAGGGAGCCGTATCCCCTCCAAAGGCCCCCATACACTGGCCTGACATGTCTGAGGAACCAATTGGACCAGTTTTCCCTTGAACTTCCCCGGCAGCTGCACAAAATGTGCCATTTTTTACATGCAATATATTGCATGCAATTTATCACAAGTAAAAGGACTCCCGGGGAGCTGTCGGGGGAGTTCAAGGGAAATCGCATGCAGGTGCTAAAAAGCCCCCGTGATGTGCACCTGATGGCCGCACTTACCATTTCTCTTATGGGCAGCAGGTCCGATCACCAACTCAACGCGCACGGGACCGTGGCATCGGGTCAATACGGATGGCAAACACATGCGATTTGGCCCGATTTCACCTGTACCGGTTTCTCACCATCATCTACCCGACTACTGGAGTACGTTGGTGCCAGTCAGCACAGTGCGCTGTAAGCAACAGAAATGCTCTACACATTTAGATATTGTTACCGGACATCTCTTTAATTGCTGTCTTGATTTTCAACCCAGCTTTGGCCGACTCTTACAGGTGGCTCCAGACCATGACCCATGACCTGTTTGTATGCTGATGCATTGTTTGTATTTTTAAGTTGCTTTAAGTTAATCCTTTGGTACCTCATCATCAGACCTAACATTCTGAAATATGGAATGAGCTGCCCTGGATTCGCTCACCTTTGGTAAAGGCGGACCATTTGGACAGTGAGGAGGAGGGAAAATAGTGTCCTCCTCCTGGCCCCCTGGGAAGGTAGGCAAGTCCCCTGGAATCCACCCCGTCTAAAGCAATAACCCCTCGGCAGAGGAGAGAGGGAGGCACGGGGACCTGATTATGCAAATCGCATCACCATGGCCCCGCCCCCAGCTGTGAAATGCCTATACTACATGTATTTCACAGCGGAGGGCATGTCCACGACGATGAGATCACAATGGCCATACCCCCAGACATGTCATGATGTTAGCCCCATCTCTCGCCTGCCCCATTTTCGACATGCCCACTGGTCCTGCCTCCTTCTTCTAGCTGGCTGTCCTCTCCCAAAGACAGCCCAGAAGTAGGCAACCCTGTTGCAGCGTCCCTTAGCAAGATTCGCTTGTATATAATTAGGCGGGAGGACCAGGGCTGGATGTCTGGCTCAGGGAGGGTGTGAGCGCCACACCATTGGTAGGAGCAGGGCCAGATGAGCCGTTAGGATAGCAGCAGTGTTAAAGTCCAGTATGGAGCACCTGTTCAATTTCCTAGACACGTTTCGTCACGCATATGTGACTTTTTCAATAGGTGAATTTACTCAAACAGACTATTTGTAGTCTAAAATTACAGCATTAATTCAGTGTCAGGCTGAATTGCATTCATAGTAGAACCATCAAGTGTTTCACTTTACTCAGAGTTCTTAAACGTTCCGGGGTGATACGCGTTCACATTTTTACGTTAAATAACTGAATCTGTTCTTCATTAAACAACGTGGAACAAAGAAAATGAGCACTCAATTATAAAGTAATACATCCTAATACAGATAAAAGATTTTTAATATAATGAATAACAAAGGGGATAAAATGTAATATTAATAAGCTCATACAAAGAGATATTTAGCTCAAAATCTGGAAAAATTATATAGTTAATAGATTATAATTAATTATAAATCCGAGGAGAAAAGTGATTTATTATCTATTATATTATCTGGTATGACATACAGATGTAGCCGCACTTATCTAGCAGGCCGGTGTGCCATAGTGACCCATCTCATCCCGCCATTCGTGAAGACAGGGACGCGCTAGTGTCTCACATGCTTGTGCGTCCCCTTCTCTGCCACCTTTGGCGAATGCCAAATAATTGCCATCAATAATTTGGTGGTCTGCGACGTTCGGCCAGGTGGCAGGCGGTGTTACGTTCTGAATCAGGCTCTAGATGTACTAAGCATTAAACACCAGCCAATTAGCTCCTACTGATCATGTAACAGGCTGTCTTTTAAAATGGCAGTTGGGGGCTGGTAGACTATCACTGTCCACTTTATTACTTTTCAAGGCTTATTACATCTCTTCTCAGTGAATAACAAGTTGGCAACTGTAGGGATGGCCATTTAATCGATGATCTGAAATCATCGACCATTTATGTCCGATGCTGAATACTTTTGCCATCGATGTGGGAGAACGAGATGGTTTCCCTACATCGATGGCACAGGAGAACCGATGTTTCTATTTTTTTTCCCCAAGGTGCGGGCACACGGAGCATAGCCCTGCCCCCAGATAACCAGAAGCCACGCCCACATGTTCTGATTGGCCCATGGGTCATTCAGTCAAAGATAATGGATGACCATCAATAGCTAAAACTATCGATTGCCATCCCTAGGCGACTGTATACAAATAACACGTTAGAACACATACACAACGCGACACACAGCTCCAATATTTACTCACTTTTCTCTTTGTGCGCTTCTTAATTTCTGAAATATTTCATTGTTGGATTAATCATGTAACAATCAATTTTACCAGAATTAATAAAATGTATATTTTAAACAATTGTTGTAACACTGCCAGACCTGTTTTTGCTACACTTATTTTGTATTTTGCGCAGGAAAATTCTTTTCATTACACAGTGGCGAAAAAATCAGGCCGACCTTGTCTCCGGAGCTGATATTAAACTACCTAATCCTTGTGTTTAGGTGGACATCTAAAGCAGCTCCGGCGCAGGGGGTGGGACATGGAATGACGGCACACACCACTGTGACAGCCAACCACGGGGCGCCTCTATGTGTAACGCGAAGCTACACTGCAGTGACGTCATACACTCAGGGGTATATTTATTAAGCTCAGCGAAGTGATAAAATGTCTGGTTTTTATCACCGGCCAATCAGCTCCTACCTGTCATTTTTCAAACAAAGTTTGTAACTTTACAGGTAGGAGCCGATTGGCCGGTGATAAAAAACAAACATTTCATCACTTCACCAAGCTTAATAAATCTAACCCTCTGTATGGTACCATCGCCACCTATTGGCGGCTCCTGGAACTACACCTGAATACTAACATCTCTGCTCTGCCTCCTGCCATCAGTGACGTGCACATATTACCTAAAGAAGGGCTTCAGGTAAACGGACCTAAAAAGTTCCAGCAAAGAGGTGTGTGCTGGGGGAGCTGGGTACTGAGATCAGCACCGCAGGAAGACATACACAATGAGGTGACAGCAGGAACTGACAGGGGACAATGGAGGAGGTGGTCCTAGTAACTCTTTACAACATTTACAACTTCATTAAACTCCAGTTACTTTAAATCAATATGTAACTCAAAAAGAAAAATAAATTAGCCAGGCCAGCATCCCTACAGTATGTTGTCCCTTCCATTCCTTATAGCAGATGGAAAATCAAAGATGCAAATTATATCTTTATTACTGAGGGCAAAACCGGATTGTGGAACAGAGAAGGGGACTTTTTATTGTTATTCTCTAACCAGTGGTGTAACTATAGAGGGTCTGGGCCCAGGGGCCCATAGACCCAGCAGGCAATCCCCTGCACCCTTCTGAAGTTTTTTCGGTTTATTTAAAAAGAAACTTGGCCATACGGGTTGTGACAGTGGCGCTACCTGTCCCGTGCACCCAGTCATCGACTGCTGTGATCTCTCCCCACCTTTTCCTACCCACACATCAGGGAGAGACCCCGGCGCTGGTTAACGATACAGCAGGAGCGGTCAGCGCCAGTCGGCGGGAGACTCGGCGCCAGGGGAGTAACTAATACTTTGTGGGCCCCATAGCAAACTTTTACACGTAAAATTGTAACTAGAGTTAGAAAGAGAGTGAGGGTGCAAGGAAGAGACAGGGAGAGGGTGTGAGGGATAGGTAGGGAGTGACAGAGGGTACTAGGGAGAGGCAGAGAGAGAAGGTGTGAGGGAGAGGCAAAGGAACTATTTAAAAAAAATCAAGAGGGGGCAGTATATAGCAATCTGGTCCTTCACCCCCCCCCCCCCAAGACCCCAGGCCCGATAGCAGTTGCATCCCCTGCACCCACTGTAGTTACTACACTGCTTGGCGCTACTGATATTGGTGAACAGACGGACCAGAGATGGCATTGATGAGACCCGACGCAGGTCATAAACAATGCTGCTTTGACTGATGGGGTGGGGGTACTGAAGAACACAGGACTTGAGTGGGAGTTGCTTAGAACGTATTGTGAAAATTGTTTGCTGTCAACACGCCCTCTCTCTTCCCTCCCTGTCTCCCCAACCCCCCTTTCTCTCCTTCCCCCTCCCTGCTTCTCTATCTCCCTGTATTTCCTCTCCCTGCCTCTTCAGCCTCCCCTTTCTCTTCTCCTCTTCCTCGCCAGCCCCCCTTTCTCTGCTCCTCCCCCTCCATGCCTCCCCACCAACCTCTTTCTCTCCTCTTCCTCCCTATCTACCCAGCACCTCCTTTATCTCCTCCTCCCTGCCTCCCCAGGCCACCCTTTCTCTCCTCCTTCCTCACCTTGCCTCTCCAGACCCCCTTTCTCTCCTCCTAGCCACCCCATCCCCCTTTCTCTCCTCTTCCCCCTGCCTGACTCCCCAGCCCCCCTCCCTTCCCCTTCCTCCCTGCCCTGTCTCCCTAACACCCCATTTCTTTCCTCCTCTGTCTTCCCTTTCGCTCCTCCTCCTACCTGCCTCTCCAGCCCCCCCTTCTCTCCTCCTCTTCCACTCTGCCTCCAGTGCCCATTTCTCTCTTCTTCCTTCGTTCCCCAGCCCCTCCTTTCTCTCCTCCTCCCTGCCTCCCCAGATCCCCCTTTCACTCCTCCTCCCTCTCCCTGCCATCCAGCCCCCCCTTTTCTTCCTCCCTGCCTCACCACACTCCTTTCTCTCCTCCTCTCCATCACCCCTTTCTCTCCTCATCCTGATCCCCCATGCACCCCCTTTTCTGACCACCTAAACTGCCTCCACAGCCACCTGTCTTCCCAGCCCCATCTCTTCACCCTCGCTGACTCTCCATCCTCCGCTAACACCCCCTTCTCTCTTCTTCTCTTTTTCTGCCCCCTTTTTCTTTCTCCCATGCTGGCTCCCCGTTCCCTCACCCTGCTCTCTCGCTCCTAACTGTTTCCTCTCGTGTATTTTTCTCTACCACCCCTCCATGTCTCCAAAGCCCTATTTTATTTCCTTCCCCTCCCTGCTTCCCTGCTGCCGCCTTGACCCCTGCCTCCCACTAGCGCTCCATCAAAATGCTATGCTACTTCGCCCGCACTCTTCAAGCAACCGATGTGCCATCGGAAGATGGCATGTGACATCGGGTGCTGGAAGAGGGCACTTTTTGCACCACAAGATGCGATGGGATGCGATAGTATGCACATGCACAGACTTAAAACATCGCTCCCCCGTTCAAACGCACGGGGAGCGGATCATTCAGAATTACACCCATACAATGTAGTTGGTATTAGTTACTGAAATTTGTAATTCAAACCATTCTTCCCTAAGCGCAGAACTGAATATTAATGTCTTATTTTTAATGAAGGAACATTTCATACATGGTTTGTGTCCCATTTGTAACACCCCTTAACTGGAATGTGGAGCCATTGGGATGAGATGCTCTCCTCATCGTTGGTCGTTTCTTTGGTCTACAAATAGACTGGATGTTAGAGATGGTCCTATGCCGTCTGATTTTTAGGCTTAGCAGGAATACACAAATGTAATAGTTTGTCTGAGCAGAATATAATGGCTTTGGTTAATAATATTTTAAATGTTCTTAGATGCACTATTAAATTGGAGATAAAAAGGGGTTGCTCCAAAGTTGGTGTCTGGGGCTTTGGTTTGTATGTTAGAAGATTTGTCCTATTTAGTTCTCTAGATTCTTATAGCCCTTCTCTCTCAGTGCCCCTATTAACTCCTTATATATATGTGCCTGATTTTCAAAGGTTATGACATTAGTACAGTTCTTACGTAACCTTCTTAGTTGTCCTATGGAATTTTGTGGATCCTTGGTTTATAGTGGGAGCTATTCGATGGGGGAAAGGGGTGATACCTGAGCACAAGTTGCACTTGAGTTTTATATTGTTTATTTGTAAAGAGATTATGTTGAGAACTAGTATTTCATCCACCGTGACTAATTTACCATGTAATAGGTGATCATTGAGTGGCGGTGCTCCCCTGAGAGTAAGATATCAGATAAGCTGGCCACACATCAGACCAGCTTTCCTCCAACCATCCAACTAGTTGCTTGGATGGAATAAAAATATGGTACTGGATGGGAGCAGAGGACAATCAGAAATGAAAATGGACAAAAACATTCAGTCAAATTGTTTAAATCAAACAGGTTCAACTACAGTACCGTGTCTGAGCTACAGTTTTTGTCCTTTTCCACATTTTGGGAGCAAATTTCTTAAGTAAATATTACATTTGCTCCCATCTAGTACTATATTTTTATTCCATCCAAGCAACTAGTTGGTTGGAGGAAAATTGGCCTGATGTGTGGCCAGCATTAGAAAGAGAAGACGAAGAAGGTGTGTATGTCCGCACCAATATTTTAAGGATGATACAATAAAAGTTATATTTTAGATTTAAAAAATGTTTTCTTACATATGTAAAAGAGTGCCCCCACAAAGAGTACTTTTCTCTTCTTCTCTTTCTAACTTATAGTGGGAGCTGTCAATCTCTTTCCTATAAGTCTGTGTAGTGAGCTGATTATCTTTTATCTTTATCAATATATTTATTTATTAGCAGTTTCTTACTGTATATAGCGCACACATATTCCGCAGCGCTTTCCAGAGTATAGTTGAACATTCACATCAGTCCCTGCCCCAGTGGAGCTTACAATCTATATTCCCTACCACATGTACACGCACACACAGACATTCTGGGGTTAATTATGGCAGAAGCCAATTAACCTACCAGTATATTTTTGGAATGTGGGAGGATACAATATACAAACTCTGCACAGTTATGGCCATGGTGGTGATCGAACCCATGACCTCAGTGCTGTGAGGAAGTAATTCTAACCCTTACACCATCCGTACTGCTTTCGGAGGGGCTAATAGTGCCTGTGAATTTTAAATTAAACTGTGATTGAGATGTGACGTCGAGTGTCAGAAAGTCATGGGCAAAAACGGTTGTGAATTTGACAATCCGCCAGCGTTTCGGACAAAACAGATCCAACTTTTTTTTTTTTAACATTTTGAATACCCCCATAAATCTTGAATTCCCCCTCCCACACCACCAGTGTTCTTAGTAAGCACAGATCAATCAGCGCGGGGCTGAAGTCGTCCCATGCGTATGGGCCTTTATGGTGCGTACTGTATACAAAATCCTGTAAATGCGACAGAATATTGTTTTAGAACATCAGCAGAAGTTTTAAAGTCGGTTAGTTAGCGAATAATTACCATGAGCATAAATACATAATATTCTAGATCACCTAGTAGCATAATGAAGATGAAAATGTCGGGTTAGCAGAGGTGCGACTGGAGAGCGCTTCCCTTTAAGACAAAATGATTTACAAAATAAAAGAATGTCAATGTGATGAATTGCTGCAATTTATTCTTAGCCTGTACATTTTAGTGATGCAGACAGCAAGGAGGATCATGCAGGCTTAGTGTGGGAGAAGATCAATCTTCAATGAAAGCTTCGTACTGTTTTTTTATTAACTACTGTACTATTACAGTATCTGCAGCTATAAGCAACAAAGTGGGACTTTTGCTTCATCCAAAAAGATCGTGATCAATTAAACGGACAACTATTTACAACTTTTTTTAAAAACGCTAACAAAAAGTGTAATGTAGCACAGTAGGATCTGTAGTCCAGCAATGATATGCAGACTACTCAGCACAGTAAGAGCGACACCCGAAACAGGTAAGAATTAAAGTGCCCATATACCAAGCCGATTTGGGCTGATTGCGAGGAATCTGGCCGTGAAATCCGCCCAAATCGGCTCGGTTTGATGTCCCCTCAGGTACGATGTGCGGTCCCGTGGGCATCGGACCTGAGCAAGTGGTCAGACCTGCTGGCTGTCCGACCACCCACCATGGGACCTCCTTTCCGTGCAGCTGGTAGTGGGGGCAGGTGGCGGGCATCGGTTTCCGGGCAGCGTCAGCTGGGAAGCGGCGTCCGTGCAGCGCTGGGTATTAAAGTCAGCAGGTCCGTGCGGCAGACAGGAATTGAGCCTGCTGAATTTGAAAACACTGGCCGGACACTGATGGGCTGAATCAGCGTCCGGCCAGTGTTTTCAAATTCAGCAGCGCTTCCCGCGCTGCTGCCTGTCGAATAACAATACTCAGCTTCCATCCGCCGCATGGACCCGCTGACTTACTGCCCAGCGCAGCAGGGACCCCGCTGCTCACCCCGCGCGAGCCCCACCACACGCCGCAGGCACCACACTGCCCGCCCGACAGACCCCCCTGCCAGGCATATAGATATACATGCAATAGATCACATTTTTGCATGTAGAATTTGGCACATCAAGTGCCAAATCATAAGCAGCCTCTGGGGAGCTGCCGGGGGTCTTTAAAGGGCAAACTGGTCTGACTTGTCCTAAGGACAAGTCGGACGCAGTGTATTGGGGGCCTTAACTGCACGGATTCTGGACGATGCAAGACTATGGGGGGGTATTCAATGTTTGTCGTGCTCCCGCAGCCATCTCCCGACGGGGAGATGGCTTCCCCTACAGCATAGAACAGGGGTTCTTGGAAGAACGAGCCTGACATCACAAGCTGTTGGGCTCGTTCTGCAGAGAAAAGCCAGAAATAGGCTAGCTCCCGGCCTCAACTCGCTGCCACGCCCCTTTCTCGCCGTTCGGCGGCCGGGACATTGAATCCCGACCGCCGAGCTCAAGTCAAGCAAAGCGAGAACGGGACAGGGGCACGGCTGTCGAGCTTGCTCGACAGCCGTACCCCTGACATTGAATACCCCCCCTATAAGGTTAATTAAAAAAAAAAAAAAAAGAGTAAAACCACCTGAAAAACCAACATTTGAAAATACGGACAAAGCCGGGTACTAATCCATTTGACCGGCATTGACTGTATACTCATAAAAATACAATTCGGAAATTGGGCAGATTTACTACAGATTCATATGGCATAGGCGGCCAAATGTCGCCGTATTCGTATTTTGCAGTCGTATATACAAATATGAGTCGACAGCCTGCACGGAGCAGTCAGCTCCGTGCAGGCTGCAGTGTAAAAAAAAATAATCATAATCATTTTAAAAACTGCCATGGGGTCCCCCCAACCCCACAGCCTTAACTAGCCCCAGGCTCACTGGTTGTAAAAATTATTGGGACAAAACAAATAGGGGATCCCCCGTATTTTGAGAACCAACATCGAATCCAACCAGCCAGCAGTGTAATGCCACAGCCGGGGGAAACTATTACATATACGCCTGGTTAGTAAATTAGGAATCACCATTCGACTGAAAGGTGATTCCTACTCATATTCTTTCGATGACGCATGCAATCGTATTCCTATACGCCTGGCAAAAGAATATCGGCCATAGTACATGCCGAAAATACGTGTAGGCAGTCGTATATGTATACGAATACGCCTATTTAATTTCCCCCTGTTTATGTTCTGCACCTGCACATTTCTGCGCATGTGCATATGCAGGATGCGTGCACCCACGGCGAACAGACTGTTCGTCGGGTGCATGCACCCAGGACAGCCGGCGGGGGATGTGGGGCGGCTCCATTAGCATATGTGAATGCCCAGAGTTTCATGGGCTTTCCCATGAGAACGCTAGGTGTGCTCATGCTAATGAGGCCATGATGCGGGTGCAGGAGGCGGGCAGCTGACATCACCGGATGTCCGCTGCCCGCCCTTTTCCTTCCCAGCGTGCACGCATATGTAAGTGACTTGAAAGTCACTTTTATATGCGTGCACCTTCCACATCTTTCGATGGTTGGCGACCATCGATCGAGTGTGGGAGGTTCCCCCTGCCCTGCAAATGGATGTTAATGTGTAACATCCATTCACAGTGCCTGCGAGCGAGTCGCCCATGCGAATGGGTGGCACCAGCCAGAATAACCCCATTCATGTGGGGGAGGCTGCACACACTGTGTATTTGGAAGGCTGTGCACACTTCGTATGGGGGAGGCCCTTTTGAAAGTGGTCTACAGGACCGCTGCCCCCTGCCACACTGACAGCTTCTGACCTCTATGCTTACTGCAGCTGTCAGCTATCCCAGGTGCTCTCCCCAGCGCCAACTTCCCCTGTATGACGCTGTGCAGTCAATGCAGAGGAGCCACCATACTGACAGCCCAGGAGAAGGGGGACACCTGGGAAGCTATGCAGGGCAGATGCCCAGCCAACACAGTACAGTGAGGACGCTGCACCGGTCCCGCCACCTATCCCGGCCAGAAAGGTGTAAGAGGAGATGGAGGTGAGGAGCCTAGCCAGGAGTGCAGGGACAGGAGCCTGGGGAGGGAGGAGAGGACTCACAGGCCAGAGCCTGAGGAAAGGAATCTGCTGCTGAGGGGAGTGTGTGAGGAAGGAAAGGCTGGTAAGATAAGTGGGAGCGGAGGCTGGAATGAGGGGAGAGGGGGGATGCTGATGGAATTGTGTGTGTGTGTGTGTGTGTGTGTGTGGTGCTTGTAGTTTTGGGGGTAGAGCAGGCTGGCATGAAGGGGATGTTGGAATGTGTAGGGTGGGTGAGGCAGGCATATTAGGTATAGAGGCATAATGAGTAATAGGCATTACGGTGTGTGGTAGAATATGTAATAGGTATTACAGTGTGTGTGGCCAAATTTATTTATTTACAGTTTCTTATATAGTGCAGCAGATTCCGTTGCCCTTTACAATTGTAGACCGTGATAAAACAAACTGGGTAACAACAGACAGACTTGGAGGTAGGAGGGCCCTGCTGCAAGCTTACAACATATATGGACATAGGAGGGAAACACAAGGACAGGCACCAGTAATAGCATAGCAGTCCCACCAAGTTACAAGTCCAGAAGGGAAGCTATATAATACATAAGTGCCTCAGAGGGTTATGCGTGTAGAACTTAAATATGATAGGCTTGCCTGAAGAGGTGAGTTTCAGGGAACACTTGAAAGTTTGGAGGCTAGCGGAGAGTCTTATTGTCTGTGGAAGGTTATTCCATTGGATGGGAGCAGCCTGATGAAAGTCCTGTAATAGTGTATGGGAGCTAGTGATCCGTGCAGAAGAGAGACGCAGATCTTGTGCAGAGCGGAGTGGTCGAGATGGGAGATATTTTGTGATAAGTAAGGAGATATATGCTGGTGCAGTATAATATGTAATAGGCATTACGGTGTGTGGTAGAATATGTAATAGGCATTACGGCGTGTGGTAGAATATGTAATAGGCATTACGGCGTGTGGTAGAATATGTAATAGGCATTACTGTGTGTGGTAGAATATGTAATAGGCATTACTGTGTGTGGTAGAATATGTAATAGGCATTACGGTGTGTGGTAGAATATGTAATAGGCATTACGGTGTGTGTGGTATAAAATGTAATAGGCATTACGGTGTGTGGTAGAATATGTAATAGGCATTACGGTGTGTGGTAGAATATGTAATAGGCATTACGGCATGTGGTAGAATATGTAATAGGCATTACGGTGTGTGGTAGAATATGTAATAGGCATTACGGTGTGTGGTAGAATATGTAATAGGCATTACGGCGTGTGGTAGAATATGTAATAAGCATTACGGTGTGTGGTAGAATATGTAACAGGCATTACTCATGTGTGAAAATGTGTAATGAGCGTTATTCTGGCGCAGGGTGCAATTTTTTATATATGAATTTTTTTGTTGCTTATGTAAATTTCTAATGTAAAATGTGCTCTGCCTATTGAAAAATGTGCCCTACTCGGTGGTCATCACCCTGCCCTAAAAACATCCTAGAGTGAACAGTATACACTGTGCGCGTGGGAGGCTGTGGGCACTGCGCGCGTGGGAGGCTGTGGGCACTGCGCGCGTGGGAGGCTGTGGGCACTGCGCGCGTGGGAGGCTGTGGGCACTGCGCGCGTGGGAGGCTGTGGGCCCTGTGCGCGTGGGAGGCTGTGGGCACTGGGTGGCAAGCAATACTGAATCAGGTTTCGTGTGTGTGTGTGTGGGAGACTATGCACATTTAATTGTTTTGGTATCCTCTTTAACTCAAATTAATTTCAGGAACAGAAAGATCAGTATAATAATTTCAGAAGTGAATTAAATAAGTACATGATTACTTTATCTGGAACATGGAAATTACCATAAAACATCTATCAACTTGTAACTTTACTATGGCTAGAGGGAATCACCACAGGTTTCCGGTAAGTATCCTTACCATGTCCCAGTCACACAGTAGCAGAAAACCCCACTGGTAATGTGTGTATACTGAAGTACTGCTCAGACACTGGAGTCAGTCAGGTGAGCTATATACAACAGCTATGACCTGGAAAATACCCTTCGAGAAAGTCTTCAGTAGAGTAAAAAAAGGAATTTATGTCCCTCACTTTCAAGGATATGAACTTTGGGAAATGCTTTGCAATTGTGTTCCTTTCAAGAGGGGAGATTTATTATCCCATTTGGTCATGTGCTGGGACATCTCCAATGGAGTGTATTACGCTTTTTTGCTGACCTCAGGTTCTTTTTGATTTTCACATTAAATTTAGGTTTCAGGTTCAAACTGGGTCTTTACCCGAGACTCTTGATAGTTTAGAAAGTTTACCAATTAGTCATGTGCTCGGACATCTGAGGTTATTATTTCATTGGCATATAATGAGCTTATTATGGCTGCAGGTTCCTATTGATAACATTAGATGTCCCAGCACATGACCAATGAATGGGCAATAAAAACTCTCCCCTCTTGGAAGTCAAGCTCTAAACCAACCAACAATACATCAATAATAAAATCCACCAAAACCTGCTATTTCCAGGGGAGAAAAACGTCCGCCACATACTCAGTGCTGCCTTTTCGGACAGCATTGAAGGCGGAGTCTGCTAAAACAGATCTGACTTTAAAACCAATCAGATCTGTTTTTTTCTGAAATGGCTGCGGATTGTCGAATTCACGCCCATTTTCTTCGACAATCCACGACCATCTTCGTCGGCGCCCCCCACTTTTCCACACTCGACAGGCAGAACATTAAATTCTCAAGTATCTGTAGAGCGGAGCGAAAACAGCCCGGGATTCTGACTGTCGGGTCGCTCTGACAGTCAGAATCCCGGATAGAATATCGCTATAGAATATACTGTATGTATAGTATGTGTACAAGTTTGTTCCTTATCGTTTATTTCAACTTGTATATTTCATTGCCTTTGTCTTACCCTTTTCGTAATAACTAAATGAAAGAACATTTTTTGGTACTCTTTACCTAGCACAGCGCCCACGATTTTGATCGCGGGCATCGCAGGTAAAAAAATCGCGGGCATTGAATGCACTAAAAATCGGGTGCGACGCGACCGACGCGATTTCCCATAGGGAACAATGTTAAATTTCTCAATTGACCCGATTTTACTGTTCAATGCCTCAATTGACCCGATTTTTCCATAGGAAACAATGTTAAATGGCCCACAGAGGCCAAATAGCCACCCTGAAGTGTGAAATGGCCCCCACAATTGTTAACGCCACCCCACGATCAACGTCAACCCGAAGCGTGGCGAGCGCAGCGGTGCGCGTCCTACGACCTTTTCATACCCCCACTATCCACGTCGGCGTGGAGTTGAGAATAGAATAGTGTGGCGAGCGCAGCGAGCCACCAAGCCCGAAGCGTGGCGAGCCCCGCGAGGGGACGCGGATACCTTCACAGGTAAACGCGTCCCTTCGCGGGCTTCACAGGTATCCGCGTGCGCTCGCCACGCTTCGGGCTCGGTGGCTCGCCACACTATTCTATTCTCAACTCCACGCCGAAGTGGATAGTGGGGTTATGAAAAGGTCGTAGGACGCGTACTGCTGCGCTCGCCACGCTTGGGGTTCACGTTGATCGTGGGGTGGCGTTAACAATTGTGGGGGCCATTTCACACTTTAGGGTGCCTATTTGGCCTCTGTGGGCCATTTAACATTGTTTCCTATGGAAAAATCGGGTCAATTGAGGCATTGAACAGGAAAATCGGGTCAATTGAGACATTTAACATTGTTCCCTATGGGAAATCGCGGGCATCGCGTCGGTCGCGTCGCACCCGATTTTTTAGTGCATTCAATGCCCGCGATGGGCGCCGTGCTAGGTAAAGAGTACCCATTTTTTTTTTATAATAAAAGGTATTAGGTTACATTTTAAATAACAATAATATTGTGCACCAACACACAATACAACTTATTTCTCTTATAGATAAAGTATTTTCCCACATGAATAACCAAATGCACCTCTCCGTATGTACAGATGTGTCCTCATTCATTTTTACTGCAGTCACACATAAGGGTGCGAGGGCTGTGTGCTGTGTCCCTCGTGTAACCTCACTCCCAACCCCAACCGAAATCATACTCAGAGACAGTGCGTGGGATTGAATCATTGGCCACAGTTTATTTACCACACCTTAATTACCTTTTGCAGGGTAGGGACAGAGAACAGTGGGCAAGGCAAGAAACCTGTCAATGGCCTACATTGACTTAAACCGCGGGGCGTGCCCCCCGCCTACGCTGTAGGCCCTTGGCTACGCCCCTTACCTGTGAGCCAGCCCCCGCCGATCACCCGTTGGCTGGCGCGCAGCCGGTTGGCCCGCCGTCGACAGCTGGAGCCTGGCGTGCGGCCCGACCGAGGGTGAATCTGCAAACCTCAGCTGGCTCCTCCTGTCCCGATGCCTTGCGCACTGCTTCTTCCCGCCACTGAGGCCCCTCTACCTGCCCAGGGGCCGAAAAACCCCCACCCTGCCGCCTCCACTTATTTTAGCCCCCCGGCACCTTTGCCGTGCATTGCCGAACGGGTCTCTATCGCCCAGCGACAGGTGCACCTGTCTGACCAAAAATACCTTAGTTCAGGCTGCTGACCATATGGTCTAGTTGCAGCCCTGGCCTCCACCCTATTCATGCGGGAATGGCCACCGCTCCGTACATGCCTCTCCTCTTTGGGCCCTGTGCTTACCCGGCACGCTTGTGCTGCACTGTTGATGACCGGCCTCACATATAGCTTGCCTGAGTTGTGTGCCAAACGTTTCGATTTGCTAGCCAACATGCCCTCTTTGGAATTGCTGCACGCTTGTCCGGGGGGGAGCCCTTGCTATGCACCGGCATTGCTCCTCACCCGGCGGCCTGATTTCCATGTAGTCGGGGCCGGTTGCCCCGGGCATGCCGAGGCCTTGTTGCGCCTGTACAGCTGCCACGTTGCACCCGTACGGCTGCGCCCAGCTTCTACCCTCCCAATCCGTTTTGTGTCTATGCACTTTGCACTGGCCCCTGCTGCTGCTTACCGCCACATTTTTTGCGCTACCGCCATCCCCACAGCGAGCTTAGCTCTTGCTAGGGGCTCGGTAACCCGGCATGCATCGCTAAAGGCCCCTGTGCTGCTTCACTGAATGTGACCTGGCCGGATTGTCGACATTTCTAGCATGAATATCTACCCCTAGATGTCGAGGCTCGAATGCTTGCCTTTTTCCATGTCCTGCCCCTTATTATTGCTTGCACTGAAAAAGACTCTGCATTGTCTTAATCTAGATTCCCGACACACCTATGGCCGCCCGCATGGCGCTCACCCAGGCCTTGGCGGCCTTCTTCCCCTTTAGAATCATCAGGCAAGCCGCTGCCTGGAAGCTTACCTCCTGCAGCTGCCCTTCACTTGAATCCAGCTTCACTGGGCAGACTTGTACGCCCTCCATGTTCTGTTGCGCTCGCATGGGGAGTTGCTACCTTGCGTGCTCCTAGCTACGGCTGGATAATACGTTCCCTACCGTTTCCCACTCCCGGCGCCTTCCTTTGGCCTAAACTTAATATTGGTGCTGTGCCGGGATGCTGCGACCGACTACCAGGACACCTAATGAGCGGCGGTGCTGCTACCTGCTGGCTGTTCACCGCCTGAACAACTGCCCGATTGTCGCCCGCCAGACTGACTCAGTCTGTTGGTGAGCTCTTCTCTGCCCAAGTTGTTGCTGGCACAACTATTGGGCATAGCTCCATGCTGCTCCATGGCCTCCCACTAGGGTTTCCCCTCAGCGCCCACCGCTCTTCCGGTGGACCATCAGCTCCGCAGCTTCTGGCCCTTGCGGCATCTACGAATAACTGGAATTTAAACTTCCCAATACTGACTGCCCGCGGCATGACTTTCTTTGGCCTAATACTTTTACCCAGGCTCCCACCGGGGGAATGACCGTGTCAATTTCTGTGGCCCGGTACGAGGGGAACGTAATGCCCCCCCCCCCCCCCGCGCCTCTGGCAGGACTGGCATTCTGTAGGTTTCACCGCAAGTGACAGCATAGCGATGACCCGGGGGGTCCCTGCCCCGCCGGATCTCATCGGAGGCATGCTATCGCCCTTGACCCTATGCGCTCCTGCGGGAAGGAGCCGAATGCTTGGTAGCGAAACCCATGAGATGTCGCAATTCTAACCAAACCTTTTTTCTATGAAAACAGACGTCAAGCTCCTTCCCATGAGGCTAAAAGTTTTGAGGCTAAAAAGCCTTCAAACGCTGAGGGTGCAACCTAAAAGCTGAATTAATGTCTAAACGTCTGCCTCCGTGCTCCCTGGCCCTGCGCTCTTATCCTCCTGACCGCTGAGTCAATAAATGACGGGTGCTGGCTGAGCCCGGGCCTCCCTGGTGTACCCCTTGGGACCGAAATTGGCGGGGTTAGGTAAGGGGCTGCCTTCCTACCCTATGCCATTTTCGTGCTAATCTCCCTGATGGCTTAAGCCCGCCCATGTATTTTCCAGTCCCTGATGCTGCAGATTTTCTTGCTGGCTAATTATCCCCTTTGTCTGCTGTGCTTCTTAGCGCTGGAGACTAAACATGCATGCCCTTTAAAGAAGGGTCTTGCATTTCCATCCGGGCTTACCAAGCCATGTAAGTGAACTAACACCTCGGCCGATGTTCCAATGTCCCTTACCCCTTGGCTGGTGTAGGTAGCTCGGGTCAGTGCCCTGTAACTGACCCAAAACCATCCATCTCACTGTGGTGCCCCCTTGCACCGTGGCTGCAGACCTACGCTGCTGTGCTAAAAACAATTTTTACCTGACTGCTGCCATCCCTAGGCACGCTCCCTTTTCCTTAATCCATTCTGCCTGCCTGTTTGCTAACGCTCTGCCCTGTTCTGACCATTTACCAATGCTCCACATGCACAAGGGCATGCCGCTGGGCTCTTCCAGCCGAGCGATGTTGGGGCTGTTGCCGTGGCACGAGGGGTGATTGATTGCCCCTCCCCTGCGCCCTTCCACACAAGGGGATGCTGCGCTGCCGGGACTCCCCCCTTGCCTCCCAACTCTTCCATGAAATGCCATGATATCCATGAGAACATTACTTGTACTGATCTCTCTAACCATGCATACCCTATGGCCCTGCATATGCAATACAGATTGCCCAACCTTTGGGGGTGCGGAGAACGCAGCCCCCCCTCCTCCTCCCAGACCTAGCATAGCATCTGTGTGCCTGTTCTCACTATGGGGGTGAGAGGAACTCAACCCCCCCCCCCCCCCCCCCTCTCCCTTCCTCCCAGACCCAGCATAGGATCTGTGTGGCTGTTATCACTATGGGGGGTGAGAGGAACACAAACCCCCCCCCCCCCTCTCCCTACCTCCCAGACCCAGCATAGGATCTGTGTGGCTATTATCACTATGGGGGGTGAGAGGAACACAACCCCCCTCACCCTTCCTCCCAGACCCAGCATAGGATCTGTGTGGCTGTTATCACTATGGGGGTTGAGAGGAACACAACCCCCCATCCCCCTCTCCCTTCCTCCCAGACCCAGCATAGGATCTGTGTGGCTGTTATCACTATGGGGGGTGAGAGGTACACAACCCCCCCCCCCCCTCTCCCTTCCTCCCAGACCCAGCATAGGATCTGTGTGGCTGTTATCACCCTGGGGGGTGAGGGACACCACCTCCCCCCTCCTTCCTAGGCCAGCAGGGCTACTTCTTGCCGTGAAAACCGTGGCAACTACTCACCTGCCCTCTGGCCGTATAACAAAGGAATTCCTATGGTCTCTCAGGAATGACTTAAACTGTCCATTATACTTCATTGCGCGCGACAATCCATAGCCAATGTCCTTAAAAACAGTTTTATGGTGGCTAAATTATACCCCTCTTGATGGCCGTAAGGCCCTGCCTTTTAATATAGATTGCACATATGTTGTTTTGTTGTCACTCTGTACCGGGACGCGTGCCTTTTTTGACCCGTCCTAGGCACACCTACAACATCACCCATAGCATTGCTAGTATTTGGTTCTCATAATGCATAACCTTCTAGCATTGCTAAACATTCTACATCCCTTGGCATGCTACCTAGCATTGCTAACATTCTGGGTAATTATTGCCCTCCGTTCTTGGCATATTATATCCTGGATAATGCATACTATTATTATTATAATAATCCTTCCTTTATATGGTGCCACAGGGGTTATGCTATAAGGCCCTGCCTTTTAATATAAGTGCATTTTGCAACCCATCCTAGGCACCCCTACAGCGTCGCCCATAGCATTGCTAGCATTCTGGTTCTCATTATGCATAACTTTCTAGCATTGTTAAACATTCTACGTCCCTTGGCATGCTACCTAGCATTGCTAACATTCTGGGTAATTATTGCCTCCCTTTCTTGGCATATTATATCCTGGATAATGCATACTGGCATACTATTATCATTATTATTATCATTTATTTATAAGGCGCCACAAGGGAAACAGTAACTACCATTGCTAACATTCTGGATAATGTATGGCATAGTACATAGTATTGCAAACTTTCTGTATACTATACTACACGTTTTTCAGGTTATCAACATTTGTCTTACCAAATCCTGTGCGTCGTTTGTTTTGCTCCTGCTTCGATCTTGGAAACCCTCTTCTCATGCCACCCGTTACCCACGCCGAACAATGCGCAAGGAGGTGAGCAAATGGATTCTGGCTGAGACGCCGTGAATGCTGAAGCCACGCCGATCATAGCGGTGCCCGTACTTTGCTGTCCTTGCCTGTTCGCTGTGGCCAGATGGCCTGCCTTGATGCCTTCTCGGCCTGATGAATGTGCTCCTTCCGTGTGGGTATTTGCTCATCTGTGGTGATGTGCTCCTATCTGGTGATCCACGAGTGTCGCCAAAGCCCCAGCCTCGCCGTGTTTCCTTGCCCGGCTCCTGACGCCACACATAGGCGGACTCTGATGCCCTCTGCTGTATCCCCTCCATCTGTGCTGATAAACATGCTCACCCTGATAAAAATATTGCTCCTGCCTCTTCTAAACGAAGTGTGCGGCTGCAGCCGGCCCTTACTGCTGCGCTGTGGTGTTAGCTGCTCTGCGCTGGTGAATGTTGAACGCTTTGATGAGATGCGGCCACTAGGGGGAGCCCCTTCTGGCCGAACTCCTCTGCTGCTGCTGAAATCCACCCCCGCTTCCTCAATGAATCTGCTGCTGCCTTTGTCCTGCTGGACTCCTCCCCCACTTCCTCCTCGTGCTCATGCTGGCTATGGGAACCAGGCCTGGGAGCTGTATGGCAAATGGCTGGATTCTGCTTCTGTACTCACTCAGATGGCGTGGATAGGTTTCCCCATGTCTTCTGGTGACGACGTTGCTATTGCAGTTTTCCCGGCAGCTGCGAGGCGGGATGACACAGACTGCTGCTGCTCAGCTCCGATCCCTGGCTGGATGCCGCTGGTGATTTTCGCTCCTCCGTCTGTATCCTCTGCCTGAGCCATGTCTTCATGCTGCTGATATGCTGGTTGTGGCCTCTCCTCTCGAGCCGTATGGATGCTGGCTGTATGCTGCCTCAGTCGCTGAAGCCCCTTCCACACTTTTGCCGTTTGCCCGCAGCTGTGAAGCAGTATGACAAAGACTGCTAATATCCTGCTCTGGTCCCTGGCTGATGGATATCCCCTTTGGTGCTCAAAGCTAGGTAAGGAGACATTGCCCTTTGTCCTCTCAGTGGCTTGTGCTTCGGCTGTAAGCTGCTGATGCTGCTTGGGGAGGTCTGCTTCCTGGCTCTGCTTGTGCTGAATGCTGCCTCCCCCACTGGCCTGGCTATTTAAACCCCTCCCGGCCAGACTCCCCCCTGCTCTCCCTGACTGGCTGGCCGGAGCACCCGGTGTGAAAAGGGGGGGGGGGGGTCAGGCATATCTGCCTTCCCCCTGACCCTCATGCCGTTCGGACTGCGGTACGCCACTGCCCCGCCCCCCTATGCCGCTCCGTGCGCCATTTTGGCTGCCTGCGCTCCCTAAACAGCCGCATTTGACGTGCGATGATCCCTTGAGAATTGTTCTAGGGCTTCACTTTTGCAGAAACTGCGTCTCAGTCACAACGCACAGAACGCACAAAGAGACTGCGCAGAGTAATTTGATATACAGTATGACTTGTATATCTGTGTGATGCGGAGACTCTGAATCTATGGTTTTGCCATGTAATTGATTGCTGCTTTAAAAAACATGGGAAAACTCTCCCAAAATCTCTCACTTTCTGAAACTCTCACCCTATTACATTTGGCCCAAAGAGTCTTTATGATTCCATAACTTGGTCGTTACAGAGAAAAATGACGGGAGTTGGAAAGTGAAAACCTATTATACCTGCCGCTCTGAATTCTGTCATTAGTACATCTCTTTTTGTACTCATACTGTATATGTTTATTTAAGGTAATGCTTCCCCCTGTATGTTGTGCTCCCCTCCCCCCCCCCCCCCTTGTGTACTTCCCCAGTCTACCTGTCTATTTTTTTTTAAATTCGGTAATTTTTATTGTGATTTTTTGAATAAACAAACAGAACACCCAACACACAGTAAGCATAGGGTGTAATAGACAGACAAATTCCACATATATTGAGATAAAGAAACAGGGTGCGTATAAAATATATGATACACAGAGTGTCAATAATAATAAACAATAGGGTTTGTCTGTAAAATATCAGAACCTACCAAATCAGCAATGGATATCTATACCAGGTTGAACTAGAAGGACGCAAGGCTTTTTTCAGCCTTACCTACTATGTAACTATGTAACTATGTAAGATCACAGTAGATCAAGGGTATTATGTGTGGAGAAATTAAAGTCATTTCATCACAGGATATAGAAGTTCCCATTACCCAAAGGCGCCATTTGGGCTCCAGGAATAGCAGGTGTGTACATACGCGTCCACAGTAAAATACCACACTAAAGTGTAGCCAAATATCAACCTTGTAACTAACGTATTTTGGCTTGGCAATATAATACCCATTAAGGAGGATCAGTATACTATATGTGACATTACATAGTCAAATGTCTGGTCTAGCAGGAGAAATAGAAAATAAACAAAACCCATCCAAAAACCCAAAGCAAACCACCCCCTATAACCCCCCAGTCTATCTGTCTATTTGTCTAACTTACTTTATATGTATTTTTGATGACAGTTAGTGTGTTTATATTCGCTTCTGCTGAATTTTTTGCTCTTGTATTAATTGGGGTATATTTATGTGGAATCCTATAGATTGTAAGCTTGCGAGCAGGGCCCTCCTACATTTTGACTGTCTGTAAATACCCTGTTTTGTTGTATCACTGTCTGCTATTGTAAAGCGCAACGGAATATGCTGCGCTATATAAGAAACTGTTAATAAATAAATAAATAAATGATGGGCTTGTGGTGCTGTCACACTCACTAGCCAGCCTCGCACAGACCCATATCAGATATTAATGATCTCTACAGGGATTGGACCCCTTAACAACCCTACTGGGTTAGTTATTTGTGATTGAGATGGCTTTCCCTAGACACTGGATGTACACACATAGGGCTATTTATATGAGAACTAATACTGATTGTTAACAAATTGACATGTATTTGCGCTCTGAGTTTAACTGTTGCTATAACGCACTTCTGTATTGCTCTTTTTCTGTTTATGTATTGAAAAATAAATTTAATAAACTGCTTTAGAAAAAAAAACTGGGAGCTGCAGTAGGTAGTGAGGAGAATCGGGGGGGGTGGTATGGGACTCCGACAGTCGAGATATCGACAGTCATTGTCCCGACTGGCCGGACTCAGACAGCATGGCAAGTGCAAAAAAGCCCCCCACGAGGGAAAACAGCGGGTGGCCGTCAGGCACCCGGCTGTCTGCGTTTTGACAGTCGGGATCCCGACGTCAAGTAAATGACTTTCAGGATCCTGGCTGTCGGGAACCCATCCGGCACCCAATCGGGGAAGGCGCTAGCGGGTGTTCAGCAGAACAGGCAGCGGCGGATATTAGAATTTTAAAATAACCTTTCAAATGACTGGCTGGCCTCTGATAGGCTGAGAGAGTGCACTGTCAGCCAATCTGAGGCCGCCTAGCCATTTTACAAGTCATTTTTAAATTCTAATATCCGCCGCTGCCTGTCCTGCTGAACACCCGCTAGTGCTCAGCGCCCACCGCACTTCTTCTCACCACCTACAGATACAGCTACACCACCTACGGACACAGATAGCACTAGCGTTCGGAGATAGAGATCATTTTTTTAAAGTTATTAAGCATATTATTAAGCAGGCAATATCGCTGATCGCACAGTCCTATAACTTCACATACTGTAGTTTTAAAGAATGACAGCGGTATACCTGGCAGATCTGTTTTCATTATGTCAACTCCGACCTGGAGCTCTGGCTCAGCAGCAAGAACCGCATAATCCCCTTGGTGAGAGACGTTGAAATTAAACCTTGGGTACAGAGGAGCAACGTCATTGGCCAGGAACGGTTTCCCTTTCGCCGTCCTCTCCAACAATATCTTGTTCCATGGTATTTTAAGCGTTTCTGCTATTACCTTTCTCATCAGAAGACGGCCAGCCTGGAAAATAAACGGTGAGTTAGAAATTTCTAAAATCCCAAAACCTTTTCTACAACAAAGCTCCAAACCAAATACAGGCAAATAAAAGACTTATAATTGAAAGTTGAAAGTGAGGGGGCTCTAGAGGTGGTGCACACCTGGACACCACTGGCACACACCTATTCCATATTAGTGGTATGCCTGGAAATTTTCCGGGACAGCCCGCTGCAGCAGCGCAGCTGAGCCCGGATCATTTCCAGGCATACCACCCAAGGGGTTAATAAATCTGCCCATCCGTGTTACAGATGACCATACACAATTCCCCATCAGAGCAACCCAATTCGTCCCTCAACCCACCGCGCCTATACACGCTCAAACAGAGCATCAATTGAATTGCTCCATCGGGCACCATCTAGTGGCAGCTGCAGGGAAAAACAATTGAATTCTCCCCATGATGTTAACATCCAGTTATAGTAGAGATGGCCGTATATGGCTGAATACATGAAGATTTCAGGCCAATGTAGACAACATCCAAATTTAGCCTTTAAAGTAATTTGCACCCAGTGTGTAACAGTGTGTAACCAATTGTAAAAGGTTATAAGCAGGATTCCTTTCCTAGGGCCCAATTCAGACATGATCGCTGAGCTGCTAAGTTTTGAGGCCCTGCGATCAGGTATGCGCCACCCCGCCAGTGTGGAGTCTGTGGACTTAAGCTGGCCATACATCTACAGATCGATTGTCAGATCTGGCTGGTTGGGACAAAAACCTGATAATATCTAAGTGACAGTTTTTGGCAGTTTTCCAGCATTTTAAAGCAAATGGTCAATTGTCATTTGCTCTTATCCCTTACCAGGATTTTGTTCCAACCATCCCAATCTGACAATCGATCTGTAGATGTATGGCCAGCTTTACTCTGTGGCTGCGACAGAATCAGTTGGACTGGGTCCAGAGCTGATGCCTTCACCTAAAACACCTGCGCCTTCTCAGGATTTTATTGCAGGATGGCCTCGCACAATGGTACTACAGGCCATACACAAGCACAGTCTAACGATAATCACCGGCCTGCAAAATTGCAGCCGCCCGATCCATCAGGACTGACATCACAAATGGGTGGGCACGGAGCGGTCTATTACCGGCAGCTCCCGGCGGGGCTGTACGGGTGGGCGGCGGATCACACGTACACACAGCACGGTACACTGATATATATTTAGATATCTGCCATCGGAACGTGATATATATTGAACAATGCTGTTCACAGATATATTGATGGTACACACTGCCCGATGGTGCATTAATATATCGGCTGATATATCGGCTATTGTGTACGTTTTAGTGATATCCAGGCTTAAGCACAAATAGCTGGAGTACTAAATAAGTCACCTGTGCTGAAGCATCACTAAACCTTGGACCGTACCTTGAGGACCGTGGTTGGGAATGCCTGTCATAGATTCTCAACCTAGTCCTCAGTACTCCAAACACTGCTTGTTTTCCAGGTCTCCTCACAGAATCACACGTTTAACAATTAGCTCCACCTGTGGGTAAAATGTGTCAGTGAGCGTTAATACTCCTGTGCACCTTCTAGGTGACCTGGAAAACATGATTTGTTTGGGGTCCTGAGGACAAAGTTTAGCTGCCCATATGGGTATGCGTCATTCGATAGACACCAACTAGATCAACAAGCATTAGGTTGACACCACTAGGTCGATATGCAGGAATGTCGACAAGACTGAAGGTACACATGGGTTTTGTCAACATGGTCATTAGGTCAACACAAGCATTAGGTCGACATGGGGTTTTTCACAGTCAAAAGGTCGACATGGGGTTTTTCACCCTAATGTTGACAGTCAACATGAACACAAACGTAGCACCGCGTCCGCACTCCATGCTTCGGGCAGTATTTTATTATCACGCCCTAGTGGATGTAGGGCATGAAATAGCGCCTGTTGGCAGGTCAGCTCCAAATAATAGTGAAAAACCCCATGTCGACATTTTGACTGTCGACATTTCCCATGTCGACATGTTTGTGTCGCCCTAATGACCCTGTCGGACCTAACCCATGTTGACCTTCAGTCATGTCGATCTTCCTCCATGTCAAACTTCATGACTGTCGACCTAATGCTTGTAGACCTAGTGTCCGGATCCTGCCCACACACAGATAGATTTTGTCCTCTGGAATGACCTATCGTTTAAAAAATCTGTCCATGTGTGGGCATGATCACGTTCCTCTAGCTCGCTGATCTCCTTAGCATGCAGAAAGCGAACGACCTGTCGTGCACGAGTTGGCCCACATCGTTCATGAACCTATTACATAAATCCCCGGTGTACAGCACTAAAGGTGCCCACACACTAGAAAGATCTGCGATCTTAAGATGTGCGCATAAATTAGTCTTGAAATCTTTTTTCCGTCCTGGACAAAAGATTTCAGGCAAGCGCACATCTTTACCAAAGATTTTTCTTAAGATCCCGTGTGCGTTCCTATGGATCTTTTGTTAAATCTTCTGATCTTTTGTGCAGCACGTAAGATCAGAAGATTCAGCTAAAGATCCACGGGAGAGCGCATCGGACAAAAATCGGCCGGTTTTCGACCGATTATCGGTAAACATCGGACGATACATCGGCCGATTTATCGGAAATCGGCCAATTGGCCCAAAAATCGTTCTAGTGTGTGGGCACCTTTACATCGGGCCCTGTACCCTTGTGCTGATCAGTTCCTCTTTTATCAAGAAACAGACGTGTGTCTCCTTACGAAATTGGTCTATTGGGTTTTACTGTGAAGTTGGACAGTGGAGTCTATTGGCCTGATTCAGGCTGAGCTGCAGCTTTCAACAAAGAATATACACCGTACCACCTTGGTGGGGCGGGGTATACAGGCGCTTGGAGGTGGGTTGTTTGGCAAGCTGCTCACACCATGGGGAGGTCAGCCCCCAGAAAAAGGGGAAGAATTGGAAAACAAACAAATGGTGGAGCGCTAACACAAAATAGAATTTGACCAATTGGGTATAACAAATATTTTATTTACTAAAATGGTATATTAAAATGGTATACGGATTTTTTTTAAAAAGCAATTGCATTTTCCATAATACAATATAATAAAGTGCACAGCCTATTGGGGAACATATAATTGCATGAATGCAGTTGGGAATATCTCACTTGTTCCTAGATACGCTCTCCTGGGATGGATATCACGATCTCCCACATCAATTGAAACTGGTTTGGCGGGTGTCCATAAACCTGCTGGAGTTGGTTTGAAACTCTGGTCCAGATACCTTTGAAAAAGTTGTCTGTGGACGACGAAACGCATCAGGCCAAGTGTCTACAGCCTATCACTTTGGGAACACAACAAGATCTCTACTTGGACCAGCTCTCCTCTTTCTCACCGGCCCATCTGTTTGGACATTACTGGACATTCTAAGGGAAACCACCACCTGCTATTACATCTGGAGTCACCTACCAAGGACATATCATTCAAGGTCCCATACCATCTGGACCAGAGTTTCAAACCAACTCCAGCAGGTTTATGGACACCCGCCAAACCAGTTTCAATTGATGTGGGAGATCGTGATATCCATCCCAGGAGAGCGTATCTAGGAACAAGTGAGATATTCCCAACTGCATTCATGCAATTATATGTTCCCCAATAGGCTGTGCACTTTATTATATTGTATTATGGAAAATGCAATTGCTTTTTAAAAAAAATCCGTATACCATTTTAATATACCATTTTAGTAAATAAAATATTTGTTATACCCAATTGGTCAAATTCTATTTTGTGTTAGCGCTCCACCATTTGAGCTGCAGCTTTGTTATTACTTGGAAAACTACAACTCCCAGAGGTAGTGGCTGATATCATCCAGTGTGTACACATATCAATCACGGCTAATATAGTTAACTATATCAGCATCGGCCGGGTCAGCTAGTGTGTGTGTGGGGCTTAAGTAACTGCTTAATGAGAGACCCCTGTCATTAACTCCTAAGCACGGCTGAATGCCTGCACACATGCAAATGGGATACGGTTGCATTTGGTCAATACATGAAGTAGGTCGACATGGCTAAGGTTGACACAAGCATTATGTAGAAAATGGGAAGGTCGACATGAGTTTTTCCTCTTTTTTTGAGCTGACTTGTGCCAATAGGCGGGGTTTCATGCCTTACCATCCACTAGGGTGTAGAGGGAAAATAGTTTGCTGGAAGCATGGCGAGCGCAGTGAGACACGTGAGGCGACGCAGTACACTGATTTGGTGTCCATGTCTACTTATGTCGACATTCAGGCCAAAAAAAACCTGAAATACTCATGTCGACCTTTTAAATGTCGACCCTATGACTTTCCGACACTGTCAACCTTACCCATTTCAAACTATTTTACGCGTCGACCTAAGCCATGTCAGCCTTTAGTGGTGGACATAATGTATGTTGACCCTATAACCCTCCTCTCCTAATAGATGTCACTGAAATCACACATAATGATGGCATGATGTATAGAGTTTGCCAGTGTAACAGATACTGTACAATGCCAATTTTGTAGTCAAAATGCAGAAAAGGAAACTAATATTGACAAAGCTTGTTTGACTAAATGCAAAATAGCTGCTAATATATAAGGTAGAGGCATGCATGTGCCACATACACAAACATGATACAAGTATCCAGGGAAAGGGGTCATTCTGGGTCCCAATCCCTTACAAGGACAGTGGAGTGGATGTGCAATACTCAATACTGCAAAGTTACAAGTATACCCAATGCATGCTCCCTGCTGGGTGTATGACAGCTCCTTGCTGGGTGTATGTATGACAGCCTGTATGTACCATAGCCGCCTTGGCATCGCGGGTGAACATGAAGCTGCCAATGCGCTGCTTCTCCTCGGGCTGAACACAGCGGGCACACAGCAGCCACTCCGCACGGCCAGGGCACCAGCGGCCACAGGGAAATGCCCACCGGGCTCCCTCCATAGTCACACGTCCCCAGACAGGCGGCATTTAGGTGCTATGTACACAGAGACGGGGACGCCATTCTTCTCTCCGATCACGTCTCATTCAATGAATCACCGCAGGAGACAAACACCGACCAATCTATTTGGCCACAACCAGTTTGCGAGTTGTAAGGGAAGGAGAATGTCGTGGATTTTTTGTTTCAATTTAGAGGTTCCAGTTCGCAATATCGTGTGGAGCCGGCGGCCATTTTCTCGGAGCTCACTGTGACTGTTCTGAAAATGAAACCTCCACAGCTCGTCAGAGGTTTTCCTGGAGCACAAGTTTTTTTTTTTTTCATATCACCCAACTTTATTTAAACGTTTGTCTAGTGTAGCAGTAGCCCAATGTACTGATTAATAAAGAATTGTACAAGTTTCATTTTCAAAATATTAACCCACTGTTTCAAAGGTTTCTAAAGTCGGTCCTTTAGGCATCCTTATGGTGCCCAAAGTGCTTTTTTCCAGCACCCGATGTCGCATGCCATCTCATCTGCAATGCCACATCGGATGCTGAAAGAGGGCTAGCAGCAGGCGTTGGTGTAGTGCTGCGCTGTGTAGGAGGGCTGGCATGCAGCATACTTTCCTACTTTTGAAAACTAGTTTCAGGGAGATTATAGTTGGTATCAGAATTTTGCACAGCGCCCCATTGAGGGGGCGTCTCATGCTCCTACCAAAGGGCGTGTCTAGTTCCATATATGGAGAGATTGTGAAAAGAGTTTGTAAATGTGGCACCTAGAATCATGGGTGTGTACTGCTAGGAATCTTTTAAAATGACTTCTATACAAATGTAGATGAGCCCCAAAGCAGTTAGTAAGAGCTACTATACTTGCCAAAGTGCTGGGAAATGGCGCTGATGATTCAATGTAAATATATCTAGTTCTCATTCCTTTTTTTCCCTAAAAAATGTAACAGTGTAATGTGGGCTAGGTGACATGAGGGAGATTGCTAGACTAATGAGGGAGAGATGGAGATTGCTGTTATTTCAGGGAGTGTCCTGCAGAATGCAGGAAGGTAGACAACTATGGCATGCAGCAAGGGTCAGCGGCGGCGGGGACAGAATTTTAAAAAACTTTAAACCACTGGGCGGCCCTCTGATTGGCTGAGTGAGCTCGAAACCAATCAGAGGCCTCACATTTTATTTTATTTACAGTTTCTTATATAGCGCAGCATATTCCGTTGCGCTTTACAATTGGAAACACATCCAGCCCTCCTGCACAGCATTGCGCTACACCGCCGCCCACCGCTCCTACCTACCAGTGCTATTTTTCAGCAGGAACCAGCAGGAACTCAGTTCCTGAACCTCTAATTACATATGACATCATCAGAAACTGGGTTCCTGAACCTGTTCTGGGCAAAATTGTACTTTCCATAAGATAACCTTTATTTTAAAGTCAACTGTGACTGCATTTGCTTCTAAATACAATATATATACATCTCTCTCTCTCTCTATTTATATTTACGATCCACCCCCAGGCCCAGTTCCTGGGCTTATTTTGTGCACCTGCGCCTGAGGGACACTGTGTGCAGCAGGTGGGACAGCGTCCAATTAACGTGAATACCGCTGTAATCGGCTTGGGCTCACGTCACAGAACCTCTCTTAAAATGCCTGGACACAACTACGTTTTTTTTTAATACTCCCAGATAATGGGCATTTACCACCGACAAACACCGACGACTTCCTGTCAAATTGTTAGGGGAATGTGATTAGATGTTTTTGCTATTTTTGTCGCTATTTTGGCTCATGCATGCGCGTTAAGGTTCATGGTCTTGTGCAGTATGGTATTACCAGCAGATGAGCGGCTTTGAGGACAGCTTTCCATCGTGATGCGCTATGGAAAACTGTCCGCCCAAGGCTGATAGCGCCGGGCAGGGGGAAAGCTGCTCAGTGTGTTTGGACCTGAAATCAGCTCAGTTTTGAAGGTTGAGGCGCTGCTTTCAGCTCAAAAGCTGCCTAGTGTGTACCGGCCGGCGATGAGCGGTGAGCCCTGATGTGCGCTCTTGCATCATTGCCGGCAGATGTTGTTCCATAGCGTCCTGCTGATGTGAATTAGAAATATTCCCTGTACAATTCTGTGCTACTTGTAGCCTCCCTGAAACGCATGAAACCAGCCAATCAGGCGGCGGCTAACATGCCACCAGCCACAGCGCCATCACGTAGACTTGCGCAGTCTCAAAAGCAATAGGCAACTGTGTCCAAAACGGGACTGCGCTAAACCAGCCCCATAGGCTCCTCCATCACCAGAACATCTCTGACCCTCACTAACCATATAACTGTGTGTATATATAGCTCAGTAACTGCTAAGCACAGGACCTAACAGCTACAGCACCCAGCCTGACTTCCATCCAGCCACTTATAATAACAATGAGTTATGCTTCCCCTTCTCTGCTGCAGGCACAGACAGGACCTGCCATGTATACAGCTTATCACGCTGCCAGATGCTCACTGCTGTGTACAATACTTTCCTTCCAACACACTGTCCGCCAATCGGAGAAGCTAGAATGTGCGACCAATAGCAGATAGGGTAGCACTGCGCACGGCATAGCCGCCGGCTGTAACGCGCGTCCTGATTGGATGTCAGGAGAAAGATACAATGTAGCAGTAGTTATCCGTGTGACAGCAGAAGTAGCGGAGTACTGAGGCTCTGGCCATCCCCGGCACCGGCGCAGGTAACCACTACCCCTGTATTATACACCCCCCTGTATTACTGCGGCTCCGTCATAAAGAGCAGCCAGGTCTTCACTATGTACCCTGCCCGGTTATATCTCCTGTCCCCAGGGCTATCATATACCTACACCCATACACCCGCTGCATCTACTACCATGTACTGTATGGGACTGCCCAATGCCCAATTGTCTGTCGCTATCTATATGCATTCCATTTTAGAAAATCATATATACATACAGCTATACTGAATCTATCTATCTAATCTATCTATTCTATCTATCTATCTATCTATCTATCTATCTATCTATCTATCTATCTATCTATCTATCTATCCAATGCATAGGGAGGGGCAGGCACTCCAGTTCCATAAATAGAATCCCTGGTGGCTACCACAAAGTTGGCACCAACCAAATACAGTGTAGCAGAGGGGCGGCACTCATGTAATAAGTTGATATGACAGCAGCGCTAGATTCCAACGTTTGTAAATTAATTTTATATACCTGTGACGACTCCTGTATAGAATCTCCTCAATGACTTAAGTGGGAAGAGTAACAAGTCCTCACCTAACCAGTGTCGTATGTCTTTTGACATATTGGCACAGGAATTTTTGACAGTCAATACCTCAGTAATGGTGATCAATACTGAAATACAGAAATATTATATTAGCTGTATATATTCTTAGCAGAAGCGATGATTTATGATGGTCAGGCAGTGAGGATTTAAAGCACAGTAGTGGACTGTATGTGACTGAGTTATTGAAAGGGGCACTATTTAGTTCTGGTTGGTAAATTTTTAATTAGGTTCTTTTAAGTCAGACTGGATCCATTTATATGGGCTGTTTATTGCGAATTTTTGAGAAATTTACACAGCAGCTCTATGGATAGATTTTCCCTGGGAAACGGTCATAATGTTCACTGTCTGAATGACGACACGGACATAAGGTCAACAAGAAAAAATGTCAACATTCACAAATGTTGACATATTTAAAGTGTCAATATGTTCATAATCATTATATTTAACATGTAGATATGAGAATGTTGACATTACATTTGTGTATTATTTTTAGGGTTAGGGTGAAATACCGATGGTGTAATGGTTAGCATTACTGCCTCACAGCACTGAGGTCATGGGTTTGATTCCCACCATGGCCCTAACTGCGGAGTTTGTATATTCTCCCCGTGCTTGCGTGGGTTTCCTCCGAGTACTCCGGTTTCCTCCCACAATCCAAAAATATACTGATAGGCTTATTGTCTCTCAACAAAAATAAACCCTAGAATGTCTGTGTGTGTGTGTACATGTGGTAGGGAATATAGGGTGAAATTTAATAGGATGAGAGATTCAGAAAGTGAGAGGTTTGGTAAGAAATCTCCATTTTTTTTTTAAGTGGCAATCATTTACACTGCAAAATCAAACTGGTTTTGCAGTGTAAATGATTGCCTCTTTAAAAAACTGGAGATTTCTTACCAAATCTCTCACTTTCTAAATCTCTCATTCTATTAAATTTCACCCATAGATTGTAAGCTCCACTGTGCAGGGACTGACGTAAATGTTCAACTATTCTCTGTAAAGCGCTGCAGAATAAGTGTGCAGAATAAGTGTGCGCTATATAAGAAACTGGTAGTAATAATAATAAATATGCAAAAAACAGTATGTCAACATTCTGGTGTCTACATGTTAAATGCCGACATGATGAACTTGACAATTTGATGATGTTGACGACTGTTGATGTTAACATAATACTTTCTAGCCTAATGTCAATGTGGACATTCTGTCAACATTCAGACTGTAGAATTATATATGATATATAGATCTCTCTCTCTCTCTCTCTCTCTCTCTCTCTCTCTCTCTCTCTCTCTCTCTCTCTCGTCCAAAGCAGCTGTATAAAAAATATAAAAGGAATGAGTCACTCTCCAACAAAGACTCTAAACATAATAGCATGTGTACAGTACTGCGAAGACAAATGTCACTTTATTAAGACGGCTTGATACACATGCAGATAGAAACCACGTAATTTCAGTAGCTAACAACACTAAACAGTATATGTGGAATTGCTTTAATAATAAGCTAAGTAGTCTAAGGAGAATTATATAGTCCAAACGAGCATTAGTGCCCTGCAGATGGCTGGGTTTGACTTGAGCTAAGGTAAGTTTTTATCAGGTCTCTGTAGTTGCTGGCACCGCCTTACCATCTGTGGTTAACTGCTGCGTCTGTTCAATACTCATTTGGGGCTCCAGCCTCTAACAATGCTATTTACAGAGGGGACCAATCCACTCTGTGCTGTAAATCAATGTAGAGGACCCTGCATACAATGTCAGGGCTGCCATGTGTATGGCTGGTGTACACACTGCTCACATCGTGCTGACTCACATCGCACTACATTGAATTGATTCTTTAGAGAATATGATCCAAGTGCCAACAGTGCTGCACCTCAGATAAACAGGTGGGAATGCATGTCATCCCAAAGCACAAAAATCTAATAATGTAATAGTACAGTACGCCTTCTAGAGTGATACAATGGAGAGAGATAAAGGGGGTTATTCTAGTTCACTCGCAAAGGCACAAACACTCTCTAATGGACAAAACCATAAGCACTGCAGGTGGGGCTGATGTAACATGTGTGGAGTGTGTTGAAACTGAAATCTAAATTGCAGTGTAAAAGCAATGTATCCAGTATTTACCCTGCGCAGAAACAAAATAACTCACATAAATCTAACTCTCTCTGCACATGTTACATCTGCCCCACCTGCAAGTGCACATGGTTTTGCCCATTTTCCAAACAAATTTGTACTGCGATCAGATATAAATAAGGGCCAATGGGTGAGATTTAATAGGATGAGAGATTCAGAAAAGTGAGAGATTTGGTAAGAAATCTCGAGGTTTTTTTTAAAACCGGGAATCATTTACACTGCAAAATCAAAATGGTTTTGCAGTGTAAATGATTGCCGCTTTAAAAACCTGGAGATTTCTTACCAAATCTCTCACTTTCTGTATCTCTCATCCTATTAAATCTCACCCTGTCTGTTTTGTGATCCTTACCATTTTCTGTAACCTGTAGTCTAACGTTACAATTCACATTATTCTTTATATTATTCCTGGATATCAGCGATGCTGTTATAACGGATTGATCTGACATTCTCCTATTTCTATATTTGTTGAGCAGTTTGAATTGTCACTATTGTCTTTGCTTTCTGTATAAATTCAGGACATTGTGTCATTTATAGAGAAATGTAGAAAGCGCAGATTGTTTTGCTGGAACCTCTCTCGCCCGCTCCGCAGCTATATTTCATTCACACGACATTCCACTGCAACTTGGCTGCATTTAATGTTGACATTGCTTGCTTGCCATATTTATAAGTATTCACAAAGGGCCTGATTAATGTTTTTAAGTAAAGCACAAAAAAGCAAGTCATGATGTGTCTGGAACAAACATACAGGGGGAGGAAATACATTATGATTTTTTTTCTGTGCAGGGTAAATACTGGCTGCTATTGCATGTAGCCCACAAATGTTAGACAACTTTATTTTTACATTGCCATTTAGATTTCTGAAAAAGCAGCCCAAGAGCTTATGGGCCTTATTCTGGTTCACTCTCTGAGGCAAATTCCTTCTCAAATGGACAAAACCATGTTTACTGCAGGTGGGGCAAATGTAATTTGTGCAGAGAGAGCTAGATTTGGGTGGGGTTTTACTTTAAAGAGAGATCTATATTGCATTGTAAAAATAAAGCAGTAAGTATTTTCCCTGCACAGAAACAAAATAACTCACCCAAATCTAATTCTCTATGCACAAGTTACATCTGCCCCCCCCCCCACCGCAGCGCACATGGTTTTGTCCATCTGAAAAAGAATTTGCCCTTAAGAGTGAACCAGAATAAGGCCCTTTATGCAAGAGCATTGCTCCCCTTAAGTTTTGCAGTACAAAGGGGGTTATTCTGGTTGCGAATTCACCAGGGACGTGGAGGCAGGGGAGGCAGAGCCTCCCCTGCCATAAATCATAAAAAAAATACAAAGATGATATTTATAACATATATACTGTGTTATAAATATCTTATTTGTATTTTTTTTATATATATAATTTATGGTGGGAGATGCTGTAGGAAGGCTGGGAGGCTGCGGGAGCTGTGCCTCCAGCTGACAGTTGAAAACTGTCAGCTGCGGGGGGCGGGAATACGTTGTGGGCACAAACGAGGCTGAAAAGCCCATTAAAAAACAACAGGGAAGTGGCACCTTCACGTCTGCATCAGTGACAGAGACGTGCCTTCAGCCCACATCAAAGCACACCCCCTGTCACGGAGACAGATGTGATAGGACAGCGGATCAGTCTTTCACACACTGACAGACTGATCCACTGTCACACGTGGCTGGGGCAGAAGCAATGGCTGGAGCAAAGCCTGGATGCTCAAGATGCGCCAGCGTTAACCTGCAGCGCTGAGAGCGGAGGGCGGCCGGGGAACTTGAGCAGGACAGGCTCCAGGAGGAGCTGTATTGCCTGCAATGTCAAAGAGAGCAGGAGCGGGTACAGTTAACCCGGCATTTCAGGGTGGCCTGGCTCCCCTCCGTCCTCCTCCGCTGCAGCGGTAGTAAGTGTCACGGCTCCTGCATGAAGGCCCAGCTCTCCTCCCTCCTCCAGCCGCCGCGGCCAGCTCTCTGCTCATGCTGCGGCGGCTGTATCTCTGGACCCCGCCGGGAGGCCTGGCTCCCCTCCCTCCTCCTCCTGCGGCTCTCCTAACATTGCAGCGGTAGTCAGTGTTACCGCTGCTGCATGAAGGCCCTGCTCTCCTCCCTACTCCAGCCGCCGCGGCCAGCTCTCTGCTGATGCTGCGACGCTGTATCTCTGGACCCCGCTGGGAGGCCTGGTCTCCCTCCCTCCTCCTGCTGCTACAGGCTGGGCCAGCTGTATCCCTTCGACCTGGTGGCAATGCTGCTGGAGCCCAAGTATACTTAAAAGGTAAGTAATGCTTCAGCCCTTTGTCACCACTGCCACTCTCCCCCACTGTCACTGTCCCCCATCCCCCACTGTCACACTCCCCCACCCCCACTGTCACACTCTCCACTGTCTCACTCACTCCCCCATCCCCCACTGTCACTCTCCCCCATCCCCCACTGTCACTCTCCCCAGTGTCCTTTCCTGCCATCCCCCACTGTCACTCTACCCCCATCCCCCACTGTCACTCTCCCCGCTATCACTCTCCCCCATCCCCCACTGTCACTCTCCCCACTTTCACTCTCCCCCATCCCCCACTGTCACTCTCCCCAGTGTCACTTTCCTGCAATGCCCCACTGTCACTCCACCCCCATCCCTCACTGTCACTCTCCCCATTATCACTCTCCCCCATCCCCCACTGTCACTCTCCCCACTATCACTCTTCCCCCATCCCCCACTGTCACTCTCCCCACTATCAATCTCCCCACTGTCACTCTACCCCCATCCCCCACTGTCACTCTCCCCCATCCCCCACTGTCACTCTCCCCAGTGTCACTTTCCTGCAATGCCCCACTGTCACTCTCCCCATTATCACTCTCCCCCATCCCCCACTGTCACTCTCCCCACTATCACTCTTCCCCCATCCCCCACTGTCACTCTCCCCACTATCAATCTCCCCACTGTCACTCTCCCCCATCCCCTGCTGTCTCTCTCCCAAATGTCACTCCTCCCATCCCTCACTGTCACTCTCCCCCATCCCCCACTGTCACTCTCCCCGCTTTCCCACTGTCACTGTCCCAAATAACTCCTGCCTCACCTGACACTAACCTCACCGCACGTCACTGGAATTCACATCCTTGTGAGTCAACCAGATCCCGCCTTGCGAGCCCCCCCCCCCCCCCTCCCCTTTTTCCCAAGGGGGTGTCCCCTCTTTGAGAGCACACAGTGAAAATGCCTCAGCAATTTAAAATGTTGGGAAGTATGATCAAAGCTTGGAGAGAGATAAAGTAAAAACTGATCAGCTTCTAACTACATTAATGGCCATGTTGTAAAGTAATAGTTGATTGCTTGGTACTTTGGGCTTGAGATAGCAAATACAGAGTGAAGAAGTGGGCCAGTAGAGAAGTTTCCCATAGTATCCAATCAGCATGTTCCTATCATTTTATAGCATGTTGTTGATAAATGCTTCCTCAAAGCTTTTTGGTTGCCATGGGCAAAGTCTCCACTGTTCCACTTCTCCGTTATTTGACCAGATTACCACCTTCATTAGCTGCAAGCTGTGAGATTTGTCATACACTTAGGCGATCGCATGCGATCACTCCTGCAATTCGATAGATATTATGTGCAGCACATACTATCTATCGACGCAACATTTCACCAGCGGGGCCCGCCCATCGCGTCGCATGGTCGCTAAAATGTGCATAAAATCATTCGATTTATCAAACAGATGTGGTCGAAATCTAATGATTGTATGCAATATCTTGTGTATGGGCTACATTAGTTATGTGCTAATATCATAAGGTTTTACACAGTTCAATATTGCAAGCTGGAATAAAAAATCCAGATAGAAATCAGGAATATGCTTTTGATTTATTCTTTACTTTATTTCACATTTCCAGCGGTATTCAAAGACGCCGGCGAAGGGGGGCTTGTTTTCGGCCAGGATCTTCGGAACAAGCCTTCCTCGCCATTTAACCCCCGCGCCGGCCGCTTGCCCTATTCAGCGTTCAGGGGGATTTCTCACCATCAAAGGACAACAAGGATTCCCCCGAACGGCGAGGTTCGTCGCTAATACAGGGAGCCCGCTGCATTTAACCTCGAGCCTCGCCATTTTGATTACCACACTCGCCGTTTCCACCTCGCTGGAAAAACCCAGGTGGAAACGGTGAGTGCAGGGGAGCCAGTTGAATGCTGACCGCGAGCTGTGACGTCAAGCTATCGGCACTGCTCGCCGTCGCAGCTCAACAGAGAGCATTGAATATACCCCTTAAAGTTAAATGAGTTGTATGTGTTTTTCTTAACAGACAAAATTGTGTTTAAGTGTTGCTTCTATTTCTTCTTTCTGTTCCAGGTTCCATACGTAGCTTAGATCAATATGGACGGCCCGCGGGACTTATTTGGCAGAGCGGTGTGCAATGGATTCGCTTCAGCTGAAAAGAAGGCCATCTCCTTGGTGGCAGAAGGTCACGGGCAGCAAATTCTAAATGTCCTGCAGAGTTTCCGAGCGCAAAACATGTTCTTTGACTTCAACATTTTTGTAAAAGATGAATTAATTCCATGCCATCGGTGTGTGCTAGCAGCCAGCAGTGATTTTTTCAGGTAGCGTATGTCCAGTGTATCACATTTATACTTCTGGGGGTGCCCATACACGGTACAATTGCTGTGTGCGATGAGATGCGGACTCCCGCATACAACCCATCGCACAGCTCAAAAAGTGTGTGCTGCACATAATTTTTTAACTAGATCGCATCGCATGCAAATTGCATGCGGTGCGATCTAGTTCATAGTGCATACAATAAGTGTACCGTGTATGGGCACCTTAGAAATTTATATGTATTTATTTATACAGTTTTTAGACAGTTTATAAATAAACACTGCAGCTAATAAAGAAAAGAAAAATGTGCCCCCTAGCCTCAATTCGCCTGCGAGTGACCCACCAGGTCCCGTATGTCTTAGGTGGCGTCTACACATTGCATTTTAGCAGGATGCAGTTTCTTGTGTTTATATCTCCTCTTGAGTAAGCATCCTGCTAAACAGCTCCTGTTCGACCTCATTCTGCTAAAACACAATGGGGGAAATTTACTAAGAATACGAATACGAAAAATCGTATTGTTTTCTTAATACAAATGAATACGACTGGTGTAGTTGTATTTTCATTCGTATTCTGGAGGATAATTTTCTAATCAGTCGTATTTGACTGATTCCTATTATCCAATGGCATACTGATTCATATTTTTTGCCAATATGAATTCGTATTTTAAATACAAATTCGTATTTCGTAAACCCCCATGCCGGACCATGATTGTCTGGCAGGCGCTGCTAAGTCCCGGTCTGGAGGCGGAGCTCTGGATGTAAATAAAGTTGCCGCCAGACACTGTACTGCGTTGCGGAGGGTCCGGAGAAGCCCCGAAGATCAGCGTGGTGAGTATAATTTGCTTCTACAGGTACCCCACTATGGATTCTACTGGAGAAGGGGACCGATCTTCTATCAACATAGGTAAGCATGGATGAATGGGCTCCGTGTGAAATAAAGATTTAATTTTCATTTATTTAACTATTGGATTTGCTGTGGAACTAAGAGTCACAGCAAGCCCATTAATGGGCCGCATGCTGGGACTTCTGGTTCTCCAAGTCCCAGTATGCGTTCCAGGCTTGCTGGGACTCATAGTTCCACAGCAAAACCCAATGGTTTTGTCTATTTTTACACCATTAATCAGCTCGATGCCCACCGCCCAAGGGGCATCGAGGACAGCACCAGGCTTCAGCTTTGGCAGGTAAGTTCTGGAGGGGGGGGGGTTCTCCACCTCCCCAGGACCCCTGCCCAGGATGACTGGTTGGTAGTGTGAATGCTTTGGCCGGGGCACTTGTATAAAAAGTCTCCCCCTTGGCTGTGGCATTACCCTGCTGGCTGGTTGGGCCTGGGGCTGGTTTGTCCCCCGTATTTTGGGAATCAGCCCTGGCCCTGGGGCTGGTTTTAAAAAAAATCGGGGAACCCCTCTTTGAGCCTGGTGCTGGTTATGGTTGTGGGGGGGGTACCCCACGCCGTTTTTTTTTATTTATTTTTTATGCAGGCTAAAGCCAAATCTGCCAGGAAATTGTCTATTTTCCTGGCATATTTGGCCATCCATTACGGCCGATTTACTCGAATTAACGGCCGCTTAGTAAATTAGGATTCCTATTCGTATTGTCCGATGGCGTATAAATTCGTATTTGTAAATACAAATGTGCCATAAATACGAATACGAATATGTGTATTTTTGGCATAATAAATGCCAAAATTACGAATACGCCTAAAAAATTTGTATTTTACTATACAAATACGATTTTTTTTTAGGCATATTTGGCGTATTTGCCTTAGTAAATTTCCCCCAATGTGTAGACGCAGCCATAGATATACATGTGCTGGCACCTTCCTGACCAAAAAGGACCTGTCAAAAGGCAATGTGTAGACACAGCCGTAGAGGGTGTATTTACTAAGCTTTGGAGAGAGAGAGAGATAAAGTACCAGCCAATGAGATGCTAACTGCCATGTTACAGGTTGTGTTTAAAAAACAGGAGCTGGTTGGCTGGAACTTTATCTCCAATGCTTAGTACATAGCCCCTTATTTGCAATGCGATAAAACTGCTCCATGAGACTGCACTGATTAATTTGATATGTGACATGTTTATGTCTCGTGAATATGAATCTTGAGCCCAAAATTTAATTTTCTACCCATTTATTTGAAAGTCTTCAGCAAATGAAGATATTTAGTGTTCATTGCTAACAAAAGGACTGTTACCACATGACCCTGTATATTGGCCCTTATTCAGATCTGATCGCAGTACAAATTTGTTTTCAAAATGGGCAAAACCATGTGCACTGCAGGTGGGGCAGGTGTAACTTGTATAGAGAGAATTAGATTTGGGTGAGTTATTTTGTTTCTGTGCAGGGTAAATACTGGCTGCATTTTACACTGCAATTTAGATTTCAGTTTCAACACACCCCACCTAAATTTAACTCTCTCTGCATATGTTACATCTGCCCCACCTGCAGTGCACATGGTTTTGCCATGTAGAGATTTTGCTGAGCGATGCTAGAATGCTCAGCACACAGCGCTGCACTGCGATGTGTCAGTGCTGTGTGCTGAGCAATTTGTCAGGGCCAGTGTTCTCCGCTGAGAACACTGGCCCTGACAATGGCAATCTAACTAGATTTATCCAGCATGCTGGATCTTAATTGCCGGGCGATGGCAACACGTGGGGCCGCACAACACTATGGCCCCTATGCACGGACCAATGCAGGGGCATTTTCTAAGCAATCTAGTCAACTGAAGTCACATCGATTAGAAAATGCCCTGAAATCACCCCGGATCTAGGCCCCATATGATTTAGCTGCTTCACCTTGAAAGCTGTGAAAGATATTTGTGTATAAATAAACAATCAAACTGAAGCCACACCGGTATTGGTGGCAGCTAAGAGCCGGCATCAGCAAGTGCATACACATTTGCCGATGCCGGCAGGGAAGGGAGCAACGTCGGGGATGGGGGGGCATGCTTCTGTTGTTAACGAGGATCTCCCTCGCCTCAACATGCAGGATGAGGGAGGGGCTTATTAAAGATGTGCGGTAGGGTGTATCATTAACAGTATTGAGTGTACACACTAGGCGATATTGTATACAATATTGCTCAGAAAACCCTTTCATTCAATGTTCTTATTTTGTTTTCTTTATTAATAATTTAGTTAATGTGTTGACCTTTAAAACGCTGTCTTATGTCTGGTATGTTTTCATATTAAAACATTTTTATTTAAACAAAAAGTGAAACGTCTTGCACCATGTTCTGTTCATCTGTGAATACTAATTTCTGCCATGATTAATGATAAAAAAAAAAACAGAATATTTTTGCATTTACAGGGCTATGTTTGAAGTAAACATGAAAGAAAGAGGATGTGGAAGCGTCACCATTAGCAATTTATCAGCAAAAGCCGTGAAAGCGTTCCTGGATTACGCCTACACAGGCAGAGCAGAGATCACAGATGGGAACGTCGACATGCTCTTCCAGATGTCCTCATTCCTCCAGGTGCCGCTACTTGCGAAGGCATGCAGCGATTTTTTAATAAATACCATTGATACAAATAACTGTTTACAACTGTTATCCATATCAGACAGCTATGGCTCCTCCCGTCTGTTTGACCGTGCCTTACAGTTTGCCCTGAAGCACTTTCCCCTGCTGACACAAAATACTGACTTCTTGGATTTGAATGTTGGAGTGCTAGAGAAATGTCTGCAAGATGACAACTTAAATGTCCCAGAAGAAGAATTTGTGCTGATGGCCGTTCTTTCCTGGACTAAGCACTGTTTGGAAGAGCGAGAGAGGTTTTTTAGTCAATTAATAAGTCATGTTAGATTACATCAGTTATCACAACCCCTGCTGCAAAATCTGCTGGTCTCCGAGGAGCAATTATTGAAAAGCACAAACTGCTTACACAAAATCAGTTATGCTTTGAAATGCGTTGAACACTCTGGCGGACTATTTCCCAATGCTCGAATTTCCACGACGGAAAAATACATCATTGTCCACAAAACCGCAGAGGACGGAGAAAACCAGTTCACATTTTGCTACAGTATCAAGACTGATAAATGGTTAGAGCTTCCGCAGGTACATATTGTTGACCTCCCAGGTTCTAGCTTCTCCAGCTTTGGAGAAAAGGTGTTTATAACAGGAGGATGTACAGGTAGCTGTTGTCGAGCTGTGAGACTTCACATTGCCGAGTCCCACCATGAGGCAACTGATCAAACGTGGTGCTATTGTCCTGTAAGCAATAATTCTTTTCTAGTAGAAGCCATGACAAAGCCTAGAACCATGCACGCGTCTGTGGTGGCCCTCAACCAATTGTTTGTGATTGGTGGTAAAACCAAAGGATCACAAGACATTCGGAGTCTTCTAGATGTGGAAGCTTATAACCCTTTGACCAGGAACTGGAAGTCAGTTGGTCGGTTACCCAGAGGAATATACTACCCAGAAGCCAGTGCATGCAAGTCCACCATTTATGTCCTGGGATCTGAAGTTGAGATAACCGATGCGTTTAACCCTTCCCTTGACTGTTTTTTTAAATACAACACAGAGACAGATCAGTGGTGTGAGCTTGTAGCAGAGTTTGGACAATTCTTCCACGCTACATTGATCAAAGCCGTCCCCGTGAACAACACGCTATATATCTGTGACCTTTCAACCTACAAAGTTTACAGCTTTTGTCCGGAAACATGTGTGTGGAAGGGGGAGGGGTCTTTTGAGTGTGCGGGCTTTAATGCAGGGGCAGTGGGTATTGAAGATAAAATTTACATCTTGGGTGGTGATTACGCCCCTGATGAAATTACCGATGAGGTACAAGTCTACCACAGCAATAGGTCGGAGTGGGAGGAGGTCTCTCCAATGCCGCGGCCTTTGACTGAATTCTACTGTGAAGTCATTCAGTTTAATAAGTTTAGGGATCCATGGGGTATCAGCCACTTGTAATCTTTTCATAACATATTTTAACATTAATGTTATGTTCACTTGGGTTCGTTAAAGCTTCTGCTGCTTTCCGTTCATCTTACAGTGGATGAATTTCAAATGGAGGGAGAAGACTCAATGACAGAGTATGAACTTAGAACAGGAAAACTAGAGAATGATATGTCCTAGCTCCATCATCTGTTTTTTTGTTCCCTATGTAAGGACTCTCATGGTTTCATTGTCGTTATATGCTGTACCATCTTGGTTGTTTTACTCGCTCATACGGAGTGGAGGCAGACTTTTTTTCTAGACAGCGACCACTATTCACGAAAACGAAGTCTATGAATTCACTAAGGGACACAGAGTTCAGTAAGGCACACTGGGTGGGATGTATCAAATCTTTGAAAGAGGAAACGGAGAAGTTGACTGTTGCAACCAATCAGCTTTCTAAATGTAATTTCATATACTGTACTAGATAATTGGCAATAGAAGCTGATTCCTTTGGTCAACAACTCCATCTTATTTCTCTCCAAGTGTTTATACACCTCCCCTTTGATCAGTGAGCCATTCACGTATGCAAGGGAATATGTTCTCATACGGATCTACTCGCATGCTAGCTAGGGGGGCACGTTCGGTGGGCGGCGTGTGGCTAGGCTACCTAATGAACCGGTCTGAATCAGTATGAATGTTTTCGCCATTCAGACACCTAATTTACGGAAACTTCTACCAATAAAAAAGGTGATTCTGTCTATCATTTTTTAGAATGCAACAGAGAAATGATGGACAGAATCTGTTTGGTTGCTGGGGGCAACATCACCTCTCTTCATTTTTAGAAGCTTTAGTAAATTGACCTCCTGGTTGGCAGCTGTAAATAAGGAGGAACTGTTGTAAAAAATTTAAATGCGGTTAACCAATTTCATTTATTTTTGTCATAAGTCGATGAATAATTATAGAATTTGTATTAGGGCTATAATACATTTATCTAGCCTGAATATGTTACCTAGTTGGGCACTCAAAGCTAATTATGCAAATTGCATGCAATTTATCTGAATAAAGGAAAATGGCAAATGCTCTAATGGTAAAATATACCATATAACGCTCATAAATTTTATATTTTACATGATATATTCCCATGCATATTATGGTAGTAGATCATTTTTATTTATTTATTTTATATTTTACTTTTGTAGTTTTATAACACTTTCAGAAAATGAAACCCTTAGGGGGCGCACAGTGCTCTCTCGCAGTGCTCTTTGGTAGAGACGCTCCGTCATCAAGATGTTCGCTCATTTTTCCTCCCACCCTACAGTGGTAACTTCTGTTGTATGACTTGCCAAGTAGCCATATTTAGTGCCAATTTAATTTTTTTGTGTAAATTTGCACCTCAATGCTGTCAGTCAATAATCTTTTTTAAAATGATTAAAGTAAAAAACACAAAGTACAAATGTGTCTATAGTATTCATAAGTTCATTCCCATCTTTCTTTTTTGGAACAACTTTATAGAAGCAGGGCCTGTATGTTGCCACTCATCAGTACCCCCCTCCTCCCAACAGTACTTCCTGTTGTTGCGGGAATCAGCCAAAGTGCGCAGGAAATGCATGCGCCTAACAGTGTCATTATTCATTTTTGGGCTTGCTATAGATTGAAGGTTGGATAACCTTTACACTTTATTACTGTTTCATAAAATAAACCAACATGATTAAAACAAATAAATTATAATTTGCATTTCATAACAATTATTAAAAGACACTACACCCCGATGGTAAATCTTTGAGGAAAGTCCTGTGTTTGCCCGTAAATAATTCCGTACTTAATGTATAGTCAATTTACGGGTATATTTACCACCACTTTAGATGATTTGTGCCAGTCTTGTCCAAGTGTCTCCCATTTTTGGCTGATGGCTTGGAAGTCCCAGTATTCAATGGAGTTCTGTAGTGTATATTACGAAAGTCAAGGATTTACCTGAGATGGAAACAGGGTGACTGCACTTGGAGTGGATTTATGCAGCAGTTGGTTCATAAGATGACAGTGGCAGTTTCTCAGGGCTCGTCCTGACTCCTCAGCGATTGGATGGACAAGGTGGGTGTCGGCAGCAAAGGACTTACGCGTTTCACTACATCAGTAGCTTTATCAAAGGTGGTGAAAAGTTTGACATGGTCAATAGTTCTGCAAAAGTTCATATTCCGAAAGGTCATACCAGCTGGCAAGTCAGATAGAAGTTACAACCAGAAATTAAGTAAAGATGTTGCAGTCCTGGTAGAAAATCCGCCATACCTAACAATAGACGAAATATGAGGGAACTTCCTTAATTTTTCCCAACAGTGTAGGGTAGGAGAAATGGTGGTATATTGAATATTTTGTATTTTAGGTACCCAGGGGACTTCCTAGGCTCAACTCCTCCATTATATGGCTAATACTGATTCCAGATGCCAGTTCTAGTTCTGTGTCAGGGTGCAGGTTCCAGGCCTATGTCTCTGCACTCCAGTTCAAAGACCTGAGTTCTTCATAGCTGCCCCTAGTACTGACTTGAATTCCAGTGGGCCAATGGTAGCTTATCCTATGCTCCTTGAGTTTTCCATCAAGCGTGCCAGCTTCAAGTGCCTGGGTTCAGGTGATGGAGTCAGTTCTCATTGAATCTTTGCAGGTTGTTGTAATGAGGATCTCAGCCATGGACACCAGTCCGGTCCTTGACCTACAGATCAGCTCAGCTTCCAGTGTTAATCAAGTTTTGTGGTCCAACTACCTTTGCACAGCCTCAGGTTATTTTAGCTTCAACTAGACCCTAGGGATAAGCTTAGAAATCCTGGTGCGTGATACAGTGATGCCATCTTAGCATATGGAACAACACTGACTAATGTATAGGCCGATCTGCAGCCACTCCAGGACCTCTCCATCACTCATTTCCGCTACCGAGTATTGCAGCACTCTACCATGCGCTCTCTTCAATGTTATTCCCTAAGTTAATTTATCCTAACTATATGAAACTGAAATTAGCTGTGAAGATGACACTACAATAAATGATATATAATTATATGTCTCTGCAATCTGTAGATAATATAAAAATGTAACTATAATATTCATCTGTATTGGCCCTAATTTATGTGTATATGCAATGGCCCTTATTCTGGTTGACTTGCAAGGCTGCAAATTTTCCGCAGGAATGCGAATGGATGATTTGCGGGGGAGAAATCATCCATTGGCAGCCTTGGGTGCGGGGGAGAAATCATTCAATGGTTGGCGACCATGGAATGATTTCTTCAGTGCTCGCAGATCTGAGACACCTCTATGGTGTCTCAGACCTGCGGATGCCCTGTGCGAGGACAGCTGCCCACCACCCGCACTCACGTCATCGGGCAATTTGCATGGAAACGCCCAGCATTCTCATGGGAACGCCCATGAAACGCCGGGCGTTCCCATATGCAAATTGTTCGGGACCCCGCCCAGACTTCTGTGCTGTGTACGAGCAATGTGGGCGCTTGCACACAGCGGCTGCACATGCGCATATAAACCTATGCCAAGCGCAGTTGCAAACAATCGGTCGAACGTGCGGGGGACCGATACAATCTGAATATCCCCCAATGTCCGATGTTCACGCAACAGAGAGCTTATCGAAAGACTGCACATGTGCTAAGATCATCTGCAAGACGCCCATCTAAGGTTACTCAAAATGGCCCTCGCGGCTCTGTCGCCAAGGCAAGAAATCTAGAAGACGCAGACCCTGCCCTCAACATTTTCAGGAATGCTGTACAGCTGCGCCCACTTCCCACCCCCAAATGACCATAGCCTGTGAAATCGGGCATGCAATGCACAGGCGCCCCACAATCTGAAATGTATGCACACCAACGGGTGCTGTGCACTTTCCAGCAGTATGCAGATCACCACCTGGCTGAAGAGACCCAGAAGGAAGTAGGAAGCGGTACCTGGCTTTTGGGTAATTTTTGGGGTCTATTTTCAGCTGATTTAAAACTGACACAAACAAATCTAAAATTAATCTAAAATTGATCTTTGGTATTACATTTTAAATCAATTACATGGGGTTTATTATTCTTCTGATTCGCCTTGTGGATAAATGAAATATCTAATGTTTCCACCCTTTACTTAATAAAATATCAAAAATATTATAGTCAAAGCAGCCTGGATTAGCTGGTAGTTATTGTAGTCTTATTTATAGACATAAGCTTTATTAAACCCGCATCATGTCTATCATCACCATCTAGGGAAACATTGACTAACTCTACGCTTAGTTTCAAACCGTACTAACAATTGCGAAGAGCAGAAGTGTTCCCACAGGATGTAGATGTATGTAAAAATATGTCATTGTGTATTTAAGCATAGCAAATGTTTATTTATAAGACGCCAACTATAGGGCACACCTGAGTGCTATTATCACTATAAGATCAGCTATTAATAAATCCATAAAAGTAGAGGTGTTTCATCGCGTTCCAGCAGCTGCCATTTCAGAAGCAGATAATTGCTGGTTACCTTGACAACTAACTTCATAAAATAAAATTATAGCTTGTTTCTTAATGATTGGTTGTACAATAATACAGTTGCTGCTATTTACATATCACATCAACCGTAAAAGGATTCTATGTACAAATAACGTATTTGAAATGCAAAACTGTGTATACTGTATGTGTCTTTATTGATCCCAGGGCTGGAAATTACATCTGCATCAAGTACATACTTACCTACTCTCCTGGAAAGTGTTAAGGGGTGTACACACGCTTTTGCTTATAGCAAATGATGGTATGGGACATTGATAGGGACATGCTTATATTAGAGATATATATGGGAGATCAGAATGCAGGATGATATAAGACATTGTGGGTATGATGATATTGGAGATTCATGGGGACAGATGATATGGGAGACTGATAGGGACATGAAGCTATGGGAGATTGGTGGACATGGTTATATGGAAGATGGATGGGACATGATGATATGGAAGATTGGTGGTAACATGGTGATATGAGAGATTGTGGACAGTACAGTAGATTAATGGGGACCTGTTTATATGGGAGATGGAGAACATGATGATATGGTAGACTGATGGGGACACTATTATATGGGAGATTAATGGGAACATGATGATATGGGAGACTGACGGGGACCCAATGATATGGGAGATGGCAGATGGAGTCGGAATCCCAGTGGTCGAAATACCGCCGCCGCAATGCTGGCAATTTCTCCCTCTATGGGTGTCCACGACAAATAGTGTAAAATAGTGTGTCGGTATTTCGGCAGTCGGGATTCTGGAGTGGGTATTTCGACCGCCGGGACTCCGACCGCCGGGATTTCATACTGAATCCGGAGATTGATGGGGGCATGATGATATGGGAGATTGATGGGGACATGATGATATGGGAGATTGATGGGGACATGATGATATGGGAGACTGATGGGGACATGATGATATGGGAGACTGATGGGGACATGATTATATGAGAGCTTGATGGGGACATGATGATATGGGAGATTGGTGCACATGAGAGGATATGTATTGAACAGATGTTTATGAGGATTATTTATGGGAATTGACAGTGAACTGTAGCTGGAAAAGGGAGGTCTGTATTTGGAAATGTAACATTTATTCTTATGCAACAGCTGCTTTTTTTAAATAAATTTGGTACTATGTTATAATAAAAGTGTTTTGGTGCACTGCTTCTTGTGTACGTAGATGTACTAAAGTGTGATGTCCAACGTCTGTTTATTCCAACTTTTACAAAATGGTGATAAAACAGCAGAAAACTTACTATAAATATATACTTCGGCACTCCAACATGTTGGAAAGACTTTCATTTGATGATCAACGCTTGAAAAAATCAGTGCAAAAATCAGCCATTTGACACTATTTAAAGAACAGTGGGGGAAATTTACTAAGATGGGAATAAGACTTCACATGTAGGGTGACATTTAATGGGATGAGAGTTTTAGTCACTTTCCAAAATCGCCAATTATCACACTTTTTAAAATTGCATTTTTTGCAGCGAATTTGCATATTTAATGAGCTGCGTGTTCCGGGCAAAAAAGTGCGATAATGGGCGATTTTTAGTCATGAAAATGTGCATATTTGAGGAAATGTGAGAATTTGGGGGGACCCCTTTATTGGGGGGTCCCCACTCCCTCAGGTGCCCCATCCAACGCTGACCAGCCACGGTGCTCATGGTATGGCCGGGGGACCTTCTGTAAAAAGTGTCCCCACGGCTGTGGCATGACACCGCGGGCTGTTGGAGCTTGGTGCTGGTTTCAAAATATGGGGGACCCCCAGATTTTTTATCCCCCCTATTTTTGGAACCAGGACCGGTCCAAGAGCCCGGGGCTGGTTTCAGAAATACGGGGGACCCCTACACTTTTTGTCCCCCGTATTTTTGGAACCAGGTCCGGCTCAATGAGCCCGGGGCTGGTTATTCTCAGGAGGGGGCACCTCACGTAATTTTTTTTAAATTAACTTTTACACATTTTTTAAGACAGGACCATGCACAGATCTCAATGATCTGTGCATGGTTCTGGCAAATTCGCCTTGCATAACCTGGTCTGCATGTGTGGCGATTTTTAGTAAAATTTTCCCATTTTCGCATCTCATTAAAAATGTGATTTGTATACTTTATAATGGGAAAACATCTGGATATGAGTTTCGGCATTACCAAAAATCACACCTTCAGAATGTGCGATTTTGCGGGAAAATACACGGTTTTGGCATTTTTCGCATCTCATTAAATATGCGATTTTGGAAAACCATGCGATTTCGGTCGTTATTGACGAAAAAATCACACAAATCACATTTTTGCATCTCATTAAATGTCACTCGTGATGTTGCTATGGGGAACCAATCAGATCCTGTCTACTATCTTCTGGGGGGGGGGGTAAATAAATAAGAAGCAGATTCTGATTGGTTGCCCATAGCAACATCACATGGGAAGTCTTATTCCCATTTTAGTAAATTTCCCCATTAAGTACTTTCCTTATGGACACCAACAGCCTCCTGTTTCAGGTGTCACTTTTTTGTAGGAAACACATACCCATGGGTACCGCAAATTTGCATTTCTTATTGAATCTCGGCTATGCATATTCACACAATGTATGTGAGTTTCATAACACAAACTCGCACACTGACCCGTTTATTTCCTGCTATCAGGCCATATTGTTTGTCTGTTTTTCCCTCCCTATAGACTGTAAGCTCCTAGGAGCAAGGCCATGTTCCCTTCTGTTCTCACAGCCCTCTTCTCACGCACTTATAGACAGCTCTGTCCTACTCAGCGACCGTCTATATCTCAACTCTTCTCACTTGTAATTGTTCAGCCTGCTCCTAGTACTATGCTGGCAATTCCTTTGCTTTGTACTGTATATTGAGAATTGTGCTGATAAATTTTCGGTAACTGGTATGTTATGTTTAGTGTACCCTGTAATGTTCTAAAGCAGGCATGTCCAATGTTGGCCCTCCAGATGTTGTGAAACTACACATCCCAGCATGCTTTGCCACAGTTTTGCTATTAGAGAATGCTAAAACTTTTGCAAAGCATGCTGGGATGTGTAGTTTCACAACATCTGGAGGGCCAACGTTGGACGTGCCTGTTCTAAAGTGTGCCATATGTATGGCGCTGCCAACCATTTATGGAGCCTTTAAATAAAAAGTACTAATAACAATAGCGCATTCACACTAAGTGATATAATTGCTGCACTAAGGTTTTTCCAGTGCGGTCCCTTGCGCTGTTTAGAGTCCTCTTATTCCTCTAGGGATGTTTAAACCCAAAGCATAATACAAAAGACATACAATAGTGTGATATTGTTTAACAATGAAAATAATACGGTGGAATGCTCCTGAGGTATTATTATTGGTCCCGTACCGTTAATTATAGTCTACTTGACGGGTAGACTCCCAACGTGTTTCATGGGGCGGTTACATCACCATTATGACCCTTCACGAGTATTCCACCTAATAGGAAATGGCTCAAGTCGAGAGAGACAACAATCCCACAATGCTGTGATACCTTTTATATAAGTGGATATACTTTAGTTGTCTAGATTAAAATAATTGGTCCCGTACCATAATGTATTTGCGAAGGCAGACAAAGTAGGCATGGGTTTGACAATAATTTGTTACCAAATATTTTCTATCTCCTTCGCTTTCCTGAATGGACAGAGTACATGCAAAAATGGAGAAACCAATATGTTTTAATTGATAAAAGTGAACAGACAGTAAAAACAGAAATGGCCACAGCTGACTCTCACGCTTTGTTTCAGTCCACCAAATTTTTGCAGACTAAACAAGCATTATGGAATAATAGAAGTCCTCAGGTGTCCCTGGAAACTCTCTGGTGAAAAGTACAGCCTGGCAGCACTCCTCTCTCCTCCCACCAACACGTTTTGATATGTTCAGTATCTTTGTCAAGGTGTGGAGAGAGACTCTGGGGAATCGGTATGTATACCCCTCCTTCATTGTAAAAAAGAAAAACCTATTTCCAGACATAGATCAAATCTGTCCCACTATTCCTATACATTTCCATGCTAAGAATTGAGTCCTTTAACCACATCTTAAGGTGGCTATACATCAGAAAGACCGGTGTTAAGGTGGCCATACATCAGACATACCTGTCATACAATCAGTCATACTACCAGCTGAGATTGTACGATTGGGTACAATATCTTTTTGATGTATGGCCACCTTTAGATGTGGCTTTTGCGTGGATTCCCGTCGTGCGTTGTCTTCCGCTATCCGGACCAGCTGGAAGCGGAAGTGACGCTTTGTGCTCCAGCGGCAATGTTTATGCGTTCCACCGGGGTGATGACTTCCGGCCCATGATCATAATATTGGAGATGATGTTCTCTTTCCGCTCCATTCAGGATTTGTATGCGTTCCAGACCTCGGTCTTTGATCTCCATATACAGGCATTTTGTAATAGTAAAACGGAATCTCTTTAACGATCATTGTCCAGTCCATTAATTTAGATTAGATATAACAGTACTTCAAAACAATAGAAATAATAATCTTATGAGATAAAATAATCTTATAATCATAATGCAGTAATGATAAAATATACCTAAAATTCATAATGTTAAAAATTCATAATGCAAAAAAGGGAACGACCTATAATTAATTATGACAGTAGTTAAAACGATATACAAAATTTATAAAAAGCACTTTAGTTCAAAGTCTGGTACTTGTGGAGTATCACAGCTCCCACGATGGCCATCGCACGGGAAAAAAATTGCATCGCATGCAATTTGATCGCATCGCATGCAATTTGATCGCATCGCATGCAATTTGATCGCATGCGAGCGCATGCGATTTTTAACAGAAAAGCATCCAAATGCATTGAAATTAGTATGAAACATGTTCAATGGCCCCCAAATGTCATTTTTGAGGCTGTACCACCCCCACTAGCAACGCAAACCCGAAGCGTGGCGAGCGGCGGCGGTACGGGTCCTACGACCTTTTCATACCCCCACTATCCACGTCGGCATGGAGTTGAGAATAGAAAGTGTGGCGAGCGCAGCGAGCCACCGAGCCCAAAGCGTCCCCTCGCGGGCTTCACAGGTGTCCGCGTCCGCTCGCTACGCTTCGGGCTCGGTGGCTCGCTGCGCTCACCACCCTTTCTATTCTCAACTCCACGCCGACGTGGATAGTGGGGGTATGAAAAGGTCGTAGGACGCATACCGCCGCCCCTCGCTGCCTCGCTGCGCTCGCCACGCTTCGGGTTCGCGTTGATAGTGGGGGTGGAACAGCCTCAAAAATGACATTTGGGGGCCATTGAACATGTTTCATACTAATTTCAATGAATTTGGATGCTTTTTTGTTAAAAAACGCATGCGATCAAATCTCGATCGCATGCGATGCGATCGCATGCGATTTTGGGGGAAAACCCAGTAAAAACGGCAAAGATCGCATCCAATCGCATGCCATCGCATGTCACTATATATGGCATGCGATGGGAGCCGTGATAATCCACAAGTACCCAAAGTCTTTATTAAGCCCTTCAGGAATAAGGGTATGATAGTTAAAAATAGTTGACATTTCACATTTTGCCAAAGTGATATTTATATCATCTCCTCTTTTGGGGGGAATTAATCTTACATAAGATGTAAACATTTTTAATTTCACTAATATTGCACTGGTGGACTTTTTCAAAGTGCATAGAAAGGGCATGCATTTCTAAACCCTTTTTTATGTTGCGAATATGTTCGCCTAACGTACTTTAAAAGGTCAGCTAGTTCTACCAATGTAGAATAAATTGCAATTGCACTCTATTGCATATATTACATTAACACTGTGACAAGTTCAAAAATCCTTAATAATATAATTTTTACTGTTAATAAAAATTTCTGTTATTTTCTTCCCAAAATTATTCTGAATGTTTTTACATCCTACGCATGACCCACATCTATTGACTTTTTTTGGTGAGCTAGGTCAAAGACTTTTGACAAGCTTATTTTTCAAATTTGGGGCACGTCTAAAAATACATTTTGAAAATATATTTTCCTGTAATGGGGTCCTTTTGTTTGAAAGGCCCCAATTTTTTTTTTTAACATTTTGTGTACTTCTTGATGTTGGGATGAGAAATCAATAATGAAAGACCATTTGAATTCTTCACCTGTCCTCTCTTTTTTTTGTTTTTTTGTACTAAAAAATCCTTCCTTTCTAATTTCTTTACTTCTATTAAAAATCTCTCTTTCATTTGTTCTGCTTTACTTGTAAAGGTATTCACTTCTGTGCTATTCCTATGTAAGCGGTGGAATTATCCTATTGGTATCGAGTCCAGCAATCTATATTGATGACAGCTGTCTCTACTTATATAGGTTTGAGAATCTGTTGGCTTTAAATAGTTTTTAGTTTTTATTTTATTTTCTTCTATATAGATAACTAAATCCAGGAAATTAACCCTAGACTTATTGATTTCAAAACTTAAGACACTTCCCCTGTCATTTGTATTAAGATAAGTACAAAAGCTATCTAAAGTGTCCTTATCTCCTCTCCAGATGAAACAAGTGTTGTCGATGTACTGTACCTACGCCATGACACCAGGTTTGCCCCATATGGGTGGTGGAACCAGATCTGTTCGGTCTCCCACTCACCCATAAAGATGTTTGCATAGCTTGGGGCAAACCTGGTGCCCATGGTGGTACCTTTTTTTGCATGTAAAACGCATCCTTGAATATAAAACAATTATTATGTAAGATAACGTGGATTCCTTCTAAGAGAAATTGTTGTGGTTGATTCTCTAGATCTGATCTTTGTAATTCTTTTTTTACTGCATCAATTCCTTGTTCATGGGAAATGATAGTATAAAGTTAGCCAACATCAGCAGTTACAAGAACACTTTCCCATTTTACAGTTTCCAAAATTCTTAATACACATGTTATGTCTTTGAGATATGAGGATTAGATGGATTTTTGTGAATTTTAGGGAACACATATAGTTGGAATTAAGGGATTGGCTATGTACAAAAATTCACTTTCCTTTTCAGTTATTATGTCTTCCTTTTTATACTTTTCTATCAGACTTTTTATGGATTCCAGTATTTTATCTGTAGGATTTCCTTTCATTTTTTTGTATGTATCTATACTTGATAATTGGGAGTATATTTCCTTTTCATAATCACTTTTATTTAACAGGACAATCCCACGCCCTTTGTCCGTTGATTTAATGATAAGTTGGGGGTTGTAATTTAATGTTTTTAATGCCTTTCTTTCTTTGAGGGATAACTTATGTTTAATATTATTGTTATTTAATTTCTTGGTATCATCCATTACTACAGTATTAAAAGTATCCTTAGACATTTTTGCAAGTAAATAAAAGTATTAAACTGATTTAAAGGTGTTGACAGACAAAATTTGAATCCTTTATCTAGAAGTGACCTTTCTTCTTCTAATAATAAGTGATTACTTAAATTGAATATTTTAACAGGATATATGGTTGTGTCATTATTATTTTTTTTGTTTGTTTTTTTAAACTCTGTAATACATGCTTTCGTTTCCTTTTCTCTTTAGTGTACATTTTCTTTCTAATCTTTCCTCCACATTTACCTCTTTTATGGGAACCTCCTTCTCTCTAAAAAATGTTCCTCTTGATATCTTGGGGAGAAGCTATGATCCCTTAATGGTGAGAATCTGTTGTAAATTGGTACATAAGAGTCCCTTTTTTCTCTTTGTTCATATTTTTGGTAATTTAGATTTTGTTTTTGATGTATTTTATTTTTTCTTCCGCTTGATTCCAAAATCAGTAAGTCTAGTGTTAATTTCCTGGATTTAGTTATCTATATAGAACAAAAGAAAAGAAAAACTAAAAATATGTAAAGCCAACAGATTCTCAAACCTATATGAGTAGAGACAGCTGTCATCAAAATAGATGGCTGGACTCGATACCAATAGGACAATTCCGCCACCGCTTACCTAGGAATTTACAAGTCAAGCAGAACAAATGAAAGAGAGATTTTTAAGAAGTGAATATAAAGAAGAAATCATAGACAAAACTATAACAGAAGTAAAGAAATTACAAAGGAAGGATTTATTAGTACAAAAAAACAAAAAAGAGGGGACAGGTGAAGAATTCAAATGGTCTTGCATTAAGGATTTCTCATCCCAACATCAAGAAGTTAAAAAAAACCACCATTGGGGCCTTTTAAAAAAAGACCACATTACAGGAAAAGATATTTCAGAAAATTCTAAATGTATTTTTAGACGTGCCCCCAATTTGAAAAATAAAAAAGTCTTTGTCCTACCTCACCAAAAAAGTCAATGGTCAAATTCACTGGGTTTTATAGATGTGGGTCATGCATAGGATGTAAAAACATCCAGAATAATTTTGGGATGGAAATAACAGAAATTTTTATTAACGGTAAAAAAAATATTATTAAAGATTTTTGAACTTGTCACAGTGTTAATGTAATATATGCAATAGAATGCAATTGCAACTTATTCTACATTGGTAGAACTAGCCGACCTTTTAAAGTGCGTTTATGCGAACATATTTGCAACATAAAAAAGGGTTTAGAAATGCATGCCCTTTCTATGCACTTTAAAAAAGTCCACCAGTGCAATATTAGTGAAATTAAAAATGTTTATATCTTATGTAAGATTAATTCCCCCCCAAAAGAGGAGGTGATATAAATACCACTTTGGCAAAATGTGAAATGTCAACTATTTTTAACTATAATACCCTTATTCCTGAAGGGCTTAATCAAGACTTTGAACTTAAGTGTTTTTTATAAATGTTGTATATCATTTTAACTACTGTCATAATTAATTATAGGTTGTTCCCTTTTTTGCATTATGAATTTTTTGCATTATGAATTTTAAGTATATTTTATTATTACTGTATTATGATTCTCATAAGATTATTATTTCTATTGTTTTGAGGTACTGTTATATCTAATCTAAATTAATGGACTGGACAATGATTGTTAAAGAGATTCCGTTTTACTATCACACAATCCCTGTATATGGAGATCAAAGACCGAAGTCTGGAACGCATACAAATCCTGAATGCAGCGCAAAGAGAGCATCATCTCCAATATTATGATCGCGGACCGGAAGTCGTCAACCCTGTGGAACGCATAAACATTGCAGCTGGAAAACAAAGCGTAATTTTCGCTTCCGGCTGATCTGTATAGCGGAAACCGGCGAACGGCGGGAATCCACGCAAAAGCCACATCTAAGTTGTGGTTAAAGGACTCAATTCTTAGCATGGAAATGTGTAGGAATAGTGGGACAGATTTGATCTATGTCTGTAAATAGGTTTTTTTACTTTTTACAATGAAGGAGGGGTATATATACCGATTCCCCAGAGTCTCTCTCCACTTCTTGACAAAGATACTGAACGTATCAAAACGCGTTGGTGGGAGAAGAGAGGAGTGCTGCCAGGCTGTACTTTTCACCAGAGACTTTCCAGGGACACCTGAGGTCTTCTATTATTCCATCATGCTTGTTTAGTCTGCAAACATTTTGTGGACTAAAACAAAGCGTGAGAGTCAGCTGTGGCCATTTCTGTTTTTACTGTCTGTTCACTTTTATCAATTAAAACGTATTTGCACCATATATTGGTTTCTCCATTTTTGCATGTACTCTGTCCATTCTGGAAAGTGAAGGAGATAGAAAATCGATGGTGACAAATTATTGTCAAACCCATGCCTACTTTGTCTGCCTTCGCAGTGGACAAATACATTACGGTACAGGACCAATTATTTTAATCTAGACAACTAAAGTATATCCACTTATATAAAAGGTATCACACCATTGTGGGATTGTTGTCTCTCTCGGCTTGAGCCATTTCCTATTAGTGGAATACTCGTGAAGAGTCATAACGGTGACGTAACCGCCCCATGAAACATGTTGGGAGTCTACCTGTCAAGTAGACTATAATTAACGGTACGGGACCAATAATAATACCTCAGGAGCATTCCACCGTATTGTTTTCATTTTTAAACAATATTACACTATTGTATGTCTTTTTTCCTTATGTTTTGGGTTTAAACATCCCTAGAGGAATAAGAGGACTCTAAACAGCGCCAGGGATTGCATTGGCAAATCCTTAGTCTGTGTGTTTATTTGGCAATACACATTGCTCATTGTGGTCTTATGCGCAAAGGTGTTCTAATACCCCACACTTTTTCACCAAGTGATATAAATGATTTGTTGTGCCATTACGGCAAATAGTGCTGATATCATTGCGGTATGTGCCACACTTTGTAATGAGAGACTGCATCTGATTGACAGCTTCTATTAACTAGGTGGGTCTATCAACAATATCCATACCTCCCAACTGTCCCATTTTTTGCAGGACCATCCCGGTATTTTGGGGTGGTCCCGTCTCTGCCTGGGGCCGCCAGTGTCCCACGGTGGTGGTGGGTGGGTGGTGCAGTTGGAAGTCCCCCCAGCCTGAACGGCATGCACACAGCTTCTATTCAGCATTGCAGGTGGGGGCTGGAAATGGGGGCATGGCCTGATAGTGCTTCATCGGTGAGACCACGCCCCATTTCATAGGCCACACCCACCTTCCGGACACTCCATTCCAAGTTCACAAAAGTTGGGAGGTATGCATTATCTCATCATCATTAGCAGCCCATGTCGCTTCTAAAGGATGACGATGGATTAAGAAAGTAGGTATTTAAATATACCACTATACCAGGGGTCCTCAAACTATTTTGCTCTGGGACCCCATCAGGCAATAAAAATAATGACAGGACCCCAGCAAGTTACTGCAGAAGGTCATCACATCACATGTGTAGTCAGCAGAGAGCAAATACTGTACATGGCAGTATTGTGGAGGCACAACATGATGGGAGGAGTCTAAAATAACAGACAATTCAACAGATTTCAGACTCTTTGAATCTCTGACTGAGATTAGAAAAGTTATCATCCTGATGGTCAGCAACATGGAGTCGGGACCCCAAGGTGAGAAGGTCGGGACCCACTTTGGGGTCAGGACCCACAGTTTGAGAACCGCTGCACTATACTATGGGAAAAAAATCTGTCTAGCACCAACTAATGGGGCACCATCAGATACACTTCTTAGGGAGCACTACTGATTCATAATTATTATATGGGGGAACTGTGTTTACGTCCAATGGTGATGTTGGTGCAGTTTAGCAATTTTCTACTGTGCAAGCACAAATTTTAATGGATACCCCTAGGGGATATGTGTGACCCTGAGTGTACACATAAGGATGCTATTGTGCACAGGATCGCTTGCATCAGAGGAGTCAAGCAATGGCCTATCCTGGACATTGCCTATGGCGTGGTCCAAAGTGAACGCAAAACATATCCGCCATGTTGTGGGCGAGGTAGTGCAAGAGATCTGCATTATAAGCTACATAGCCACTTTAACAGAGACCATAGATCGGTACAAATGTAGATGGTCTAAAACCACCATCGGAATTACACTGTGCATGGGCAATGAAAATTAGCTTCTCCAAGCTTGTACACTTCGGCACATGCAAGTGCTTAAAGGCAAAGCTTATACTAGAATTTGCATATTATCAGGACTGGTGGGGATGCGTCAGCATCATCCCTGAATTAGGCCTGGTGTCCCCAGCCAGCCAACCAGCTCCTAATTGCCATGTTACAGGCCAGGTTTGAAAAATGAGAGGTAGGAGCTGATTGGCTGGTTGTCTATCAAACAACTGGCTCTTAGTGTTGGGATGGACGGTCCTAGCTAAACACTACATTTCTATGTACAGTAATAACTAAAGTGCCCAGTAAAGCGAACTACATGCCAAAAAAGCCAGTGTTTACTAGAAAGATTTTTAATTCATCTTCAAGTTTTGGTTTTGAAAAACCACCCTCATGGCTTTGGTTTGAGTTCAGATTTCATTATGGTTTAAAAGCCATTTTTTTTTTACAAAAATGATAAAAATCATAAGAAAACAGCTAAAAATCAAATCATTTTTGGAATCCAAAACCTCATTTTTGGATTTCAAATACAGATTTCAAACTACTGGAAAATCCTCATAAGGACATCTAGGGGGACATATAATAGGATGAGATATTTTGACTTTTGCGGTTTTTATTAAATAAGGCTGAATTCGCAGGTTTTTCTGGAATCAGCAAATTAATAGGGTGCGAATTGCCGCAAAAATCGCACTTTTTGCATCGAAAGTCGCATGTTTTGACCTGTTGATTTTTTTCTCACACTTCAATTGGCATACAAATGTTTCCCATTACAAAGTATACAACTCGCAAATTTAATAGGGTGCAATTCTTGGAAAACATTACCAAAAATCATCATAGCAAGTTTTCCCCGCCCAAAAATTCATAAAGGTAAAAATTTGAAAAATAAAACGGCGTGGGGTCCCCCTCCTGAGCATAACCAGCTCCGGGCTCAAAGAACAAGTCCTAGTTATAGAAATTCAGGCGACAAAAAAAACATAGGATATCCCCAGAATTTCTAAAACCAGCACCAGGCTCATGGACCGGTCCTGGTTCCCAACATATGTGGGACAAAATGAGGAGGGGTCCCCCATATATTGGCAAAGCATCGGGCCCAAAAAGCATTCATCCCTGTGGCTGGTCAGCCTGGGCCCATGGCGACCTAGAACCATGTCGACATTTCCCCATGTCGACCTAATGGTGTAGACCTAACGATTGTTGACCAACTTGCTGTAGACCCAATGATCCCAACCCAATTGGACAGCCCCGGGCTTCAGCCTGGGCAGGGTTAACTCTGGAGAGAGGGACCCCTTTATTGGGGGGTCCCCACTCCTCCAGGGTCCCTACCCAGGGGCAAACGCAGGATTTCTGAAGAGGGGTTTCCAGATATATATAGAAGAAATGGTGGCGAGAGAGAGAGAGGTATGTATGTGGTCTTCTTCAAACATACATACAAACTGTAACCTGGCTGCCTCTCCTGTTTCTGTTGTGCCAAGTTCCCGTCACTGCTGCACCTAGAGTTGCTGACTGCCGACCTTCCCCATCGCTGCCTCTACCGACGCGGCTAGCGTCTAGAATTGTTTCCTCATTGCACTATGAATTTACACCCTTTATATGCAGTACAACATAGGGATGGCCATCGTTGCCTTTGCCATCGATGGTAAAAGTGCAACTGGCCGTCGATAGTGTATAACTATGCAATGGATGACCATCGATGTTTTTTGCCTGTGGGCCAATCAAAATGTGGGGGCGGAGCTTCACGGGTGTCAGGGCGGAGCTATGATCCATGTCCTGGCACTTTAGGGAAAAAGCAAAAAGGAAACTATTCGTTTAAGCTTGACATCAATGGCGGAAAACCATCTGGTTCTCCCTCATCGATGGCAAAACTATTCAACATCGGCCATAAAGCATCGATAATTTCTAATCATTGATGGTCGATGGCCATCCCCAGTACTACATCACTACAATACATCCACCCTATAATGCACACTTCATTGCTACACTGCGTCCACCCTATACGCCGCACTACAACACTACAGGACCGGACCTGCAAGCAGCGTTTAGTCCACACGCAGCGTTGCATGTGGACCAGAATAACCAACAGAGTATCCTGTAGGTAGCATGGTACAGTTGCAGTATGTGTGTGTATAGAGCAGTGGTTCCCAAACTCTTTTGAATCACGGCACCTTGATGCCAAAAGTTTCTTATTGAGAAATGGGGAAAATTATATTAAATTAAGTAAATTGTGTTTATATGTCATCCTTAGGTTATTCATGTTGTGAGAGACAGGGTCAAAATCCCGACATTTAAAATCCAGCCAAGGTCAAAATACCGACATATACAATGTACAGGTGAAACAGTCAACATGACTTTCCTGCGGTTCACTTCCAACTGTGTCCATGTCGACTGTGTCGACATTCGGATAAAAAAACAGTGAAAAAACCCATGTCGACCTCATGACCTGTCGACGGAAAGTCATGTTGACTGTTTCACCTGCACATTCTATATGTCGGTATTTTGACCATGTCGGGATTTTATCCTTGTCGGGATTTTAAATGTCGGGATTTTGACCTTGTCGGGATTTTGTCCTTGTCGGTATTATGACCCATTCGGGATTTTGACCCTGTCGGGATTTTGACCGTCGGGATTTCATACCGAATCCGATTTGTACTGTATTTGTTTTTCCCATATTTTATAATAGGAAGCCACAAACATTAGTTTTGCCTATTACAATGACCAATAAGAATTAGAATTTTTTATGGACCACCAACCTGATGCACCCTTGCAAATGTCCCCACGGAACACACAGTTTGTGAACCCCTGTTATAGAGTATACTGTATGTAGCTGCTTAGGGATACGGTCACCGGGTTGACCCAAGTAAGGTCGACATACGTTGGATCGACCACTGAAGGTAGACAGGGCATAGGTGGACACCTGAAGTAGGTCGACATGACTAAGATTGAAAGGGTTGGAAGGTTGACACAAGCATTAGATTGACAGTCGAAAAGTTGACACAAGTTTTTCACTGTTTTTTGGGGGGCTGACATGTGCCGGCAGGTGGTATATCATACCCTTACATTCCCTATGGGGTGGTGGAAGAATATAATAGTGTGCCCAAAACATGGCGAGCCATGCAAAATGACACGGTCGACAGTGTCCATGTCGACTGTGTCGACAACCGGGACAAAAAAAAAGGAAAAAATCATGTTGACCTTCCCATTGTCTAACTAATTCCTGTGTCGACCTTCCAACCGACCTAAGGTGCCAACCTTAGCCATTCTGACCTGATTCAGATGTCAACTTAAGCCCTGTTTACCTTCAGTGGTCAACCCAATGTATGTGTGTGTGTATACACTGTATCCAGTCCAAACAGACACTGATACAGTTGCAGCCTCTGTGTGTGTGTGTAACAGCTGAGCTGCCAAAAAACAGAGTATCCTGTATGTAACTGTAGCACAGTGTTTGTATAACAGGGTATCCTGTGTGTAGCTGCAGTACAGTGTGTGTAGGTGTGTGTCTGTGTACATAGATATATCTATATCTATATATAGATATACAGTATATATTATACATACAGTATATGAGTATCCTGTATGTAGCTGCAGAACAAATAGCCAATGGTACAGTTGTAGTGTGTGAGAGACTGTGTGTACTCCTCAGCCATCCCATTAGTATTCACCTTGTCCTTTGTGCACACAGCCTTTGTGTCTGCCTGTTACACAGCCCATGCTTCCCTCACCCCTCTCCTCTCATCCTCCTCTCCCTCCTTGTAGTAGTCTGTCCTCCTCCCTCCTCCTCCCCATGCCAGCCATTGCACTGCAGCCTGTCTCCCAGCCCTCTCCTCCTCCGTAGCTGCTCTGTGTGGCTCAGCCCCAGACCCCCACCTCCTCCCAGCCAGCTCTGGTGCCTAGCATTGCCCCCTACCCCCTTGTTGCTGCCATTATCTGGGGCTGGGCATCCCCCCCTAGCTCTGAGAGACTCATCCTACTCCGCGCACTGCGTCTCTGGGGGACACTGCAGGTAAGTGCAACTTTTTTGTCGCACCTTCTGCTCCCTGCTGCGCTGCACAGATCCCAGATCTGCCTTTATGTGGTCTTTTTTTGCAGTTTCCCTTTGCTCCATTCCGCCATCTTGCCTGCTAGGTAGAGCTGTCTGCTATGCAAAGTGATACAACAGTGTGTAGGGGGGAAGGAGCTGGCAGCAGCAGCAGGGACAGTGACACACTGCTGCTGCTGCTGGCTGGCTGGCTGGCTGGGGTTGCATTAACATAGCTCATGCACACAGTGCTATGCCACACTGAGAATATACAGCTGTGTACTCACACTTACTTTTCTACAGCATCTTATAGTAAGTTAAACCTACATAGCAGACCTGTCCTGTGCATGTTATGTCATGTCCTGTTTGCAAACAGGCTGCCCATGTACCTTGCATTTGCCTAGTTTTATTTTATTTATATATTTGATACACACACAGGGGGTTCTGCACTGAGTACATTACACAGGACTGCAGAGGTTGCAGCTAGTGTATTTACACATAGCTCTGATCATTCTGCAATCAATGCATCCTATGTACAGTACATTGCATTTGTCCTGATTTTAATTTTGACATAGGGTTTCTGCACTGAGCTGCAACCACTGCAGTCCAATGTAATGTACTATTTACACACAGGCTCTGTATTCTTTGCCTGCACAGTTCTCAGTCTCTGCATACTGTACTGTGTGTTGCATTGGATGACATCCATAATGCTACTTTGTATTATTTACAATCCTTTGTGTCTGCTAACAATGTCTAGACCAGAAGTACAGTTTTAGTAAGGTAGGGGGAATTGCACAGGGAGGCTTATTAAAGTCTTATGTACAGTGGATTGTATTTACTGTCTGGTTTGGAAGGGCTGTTTAACTATTGGTTTACACACCAGGGTTATTAGTCATGCAGAACACGTAGGGTCATTTAGAACCGTGCAGGTTTTTAGAATTGAATAAGGCGTTTTGTGATGTCTGGGATTATGGTGTCGATAATCGGAATAACTACTGATTTTATCTTTCGTATCCATTGCCAATGTGGTGTATTGTAAAGCTGAGCATTCCACGTAGTAACAAAAAAAAACCATAATTATAGATGTTACCATTGACGTAATGAGTAGGATCTTGTAGAAATGGATGAATTTGGAATCTTAAGTCAAGATACTGTTTATAAAGGTTAGGTATAATTTCCTAAAATGGCCATAATTAATATGTGCTAACTGCCGCACAGCAGAAAGATGTTTATACTGTGAGAACTGTCATATTGGAATGGCAAAACACGGAATGGGCGTTATAATAGGAATTTGCACTTATTTAAATTAAACGTTACACCGTGCTCATGCTGTTGACAGGGCAATTATAAATATATCAAATCACAAATCACTTTCTGCTGTAAATATCTTGATGTCGTTAAGTAAAATGGTCAAACTTATTTTCATTGGTTAGTTTACACCAGGGCTGGCCAAACAGGTCCACGAGATCTACCAACAGTCCATGTTTTCCAGACCACCTAGCTGGTGCACAGCTGTAGTCATTACTAACTGTCACATTTTAAAACCTGCTGCATTAATTCCTACTATAGATCCACAGGTTGTCTGATATACATGAACTGTTGGTAGATTATGAGGATGGGTTTGGCCACCCCTGGTTTACACAATTCAACCAAATTAGATGGTGTATATTGTACCACATCACACCTGCTCAAAATGTGCCCTGATTGGATCAGACATCATCAAGCTTAATGGGACAGTGAATATATTGGTAACTATCCAAGGGGTGCAGTTACACTAAGAAGTTATGCCCCTCTATGGGTCTGCAAAGGGGGCAATGAAAGGTGCCTTGCCGGTACTCCAAAATCTACTCAATGGTACATCATGAGCATTGTAAGAACATAGCCCATGAATAAATTGCCCCAAATGTTGCAAATGTTGAGTGAACTACTAACCCTAAAATAATTATTCTTATTGAGTATCCATGATTCATATTCTGCACCACGGTACCATATGGTATAGATGTAGTGCAAGCAAACTACAATCTACAGTAGTTACAAATACTGATACTGTATAAGATGTGTACAACAGACTTCGCCAAATGAGCTTACACTCTACCGCCAAATACACACTGGGGTTTATCATACTTTTTATAAAACAGCTAAAATTGCATAATAAAGGTTGAATATGGATTTTTACCTTCATTTTAGAGGCCATTGTAGGTTTTAATGTGCCTCTAAATGTAAAAAAAAAAATGCATGCTAGAACTGTTTTACAACCTCACATCCAATTATATTAATATTTACGAAAAGTGAAGGTAAGACTCAGGGGCAGATTTATTAAGCCCGGTGAAGTGATAAAGTGTCTGTTTTTTTAATCACCGGCCAATCAGCTCCAATCAACTGTGAAGTTACAGGCTTGGTTTGAAAAATGACAGGTAGGAGCTGATTGGCCGGTGATAAAAACCAAAAACTTTATCACTTCACCGAGCTTAATAAATCGACCCCTTATTTAGAGATCAGTGGTGTGTATGGGGGTAAAAAGGTATAAGGGATCCAATGAGGCATGACTTAACAAGGAGTTTTACTGAAGATAAAATGAAAATTAAGGAGGTGCTCCCCAAAAAATATAGGAACTTTTTTAATCAGTCAATATATTTCTTTATTTAGGTGGATACCATTTAAGCAAGCACAAGGAAGGCCTGGATTACCCAACAATACATTTATATACAGAATCGGGGGTATACATTGTGGCTATGATCATGAAGTGTTATCCTAACACCATCGCATGGCCAGCAACAATGTTAATTATCTGTAGAACCCTATAGGTAATTGGCAATGTTGAGGCACCGTTTTTTTGCAGTGCACATTGGGGGAAAGATGGGAGTTCTATTTCAGATGGAATGTTGCTATGAGCAACCAATCAGATCCTATCTATTATCTTCCAGAAGTTGCTAAACAAATAAGAAATAGATTCTGATTGGTCGCCCCATAGTAACATCCCATGTGAAGTACAGATGGAGTCACTCTCATTAGAACAGCTCCTGACGATGGAATCGGTATGCGCCATCCGCGCCAGCAGCCGGAGTCCGACAGAATGGGCCGCGCGTGCGAGATGCTTGCACGCCCCTTCTGTCGGAAGTCCTGCAGCCGGCTACCTGCTCTCCCCCGCACTCCCTCTCTCTCCCCCACTTTCCAGCACTCCCCGCCTGTCTCCTTGAACCGGAGACGGGCAGGGAAGCACCCGGTCCCTGCCGACTTTCAGAGTGAGACTCACAAGCGAGTGAGCCGCTGGCGCATCGCCATCTGCCGGCTACGCCCCCCGCCAGTGCTATGGATATGTCGCACTGGCAGGCTAGCAGAGGCTGGCTCCATCTGTACAACTGGCATCTTATATAGCTCATAGACCATAGATGGAGAAGCATTTTGTTACACATAAACCTGTAATAGAGTAGAATAAAAAAAATATTTGGGTTCAGGTAAAACATTAAGAAATTCATACCAAATATAATAAAAGGCGTGGCTATGCACTCATGTAAAGTAAATGTATTATAGTCTAGTAAGGGAATCAGTTATGTCAATACATGATGTGCACCAATATGAAACAGGGAAATGGACAGTTTTTAACTGGTGTTCACTCTAGGGAGAACAAACGGGACAGATGGCATTTCTGTGCACGGACACCCAAATAGGGGGGCGTGGCCACTCAGGGACATTTCAAGGGCAAGGAGTGAGTGGCGAAGGGCTCCATTTGGAAAAAAACTGATGAGCGTTGCCACCAGTTAGGTGGTGGATATAGGTTAGGGACCTCCGTCATAGGGCAGACCTGTTGCTACACCCGTTGATGGTTTTTTTGATCCAATGCTGCATCCTACTAAGCAGGCCAGATCCCTGCTACATCAAGAGATGTCCTTCAAGAGACACTTCCTACTGCATTACCATACAGCACATACATCCAAGGATGTAGCTTTGATAGCAACTCTGACTGCACCCAAATGACCCCCCAAGGTGTATATGAAACATAAATGCATGTTTATACTTGAGCTCCATCCTCAAGATATCTCATTATACTATGCAAATATCCCAAACTGCGAAAAAATAGGAAATTCAAATAAACCTCGGTTCTCAAGCTTTTTAGATATGGGAGACTATTTATATAATAAGATAATAAATAAATATTATGCATATTTTTTTTTCTTTCATCAGTGACATAATTTTAATGACAATTGTCCTTCAGGGAACACTTCACTAAAAGTCCCAGGTACACAAAGTAAAAAAAAAAGTAAATAAAATAAAAAAATAAAACAAATGTGTATACCACTGTGAAAATAAAGACATTCATATACAGGTCGGGTATCCGGTATATGGGCATCCCGTATCCGAATTATTCCAAAAACCGTGTTTTTTTGGAATAATTCAAATCCCCCCCCCCCCTAACCCTCTTTTAATACTTACCAAGTACTCCGGCGTCCACGGCAGGCCTTCAGCATCCTCTCCGGCGTCTCCAGCGGTCCCAGGAGTGCTTTGCGCGAGTGCGCGCGCTCGCCAGTGACGTCACCGGCGCGCCTGGGAACTTGCGCAAAGCACTCCTGGGACCGCTGGAGATGCCGGAGACGGTGCTGTGGCCTGCCGTGGATGCCGGAGGACTCCATGGACGCCGAGGGACCATCGGGGACCCACCAGGGGCAGGTAAGTATAGCTAAAAAAAAATTATTCCAAAAACCGGAATATTCCCTTATCTGGAATGCTCGTGGTCCCGAGCATTTCGGATAAGGGATACTCAACCTGTATATAGAATGTAATGGATCAGATGCACTAAGCTTCAAAAAGTGATCAAATGGAGAGTGATAAACAACCAATCAGCTCCTGGCTGACATTTTTCAAACACAGTGTGTGACATGGCAAGTAGGAGCTGATTGGCTGGATAGTTATCAATCTCCATTTGATCACTTATTGATGCCTCATTGATGTCATTTAAATATAAAATCTACCTACCAAAATGTGATAGGCTCATTCAGCGATATCAAATCAAATCTATGGACATATTTTCCAGGCAGAGCATACTGGTCTGCAGGGGATCAATATACAATGGAATTTGCCAGTTACAGCGTCCAATATCCGGAAAGCTGGATATTTATTTTTCATAATTTATTGTGCCAAAGGTGAAGAAGAGATGTTAGAACACTGGATCACTTACTGTAATATGGAGGTGGTGAGAAACGATAAACTTCAAGTGAATTATCTAAATTCTGTTTCCTTTCTCTCTGCACAAGTAACATCTACCCCACCTGCAGTGCACATGGTTTTGTCCATCTAAGAAGGATTTTGTTAGAAAGAGTGAACTAGAATAAGGCCCTATATTCCCACCAGCCAAGGACAGTTACCATCCTGATATCTCCATAACTGTTGACAACTCGACAATCTATCCTACCCCACAAGCTCGTTGCCTAGGGGTCATCTGAACTGTCCTTTGTTCCCCACATTGAATCTGTCTCCAAATCATGTTACATGCATCTAAAAAACATATCCAAAATACGACTCTATAGTGATAGCTCTATACAGTCATTTGTATACAATTAGCCCCCTCCGTCAGTCCCCTGCTGCCTCCTCCGACAAGCTTCTCCGGGGCCGAGGATGGGGAGCTCCGTGGATGGGAGAACGGAGCGCCATGTGTATGCGACCATCCCCAGCCCCCACCGGAAGTCGTATATAGTAATACCTTTGTTTGATTAAACAAATCATAATTGTATTTCATACTCATGCTGTTATACTATTCAATTCATTAATATCTATCAAAAATTGTCTATCACTATCAAAACTTTTATTGTGATGAAAAGCCTTTTTTTTAAGTAAGAGGTTGTGTGCTGGGACATTCGATTAATATGTACAACATGTTTCCTGTCAGAGGCGTACCTAGATATTAGTAGGCCCCATAGCAAAAGTTTGTAAGGACCCCCTGTTTAGCAACTGATGCTGAAAAATGTTTGTAAAACATATTAGTTAGACAGCAAAGATGGGCCCCCTTCAGCTCTGGGCCCCATAGTAGCTGCACCCCTTGCACCTATGGTAGTTATGCCCCTGTCTCCTGCACTGTAACCTCATCTTCAGTATGATGTTCCAAGGAAATGTTTCAAACTAAACCAATACTAGTGTTCCCGCTAGGCTGTTTTAGCGGGGAGCTGCGCCCTGCCCGATTTTTAAAGGGCAAAATGCGCCCTGCCCCTCTCGCAGTGCCCCGCTAAAACAGCCTCACGGGGAAGCCCAGCGTCACCGCAGACGGTGATGCCCGGCGCTTCCCCGGCAGCACAGTGGCTTCGGAGGGGCCGGGCCTGCCCCTTTGATGACGGTGGCGGTTGGGCCCGCCCCCTTCGATGACGGTGGCGGCCCGTGCACGCCTCTTTCATGACGGCACCAGCCCGGGCACTCCCCTTTCATGACATCATCAGCCCGGGCACGCCCCTTTCATGACGGCCCAGGCACGCCCCCAGCTGTGACGTCGGCGTGCCCGGTCCGCCCCCCCCCCCCCCCCCCCCCCCGGTGCCCTGCCCGCTGTCACTCCTAGAGTGAACACTAAATACGCTTCTATCTGTAATTTTATACAATGTACTTAATTAAATGCTGGCTAAAAGTTGGTTGCTTGCTTTGGGTCACTTCCCCAATTGTCAAAGTTTCCACTCTTGAAGGTTTCAGACATGTATGGTCAGTAAGAACAGAAAATTAGTTCTATAGAGGGAAAGCTGCTGGGATCTGTGTATGATCCATAGTTCGAACTAGCTCTCCCAGATCAATGCTAGTATCACACAAATGAAAGATATTAGTACATAATCAAGCATGAAAACAATATACTGTATAATAATCATGAATGAGCAAATAAGTGTTCATTTATAGTGTTCCTCTACGGTATGTTTCCTTACAGTAGGAGATAATCACTTCCTTAGAGATCAATTAGATGGTTAAGAAAAACTTAGTTAATTGAATGATTTTGCTTACATATAACCATAAGTGTTTATTTACCAAGACCAATACTTGCTCTTAATGGGGTGTATCCACAGTGTGATTTTGGAAGAGCCAGATTAAGGTCTGTGGGAGCCCTGGACAACAAAATTGTGAGCCCCCCCCCCTACAGATCACGCCGACGACGACCCCCTCCCTCCCGCTCCCTGTGCCTGCTCCTGTACCTGTGTCCCATGCTTACAGGAGGGTCTCCCCGGGGCTCCTGTACGAGGCATCCCTATGTACTGCACACAGCAGCAGCAGCTGAGATAGAGGTGCCTGTGTGCGGCAGTGGAAGCCAGAGGTATACTGGCAACTGTCAGTGTCTCCGGCACAGGCCTGGGAAGGTGGAAGGAGATTACGGCACTTGGTTGGGCAGCAGCGGCTAGTAGCGCTATTTGCAGGGCAGGAAGTGCTGCTAATTTTGAAAAGACTGGCCAGACGCTGATTGGCTGAGCGTCCTGCCAATCAGCGTCCGGCCACAATTTTCTAAATCAGCAACGCTTTCCGCCCCGGCGCTCAGCAAATAGTGCTACAAGGTCCCTGCAGCCGCCACCCGCTGCTCCCCAGGGCAGTGCCGTGCTCTCTGACTGATTTGGCAGCGGCGCCGTGAGTGTGGGGGCCTTCTGATGTTTGGGGGCCCCCCGGGCGACCACCCATATCGCCCCGTGCTGGATCCGCCCATGGATTTTGGCAGGAGATTTTGAATCAATAGTCAAAATCACTTAGGTTAGTCAAAATCTCCCAGTGTTTCCACTGCTTAGTCAGTACTGTCTAGCATACATAGACTGTGCAGGCAAGACACTTTTTAATAGATCACAGACTATCGTTAGACAAAATTGCTTAGTCGAAATCTCCAGTGCATCTAGCCAAATCTCTTGTACATATAGTCAAAATTGGTTCGTCAAAATTGTCCATTAGCCAATAGCTTTAGTATACACTTTTTCTTTGACTATGACTAGAGGAAAGTTCAAGGTCATCAGCGTTGATGCTGGAGGAAAGTGCCCAAAACTTTAAACTTTGTTGGAAATCGGTGGTGCACACAGAAGGTCAGTCCCACCTCTCTATGGTAAGAGACAGGTTCCTCTGGTAGTGGCGCCACCTCTGCTCATAGCAATGGAACAGTTGCCTGACATTGTTCAAAATGGTGGGACAGTAGGCAATGGAAAAACTCAATACTTGCCTGGGGAGCAGTGGGACACTTAGTCCCCAGAGCCCCCTGAGCAGTTCACCGGTAGTAAATTGGACCCACTTTGGGCAAATGAGGAATGCACTAAAATGCATACTAAAAATAAATTATATTATTATTATATTAACCAAGATGTTTCTCTTTCTGTCTCCAGATTTCTTTCAGAAAAGCAAATACTTAATCCGTAAAACTGGCAAAATTCAGCAAAAAGAAGCAGTTGCCCCAGATCTTTCCAGCTAGGATTCTATCGCTTGGTATTTCTTCTGATGCCAAAAAAATGACCTTGCAGCCCTCGATGATCAAGCAACTAAAAAGGAAGAGGAAAAGTAATTTTAGCGTCCAGGAAACGCAGACCTTGCTAACAGAGATAAAAAAGAGGAGCGATGTCATTTTTTCCAAACAGCTGAACACCACCATTAATGAAATGAAACGCAAAGCATGGGAAGAAATAGCCGAGTGCGTCAATGTGCTGGGCGAAGGCGAGCAAAGGACTGGAACTGAGGTTAAACGAAGGTATCTTGACTGGAGGTCCCTCATTAAAAGAAAGAGTCTGAATTCCGATGTGAAACCCGGAAGTTCTGGAATGCATCTGCCATTGTCTGATCTAGACTCTATCATCGATGACATGGATGAAAAACCAAATGGGTTAACAGGAGAGTCCAATTTAGAGTGGAAAAATGGGTCGGATATCCGGGAGGCCAATGACTCTTTGACCGAAATTAAAGTTGAAGAGGATGAAGATCCTCAGAGCTTTGAAGTAAGAAAAGTTTCCATACGATTTCCTGTTCTAGGAATTGGCAAAAACATCAATCATAACCTATTAAAAATCATAATCACAATCATCCTTGACTTTAATTGTGGGCCATTTTACTCATGCCCATCTGGACAGACCCACTGTTTATCAGTAGAAATGTTGCTTTTGTTTTTATGTGTTCATTATTTCTGAAAGAAGCTATACTGTATTATAGGGACATGAGGATAGTTCTTAAAATGATGATTGGCAGTCAGTACTGGTTCTGAATTAAAGGGGCCTTTGTACCAATGGTAGAATAGTTTGATGGACTAGGGTTGTTTTAATGAGGGCGGAAGTGAGGCAGTATAGTTGAAGTTCCAATGCTTGAAATCTTGGAATGGTTCTAAAATATGGTGTTGCGTAAAGAGGTTCTATTGGGGAGATTTATCAAAGCCTGGAGACATAAGATAGAGATAAAGGACCAATCAGCTCCTAGCTGTCATTTTCCAAATGCAGCCTGTAACATGACAGTTAGAGGTTAGACTATTATGTTGCATGTTTAAATTGTGCTACTATATTAGCCTCTATCACCTCAGATGGGAGACTGTTCCTCCTATCCACTACCCATTCTGTAGAGTAATGTTTCCTCAAGTTCCAACCTACGTCCTTCTAGTGTCAGTACATGTCCTCATGTGGCTACCTCCTGCAACTTTTATTCCCCATCCAGATCGCAATTCGGGCCGGCACTGATCCAGGTCCAATACTTTCACATTAAACCTGGGTCGCTCACTATACAGAGGGTGACCTGGGTTTAACCCTTCTTATATCCCAAGTCGAATTGCCCAGCTTATACATTTTGGTGCTTTCACACCGCACCTCAACCCGGGTCAACAGGTCACCTGGCAATTTACCTGGGTCTGAGGTGTGGTGTGAAAGGGGTATTTGTCTTTCTTGTTAAGATTTGTGGTATAGGCCATACACAGTTTTAGTTGCCCTTCTTTGCACAGTCACTAATGTATTTAGATACTTCTGAAGGTATGGTCTCCAGAACTGAACACTGTACTCTAGCTGACCTATACAGCAGCATTATTTCTTCTGTTTTTCTGCTACAGATTCCTCTCCCTATGAAACCAAGCATCTGACTTGCTTTCCTCATACTTTCTTGCATGACTTCCCTGCCTTTAAGTTATCTGAAATAGAGAGATCCTATTCCTCCTCAGTAGTTGCCATTATAATTCAGTATTTAGCCTTTGGGTTTTTGAGGCTGCAGTTCTCACGTTCTTGACCTTTGATTCTTCTTGACCATTCTTTATTTTGAGCAACAGTGGCTCCTACCTTACTGCAAAAGGGGGGCTGCCATGGCCACGTCCCGCTCCCCGCCGTAGTCCAGGGACCCGGCGCCTGGCACGTGCACAGTATGGGAGACGGTACTGCACATGCGCATACCTCTGGTTTTATGGGCTGCATCAGTTTATTAATCGACTACTAAGCTTAACTAGTACTATTGATTAACATTGGTTTAGCCCACAAAATGTCTGCTTTTACTGTCTGTGGCCTACAAATTTGCCCCACTATTCCTATTTTGGCAACTATATAATGGGTAAACATCATGTGGTGCATATGGGTCCCAGTGCCTATTAGGGCCCACACACTGCAGACACTGCAGCGATGCAAATATCAATGACAAAATGGCTGCAGCTGCCATTTTACAATGATTAGTGCATGTGCAATAGTATCGCGGGGAACTTGACACAAGCACCATGTTCCCGGAGACCAAGGCACAATACAAGAAAACCGCATCATCGGAGAGGAGGGGGCCCCATCGGATCCTGCACACTGGCCCCCTCCTTTCTTAAAGGGCTTCTGGTTATTTAACTTATTAAAATTGGATGGGAGAACATTTTTGATCATCATAAAATATGACTGTTTTAAGTCAAAGTGGTGTTTTAGTGGAACTCATGAGGTAATTGTGTTATTGTTTGCTGTTACATAGCAAGCGGCCGAACAGTGGCAATCCACCAGTCAATATTTACCCCCAAAAAATACTGCATTTTGTATGGTTCTTTTTTGATAGGTAGAGTAACAGTTTTCCAAGGTAGTAATATTTTGTTTGAAAAATTACGATTTTCTGTAATGCCAGAAAGGGGTGAGATTGTTTTAATGATTATTCTTGCTACTTTATATATTTTTCTCTGTTAAACTTTATTAAAAACAAAAAAATAATGTAGCAGTCTGTACTAATATAATTATAACCACAGTAGAAAAAAAAGCATCTGTTTCTGTATTGAATTGTGGCTGTATGTTTTACTGAACAGCGGTTGAAAACTACTAGGAAATTAAATCCCAATTTTCAGATCTGAATAGGGGGAAATTTATTAACGGAAATTTGTAAAAAAATAGGTGTATTTGTATCCAGAAATACACTTATTTTTTACATTTACTATCCCGAAAATACGGCAATTCGTAGTCGTATTGATGTGCTATCAATACGAATACGAATGGCCATATTTTCGGGATAGTAAATGTCAAAAATAAGTGTATTTCTGGATACAAATACACCTATTTTTTTACAAATTTCCTTTAGTAAATTTCCCCCTAAAATACAACTATTTTTAATTTTGACCCTTTTGAAGGAGTTTTAATGGTAAATTGAGATTGAAATATTGAATTATGTATATAATTATGCTGGATACACACTATAAGATTATCTTTCCAATCTGACTAGTTGGAATGAAACATGGAAAACAAACATTTTTGTATTTAAATAATTTATGCAAATTACTCTTTTAGTCTCTTTTCCAGATTTTGGGAGCAAATGATTGATTGTTTTTTGTTCCCAGACATTACCAGGTATTTGTTCCAAGCAGCCAGATTGGAAAGATAATCTTACGCCCCCATAAACTACAATGATTTGTTCCGATTTCACCTGTTCCCGACGGATTGGGACGAGAAATAGCCCCAAATCGGATGTGAGTGATGTCCCATCGGGTCCGATGCGCAGACCTCTGACTCCTGACCCCCGTCCTGGGGGAACAGGGGTCGCATGCGATACATCACGTACATCATGTGAAAGGACCGCTTGTGATGTATTGCATGCAATTCTGCTGCCCGAGAGGGCCGCTCCTGGGGGATCGGATGGCCATGCATTGCTGAGATACATCACAGTGTGTATCGAGCTGAGCTGTCCCATTTTAAACACCAGATCAGCACCTGTCCCCATGTAGCAACTGTGTCCAATCCGGTTCTGTTGTACTGTTTAGCTCTGGTTGTTGAACAGAACAGTTAGAATCCGCCCTTTCCTGTGAGCTAAGCATAGAATATGGCTACACACAGTGAACCAGATGACCACGGAGATTGGCCAACAGTAGCAATGCATATAACTGATTCATTACTATGCATGTGTTCCTAGAAGAAAAGTGATCAGTGTACAGAAGGATAATAGGGGGCACATTTATTAAAGTTTCTAAAAAGAAAAGAGCTGGTTTTGCCCATAGCAACCATTTTCTAGGATGCAATAAAGAAATGATAGAATATGGTTGCTATGGGCAACGCTACCTCTTTTCATTTTATTGACCAGCTAAGTGTATTTGCCCTTTCATGTAAGTCAATAACCATATTTGTGTGTTAGAATAATTTTAATGTAACAAGGTCCTAAGTAAACATCTGGTATATCTGCGTCAGAGAGTAAAATGGTGGTGTAGCATTTTAGAAATTTGATTATTTTTCTTGCTTAACTGTTATTATTTTCATGTAATAATCAGTATTTTAAGGGGGGGGGGGGCTTGTGGTCTAAATGTGGTACATTAATATCTGCGTTTTTTTTAAGTGTACAACTAAGACTGTTGGTGTTTGATGCAGGGGCAGACTAGATGGGCAAGTGGTTCTTATCTGCCATCAAATTCTATGTTTCTATGGTATAACAAAACAGACAAAATTTAAATCCGACATAGAAATAATATAACTAGGATACAGGAGGTTGAGAAAGACGAGAGAGAGAATAGAGAGGACGCTTGTGAGCGCTTATGGATTAAAGCAGATGTGGCCAAGCCAGTCTTCCAGATCTAACTACACCTTATATTTTCAAGGCCACCTGTGGATCTATAGAATGTGCCAATTAGGAATGAATGCGGCACATGTTTGAAAATGTGACAGTTAGTAATGACTGCACCTAGAGTGGCCAATCCCAGGACTGGGATTGCAGGGATCTGGCCCTAAAATTGTCACGCTGCAGCCCTCTGCCATGCTCCCGCCTGCCCCGCTCCTGGCCTCCCCGCCGCCCATATAAGTAAATGTACCAGTTTGGGGGGATGGGGGCATTTCTTTTATTAGAGAGGCCAATCCTGGGATCGCGGGATTGAAAAAAATTGCCCCGGCATTGGCATCCCTGTATGCACCTGTGCACCAGCTAGGTGGTCTGAAAAACTCGAACTGTTGGTTGATCTTGAGGACCAGCCCTGATTTAGAGGGATGATGAGACACTAGAAATATACAATCTATAGAGCATGGGTGGTCCTCTAGATCCATCAACAGTTCATGTTTTCCAGACCACCTGAGGATCTATAGAATGTGTTGGTTAGGAATGAATGCAGCATATTTGAAAATGTGACAGTTAGTAATGACTACAGCTGTGCACCAGCTAGGTGGTCTGGAATGGTTTGGCCACAGCTGATCTAGAGGGAATGAATGGTAGGGCACTGAGGCAATGGCGAAGCGGAGGATTTTCAGTAAACCATTGTAATGTGGAGAGATTCTGGTAGGGCAGAGAGGACCTTCCCATAAGACAGGAGCAGCATGGGAGAACTCTCAGATGTTTGCACGTTATCTGGGTATGCGAGTAGTTCAAGTCACTGATTTTAGTGGTGTAATAAAGCAGAAACCTCAGTTAGCTTATAGAGATTATAGTCTTCTAGTTTCAGCACCCAGACACAGGGATAGCTCCCCTTTTACTAACATGGCAAGCCTTGTATGATACTTATGTCAGCCCTAGACCACTTGTCCAAAGTACCACCATTACACTTACATATGTATACCTTTTATCAGACAGGAAAACTACATTGACATCTTCTGACATTACAGGGTCCTAGCTGGAAAAAGAGAATGTCACATCCTTGCTTGGGAATCCAGTTCAACTCCCGTCAAAATAGAATGGTGTATAATCAGACGCCTAGTGATGAGAAGGTATGTGACCCTTAATGTTAGAGGTATCAATGTTATTCTACCACACCACAACAAAGACCAGCGCAGGACAAAGTATTTACCTGTGTTGTATCCATAAACATCTTATCAGCAGCATCTAAGGCAGGAATGTCATAACTATGGCCCTCCAGCTGTTGTGAAACTACACGTCCCATCATGCCTTGCCACAGTTTTGCTATTAGGGAATGCTAAAACTATGGCAAAGCATGCTGGGATGTGTAGTTTCACAACAGCTGGAGGGCCGCACTTTGGCCATGCCTGATCTAAGATGAGGAAAAGTTACCTAGGAGCCAGAATTGTACCACAGCCTGCACAACATCCAGATGCATCTTGGGTCTCAGATAACCTGATTTATACAGCAGCTGCTACTACTCCCTTGTATAGAAATATCCTTTGTTTAGGTTATCTTGCAGATCTGGTTGCTAAAGATAGGGGGCCAGATGCACTAAGCTTCAGAAGTGATAAAATGGAGAGTGATAAACAGCCAGCCAATCAGCTCCTACCTGCCATGTCACAGATTGTGTTTGAAAAATGTCAGGCAGGAGCTGATTGGTTGGCTGTTTATCTCTCTCCATTTGATCACTTTTGAAACTTAGGGCATCTGGGCCAGGGTATGCAGTCGTCTAGGTCGATATGCTGAACAGAGGGGGTTTGCAGGTGTATGTGCAGGTGTAGATATGTACCTGCCCACCACGTTAAGGTCACCTCTTTAGAGCAGGTCTCTAGCACTATGGGGTTCATAGTTAAAATAGAACACATAAAATGTTAAAATGGAGATTGATAAACAGCCAGCCAATCAGCTCCTACTTGTCATTTTACAAGCCCAGCCTGCAACATGACAGTTAGGCGCTGGTTGTTCAAAACTCTCCATTTATTACTTTTTGAAGCTTGATACATCTTAAAATCATCTTTACTTTGAGCTATTATCATTCCTGCTGCACTTGACTTCTCAAATTTGATGGACAAGTCTTAGGGCGGGATTCTGTAATAACAGCGGCCGCACATCGCCGTGCTTCGGGCTCGGTGGCTCGCTTTATAAAATCGACTCCACGCCGACATGGATAGTGGGGTATGAACAGGTCGGGGATGCTTCGGGCTGGCGTGGATAGTGGGGGTTTGAAAAGGAGGCGTTTGCGCCAGTCTGTAACATGGAGCACTGGCAAATGCCTCCTTTATTGTGCATAAGACGCACTTGTGCCCGCATAACCTCCTTTGTGCAGGAGACCAACGTGCTACCGAACCCCCTTACCCCGTCTCTCTGAAGCGGACACAGGCAGGGTTGCCGTACCCTGCCGCAATAATTTACTGAGACGCAGGAGCGTCTGAGATGTACCTGTATCTCAGACAGCTGGGGCGCCTCTCCGCCGGCGCCCGCATGATCCCCTCTCTGCCGGCGTCCGCCAGCGCAGGGGATCTGACGGTTACCAGAGATATGTGAGAGGCGCTTACTAGGCTTGCCATGGATGCCGGGGACAGAGCCGGGCTGCCGCAGAGTCACTACGCTAACTGCGCTAGGCATTCGTTGGGCTGCCGCAGAGTCACTACGCTAAGTACGCTCGGCAGATGTTGCGCTAAGCTGACAGCCTAGCTTAGGCTACGCTAAAAACATAGCGTAGCCGTGCGCCGTGCTATTAAGTACCGAAATCTCCAGGTTTTATTTAAAACGGCAATCATTTACACTGCAAAATCACACATCCCATCTCAAATTGAATTCCCCCTCTCAGTAAATTCCCCCCTCAGGCACTTGGGAGGTTATGCAGACCTGATTGCTTCTCTGATCATTTGCAGAGCCCTGCGTTCAGGTGTATGCTGCCCAGCTAGAGTGAAATCTGGTCCTGTGCAAGTCTAAATTGCTTAGCACGGCTTCACCATCAAATCAAATTTCCAGTGTGTGTAGTCTGTGCGTAGCCCAGGACTTTCTCGGCGGCTGCCATAGAAACAGTTGGAACGGGCCTGGAGCTGACATCACACAACTTCTCTCAAATGCCTGGGCACGCCTGCAGCTGCCTGCCAATCAACTTCCCTACGGCCAGAGATAAACCAAGTCATGGGATTTTAACACAGGGCAGCCTTGCTCGGGCCATATTTGATTATCGCCCTTCCTGCAAAATTGCAGCCGTGCAACCAGGAATAAATAACCCCCTTGGCAGTTGTTTTAGCCCACAGAAATGGACATTTGGGGATAATTTCATATAAAGCAAAGTAACCATGTTGACATGGGTTCATGTATAATGAGTGCAGGGCGTAAGGTCAGGTTTGTAATATCGAAAATTGACAGCGTTGGATACATTGGGGGGCATTCAATCCTGGCGGCTATTTCAGCCAGGTGGAAATAGCGTCCGGCAATATTCAATCCCAGCCTGGAACTGCCTGGGACATGCCTGCTGCAGATTCACCTTCATGTGGAGGGGAATCTATAATGTCGGAACGGCCGCTAAATTGTCAAATATGTGTCCGTTTCTGACTATGGGGATACTCAATCCCAGGTCCCAACTGTTGTTACGTCCCAACAGCCATGACCCTGGCCCATTTTTCATGTCCTGCCTGCCGATTGGCGAAAAAGGGGCGCGTCCTCGAAAACAGACATGGATTGTCCAGATCCTGCCATGATCTGGACAATCCATGGCCGTTTTAGGCAGAACAGGCTCCACTGCTTTTAAAGTCGGGTCCGTTCTGACGAGCTGCAGCTTCAATACTGTCGGGGAAAACACGCGGTCGGAAATAGCGGCAGGGGTTAAATGCACCCCTAAAGGTGCCAGTTTTCACCAAAGTAAGGACTTTCCGACTGTCGGTATATATATCCTGCCAGTCGGAACTAATGACCTTACATTGAATAGATCGAATGACATTTGACCTAACATGTTAGAAACATGTATACCGTTTTTAGAATTTTAGAAATTTTAGTAAACACTTTTTCCAAATGAGTACATTAGAAATTATGGAGCAAATCAGGAGTGGCCAACCAGTCAGAGACAAAAAAAGATTTTTTTGGGATGCTCAAGAGCCAACATCATTCGGGTGCCAAAAATTGGGTATGGCCTTTTGTCCACTAGGCCACGCCCCTGGTATAAAAAACATTGAAAAAGGCAGATTCACATAATAAACTTCCGATCCATCACCAGACCAACCAATCCCAGCAGCCCATTGTGTCACACCAGCCTCGCCATGCCACAACAGTAGCCCTTCATGTGTCACTGTCCCTTTAATTGTAACAAGCTCAGTATATCAGGGTGGGTTAGTGCATCCTGTTGTCAGAAATCACTGCGGTGTTATAAGTCTTAGGACCCCCAGAAGCCTCTTACAAACAGAACTAGTCATTGGACCATCGTAATACCTGGGCCACCTGTCAGGCGGACAAAAGCTATGAATGGGAGATGGCTGCATGCCGTGTCTCACTGACTTTCACGGCTGCTAGATTTATGCCATACTGGAGGGGAGAGAATGGGCACACCGTTCCGTTGTGCTGCTGAGGCCGACTTGTCAGCACACTGGGGGTTATTCAGACCTGATCGCTGGGCTGCTAATTTGTAGAGCCCTGTGATTAGGATGGCCAATCTCAGAATCAGGATCGGCGGGATCCTGTGATTTGGCCCTAAAATTGCTGGGATTTGAATCCCGGCATTGGCAGGACCATGAGCAAATCTGATGCCGGGCAGCACTGAGAGACCAGCTCAGACGCTGCCCAGCTGCTCCTGACCTCCACATGCTGCTCTGCGGCTGTGCGCATCGTGACCTGATGTCGGAGGTCATGCTGCGCAGCCCGCCTGCTGCTCCACACCCAACCGCCGCACCACCTCCCGGCACCCGACCTCCACACCACCGCCAGGCTCCAAATCACCGCCGCTCCCGCGCTTGCCTCCCCAGTAAGTGACACTGGTTTTGGTCGACATGAGTTTTTTCACCTTTTTTTGTCTTGAATTTGAACATAAGTCAACATGGACACCGTATCAGTGTCCCGCATCCTCTCACATGGCTCGCTCCGCTCGGCACACTATTATATTCTCCATTCGCGCCCTAGTTGGTAGGGTATGAAATACCGCCTGTTTTGTGAAAAAAATATATATGAAAAACTCGACCTTTTGACTGTCGACCTTCCCATTGTCAACCTAATGCTTGTGTCGACCATGTCGACCGTAGCCATGTTGACCTAATTTATGTGTCTACCTAAGCGACCGCTGACCTTTAGTGGTTGAACTAATGTATGTCGACCTTCGTAGTCTTCGTAGACCCAGCGACCGTATCCCACCATGGAGGGTGCAGCCACAATATCAGCAAGTACGGTACAGTCTTATAACACCGGTAATTTTCTATAATATATATAAAACCCTGAGACAGATTCTGATTCTCACGGGGGACCGACGGTTTTGCCCCGCGTATGCGCATAATCAGTTATGTGCAGGGCCTCTATGCGAGCGCCCTCACCAACCTGCACTGTTGGTAGGGTGCTCACACCGCGGGGGGGGGGGCATGGGAGCACCCGGCGTTTCATGAGAGTTCCCATGCAATTGGCGGCATGCTGGGGGCCCTTCATGTCTTCAGTTGGAGGCCCGCAAATATTAGTCTCCACTGACATTTGAGAGCCCTGGAGGGGATACGGTGGGGGAGGGGGGTGGCGATTCAACAGGGCGGGCACTCTGGAACTCGGTAAGCTGTGAGGGCCTTTCTGTATATGGAAAATGCTGAAATCGTCTTTTAGAAGTATCTCTTATTCCTCACCTACCGGGTAGCAGCAGTTTTTCACTTAAAAGTTATTGAAAGGCTTCAGCAGGGAATCATTCTACACAGTCAAATAGCAAATGAAACAGACTGTATAAAGCGAGGAACAGCTGCGAGATCCGGCATCTGCCAATGTAATGAATGAGAGAGAATTCTTACTCTGTGGTAAATGTAACCGTTGCTTTCTAAGGATGTTACAGAAAGTAAGCCGGCTCCACAGAGTATTCCTCCCAACATCTCAGAGTTTGTAGTTTGGGGTTATGCGGCATGTTGGGGATTGTGGCTGTGGGCCTTATTCAGAGGTGAATGAAGTTGCATTTGCTACTGTGATTTTGATGCATCGGACCTGCATATATTTGCTAATGATTCATTCTTTTGTCTTTTGCCCGGAGCCACCCACTACCAGCAATAACGTACAAAAGATGCAACTTCATTCACACCACAGAAATTCTGAGCAACTGTGTAATTGCTTAGAATGTCTGTCTTAACTAAGAAGCTGTGTAGGAATCTGGTTGCTGACTAGGACACACCCATAAAAGCAGTCATGACACCTTCTTAAAGCCAACCCCAGTAACCTGCCCCAAACGGCTGCAACCTGTCAGTTTGTAAATAAACCCCCACTGCACCGCCATCGCTAATCTATCACCGTGCGCACGCATTAGGACCGTGATATGTGTGCAGCAGCAAAAAAAAGAAAATTAGCCCATATTGTCCATCATCGACATTGCGTCCAGTTTTGAATCAGACCCTGTCCCCCCTCACACGGGGACTGTATGACGAATTCACAACAGCTGGGAGGTGGTCATAGTAAGTAAGTTAGTATATTAAGTTGCTAAGTAATATAATAGTAGCAAATATTGAAAGATTAAATGTAACCGGTGGTGATTTATGGAAATACCACTGTTTGGGGTCCATTTGTCATGACATTTAGCTATTTAAAACTCAGTAGGCAAAATTTGCCAAGAATACGACTATGTCTCAGTCGTATTGGTATTTTGTATACGACTGAATGCGACTGTTATCGGTGGAGTATTTCATTTACACATTCATTTTCCGGAGCATCATTTACAAAGGTGTCGTATTTTTGAGATTCGTATTTTTTGAGGAGTCGTGTTTTTTTGGGAGTTTATTTTTTTACGACTTGTACTGGAATACGCCTAGTATACGTTCGTATTTTGAAATACAACTTGATAGTAAATGTCAAAATTACACTGTAAATTTCAAGGTGTATTCTTTCGGAGGTCTATTAATTCGTATTTTTGTAAAAATACGAATACGACAGGTTATTACGGTCGTAAAATACAAAATACTAACTTTAATTCACATTAGTAAATTATAAAAATACGAATACGTGCCCGAATACGACTGAATACGAATAAGCCAATTCCTACTGTATTTTGCTTAGAAAATTTCCCCCATTGTGTATATTAAATGGTGCTCTAGCCAATCAGCCCCTAAGTGTCAGATGTTTAAAAAAATGACAGTTGGGAGTTGATTGGCTGGAACACTATTTATCATACGCAATGAGATTTAAATGGCTAAAACTCATTAATTAATGGGCCCCTCTAGATGAACTTTATATATAAAACTGTCTGGTAAATGCTAAATTCACTTACCGGAAAAGAAAAAGTGAGGCAAAAGTGTAAAGAATCGCCTTATGAGAGTCGTCTTATGGTGGTAAATCACATACTCAACCCCTCTGAAGGTTTTCAACAAAAATGGGAGCAAGTGTTACAAACATGCTCATATTCTCTAATGGAGAACATTAGTGTCGAAGGAAAAAAAGAGTTGGAAACCCTTGATAAAGAAATAAAATCTATAGAACCTTTACTAAATCCCTTTCGAGACCAACCAGAGTTTAAAAGCCTGGAAGAAAGAGTCAAATCTCGTATAAAAAAGAATGAAATCGAGATTATGACAAAAAAAAAAAAAAGAAATATCAGAGGGATATAAATATAAAAACAAATAAGGACGAGGAACCTGGGAGACCCGGTCCAGGGCCACCAGTTTCTTCATCCCAAATCCAAAATCAATTACCAAAAAAGGTTCCACAAACTTATGCAGAGGTCCTTTCTAAATCTAAACCTCCCCCCAGACCCAATAATTATTATATAACTAACCAAAGATCCAATGAGTACTATGATCAATATAAACCAGTACAAAACAGAAAATACTCAAATAGATTCCGTAATCATTATGATAAACCGGATTATAACTGGGAAACCAGAAAAAAATCAACGGGTTTATCCTTTACCAGATGAATATAGACCTGAGAAAAACCGTCCTAACACGTACAATAGATTTGAACCCTTACAACATATCAAGGAGAATAATGGCATGGATTTTTTATCCAAGGGACCGCCCCGTTGGCGGAACACATAGAACTTGAGAGTTGTCCCAAAAAGACCAAAACTAAACGAGGTAAAAGAGGAGGAATAAGAAAACGTGTGAGAAAACCTAAACATCATAATATCTCCAACCCGGAGACTTCTGAAAATAATGTAACAAAAATTTTTAACCTGAGTAATCATACTCTCAGCCCATATGAGTATTCTGTACTTCAGAAGGGCCTAAAGTTCTGCCCGAGTAATCAAATTAATTTTTTTGATCTACACATCAATGTTCAAAAATTTATTAGACGCCTATCTCTAAAAAAATTCTTTGCCATCAATAGCACAGAATCATCTAACCCCACTACTATTAATCCTTTTAAAAAAGGTTCATCGTTCTACCCGAAACATATAAAGGGCTGTTTCATAGATAGCTTTCATAAAGTCATCAATGAAGAACTAAATTGTTTAAAAGATAACCTTCCTTCATATAAAAACAATCTTAATCCTGGTGAGAGAGAAGCCCTCAAACCACTTAAACAAAATGATGGGATTATAATTAAACCCGCCGACAAAGGCGGTGGGGTGGTGATTTTAAATAAACAAATGTATATTGACGAAGTGAACAGGCAATTATGTGACGGGTCTACATATAAAAAACTTAGATCCAATCCTTCAACTTCAATCTTCAAAAAATATAAAACGCTAATTGAAAAATACGCAGAGCTTAATACAATAGACAAAGATACCACTGATTTCCTGATATCTGAAGATTTCTCAGTTCCAGTTATATACCTTTTACCCAAAATTCATAAAAGCACAACTAATCCGCCTGGACGTCCCATTATAGCAGGCACAAACTCAATAACATCAAATCTTTCTTTTTTCATTGATCACCATCTTCAGCCACTAGTCCACAAAAGTAGATCCCATTTGAAAGACACTAAAGATGTCCTCAATAAAATTAAAAACTTTAAATGGGATGACTCCCTTTTTTTAGTGACAGCTGATGTAATATCACTGTACACTATTATTGATCATCAAGACGGGATTTGTGCAATAAGAACTACATTAGAGGACATCCAAATGGAGTCCAACTTGCAAGCTTTTATCTTAGAGGGTTTTCAATTTATTTTATCTAATAATTATTTTAACTTTGATGGTTCCTTCTTTTTACAACAAATAGGCACCGCCATGAGGACCAGGTTTGCCCCCAGTTATGCCAATATTTTCATGGCCAGATGGGAAGATACCATGGTATGGTCTGGTCATGAATGGGGGTCGAACCTGGTCCAGTGGTGGCGATACATCGATGATGTATTTTTTATATGGCGCAGAGCAAAGTCCTCACTCAATGATTTCTGCAATTTTTTAAATACTAATTTATTGAATATTAAACTCACATTCTCAAGCAGTAAATCAAATGTTTATTTTCTGGATTTAATTATTTATACTGAAAATAACACTCTTCAAACATCCGTATATACTAAACCTTCAGATTCCAACACATACATTGACATCCAAAGCAATCATTTAAATAGATGGCTGTCTAATGTCCCTAAAGGACAATTTATCAGAATGAAAAGAAATTGCTCTAAACCCGAGGAGTATGAAAAGAGCATTAAGACAATGAAATCTAAATTCCTACACAAAGGGTACAAAACAAACATTCTAGAGAGAGCTATTAAAGAGGTCAGTATCATCCCCAGAGAAACCTTACTGATAGATAAACCTAAGGACCCCAAGGAAACAGGGGCCAATACTGCTTTCATTTCTAATTACAGCAGTCACCATCATCTAATTAAGAGGATTTTCAGTAATAATTGGAATCTACTTTTACGAGATCCTGTGCTATCTGGAATTTTACCACAAAGGCCCAAGTTCATCTATAAACGGGCCCCAAATATTAAAGATAAATTGATCTCCAGTGCCTTTTTAGAGAAACCAATAGGAGGTATCATAAGAAATAAAGGATTCCACAGATGCGGAGATTGCGCAATGTGTAAATCCTGTACAACCACTGACAAAAAAACCATAGAATTAAATCTTAATCATCAAATTTTTAAACTAAAGCATTTTATGACATGTAATTCAAAGTTTGCCATTTATGTGATAATGTGTACATGTGATAAACTGTATGTGGGGAAGACCACCAGAACTTTGAAAATTTGATGGTCAGAACAGATAAGGAATATTAAAAAGGGGAATATTGACCACCCCTTTTCACTCCATTTTAAAGAAGTCCATCACTGCTCACCAAATCAAATAAAAGGGTTTTGGGGGGTAGAATTAATTAAAGACAACTGGCGTCATAAAAATAAGGAAAACAATCTGGCCAAGAAAGAAATGAGGTGGATATTCGATGTAAATTCCTTATCTCCTCATGGACTTAATTCAGACTTTGAGCTGAAGTGGTTTTTATAAAATAAACATTAGACCTAGCCAGAACCATGTCTTTTATCCCCATATACTGTAATATTTTAATTCTGTTTTATTATTGTTATCCTGTGATTCATTGTAAAAGACGTATATTTTAACTCTCTGCACATTCTCTTTATTTTTTGCACACAGCACTTTAAATATCCTATAGTGTCCCATCCATCCACCAGCAGCTTGCGTTCCATCTATAGATGGCTGGAACGAATAGCCATTGAATTCTTAGCCGGATATTCACTTGCGGTTCATAATTCCCCAAGTCCGGTGGAAGCAGCTTGCGTTTCATCTGCAGATACATATAAGGCAGTTGGAACGCACAGCCATTTAAATTCAGAGCCAAAACACTTTAAGTCCGGGTAGATAGCGTACATCTATCCCCGCCGGAAGTGACGCACATGCCAGAAGGCACAGTGCTTTCCAAATGCGATGTCCGTGCGTTCCACGGCAGTTCGGCAGTTAAACACAAGGTCTTGTGTAGCGGTTTTGGGCTGATTAGCTTTATGGGACACACACCGCTAATAACACCAATTAGCACAGAATATTATATAGGTTAATATTATATAGGTTAATAAGAAACTTTGTAATTAACATGGGGCTTCCGGGTTTGGACACATCCGGCGGAAGTATCCCTAATTGAAGAAATGTGCAGGGGTATAAATATTGCCTCCATACCACTCCTCTCCAAGCCTTGAAAAAGACAGGTTATCCTGTTGAAACGCGTTGGGTGGAGAGGAGCTTGCTGTATCTAATTCTGGGAACCATTGCTTATGTGCGGACAGCGATTGGGGTATAAGGCCAATACCCCAGTCACAAGGTACCGTACCTTTCCATCTGCTGTTCCCAGTGTTCTGTATCTTTTTTAAATAAAAACATTGTCAACATTGTCACCATTTTTGAAAGCAAAAAACCTCTGTCTTTCCATTTTATATCATTGGTGAGAGGAGCGTTTAAGGGAGCAACGGACCTAACATAAAGATACCTTGATGTGACTGTATTAACACATTAACCTGTGAGTACGGTACGCATCCCATACTTGTTTTTGGAAATCGCACCGATGGTGAATCCCTGCCAGGTCTAAAGAAACCTTTATGTACACCATTCTCTTAATCTTTCTGTGAGTGCGGGTATGCTTTAAGAAGTCACCCTCCCCGCAATTTTTATTTAAATAATTCCACTATCAGGATATTTATTGATTTATGTTTTATTATTGTTTTATATACTACGTGGATGTGTTGACAACTTCTCATCGCCTCGATCCATTTCTCCAAACCAAAACTGTAAATCACATACTGTATACAGGTTCACCATCTCTTTATTTGTAGAGGGGCACTAGTTCTCTAGCCTGCCTGACGTACTCATACAAACAGTGGCGTAAGTTTGTTGCAGTTGCCCGGAGGCAAGATAAAAATTGTGTCATAGTTTTGATGGACTGGCTGGAGTTCTATGTATAAGGGTGGCCTCATACATAGCAGAAAAAGGTGTTTAGAAGTTACGCAAAGCTAAAACGATACTTCAGCATAGTGTGCATAACCCACATTGTCAGCCGAGCCCGGTACCATCATCGCTCAAACTGTACATGCTCATTCACGCTTTATTTTCCATGTATGTGATCAGTCAGGTTCCAGAATTAGAAATGAAATAATAGAATAGGAATGGGGTGGGTTAAACCTCAGGGGCTGGGTATGGGCCCGTGGAATTAATCAGGTTTGTCCTATAGGAATGGAAGGTGTTGAATTAGTTTCTTCTTGGATTTGTTAAGGAGATGCGCCAGCCACTTTTGTTCCAGTTTTCCCACCCTCCCTCCCACTTGTTATGGTGATTGGCCTGTGATTGGTTGGCTCTTGTAGGCGGGAAAGAATGGGATGTTACCTGTGTTTTAAAACGGATATCAGTTAGAGTTAGAGGTCCTAGGTACGCTTACTTTCGTTGACTGTTCTATCTGCTGGACCACTTTAGAGGGGGCAGCACCCTAACGGGTGGTTAGTCGTGATAGATGGAAGAGTGTGATTTTCGTGTGTTTTGGATTGGTTCCAAGAAGAAGTGTTATTTTACTGGCTTTCAGGCTGCTTTTATAATAATTATTTATATGCCATCATAATTTAATTATATTTACGTATTTAACAACTATTTGCTTATTTGAACAAATAGCTGAAATTTTACGCCAGATTCACTTTTCTCTGTTGTTATTGAATTAAGGTATAGGTTCATTATCACTGATGCATCTACAGGGCAATTCGCAGCCTTTAGGAGATTCAATATTTACCTACACACCTGATAATGATACACTGGTCATGCTTTAGTCTTAGATGAGTTGCAGTTAACGTGTAGTATTCGTACAGCCAAAATAAAAGCTTGGGTGCGATGTATTAGATGAGAAAACCAGCATTTTTAATGCCCTTTCCCCTTGAGCAGATGAATTTGTTAGCTCAGTCCTAGCATTGGAGAGAAACGCCTGCTCAGATCTGTAAGCGATTTATCAGGCCAGGACAGTGCCGATACAACACTTTTTTTATTATCTAAAATTATCCAACATAACTTAATTCCAGCCAAAACAAAACTTTTTGATGAAATCCCCCTTTACAGTATAGATGGGTGTGGTATAACACACCGGCGTCGGAATCCTGACTGCACAGCGGAGGGAGCGCAATGAAGCCCCTTGCACTCGCCACCTATTTTATTTTCCCTCTATGGGGGTCGTGGACCCCCACGAGGGAGCAGTCGGGATTCCGACGTCGGAGTAATGACTGTCGGAATCCCGACTGTCGGTGAGCCGTCCGGCACCCGTATAGATGTCATGTCAGTAATTTCAGAAATGCATCTCTGAATCAGGACATATTTTAAATGTATGTGCATATTTTTGCTGTTCTTAAAGTACGTTCTTTTTTTTCTTTTTAGTTTGAGATGGAAGAAGATGAAATGCTGTCAACCGTCCTTCCGGACTCTAGAGAAGATAACGAACTCCCCGAGGAATTTCCCCGAATCGAGGAATTTGGCACCTTAAATTCCTTAGCCAGAATCCCGTACAAGGATTCCCACCTACTTGTGTCGCTGGAGAAGCAGAAATTGGAGACGGAAAGGCAACGCTTAAGCATCGAAGCCGAGAGGCTCCAAGTTGAGAAAGAGAGACTGCAAATCGAAAGAGAGCGCTTGCGTCACATGGACATGGAGCACGAGAGACTACAGCTTGAGAAAGAACGCCTGCAAATCGAAAGAGAGAAGCTGAGGATGCAGGTCATGCACGCAGAGAAGGCCAACTTGGAAAGTGATTTTGTACCAGCAGAAAGGGGGGTTTTGCAGCCCTTGGACATAGAAGCTAGAAAGCTAAACTTGGAACGAGAACATCTGCAGTTAGAGAAGGAAAGGCTCCAGTTCTTAAAGTTCGAGTCTGAGAAGCTTCACATAGAGAAGGAACGCCTGCAGGTCGAAAAGGAACGTCTACGAATTCAGAGAGAGGGGCACTTACAATAAAAGCGAAACGCGTAACATGGTTACATTAGTTTTATAGTGACTTTGGTCTAGCATTGTCTTTGTTGCTTAGTCCGTAGACTATGATCTCTTCTCTGTAGACCGACAGGGCCTTATGTAGGTATGTTCCTCCGCTGTTCTGGGCAGCCAAATGGTAAACTCATCCAATTCGCTGTGGCTGCATAGTAGGAGTGTATGAGGCTATTGGGGAGATGTATCAAGTAGTGTAAAGGGTGAAGAAATGGGCAAGTGGAGAATTTTCTGATATCAACCAATCAGCTTATGGTAGCTTTTAGCAATTCTAATCTATTCTACAACATCATAGATAGAAGCTGATTGGTTGATATCTTAACATTGCTTGATACATATCAGTTCTAAAAAAAAGATTTAGAACCGGATTTAGCATGTAGTTTGAGGAACATAGTACATGTTGTAATATGTTCTATTTGGCTTTGCTTCTTCCAACCTGGATGTAATATTTTTATTACAAGTTAAATGAACGTTATAAAACGTCAAACAGAAAAAACTATAAAATGAAGAGAATCGATTTCTTTGGTTGAAAGGTTAGTTAGTACATGTACAATGTATTCCTGTGAAGAAGAAAAAGTATTTGTTAGAATATTCAGTCATCAAACAGCATCAGTGAACAAAACGCATTATTTTTTTGTACAATATTTTTATATATGGTTCGTTAGTACATATTTTCTTTAAACGTTACAGAAAAGCTCAGTTTGTTCTTTTGGTGCTGTTTGACAACATATTTAATATGAACTAAACCGCTACTGACTGGATCTGTATGTGCCATAGTATTGAAAGTGTTCCCTAACTAAGTGGCACTAGATTCAACTGCTGATTGCTGCCACGCTTAAATGGCGCTAATTGCCTTGTCAGCTGACAAAAGATGCCTCTAAAATATTTGAACAAGACAAATATATTGGCGCTAGAACTCAAACTGTACTATGTCCTTATTTTAATTATTGGGGTGTAGACCATATACACTACTGTTTGCTGAGTCCCAAAACCATGGGAATAACACACACAGTAGGTTCCTGCAGCGTGATTATAGGAAATGCCAATTTCCCAACAGTAAAGATACAAAGAAAAAACATATAACGCGCTGGAAACAATATATATCTGAAATAATGCAAATATTTAATAGACTAAAGGTGCGTACACACAGGGGCGATTTTGTGCAAAATCGCAGGAAATATGGTCGCTGAGCGACCATATTGCCCGCAATGGGAGTGTGCACCGGCGATATATATCGCCAGGTGTGAGCTCCCGTTTTTGCCCCTGTGGTGATCGCTGGTCGCAGGAACATGCTCCTGCGACCAGCTGATTACCACTGCCGGGCCCACCCCGGCAGTTTCTTTTTCATCAGCGACCATCTCTGGTCGCTGATGTAAAGTAGAAACTGAGCAATATATTGCTCAGCCATATAAATATATCTCCCCCGTGTGTACACAGCATAAGAAATTATTTAAATACACATATAGTATATAACACTGGCCAGTGATAAAAAACTATTTAATAAAAACACAATTAGTTGCAGACAAAATCCAGTGTGGTTAATTCAACACCAATTGGGTATGGATGTTCTATTTATCCCATATATAGGTGGGGAGAGTTAGTGGCTCCCTTATATATTCGATTTTGCCTGGCCAGACACAATAAAAAATGTGAAGAAAAAATATATATAAAAATAAGAAAAAAATATATTTAATACCCCTCTCTTAGATTGGAAATGAAGAGAGGGGGAGAGAGAAAAAAATAAAATATAAAAGTCCAAAGGGAGAGATCTCCCTGTACCTGCTGTATGTGCACCGGTGCAGTTTTTTGGAGCTGTGTTGCAGAAGTCTTTTTAAAGTTCCTGGAAATCCAGGCTCCGGGTTAGATTGCAAGTGGTGTGGTTAACAAACCCAGGAGATTTACTGCAGGTAACAGGGCTATTGTCTCTCTGGCACTCCGGAGATGAGGTTGCTCAGTCAGCAACTACATGTGTTTTTATGAAATTGTTTTTTATCACTGGCCAGTGTTATATACTATATGTGTATTTAAATAATTTCTTACTCTAAAATATTTGACATAATTAAAGTGTAATTTATCCCCCAAAAAAAACAAATTGGTTCTACCGTATCTACAATGCAAAGGTTTTTCAATCCGCAAAAAAGTGCAAATAGATTGCGACTAGCAGTATATAGGTTTATAATTGGACAATAGTAAAAAATTTGGGTCTTTTAAAATGTTTTTTATTTTTTTTATTTTTTTTAATGGCTGATTTTTGCATTAATTTTTTTTAAAAAGTTACAAATGATAGAAAGCCTCTTTTTGCAATTAAAAGCTCTAGATTAATCTGGGGTGCATAAACACGACAGTAAATTGATTTTTGTGGCACTTTAAGCACCTGTTTAAAAACCTGCGACACCCGTAACTTCCACCTGCAAGGTTAATAACACATGTCCCAATCATAGTTTAAAGGTAATAATGGCAGGACTCACAGCAAATCTTAAAAGCAGAAATGTCTAAACCAGGCATTCCCAACCAAGGTCCTCAAGGCACACCAACAGTGCAGGTTTTAGTGATATTCAGGCTTAAGCACAGGTGACTTAATTAATACCTGAGGGATTCTGATTAAGGGCCAGATGTATCAAGCTTCAAAAAGTGATAAAATGGAGAGTGATCAACAGCCAACCAATCAGCTCCTACCTGTCATGTTACAGGCTGTGTTTAAAAATGTCAGGTGGGAGCGGATTGGCTGGCTGTTTATCACTCTCCATTTTATCACTTTTGAAGCTTGATACATCTGGCCCTAAACCAGCTGTGCTGAAGCCTGGATATCACTAAAACCTGCACTGTTGGTGTGCCTTGAGGACCGTGGTTGAGAATGCCTGGTCTAAACTATGGCCCTCCGGCTGTTGTGAAACTACAAGTCCCATCATGCCTTGCCACATCTTTGCTATTAGGGAATGCTAAAACTATGGCAAGGCATGCTGGGATGTGTAGTTTCACAACAGCTGGAGGGTCACAGTTTGGACATGCCTGCTTTAAGATTCAGTATGCGGCAAGTCTTTACTGCAGTGACATTTTTTACCCTTCTGATCACTGCTGATTTCTTGGGTACTATACTGACAACATGCGGCAATAACAAGCAAAGTAGAAAAGCACAAAAAAATTCAACCAATTAAATGGTTTGTTTCTTTTTAATTGTTCTTCTACAGACTACTGGAAGTAAAACAGCAACCCTTATCAACAGATGAATCTAAAATGATCTTAGTAAATTGTGCAAGTTTTTCTTTCTGAAAGAATCTCTTTGTAGCAATTAAAATTTATAATATTTTTGGTATTATGCATTGGATCAACTGGAGACAGATAAAATGGAACATTTTAAGGCTGTCATGTTAGTCACACACCATTCTGACCAATTTAAAGTATTATCAAACTATTGGTGCAAACACAACCTGTTTCTATACGTTATATAATAATGTATGTAGGATTAATGCTTGTAAAACAAGAACAATTCACTAAAATGTTTTCTTTTATATTAACAACCCCCTACCTCCAAATAGAGTAACAGCGGGGGTAGCCTTACCAAGGACCCTCATAGTACTTGCCTATGGCTTGGCTGGTTAATGGTTTCTGAACAGTTTGACACCTTGTTCATCTTGAATGTGTCCAGCGATATGTGGAGACATATTGAAAATGCTGATCGGGTATCTAGATGTGAAAAACCAAACAACGGGCCAAATTCATGTTTGTAGGTAATGGTTGATTTTCACATGTGGTGCGATCACAATGCACATACGCAAAGGTGCCGCCACAATTCTGCTCACGGTGAACAATTAATGGAATAGCGATTAACAGGAAGTGATCGTGTGGAGGTGTTTATAGGGAGTGGTTGGGAAAATGCAGGCGCTCCGTGGCCATTTTTGTGGTATGTGGTGTCCACAATGCTAACGCTGGCATCCAGACTACCACCTAGAGACCGCTGCCGAAATCCAGGGGAAGGTTAGGTTTATGGACTATGGGGGAGTGATTTAGGGTTAGGCTGCAGGTGATGGGGGAAAGGTTGGGTTTAGGCACTTAGGGGGGAGTTAGGGTTAGGGTGCAAGGCAGGGGGGTAGGTTTTGGTGGAAGGGTATGGGGGATAGGGTTATTCACTAGCAAGATTGGCTAGGGTTAGGCTGCGGGGAGGGATGGTTAGGGTTATAATTACCTTTCCCCATCAGGATGCCGGCATTGGTATTCTGACCACCGGCATCCCCATCGCCGGTAATCCGTATATGTCCCACAACAATATGGCACCTGCAACGCCATTGCTGTGACTTGCCATCTTAGCCATAGATTAACCCTTAGGCTTGACTGTCTTTGCCTATTGGCTGCGGATGTGTACGCAATGTCTGCATTGGGGGGCGTCTCTTTTCATTTCTGGGTGGCGGATTCACTCGCTGATACCGGCAACTTTGTAGCCTAGAACATCGCAATTGCATACAAACATGAATTAGACACAATGACATATGGGGATCGCACAGTTCCAAAAATGTCATTTAAAACGCACTGATGGAAACATTGCAGTACCATGTGCAAATACATTGCAGTATATATCCCAGGCGGGTCTAGAAGTAACGATGCACTTTGTGGGACTTATATAAAAACGCGCAACACACACAAATGTGCCGTGACCACCAGCAACCAGTAATCTTCCAGCTGTCATTTTTCTAGTACAAAAATAAAAGCAAAGGTCGTGATCTGGTTGCTGCACGTTTAAGCACATTGGACTCTATTATTAACTTAATCACTTTGGGGGAGATGTATCAAACTTTGGAGGAAGATAAAGTGGGAGGAGATTAAGTACCAACCAATCGATAGGATTGGCCGGGACTTTATCTCTCGTCCGTATCTCTCTCTCCAATCTTTGTATGTGGGAACATGTTCATCTGGTACTAGAGTTTCTTTAAGGAATGTTGTAAAATTACAGGTACCTGTACATACATTATTGATGTGCAACTTCGCTGAGCAGTTGTCCTCAATACTTTAGTTTAGGAATTATTTTGTTTTAGAGTATTTTATTATTAATATAAATGACTGTTTGGAGCGCTAGATAGATGACATTTTGCAGCAACAGTGAATAGCTTACATAGCGGAGTTATACAATAATGCGCTTTGTTTGTTGCTAAATATAGGTAATCATTTTAGCCAAGCAAAACAAGTGACACCGCAATATGTGTTTTCCATGTAGTAACAACCAATAAACTGATAAGGGTGCAGTATTCCATGTGGTGAATGATATATATACCTATATATCATACATATACTGTATGTTGACTAGAACACTAAACCTTCCGAGTTGTGAATTTGTTGTTCTTATACCTTTCTAAGCTGTGAATGTATCCTCATCTGTAGACTAATGACATGCGGTACACTAGATACAAGCTTACTTCCATGGAATGTTCCGTAACAATGTGCGCCTGTTCTGTTTAGAAATGAAAAAAATAAAATAAAAAATTTCATTAAGCCGATATGTATCATATGTTTCAGTGAAGACCAAGAAATGTATGTTCTTGTTATGTGTATTATTATGATTATTATTATGTGTACAGATGGAGGCATCCTCATCTAGCCCTTTAGTAGGATACAGGGGGAGATTCTCTAAGCTAAAAATGCGGTAAAAACCCCGTTATCGGGGGTTTTACCGCATTTTGGAATGCTGTAAGCATCCCCCGCCGGGTTACCGCGGCGGGGGCATTGCCATAAAAATCTGGCGATGCCCCATAGAAGCCAATGGGCTTCTACCGCAACCCTCCGCTGCCCCGCGCCGCCGCCCCGCACGGACCCCCGCCGCCCCGCATCGCCCCCTCACCTGTGTCCGGGCAGCACAGAGCTGTGCTGCCCGGACCTGTGACCTCCTCCCTGCACTGATCCTCTTCCGGGTGCAGGGAGGAGGAGAGCCCGGCGCAGCAGCAGCGCCGGGTGTGTGAGGGAGGGGGGAGCCGCCGGGACCTGCTGGGACCCGGCGACTCTCACCCACCGCAAAGGACAGCTCTTAACGCAAGAGCTGTCCTTTGCTATAATTATCGCATATGTTACAACATATGCGATAATTATAAATGCGATGGGCGGCGAAGGGGGGTGGAGATTCTTAGAGAATCTCCCCCTAAGTGAGCCAGGGCTGTCGGATTTAGGGGGTTATTCTGGTTCACTCCTTCTGGCAAATTCCTTCTTAGATGGACAAAACCATGTGCACTGCAGGTGAGGCAGATGTAACATGTGCAGAGAGAGTTAGATTTGGGTGGGGTTTTACTTCAAAGTGAGATCTGTATTGGAGTATAAAAATAAAGCAGTCAGTATTTTCCCTGCACAGAAACAAAATAACTCACCCAAATGTAAATCTCTCTGCACATTTTACATCTGCCCCACCTGCAGTGCACATGGTTTTGTCCATCTAAGAAGGAATATGCCAGAAGGAGTGAACCTGTTTGTACAGGTCTGAATTTGGTCCTGTCCCCGATGGTGGGAGTCTGTTCATGGTGGGGATCTGCACATTTGCACGCACGATTATTCGCATTTGCAAACCGCCGCAGCGAGCGCCTTTGTCAAATTCTACACTCGCCGGAGCGGTGCTGCCTGAGTGACAGGCAGGGTTCATTTTGATTGGCCCACATAGCGTTTCATGGGTGTGTCCACAAAAAACAGTGGGCATGCACATAGAAACACAGGGCGGGTCTGTCAGAACGCAGGTTGCCTGCCTGTTGCGGGCGGCTGGCGTCACACGGTGTCAGAGCCCGCCCCAAATTCGGCAAACAGCGGCCATATGAGAAGTAAGTCCAGGCTTACTTTTCATACCGAACAGAGGAGCAATCATTCGATGGTCAGTAACCATCAAATGATTTTTCCTCTGTGTGTCTGCATGCGAGCGGTGGGGGGGGGGGGGTGCGTTTGCAGGGCGGTGTTTATCTGCTCTCTAGGCAGCATACGTACACAGCCGAGCAAGCATTTCTGAATCACCCCTTAGTCTGTTAAGGTCTATCCTACATGCATGCGCTATAGACCCCACTCCAATGGCTTCCACTGCAGCCAGAGACAAAAAAAACCTTATTGAAGGTCCAGGTCCCGGTTCGAGTTTGGGTCAACATGCATTATGACGACAGTCTATAGGTCGACCACTGTTGGGCAACATGCATTAGTCGACATAGACAATAAGTAATGACAAGCAAAATGTCAACATGCAATGGCCGACGTATGAAATATTCCACATTAGTTTTTCATGTTTTTTTCTTATTTGTTTTTTTCTTGCATTTTCATACGTCACAATACACATAGACTACAACTGGGAATGGCAAAATGTACTGAGCACAGTGGTAGAGAGGGTCAAGGCACCTGGTCCGAAGCATGGCAAGCAAATTGGTCTGGGGATCCACGTGCTGAAATGTACACATTGACACAAACAACACAAAAAAACTGACCTTTTTCATGTGTAAATCATTTCAGTGTCGACCGTTTGATTGTGTTGACCTTTTTGCCATGTCAATCGACACTGTTTACCCTATGATCCACAATGGTGCAGAGAAGGGTACATATATCATGGATGGTGTAATGGTTAGCATTACTGCCTCACAGTTCTGAGGTCGTGGGTTCAATACCCACCAAGGCCCTAACTGTGCGGAGTTTGTATATTCTCTCTGTGTTTGCATGGGTTTACTCCGGGTTCTTCGGTTTCCTTCCACAATCCAAAAATATACTGATAGGCTAATTGGCACCCAACAAAATTAACCCTAGAATGTCTGTTTGGAACTGTTCATAAATAATAAATAAATATACATTGAGAAGTAAGCAAAACGAGGTGGGGAAGATGGAGGGGATCCAGATAATTTATAGTAAAATGTGTGTCTTGAACAGGGCCGGATTAACAATGGGCCTGATGGAGCTACAGCTCCAGGCCCACTCTCCAAATAGGCCCATTTTGTAGCTGAGGGTCAGGACTTTCCAACGAGCCTGGCCACACGTCGCTAGCCCCCCGGGAACCGGAGATACCGCCAGGCAGACCTGGAACGTTTTCTCCATAGGATAACATGGAACCCGCTAATTCTGACCCCCACCCGGTTCCAACGGCTGCCAGTTCCCCCTCTGGCATCACAGAAGCTCGAGGTTGATCTCAGTTGAACCCAAAGCGATGTTTTCATGTAATTTCTTGGCTGTTCATGTTGTTTGAGGGCAGATTTCTAGGGACAAAAATCATTCAAAGCCCACTCAAAAGTTCTTCAATATGATACTGGTCTCATGTAAATGGGGCAGTTGGTTCCAAAGATATAGCCGTTTGTTTAAAGGGGGGGGGGGGGTTCTCTCCCCCTCACACCAGAAAATGCAGGGACTAGGCTGGTGTAAAAGGGGTCAGCCCGAGAATGTCCTTGCACGATCCTGGGACCATACTCCGGGTAAATCCCTGCATTTTCTGGTGTGAAATGGGTATTATTTAAAATAGCCGGGACCTGCAGTGCTCTAAATACAGCCGGGCAGCCCCCTGCTCTCTGCCTGGCCATCAATGGCTGTCACTTCTGCCCGGCAGTGGCTGTCCCCCAGTTACCGCAAGCATGTATTCCCCCTTGGCAATGAGCATGTAATCCCACATGGCAATGAGCATGGAACCCCTGGAAATGAGCATGGAACCCCTGGAAATGAGCATGTAGGTAAGTAGCACTTATGTAGCATAATTTTTAATAGGCACTATGGTGTTTGGCATAATATGTAATGGACATTATGGTGTGTGGTTTAACATGTAATGGGCATTATGGTGAAATTTTAAGTGAGCGCCTTTGGAACGCAATGCCCCTGTTTATGATATGGTATAGTGTGTATTTTGAACTCCTGCACAAACGATTTGGTGTCAAATGATGAACGATTGAGCAAACGATTACACAATCAAATGAACAATTGATCTTTAACGATGGTGGAGGGAGTGGAAGCCAGTCAGCCTTACCAAATCGTTCATCGTGCATACATATGAAACGATTGGTACACATCGCTAATGATTGGTCTATGATCTTTCTGCATGTAGGAAAGATCATTGACCTCTACCAACAACCGGCGTACACGCGGAATGATTTGAGCGATTGGACATTTCAGTCTGTCGGGAACGCCCAGATCTTTTGCCAAATCTATCCGTGCGTATGCACCTTTAGGGCGAGATGTATTAAAATGAAAATGCGGTAAACCCCCGTTTTACCGCATTTTCATATTTACTAAAACCCGACCGCACCGATATCGACGGGCAGGGTATCGCCACCTTTGGGTGGTGATACCCTATAGAAGCCTATGGGCTTATTTTCGCCGCCCACCGTCTCCGCCGCAATCCCGCCGCCTCGCCGACCCCCCTCTCCCCCTGCCTTGGGCTTACCTTCCTGAAAGGTCCTCCTGGACCCCGGGAGGTAAGCCCTTCCTCCCCCTAGCAATACAGCCGGACGTCCTTCCAGCTGCAGGGGGGAGGAGGAGGCACTGGGGACAGCCACGCTGAGCTGCCCTGCCGTGAAGGCAGCAGGAGGCGGTTGGGAGGTGACGGAGACCCCCCGCACACCACATTACAGGTATTGCAGGGGGTCTCCGTCACCGCACCGCGATGCCAGCCGCATATGTTAGTACATATGCACTGGCATAACGGCAGGCAGGCGGCAAAGGGCGGCAATGTATTTTAATACATCCCGCCCTTAGTCAAAAAAATTCAATTTTCTACAGCTCCAAAAACAGCATGTTTTCTCACTAAGGGGGTTAATCTGATTCACTCGGAAAGGCACAATCACTCTCTAATGGACAAAACCATGTGCACTACAAGTGGAGCTGATGTAACATGTGCAGAGAGAGTTAGATTTGGGTGCTTTATTGTTTCTGTGCAGGGTAAATACTGGCTGCTTTATTTTTACACTGCAATATAGATATCAGTTTGAAGTACAAACCCCACCCAAATCTAACTCTCTCTGCACATGTTATATCTGCGTTACCTGCAGTGCACAAGATTTTGACCATTAACCCCTTCCCGACATTTGACGTACATTTACGTCATGGTCGGGATGTACTTCCCGACACATGGCATAAATGTACGTCATGACTTGTAACTGTCTAGAGACGCGGTGACAGAGGGACGATGTCTGCTGTCCCTGACAGCAGACATCTTCCCTCATTGCCCAGGGGGGGCAGCGATGCCCCCCGCCATGGGCGATCGCTGCGATTGGCTGTTCAAACGTGAACAGCCAAAAGCAGCGTTTACTGTGTTATGTGTAAAATTTAGACTCTGCTGCCCCCTAGCGTCCAAAAAAAATAAAAGAAAGTTGAAATAATGATGTAATAATAAAGTTTAGATATGGTCTTTGTTAGTTATTAACTATTTTGAGTGGTATGATTATTTGTCTCACAAGCAGAAAATGTAACATTTTGCAAATTGCAAAATGTTCATTTTTTTTACGACATTTTGGTGTTTTTCACAAAAAAAAAAAAACTGTATCGACCAAAATTTATCACTAACTTAAAGTACAATGTGTCACGGGAAAACAATCTCAAAATCACTGGGATAAGTAAAAGCAAAAAAAAGTTATCCCCACTTAAGTGATACCTGTCAGATTTGAAAAAAAGGCCTCTGTCAGGAAGGCAAAAACATGCTGCGTCGGTAAGGGGTTAAAGAGCAAATTTGCGTTTGCAAGTGAACCAAAATCAGGCCCATAGGGGGGTATTCAATCTGTGCTGATATTTCCCACAGGGGGAAGTATCAGCACTCGCCTATTCAATGCAGCCGTTTCTGACAGCATTGAAGGCTGTCAGTTTCCTCTTTTATTTTTAAAGACAAAACATCTGTTGGAAATGACCATGAATTTTTGAATCAGCGGCTGTTTTTGCCGATCCACTGACTTTTTGACACTCAGAACATTCAATTCCGTCTGTTGGAAGCAGGCAAAAATGGCTGGGATTCTGACTGTCGGAACAATCCCAGATTGAATACCCGCATTAATATCATATGTAGAACCAGTAGACATCCGAGTGTCGCTCGCACATTTTGCTGTGACAAGGACTTCTACAGATATCCTAGGGAAGGCACCAAGTTTAATTATACCCCTTTTAGACCAAAACGCCGGGTCGCACCCGGCTTTTTGGACCCTGGTTGAAGCCGGGTGCGACCCGGCGTTTAGGGGCATTTACACCGGACGGGCTTAAACGCCCGCACCCCTCCCGCCCCTTCCCGGCGCTTGAAGATGACAGCGCGATGTCATCTTCAAGCGCCGATCGACGCCGCCGTACCCGGAACGCTGCTGGGGGCAGCCCAGCACTAAGGTAAGCTGCTAGGCTGCCCCCAATCCCCGCGCGCACCCCCCCGCCATTGGACAGGAGGTGAATGGATGCCGCACACAGGCATCTGTTCACCTCCCTCCCCCACCGCCGCTGCTGTCTGCAGAGTATAGCAGACAGCAGCGCCGGCTGTTAGTGTCAGACCCATTCATGTAAATGGGAGCCAGGTCATCCGACCCGGCGTTCCCATTTACACCGCCCTCTACCCAGGTCCTAGCCGTGTTCTACCCAGGTCAGGACCTGGGTAGAAGTCCCGTGTAAAGTGACACAGCGTTAGGGATTTACACCGCCGAAGATCCGGGTCTGACCCGCCGCTGACACGGATTTTTCGGCGGTGTAAAAGGGGTATTATTCAAGTAAGCCGTAGTGTGACAAACGGGGGAGGACAGTATGCCAGTAACCCTTTGTGTACCTTGTTCCTTGGGGCTTGACACCGTATTCTTCATCGCGGTCAACTCTGAAGTGTATAACGTTCCACCCCCTTGACATCACCTCCCCCCCTACAGTACACGCCCACCATCCACCATTACACCACAGCCACCATCCACCATTACTCCCGCAACCCACCCCCCCATTTTTTTAAGGTGCCGGGACACGGAGCATAGCTCAGCCCCCCACACCCGGAAGTCCCGCCACCAAGTTCTGATTGACCCACGGCCTATTCACTCAGATATTCACTCAGATATAATGGATGACCATCGATAGCTACAACAATCAATGGTTATCCAAGTAATATGTTACTACTATCGATGGCAGGGTGCAAAATTGCTATCAATGCCAACCATCGATGGCGTCTGCACCAATGCATATCCCTACTCAGCAACAGCCAAAAACCTTTACTATCCCTTATTCCCACACACCTCTATCACTGCCCTGCCTCCTGTTCTCCTGCCCCATAACTTCCGCATGGGGGGACCCGCTCACCCTGTGTTGCCCACATTCCCCTATCATGCTTTACCACCCAGCCTCCTGCTCTCATGCACCCTAACTCCCACCCAGTAGGAGGAGACACTGACTCAGGGGCACCGTCCTGTACTCCTGTGCTGCCACGCTGGACCCTCACCCACTGGCAGAAGCTGCACAGTGTTCCCCACCCTCCTCTTTAGTCCCCCTTATGCCCACACACCCCTATCACTACCCAGCCTCCTGTTTTCCTGTGTCGTGACCTCCGCCAGTGGGGAGCCGCTGACTCAAAAACACCCTACTATACTATTGCACACACACACACACCTCAACAACACGCACCCCCCCACACCCACACCCACAAATGTCACTGTACCATCCACACTATCAATGTACATCTTACTCTGTAACCGCTTTTTAATTAAACAAAACAATACACACCCCCTTCCAAATCGTATGCTCTCTATTTAACACATTTCACCTATAACTCAAGTTGCAATACAGGCATCTTACATACAATTCTAACCATATTTCTCACAATACAAACGTTCACAAATTAGGGGGGGCGCAGCCCCTTACGACGGTGTGAAGAGCGCCCGTAGGGCGCGATGAATCACCTAGTTCAATATATTAAGGCAAGCAACTGTCACTAAAAGGCGGTAATATCAGAATTGTCCGCAAGGTGACGCTACCTCAGCCATGTGTCAGTTAATGTCTTCCAAATGAAACCGTGAAGTGAAGCAAAACTGAGCACGGTATTTGTAATCCAAACAGGTATATTAGAATAGGAACTTGTAGTGCTATGGAGCAGTTATTTGCAATGTATGATGAAGCCAGTGTGCGGTGCTATGCGCCCCTGTCCATATCGGCGCTGCTATCTAAATTATAGCAGGCCGAATGTATGAATGGTCAGCATCGCTGACCGTTCCGCCCACTGCCGCTTTTGTCTTTGCCAGCAGCAGGCAGGCGAAGCCCTATCTAAACAGCAGGGACAGCGCTGTCCCTACTGTTAGCTCTGGGCTGCGCTGGGGATATCGCGTGAGTAGCGAGATCCCGTGCATGCACCATCGAGCCAGCCAGGGGACAGGAGACAGCGCATCAGTGTAAACTGATACGTTATCTACTGGAGGGGACATCGCCGGAGGGGGGAGTTAGCGCTCCCCCGCTTCGGCGGACAAGATGTTAATACATCTTGTCGATGTCGCTTCCTGCTTTGCCTCGCTAATGAGGCGAAGCAGGAAGTATTCCATCGCGCCGCTATAATACATCTGCCCCATTGTGAGGAATTAAACTTGGGTAGTTTGCACTGTGTGGCCTGGGCTGAGCTTTCTGTGGCTGCTGCACGTGTAGGGACAAGAAGGGGCCAATGCTGCCTGGTATGCACTGCCTGGGCTATTACTATCGTTAGTTTTTTTTCACACCACGACAATGCACCGGCTCCCTCATCTGGAATTGATGCAGCCAAATTGAGTGAATTGCGCTATGAATTGTTGCCGCATCCATTGTACTCGCCCAACTTGGCTCCCTGCGACTTCTTTCTGTTCCCTAACCTGAAAACGTGGCTCGCGGGGGAAAAATTCAGCTCAAACGAGGAGGTCATCGTCGAGAAAGAAACCTACTGTACGTGAGTTTGACAAATAATATTTTTTAGAGCAGGGGTCCTCAAACTATTTTGCTCTGGGACCCAATCAGACAATAAAATTTATGACAGGACCCCAGCAAGTTACTGCAGAAGGTCATCACATCACATGTGTAGTCAGCAGACAGCACATACATGGCAGCATTGTGGAGGCACAAAATGATGGGAGGAGTCTAAAATAACAGACAATTCCACAGATTCTTCAGACTCCTTGAATCACTGACTGAGATTAGAAAAGTCATCAGCCTGATGGTCAGCAACATGGAGTCGCGACCCCATGTTGAGAAGGCCGGGACCCACTTTGGGGTCAGGACCCACAGTTTGAGAACCGCTGTTTTAGAGGGTTTAAAGAAATGTCCGGGACGTTGGGAAAAGTGTATTGGCGTGAAAGGAGATTATGTTGAAAAATAAATAAAACATTTTGTGTTCATTCTTAATACAAGTACTTATTGATCCACCCTCGTATATATACAGTATATTACACACACACACACACACACACACACACACACACACACACTCAGTACTATAAAGTATTCCAAATTTAGTTATTATTTTTACATCTTATCTCGGATTTGCCACAAGTGATTCGCAGCACCATACATACTGTAGTAGCGGCAAGTTGAGGTATTTATATATGTGCATTTTTATTGTTAGTCTGTGTTCCCTGAGTAATGCATCTTACTGTATCCACACCTGGGAGAACCACGGACCACTACATATTTAATATATCACAAGAGTACTTCTCTCTCTCTCTCTCTCTCTCTCTCTCTAAAGCACTGGCTACATTTTGTATGAATAATAATTTTATTTATATAGTTCTTTCCTCCAGGAGGATTTAAAGGTCGCTTTACAGACATAAAAACATCACATATTGCAAAGGCTTTTGTATTACAGTAAATAGAAAACCACACAGATAAAAAACCCTAGAGAGCACAATGCAGGGTTGGTGCAGTTACATTGGGTAATGCATTTCACTGGTTGTATAATTCAACCAGGAAAGGTACCAGGTGCGGCAGCCATGTTGGGCGCACTACAAAGGATTGCCCTGGGTGTAATTGGTTGCGCCTAGAGTAGGTAGGTGGTTGCGTGACCATGCGCTTGTAATAGGGTCCTAACATAACAGACATATGAATAGTGGTAGATGCTCAATTAGTTCAGTAATACCACTCAGGTGCACGAGAGGTAGGTGTTCATACTGAGTAAGTAGAAAATACATTGTTTCCCCCAGCTCACTGAATGGTATTAGTAACCAATCTTGAACACTACATGATAATAGAATTCAGAGATATTGATTACATATACCTGCGCAGGTGTATGATATGCCCCCAAGCCACGTCAAGGCTTCTCTGTATATTGGTGGTCCCTAGCGCTATATCTAGGTGCAGGGTACGGCACCCCAAAAAACTAGCATAAGCTAGAAAGCCAAGAGCGCAGTGGCGTAGCTACGTTTTGGGCGCCTCCCCTCCCCGCTAAGCACCCCAAACCCCCCCCCCCCGCCCCGCCGCTCCGCCGCCCCGCTGCCGCCCATGCAAACCCCGCCTCAATCCCCCACAGCCTTATCTATCGCGCTGGTCTCGGCGGCTCTGTTCTTTTGCTGAGGACCACCAGAAAATACAGTTTCAGAGAACTGTGTGCTATATGGGGGCAGCCATTTTCTGGTGGTCCTCAGCAGAAGAACGGAGCCGCCGGGACCAGCGCGATAGGTAATTCTGTTTGGGATTGGGGCGGTTAACTATAGCACCGCAGCCCCCGGCGCCCCCACATGCACAGCGCCTCCCCGCGGTGGCGGGGGCTGCGGTGCTATAGTTACGCCGCTGCAAGAGCGGCACACCAGTGAAATACTATAGTGTTAATAAATATTAGTGATAGGAAGCCAAAGCTATGTATAGAAAGTGAGAGAGAAAAAAAAATGAAATTTAATTAAAATATTGAAAATTAGTGTTAGTGAGAAAAAGAAGCCGTGCCATACACAGAAGTTTACAATGGTTGGGATGGCCACATCCCGGCAGCCGTTCTTTCTAGTAGTGGCATCCGGCTGCAGCCGGGCTGTGACCATCCCGTGTGAATGGACACCATGCAGGGTTTCGCCGCCCGGTATCCGCCGGAGCGCGTGAAACAGCCCAAAATCAGCTATATCGTTTTAAAAATCTTCTAGTGTGAAGAGAGAGGAATGCTGAATTATAAGGTTGGCCTCCTGATAGATGCGTATAGCCAATAATTTTATTGTTCACTGTATATACTGTAAGCAATTAAAATAGTAATTATACAGAAATTACACAGATTTCTTTTTTATGTTTTAAAATGACAAACATTGTCTTGGCTGTTAAGTGCTAATTATCACCAACCTTGGCATAACCATCGTGAATTTCAGAACAGCAATTGTTGTATTATTTGCTTTACGGAGTACAACATTGTACGGATTTGCATCATGTTATATAAATAAAATTTTAATTTCCTGTGTGTTGGGTACAGTACATGGCTCCTGAAATTAACTGACATTTAAAACTGAAAATGCCACGACATAATTACTAACAAAAAAGAAGTGTACTGTTTGTCACAAGTGTCTCTTCAGCAAATCAATTTAATAACTGCACAGAATTATCTAACGATTTCCCCATCCAGTGATCGGCCCGATTCATACTCGCTCAGAGGGCTGCAAATTCGCAGCTCATCCAAACAATGATAAACCACACATGCGCACTTAATATGTATACTTTAAAACAGAGAAGGGAAAGGGGGGACATGATAGAAACTTATATCTATATAATAAGTTGAAGAGTCTGTGTGCGTGTGTGTGTGCGTGTGTGTGTGCGTGTCCGTCGCATTGCGGACACACAGTGGCACTCAGAGACACCAAATTTGGCAACAAGATACCTCTGGACCCGGTGGTGTGTACCTCGAAGCCGTTTTTTGGAAATTTCACTTAGAATTTTAAAAAACACCAAGTTTTAATTTTCCTTCATTGATGATCTGGGGAAAAGATCGACGATTTGGGAAACCGTGGACGAAGGAACAACTCCACACCTGATTTCATTGCTGTCATTGAGTATGACAGACACATTCTAACATTATGGTAAAGGCTTTAAACAATTAGGAAATAATTGAGGATATACATAGACCACACATAACACACACACACGTACACATTGTACACGCACACACACAGTACACCACATACGCACACATAGCACACAACACACACATTTATACGTAGAGCACCTCACACACTTAAGCTGTGTACACACTGGGGAGATAGGGGCTGAAGTCGCTGGAAACACACCGCATGCAGTACAATATAAATCCATACACACTACAACACACACCCAAAAACAGTACAACAAACACACAACTCTTGGCTTCAATCAATTCTATGGAGACGGACCACGATAAAATGGCCACCCCATAAAGCAGACAGTTCTCTGAAACTGTTTGCGGTATGGGGGCGGCCATTTTATCGTGGTCCGTCTGCATAGAATTATTAATTGAAGCCAGGAGGGGAGCCAGGACGCGCAGACAGGTAAGTCTGCGGTGATGGGGGGGGGGGAATGGCACCGGCGGCCGGGGTGGGGAGGGGGGGAGGCGCCCCCCATTAACGGCGGGGGTGGGGAGGCCGGGGAGGGGGGGGAGGCGCCCCCCCCCCCCCGCCGTTAATGGGCTACGCCACTGAGAACACACACACTTAAACATTGCCAGGATATGCACAGCACACTACACACACATATATATCCGTAGCGCACCTCACAAACTTACACATTCGGCAGATATACACACAACACAACACACACACACACACATAACACACAACTCACAGTACAACACACACCAACATTCACTACAACACACACCCAAAAACAGTACAATACACAGAACACACACTTAAACATTGCACAGATACACACACATAACATACCTCTAACAGCACAACACACACCCACATTCACCACACACACCCAAAAAACAGTACAACGCACACAAAACACACATTTAAACTTTGCACAGATACACAAAGACACAACACACACATACTGTATATACATAGCACACCTCACACACTTACGCATTGAACAGATACATACAATATAACACACAAAACCACATACATTACAACACACACAAAAACAGTACGACACACACAAACACACAGAACACATAAAAAATAATTTGCCATTTATTTAACAGTCTGTGCCGGCAAATAAAAACTGTACCTAATGTACCATTTCTACTTTGTTCCCCATATCCGTCTCTCCAGTCCTCCAGTTGCACTGAGAAATCTTTGTCCTGGCCAATGCACCCATTGATCAATACAAAGTGGGTACACTGCACTCACCCTGTTAGTCAGTTGGATATCAGGCACTGCTCTGCCTTAAGGGTTTCCCAGACTCTTTTGGTTCATAGATAATGTTTGGTCGATGGGCATGAGCGCTGCATGCATTTGTTTGAATGTTATGAGTGTAAGAAGTTGAAGAATAAGACTGAGATGAAGATTTGTCATGTTATAGTGTACAATTTACTCAATAAATCGTGAAAAAAATATGTGTACATAGAAGTACAATCAAGAAATGAAAGTAGGATTAAAAAATAAATTATGATTCAAACTGATAATTGTTTGGATGGCGGTGGGTTGCGAAACAAATCTATAGGTGGAGGGGGTATGGATATTGTGGGCATAATTGGTGTTTGATACACCTACAGGGGGTACCCAGATGATGAGAAATTTTCACTATAGTGTCACCGTAGGGGGATTTCCAATTGGGGTTCAGGTGGTCTTTTAGGGACCCCTTTAAAATTCCGTTGGTCTCTTCTCCTGGAGCCTATGGTCTCCCTCAGTGACTGACTATCATTAAGGGAGACCGTAAGCTCAAGGAGAAGAGACCTACAGGATTGTAAAGGGTCCCTAAAAGATCACCTGGACCCCAATTGGGAATCCCCCTATGGTGACAATGTGACCGTGACACTGTAGTGAAAATCCCATCAATTGAGGGCCCCATGTAGGTGTAACAAACACCAATTATGCCCACAATATCCATACCCCCACCTATAGATTTGTTTCACAACCCACCCCATCCAAACAATTATCAGTTTGAATCTGAAATTATTTTTTAATCCTACTTTCATTTCTTGATTGTACTTCCATGTACACTTACATTTTTTTCACGATTTATAGTAAATTGTACACTTTGTAACATGGCAATGCTTTTTCTCAGTCTTATTCTTCAACTTCTTACACTCAAACCTTATCAATGCACCCATTGGTGATTGTGATGGCTGGATCAGTGGATTGGCTCGGCGGGTGTAGGGAAGAATTTGGCCCATTGCACCCATTCCCAGTGGGGCATTACAGTGGTGCGGGTAGCGTGCGTCGCGTCATGACATCATGTGGCCAGGCCCGTGGACCTGCTCCCACACTCAGGGGCTGCCCCACTGTTTGGTAGAGATGCCCGGTGCATGTGCTTTACAGATCCCCAGACCTCAGAGACTGCTGCAGGTTCGGTGAGGGGAGTGGCAGTGGCAGGGAGCAGTGAATCTTTAATTAATTATGGCGGGGTAAGTAATGCCCACCCCGGTCCCTTTGCACTCAGCGCCTGTAATTACACACCCTAGAAACTGTACAATTTGAAAGTATAGAAATGAAGGTGTGGCCACGTCCCTTTCTGATTTTGTACCAATTTCTGACCCTCAGATGTTGGAGGGTATGTCATACAGTAGGTGCTAAATCTCAGGAGTGGATGTGGAATTCATCAACACATACAAGTTATCAACTCAGGAGCATTGTGTTTCAAACAACAACACCACACCTGATTTCATTGCCGTCATTGAGTATCAATGCAAACACATTCTAACATTATGGTGGAATCTATAAAAAATTACAATCTTAGGTCTTTGGCACAGCATATTGTAAGATGACATTTTTCAGCAATTTTGGAAATAAAGAAACCCAAAGGGTTTCCCGGGCAACGCCGGGCGGGTCAGCTAGTATCAAATATATCAAGGGCTTTAACAAGGTACAGGTGGGAGACATTCTTCACAGGAAGAGGAGCAGCAGAACACGAGGACATGCACTGAATCTAGAGGGAGGAAGATTCAGGGGAGATCTGAGGAAGAATTACTTCACAGAAAGAGTAGTAGATAAGTGGAATAGCCTCCCATCAGAGGTGGTAGAGACAAATACAGTAGTACAATATAAACATGCTTGGGATAGGTATATTGATATCCTTATAGAGAAATAAGGATCAAATATGGTTTGAGGTAACATGTTTAAAAAAGGGGCAGACTAGATGGGCCAAGTGGTTCTTATCTGCCGTCAAATTCTATGTTTCTATGTAACCACCGAATGATTTCTCATCTGTGTGGCCGCATGCGAATGAATCTGTTTGCAGCACTGCACATGAGTTTGGCTGGTGGGAAGGGGCATACATTCGCCGGGTCGGCGTTAACCTCCTCGCTGGGCTCCGAACACACGCAGCTTAACAAGTCGGTCTGAATTGGGTCCTTTGTGTTATACAGATGGAGATCTCTGGCTGAAATGATCTAAAGGAAAGCTATATGAGAGAGTTCATCCTATTAGCCACACCCACTCATATCCATTGGTGTATCCATGATGGGTGCAAGGTGTGTGGTGCACACCCATAAAATTATGCTTACCCCTTCAAATGGACTTTAGTAGTGTGGTCGGGTCCATGTGATTTATTTTATTTATGAACAGTTTCTTATATAGCGTACACATATTCCGCAGCGCTTTACAGCAGCAGCAGCGGTGGCAGTGGGGAGTGTGCTCATGTTTTCAGGCGTTCGTGATCGGGACAGGGAGAGTGACAGCAAGGAAAGCAATAGCAGGGACAGTGAGAGTGACAGCAGGGACAGTGAGAGTGACAGCAGGGACAGTGAGAGTGACAGCAGGGACAGTGAGAGTGACAGCAGGGACAGAGAGAGCGACAGCAGGGACAGAAATTACCTAAGGTGAAGCAAAATTAGTTCATGTATGGTCCGGCATTCCAGTTTTTACCCAGTCTCCAAGTTTCGCACCTCAACCATTTAAAAGGCCCTTCATTGTATTCCAAACCTATAAGCTTTAATGCATTTTTTTATAATTTGTAAATAATTTGTTAATGTTAAAAAAAAGCCATCCGTACCTCCAGCACTAGGCACAGTGGTTCTATTGGAGAGGAGTGCAGTGAGCTGACCGCTCTGCTGCTTCCAAGTGGGAGGTGGGTTGCGGAGGCTGCTCTCTCTGCAGGCTCCTGGTGTGGATGGGGTTTTCGGAGATCAGCCACTCGCTCTGCAGGTGCCAGAAAAGGAGGGGATTGTGGAGGTCGCTCTGTAGGCTCCAGGAGGGGGTTTGTGGAGCTCTTCAGGAGCTGGGCAAGCAAGGGCTTTGGAGGTCATTCATCGCTCTGTATGCTCCGGGTGGGCAGGGGGGTTGCTGAGGCCACTCACTCTTGGGAGAGGGCATGCGGTTGGCCACTCAATCTGTAGATGCCCAATAAGAAGGTGGGTATAATATTAGTGTAGAGGCCACTCACACTCTGCAGGCGGCGGGCAGGGAGGGGGTTGTGGAGGTTGATCACTCACTCTGCAGTCTCCAGGCGGAGAGACAGCTTGCTCTACAGGCGCTCCAGGCAGGCAGGGGGGTTACGGAGTCCGCTTGCACTGCAGGCGCTGGGCAAGGATGCAGATGACAGCTCGCTCTGTACAGTCCTCCAGCTGCAGTTATTTCAAATCTGCCGGGGACCGGCAGCCAATTAGGAGCGGCAGCTCCTGATTGGCTACTGGATTTGAGAGTGACAGATTTTTAAATTTTACTTTTAACAGTCAGCGCTTGAAGTGGTGGACTATATGGCTAAAACACCCTTATGTGTATTCAGGGTTTACTATAATATGTTATCATCATCAATGCAAACTTAAGAGAAAGCAGGGGCATACTAGATGGACCAGGTGGTCTTATCTACTGTCAAATTCTGTGTGTGCGTCTGTTTGGTCTCTCTACTAAACATTGGACGAAGACAAAGGGGATGGAGATAATATACCAACCAATAACCTAACTGCTGTTACATGCTTTGTTTGAAAATTGGCAGTTATGAGCTGGTTGGTAGTATATCTCCCTCCACTTTAATTCCATCCAAGGTTTGCTGGTGGGCTCCTCTCAGTAGAGAAAGAACAAGCACAGATGTAGGAAATCAAGGTCAGAATAACCTCCGTACACATGGGGCGACGGAACCTCCATGCTTAGTGAGATGAACCTGCAATGTGTGATGTGCGATCTGTGCTAAGCAGAGTTTCCCCTACGCTTATAGGCAAAACACTGCGATCTAACCAGGATAGACAGTGCATGCGCAGTCTATTTCTGCGGGTGATGGCGACGTGCGGGAATGGGGTGTACACATGGAGCGATCCATGCTTCATTTCTAAGCGATCTAGTCAGATTGCTTAGAAATAGGGCTTAAATTGCCCCGTGTGTATGCCCCCTTATATTGAGATTTGGAGGACTTATCCTTGCTGTAGATACTGCGAGCTTAATTTGGGGGCTACACAATAACTCCCAACATTGAAGATTTTCATATCGGGACACATGGTCCCATTAGAGGGGGCGTGGCTTTGCATTTTTCATCCCTGTGGCCAGCGCTGTGAGAGCTGCTGGCCATACCCCCAGCCCCTCTATTTCACTGAAAAGATGCTGGCCATGGGACACTGCCAGCCCTGGGGAAAAACTGGGACTGTCCTGCCAACATTGAGACAGTTGGGCAGTATGGCTACACTAATATTTACCACGTGCCTGTATTCATAAAACAGAACTACTGTATCTCTCCATTGCAATAGGGCACTATATTCATTAGAGGTGTTAGGTATGTTCAATATAATGTAGCTTCCAATAATGTAACTTAACTGAAGATGAGTCTCTCACAAGTATTTAGAGATAGATGTCACTTAATCCTGCACAATCCCTTTATCCTTCTATTGTTCAGGCTTCAGGCCGCTGTAATGTGTATTCTACGCTAGTTTTCCTTATCCACCTCTGTATAAGCTGTTACCTTCAGTACTTCCCTGAAGCTGAAAATGTCTCTTTCGGTATGAATACACCTACAGTAGTTCATCCACTTTATCCATCTACCTTCCTCTCTCTCTCTCTCTCTCTCTCTCTCTCTCTCTCTCTCTCTCTCTCTCTCTCTCTCTCTCTCTCTCTCTCTCTCTCTCTCTCTCTCTCTCTCTCTCTCTCTCTCTCTCTCTTTTGGGAGAAATTTACTAAGATGGTTCTATTTCAGATGGGATGTTGCTATTGGCAACCAATCCGATACTATCTATTATCTTCTTGAATGCTAAATAAATAAGAAATAGATTCTGATTGGTTGCCCATAGCAAGATCCCATGTAAAATAAAACTCCCATCTTAGTAAATTGACCTCTTTCTCCCTCTCTCGTCCTGCTCTCTGTCCCTTTAATATTCCCCCCAGACTTTAGGCTGAGAGTCACTCACTCACTTACCTCTATCACTGGTGTTCTGGTCTATATTAGCAAATAAACTGTTTTATTTCTGGACACCCAGTTCACCTCCAACATTGACCAAGATATCTCTTGAGTCAGTTTCTTTAGATCTGTCTCATCTCTTCCCCTCATTATAGGGATAGAGCTGACCGGGACTTGAGAATAGTAACTAGGGGTTGCCATTGGCCATTGATGGTTAGATAACTGACAATGGTTTGCTATTAATGGTAGGGATGGCCATTGGCACGTCCCCCATCGATGGTTGCCATCGATGGCTTCTAGAGCAGGAACCATCGATGGCTATAAACCATTCTATCTCACACCATCGATGGTTCCTGCCATCGCTTAGCCGCGCATGCGCAGAGCAACGGGAAAGGTCGCTGCGGGCAGCCTGCTCGGCCGGGATCCGTGCACATGCGCAGAAGAAACTTTAGCCATCAATCCAGTTTAAGTTTCTTTTGCGCATGCGCGCACCTTCCGGCAGGGCGGGCCGCCCGCAGCGCTTGTCGCAATGACGCTGCGCACGCAGTGCGCATGCGCCCACAACTTTTACCATCGGAAGCCATCCATCGATGGCATGAAACTATTCGACCATCCACTATTGATGCCCAAAACATCGAGCACTAGGTCCCAACCATCAATGTTTTGGGAACATCGATAGTCGATGGCCATCTCTAATTAATGGCCAATGGTTTTGCCATCAATAAGGAGTTTAGATGTAAAAAAAAGAAGTAGAGGGCACACATTAATTTCTGCAGCCCAGACACTGCATAGTTGGCACCTCCATAAGGGTCCAAATCATCCCTTACCTGCTCATATAAGTTCCAAAGGTTATTGCGGTTCAGCTGTAACATCCCCACAACCTGTTGATCCGAGAAAGAGTCCAGGTACAGCCTAGCACGATTCCTACATGAAGCACTCAGCACTCAGGGTACCTGGATCTGGCACGCAGCTTCCTCCCTCCTCCTGCGCAGCTCCTCCTAATGGGCATAATCACATAGAGCCAACTCAAAACTACTCTGCAAAATCTCCATCTTTCAAACCCTCACAGCTGTCCTTAATCATGTTGGGGTATATGTAGGGGAGTTTATGAATAAAATTGAGGACACCTGTGAGAAAATTAACCATTTCTGCACTTGACCAAAGTTGCTTTTGGGTCAATTCGCCCATCAGGACCTGGTCTGTATTTTTAGACACTTTTTAAATGCAAATTCTGTTTGCGCATTCCATTAAATAAGCGATTTGTATACTTTTCTATGGGAAAACATCTGAATGCGGTAAAAATGCGAATTGAAGTGAGAAAGTGCGAGTTATCGATTTGCGGGACTTAGCGCACCCTATTAAGTAAGCGATTTCTGCAAAAAACTGCGATAACGCCATTTTGTTGCCTAAAAAAATAGCAAAAATTCAACAATCGCATTCTATTAAATGTCACCGATAGTTTTCTTGCAATTATTGACTATTCCACATGAGGGCAGTATTGCTACACTCTTTGCACTAGCCATTTGAAATAGATGCTGCATTTTTTTTTTCTCAATAAAATCTGGCTTAATTGGTTAACATTGAACTTCAACTTTTGCACCATTGTTCCCGTAAAGTCTGTTATTGCCTGAAGAACTAAAGTGACATTATTTATATTTCAAAAACAATGAACATTATTCCAGGGTATTGTCTGTTTACATGAAGAATGATAAGATCTTCGACCTTTTCCTTGAAATAAGAATTAATTTTCCCCCATAATAATACGGGACTGTTCAAGTACACTTACTATTTTCAAATATAAGAAAAAACGCAAAGTAGTTCCACCACCTTTATAAATGACTTTCAATTTCTGTACACATTTCTAAACTTGTAAGCTTTGTAGGAAGCCCAACGTGGCTGCCTCATCTGGTACGCTTATGTATGTGAGGAAAAACCTGATGGTTTTGTTGGGACCCTACTCTAAGCGCCAGGATGTTGTAATCTCCCTACTTTGTGTCATCTCTTCTGAGGTGACCAATTCTTCCCAGGGTTATCTTATGTAATGCGCCCAAGATGGCTGCCTCACTTAGGACCTTATTCTGGTTCACACACAGCGCTGCAAATGATTTTAACGCTGCCTGCCGCACGGCTGTGAATGGATGTTTTGCATAAACGTCCATTCGTTCCCATTAACGCGTCCAACCGCCGCCCCGTTTTGGGGCGAACAAATTAGAATAAGGTCCCTAGTACCTTGTGATTGTGGAATACACAACCTGTGGAAGTTATTACTCAAAATGCATGCACCAATCCTGCGTCAGGATTACTGTGTGCTCTAGGGTTTCTTATTTTTTTGTGGCTTGTCTAATGCTATACTTAAATCTATGGCACTATGGCCCTTATTCTAGTTGATTCGGACAGATGCGTATTTTGGACAGGAACCGAGTGTTCTTAGCCCCGCCTACCGTACGGATCGCTCACACCGTCCGAATGCGGTACAACGCCGAGGGAACGGACCGCGAGTGGATGTTTCATGTGAACACCTCCTCCATCTGTGATAACCTCCCCCATCCTCTGATGGTCGCCGACCATCGAATGACTGACTGAGTGGTCAGACAGCACCGAGTGCTCCAGACCACACGGACATTTTTCCGTATGAAAGAAGGGATATGGGCGGGCAGCTGACATCCGGCTATGTCAGCTGTCCGCCCCCCACACATGCATCACTGCTGCATTACCATACGTACACCCAGCATTTTTATGGGAACACCCATGAAACGTGGGGCGTGCGCATATGGTAATGAGCCCAAACAGCCCTTCACGCCCCTCTCCACCCCCTGCTCGGATGGTTCCGTACGATCATTTTCTGCACGGACCTTACTTGGTGTTCGGACGTGCGAGGCGCTCGCGCATGCGCAGATACGCCTCTGCACATGCGCAAACATCGGCCTTCCGACCGCCCACGGAGCCGTCCGACTCAATCAGACTAAGGGCCTATGTGCATTTATTTTTATGTCTGTGAAACACCCTTACTCCTGTTGGAGAAAGAGTGCTATATAAATATTTACTATTATTATCATTACTATTATTAGAATTAGTATTAGTAGTAGCAGCAGTAGTAGTATAGTAAATGTATCATAATAATCTGTCACTTTGAACAAGTGCCTTATATAAAATACAAGTGGGATAAGTTCAACAATATACTGTAGTGCACTTGTAGAGTGCAGACAAGAGCTGACATCACAATAGTAAACAGCACCTGATACTCCTCAGTACCAACTGCTGTTGGGGTATCTCTCCAGCACTGATCCACAGTGTCTATTGCCGACCTCTGTGCACCAGCAGTGACCTCCATTTATTGCTACCATTGACTGAAGTATTCTTAATCAGTTCCAGCTGACTCAAATGTTCTCCTTTGGTTTGAGCCAGCTCATGTATTCTCCATTGGTTCCAGTCAACTCAAGAATTCTTGATCAGTTTCAGCCAACTCAAGTATTCTTCATTGGTTCCAGCCAATTCAAATAATCTCTATCAGTTCCAGCCAACTCATGTGTTCTCCATTGGCTTGGGCTGACTCTAGTCTGCTCTGTCCTCCCTAGTTTACCTTCCATCAGCCCATTTTCCAGTGCACACTCATTCCTTTCAAACCTAAACCCCTAGGTTGTCATGGCCATGCCTTCGATTATTGCTTATCTATACTATGCGAGCATTCTAGTATATGTGGAAGAACCTAATAAAACCTCCATGCTTCCTCTACGCTCCAGCCCAGTGTCTGATTCCAACTTGGATCAGATTCAACTCTCAGGCATGACACTTTGCATCGTTCATGACCTTATTGCATTGTTGGTCAAATCAGTCATCTAGATCTACCAACAATCCACATTTCCCAGACCACCTAGATGGTGCACAGATGCAGTCATTACTAACTGTCACATTTTGAAATATGCTGCATTCATTTCTAACTTACACATTCTACAGATCCACAGTTGGATCTAAAAAACATAAACTGTTTATCGATCTCATGGACCAGTTTGGCCATCCCTGTCAACCTTCCCAACGTCGACCTAATGCTTGTGTTGACCTAATGACCCCATTGACCTAACCCCATGTCCACCTTTGGAGGCTCCAGAAAAGTGGCTCCAGAAAAGTGACATGGTGTGGGCAGAACAGCACTCAGGGCGTTCGCTACATCATAACTTAACTCTATGACCATGCTCCGTGTCTTCTAATTTTAAATCCATTTGACGACCTATGGCGCAGTTCTAAATAGTGGGATAGGATAGTTCATGAACAGCCCTCAAGCTGCAAAATTGTGCCATCTTGGGGGTCACATTCCACCGTGCCCCCCAGGCCTCCACTCGCTATTCTGTCAGTATGAAGGCACCAATCTCTCTGTACTTATCATTCTCAGCAGATGATCTGAGCCTGGATCTAGCTGAAATTGGGTGGGGGGATCAAAGTACTTCATGGAGGGTGGACGGGATAGTATGGTGTGTGTGTGTGTGTGCAGTGCAGCTTTGTGAGATGGATGAGAATGGATTGGGTAAAGGTGTGTGTATGTACTTGGGGACTGTCCTTCTGTCCCACGTGTGGGTGGCAGTGTCCCACAGTGGGGCCCGCAGTCAGAAGTCCCCTTGTCGCTCGGTATACCCAGAGTCCTGGGTATGCCCCCATAGTGGTGAAAGTACTAGACATGGCTTCTGGTCACTGGCATTCCCACAAAGCCCATTTCCAAGAGCCTGCAGGAGTCCTGATTACCTATTTTTTGTTAAGAGGTACTGTACTGTATGGTTGTGTGTGTGTGAGAATCTGTGTGAGGGGGCACAGTGTGTGTTTGAGAAGAGGGGATCTGTGTGTGGGACAGGGGATATAGTGTGTTTGTGAGTGAGTGTGTGTGTGGGGGGGGGGGGGGGGGGGCAGAGAGGAGCTGAGTTCCATCACCTGTAATGGTAGGGGGAACTAGTCCCACCTGCATCATGGCCCTGAACAGAATTTCCAATAGAAAAGTCTGCCCGACCACCCATGTCAATGGATGATGCGGGCAGCACTAGTGACACTGAGGAGCTACAGTTACCTCCCCCTTCCTCAGATCCTGGTAGCTTCATGGTTCTCCTTTACCTGCGGCCCACCTCCCACCCCCATGTTAGTCATTCACACTGTGTCTTTTAGGCAGCGCTCGTTGCCTCCTCAAGTCCCAGTGGCTTCCTTTTCTGGCAAATTGTATATGAATGTCATCCCGTCACCGCTGCTGAAGTGAAGAAGAAAAGCCACTAAGATCAGGCTCTGTGCAAGCTGAAGACAAAGTGAAAGGGGGCCGGATGGACACAGAGAGGTGCAGAAGCTGCTGGGAGGACATGGGCGATGAACTGCTTGAGTGACAGAGGGAGATTTGTGTATAATGGGCATTACTGTGGGTATAAAGGTCACTACTACCGTATGCATTATGTGTAAGGGGCAATACTAATGTGAGAATTGTGTATAAGGGAAACTTCCGTGGGCATTATGTGGCATAACATGTACAAGGAGGACTGTTGTGTAAAGAGAATAAGGGGCACTACTACTGTATGTGGCATAATATGAATCAGAGGCACTACATGCAGTGCAATGTGAATAAGATTGTGCCATTGTGTAGTGCATTTTGAATTGGGGGTACTATTGTGTGACCACACGTCTTCCTTGTGAGTCCACTGTCCTCAATAAAGTATGGGTGTTAGGACACATTTTTTATAGTTTTGAGTTTTTGGGCGGTTCAGAAAACACTAGTATTGGCCCTGATTCCACCTAATGGGTGGGAGGTGGCAGTGGAAATGAGTTTCAGCGCCTCTCCAGAACCACTTTAAACCCTGGTGTCAGAGCCGGCCCTAGCCTAAATGACGCCCTAGGCAAGATTTTGGCTGGTGCCCCTAGCACCGCCACTAGTTCCACCTCTGACCCTGCTCCCCTTTCCCAGCACCATCAACCCTCATCATAGCAATCATCATTTTGATGCTCCTACCCGCAATATTTTAAATAGAAACAGTACACACATTCGGTGCGCAGCCCAAACAGGGGTGTGTTCTTGCAGGGAAGGGGCATGGCCACACAATAGTACCTCCAATTCAAATTATGCCACACAGTAGTGCAACTTTATTCACATTATATCATGCGATGGTGTCCCTTATTCACGTTACATCACACAGTAGTACCACTTTACCTTATGTACATTTACTCCTCACATTATTCACATTATACCCTTAGAAAAAAATCCTGAGAAAATATTGTTTTTTAAGCACCTCCATGGCCACACTGCAACCCAGCACAAAGCAGTGTGTGCTGGGCAGAGAAGAGCTGCAGCTGCTGCTGTCACTTAAGGGGAGGGGGCCCAGGGCCCCCACTGGGCCCTTCCATCAGACTTTGGCCTGGGTAATTTGTACCCCCTACCCCTTTCTCTCGGCACCCCTGATAATACCACACAGTAATGCCCCTTACACATGACACACATTATTAATGTCCTTATAAACATAATGCCCCTTACACATTATGCCAACCTTTATTAATGCCCTTCATACACATAATGGCACACATAATGCCCCTTACACATATGTTGCACATTTTTAATGCCCTTATACACATGACACACATAATGCCCATTACACATATGTTGCACATTATTAATGCCCTTATACACATGACACACATAATGCCTGTTACACATGTCGCACATTATTAATGCATTTATACATGACACACATAATGACCCTTACACATATGCCGAACACTATTGCACAACCAACCCACCCGCAGACCGCACTCGCACAGCCTCTAACACTGTGACCTCTGCCTCTGCTTGGATACAGATGTTTCCTCATACATCTTGACTCAATAGGCCATGCAGCTCCTGGCCAGTTCTGCTAACTTTGGGTGCCTTTTTTTGCTGAAAATTCATCTTATTTGCATTGCTATGTGACCAGGACACATAAGGAGCTTCCGATGATTAAAATGAAATATGTGACATGCCTATATTCTGTGTGCGACTGGCTGTACTTGCATACAGAATGCTATGTTACAGTGATTTCCATGAATACACTATTTCATATGCAGATACAGCCTCACTCACACAGAGAATATAGGCATGCTGCATATCATTTTAATTAGCAGAAGCTGCTGATGCCCCTAGGCATTCCAAATGCCCTAGCCAATTGCCTAGTTTGCCTATGCCTAAGGCAGGATCTGCCTGGTGTGTTGGTAGTCCCTGTGAGGAAGGGATAGATATGTGAGGAATAGTATATTATAGGAGAGCTGTGTAAGGGGGATAGCTATGGGTGTGGATCGTTTTATCGACCACACTAAGGTCGACCGTCATTAGGTCGACACCATTGGGTCGACAGGGGGGAAGGTCGACAGGTGTCTAGGTCGACATAGGTGAAGGTCGACAGGTGTCCAGGTCGACATAGGACAATGTCGACATGGGTTTAGGTTAATATACAGTAGCGTTAGGTCAACATGGGTTATATCGACAGGTCAGAAGGTCGACATGGATTTTTTACTGATGTTTGTTTACCCAAATGTCGACACAGTCGACATGAACACAGTTTGAAGGCAACCGCAGCCCCTCGCATCACTCGCTTCGCTCGCAATGCTTCGGGCACACTATTTTATTCTCCCACCACACCCAAGTGGATGGTAGGGCATGAAATACCGCCTGTCAGCACATGTCGGCTCACAAACACTAAAAATAACCATGTCGACATTCCGACCTGTCGACATAAACAATGTCAACCCAATGCTATGTCAACCTAAACCCATGTCGACCTTGTCATATGTCGACCTAGACACCTGTCGACCTTCACCTATGTCGACCTAGACCCCTATCGACCTTCCCCCCTGTCAACCCAATGGTGTAGACTGTCGACCTAAGTGTACTCGATAATTCGACTGTATCTCATAGCTATGGGGGAGTTTGGGGAGGGGGCTTTATGTATATATGTGTGTGTGTGTACACATACACACACATGCAGTATATATATATATATATATATATATATATATAGACGAGTATCCAAATAGTTGCACTAAATGAAGACAGGAGGCGGCACTCTCGTAAATAGTGAAAACTGTATTCAAATCATCAAAGTGGGTAATGTGTCAGCAAACAATGGTGTCGGACCAGTTTCGGAGCCGAAGCCCCTTCCTCAGGACAACTGACGTGGCAAAACAATCAAAAGTAATACTGTGCAGGGTGACCAGAATTATACAAGATACACATATAAATAGTAAAATACACTTACGTGACTCATGAGTGAGCTGCTGTGCGGCGGGACGGGGCTCCGGCAGCGTGTATACGTGACGCGTGACGTCAGTCAGTCGTCACGGCAACCCGGCGGCGTCTGTCCCGGCGCTCAGACGGGAGCTGTGTGAGGACAATTTTAGAAGAGCGCAACGTTAATTACAACGAAAGGCGCACTGTGTTCATTATAAATAGCATTGAAAGTGACATATGTTTTAAAGTGCAAAGTGCTCCGATAGAAAAATAGAATAAAAAGGTTAAAAACATGAATGACACTGCCTGTGCAGTCGTGGGGATTGTTAGATGCAAACATAATTATTGAATGGTCACGTAGGTGAATTTTGTACAGTCATAACATATATTGATATAAATTTACATACAAACAAATGGGCTGGTACTCAATATTCAGCCAAAGATGGGCTATGTGATATACCTGCCTTGCGTTATGCTGTACACACTGACATGTAAGTACTAATGGTAAATTGAACCCCATTATAGATCCCAAATAGAGGGATTTACTAACTTACAGAAAAGCCTGAAAAGAATGTACAATTCTATTATATTTAGATCAAGCTATTGTTTAATATATGCTCAGGTGCCTAAAGCACCATATAGACAGAAATTTTGAGAAGAAAAAGACCTTGTGAATGTTTACAAAAATATATTTAGAGAAGTCTTCTCATTTAAGCCTCGAGGGGCCACTGTGTCCAATACATGGATCCAGTGAGTTTCTCTTTGTAATAGTTTCTTAAGTCTATCACCACCTCGTGGAGGCATGGGTACATGTTCTATAATTTGGTGTCGAAGGTTAGCCAATGTATGATGGTAATTTTTAAAGTGGCGGGCCACTGGTTGATCGATATCTTTCCCTGCCAAACAATTCTTAATGGCCGAGCGGTGTGCTGTTGCTCGATCACGAAAAGGTCGGCTGGTTTGGCCAACGTACAAGAGCCCGCAGGGGCATTTAATGACATACACCACAAAAGATGTGGTGCATGTAATCACTTGATTGATTTTGTACCGATGGCCAGTTCGAGGATGAATAAAAAACATGCCAGTGTCCATGTAACTGCATGCAGTACACGTGGGACACCGGTAACAGCCGGGCGCTTTGATTTGTACGCCCATGGGGGCCACTGGAGACAAATTGGTTTTAACCAAGATGTCACGTATGTTACGACCTCTTTTGAAACTGGGCATCAGCTTGGTTTTGGCAAAGCACGGGAGATCATGGTCACTTGTGACGAGAGGCCAGGTAGCATTAAGTACACGCGGTAAAGCGGCACTTGTTGAAGAGAACGTGGTAACAAAAGGGATTTTGTTATTGAGGTCTGTTTTAGGACGGCTAGTGAGCAGTCTAGACCTAGGTATTGTAAGTACCTCTTGTTTTTGTTTTTGTAGAAGTTGGTAGTTATATCCGCGTTCTAAAAATTTATGGACTACTGAGTCCAAGGCCTGGTCTAATGCATCATGGTCACTGGTGATGCGTGCGATGCGCAACATTTGAGACCGTGGTAATCCCTTCTTCAAACTGGGAGCATGGTGGCTGCCGTGGTGAAGAAGGGTGTTACGGTCTGTGGGTTTGTAATAGACGGTGGTTCGAAAGCCACCATCCTCAAGGTGAATAGAAACATCCAAGTAATTAATCACAGAAGGGTTACACTGCATGGTCAGTTTGATAGGATTATCTAACGAATTAATGTTGGACACAAGTGTAGTTAGATCCTCCTCGTCTCCCCTCCAGACCATCAGGAGGTCATCAATATAGCGGGAATAAAAAACAATATTTTGAGAAATGGTGTTGTACCAGACTTTAGGAGTCCTGGCGTGGAATCCAAATACATATATAGAGCATAGGACTGGCACTTGGAACAATGGGGGTACAGCGGTGGAGGTGCCTTCCACGGAGGTGATATATAGACGAGTATCCAAATAGTTGCACTAAATGAAGACAGGAGGCGGCACTCTCGTAAATAGTGAAAACTGTATTCAAATCATCAAAGTGGGTAATGTGTCAGCAAACAATGGTGTCGACCAGTTTCGGAGCCGAAGCCCCTTCCTCAGGACAACTGACGTGGCAAAACAATCAAAAGTAATACTGTGCAGGGTGACCAGAATTATACAAGATACACATATAAATAGTAAAATACACTTACGTGACTCATGAGTGAGCTGCTGTGCGGCGGGACGGGGCTCCGGCAGCGTGTATACGTGACGCGTGACGTCAGTCAGTCGTCACGGCAACCCGGCGGCGTCTGTCCCGGCGCTCAGACGGGAGCTGTGTGAGGACAATTTTAGAAGAGCGCAACGTTAATTACAACGAAAGGCGCACTGTGTTCATTATAAATAGCATTGAAAGTGACATATGTTTTAAAGTGCAAAGTGCTCCGATAGAAAAATAGAATAAAAAGGTTAAAAACATGAATGACACTGCCTGTGCAGTCGTGGGGATTGTTAGATGCAAACATAATTATTGAATGGTCACGTAGGTGAATTTTGTACAGTCATAACATATATTGATATAAATTTACATACAAACAAATGGGCTGGTACTCAATATTCAGCCAAAGATGGGCTATGTGATATACCTGCCTTGCGTTATGCTGTACACACTGACATGTAAGTACTAATGGTAAATTGAACCCCATTATAGATCCCAAATAGAGGGATTTACTAACTTACAGAAAAGCCTGAAAAGAATGTACAATTCTATTATATTTAGATCAAGCTATTGTTTAATATATGCTCAGGTGCCTAAAGCACCATATAGACAGAAATTTTGAGAAGAAAAAGACCTTGTGAATGTTTACAAAAATATATTTAGAGAAGTCTTCTCATTTAAGCCTCGAGGGGCCACTGTGTCCAATACATGGATCCAGTGAGTTTCTCTTTGTAATAGTTTCTTAAGTCTATCACCACCTCGTGGAGGCATGGGTACATGTTCTATAATTTGGTGTCGAAGGTTAGCCAATGTATGATGGTAATTTTTAAAGTGGCGGGCCACTGGTTGATCGATATCTTTCCCTGCCAAACAATTCTTGATTAACAATCAATTTAATCAACTTGATATTACGTTATTTTTGAAATTGCTTGAATTTGTGTTAACCAAAAATTACTTTTTACATAACGGTAATTTTTATTTACAGCGTACAGGATGCGCAATGGGGTCCAACGTGGCCCCTTCGCTAGCTAATGTTTTTATGTTTGCTCAAGAAACCAAGTTTTTCTTTTCTGACAACACCATTTCTCAAAATATTGTTTTTTATTCCCGCTATATTGATGACCTCCTGATGGTCTGGAGGGGAGACGAGGAGGATCTAACTACACTTGTGTCCAACATTAATTCGTTAGATAATCCTATCAAACTGACCATGCAGTGTAACCCTTCTGTGATTAATTACTTGGATGTTTCTATTCACCTTGAGGATGGTGGCTTTCGAACCACCGTCTATTACAAACCCACAGACCGTAACACCCTTCTTCAACACGGCAGCCACCATGCTCCCAGTTTGAAGAAGGGATTACCACGGTCTCAAATGTTGCGCATCGCACGCATCACCAGTGACCATGATGCATTAGACCAGGCCTTGGACTCAGTAGTCCATAAATTTTTAGAACGCGGATATAACTACCAACTTCTACAAAAACAAAAACAAGAGGTACTTACAATACCTAGGTCTAGACTGCTCACTAGCCGTCCTAAAACAGACCTCAATAACAAAATCCCTTTTGTTACCACGTTCTCTTCAACAAGTGCCGCTTTACCGCGTGTACTTAATGCTACCTGGCCTCTCGTCACAAGTGACCATGATCTCCGGTGCTTTGCCAAAACCAAGCTGATGCCCAGTTTCAAAAGAGGTCGTAACATACGTGACATCTTGGTTAAAACCAATTTGTCTCCAGTGGCCCCCATGGGCGTACAAATCAAAGCGCCCGGCTGTTACCGGTGTCCCACGTGTACTGCATGCAGTTACATGGACACTGGCATGTTTTTTATTCATCCTCGAACTGGCCATCGGTACAAAATCAATCAAGTGATTACATGCACCACATCTTTTGTGGTGTATGTCATTAAATGCCCCTGCGGGCTCTTGTACGTTGGCCAAACCAGCCGACCTTTTCGTGATCGAGCAACAGCACACCGCTCGGCCATTAAGAATTGTTTGGCAGGGAAAGATATCGATCAACCAGTGGCCCGCCACTTTAAAAATTACCATCATACATTGGCTAACCTTCGACACCAAATTATAGAACATGTACCCATGCCTCCACGAGGTGGTGATAGACTTAAGAAACTATTACAAAGAGAAACTCACTGGATCCATGTATTGGACACAGTGGCCCCTCGAGGCTTAAATGAGAAGACTTCTCTAAATATATTTTTGTAAACATTCACAAGGTCTTTTTCTTCTCAAAATTTCTGTCTATATGGTGCTTTAGGCACCTGAGCATATATTAAACAATAGCTTGATCTAAATATAATAGAATTGTACATTCTTTTCAGGCTTTTCTGTAAGTTAGTAAATCCCTCTATTTGGGATCTATAATGGGGTTCAATTTACCATTAGTACTTACATGTCAGTGTGTACAGCATAACGCAAGGCAGGTATATCACATAGCCCATCTTTGGCTGAATATTGAGTACCAGCCCATTTGTTTGTATGTAAATTTATATCAATATATGTTATGACTGTACAAAATTCACCTACGTGACCATTCAATAATTATGTTTGCATCTAACAATCCCCACGACTGCACAGGCAGTGTCATTCATGTTTTTAACCTTTTTATTCTATTTTTCTATCGGAGCACTTTGCACTTTAAAACATATGTCACTTTCAATGCTATTTATAATGAACACAGTGCGCCTTTCGTTGTAATTAACGTTGCGCTCTTCTAAAATTGTCCTCACACAGCTCCCGTCTGAGCGCCGGGACAGACGCCGCCGGGTTGCCGTGACGACTGACTGACGTCACGCGTCACGTATACACGCTGCCGGAGCCCCGTCCCGCCGCACAGCAGCTCACTCATGAGTCACGTAAGTGTATTTTACTATTTATATGTGTATCTTGTATAATTCTGGTCACCCTGCACAGTATTACTTTTGATTGTTTTGCCACGTCAGTTGTCCTGAGGAAGGGGCTTCGGCTCCGAAACTGGTCGACACCATTGTTTGCTGACACATTACCCACTTTGATGATTTGAATACAGTTTTCACTATTTACGAGAGTGCCGCCTCCTGTCTTCATTTAGTGCAACTATTTGGATACTCGTCTATATATCACCTCCGTGGAAGGCACCTCCACCGCTGTACCCCCATTGTTCCAAGTGCCAGTCCTATGCTCTATATATATATATATATATATATATATAGACTTAGAATCAGAGGCAAGCACATTCTGTTTCATCAAATGAAAAAAAGTCTTTTATATTTCAAATAAACGGACAATCCATTTCATCACAAGGTGCAGTCTGATACAGCAGAATCCATGATACAAGTGGTTACAAGTATACCAGTGTAGACAGCAGCACAGGATGGACGTCCATAGGTAGATTATTCATGCTCGACGGCCGTTTCGGTTGTCTGTCACCGTCGTCAGGAGCATGAATAAACTGGCCCCAGGATCAGATATATATGGCATAGACAATTAAGCGAAACTGGACACACCTGCTCACCTGTCCAACCAGCGACGTACTATCCTCCGTTCAAATGCATAGACCCAGGTGCACATGGATGACATCACGTAGGAGCCGGGTAATACCGGTCACCACGTGTGTCTCCAAGGCAAACAACTGGGACGTAGATAGCCGGCGTCATCACCTGCAGCCGGAAGCTAGCTAGGGGTGTGACCCCAGTCAGCGTCCGCTGTCATAGCAACAACTAGACGGCATCTTATGACGCAGTGAGTGAAAGCGCTGTAGATATGGTGGAAACCTGAAAAAATCAGGAACCACCAATCCAGCATTGCTAAAACACTGCCGCTCCACAAAATCACAGGTTGTCATAACTGGTTATCGATTTTCATCGAATCGCCAGCGACCACCTAACGAAGGGACAAATTAAAGAGGCATTAAGTATGAAGTCACCTGGTGTGGGCGGGAGGTGTGTCCATTACATGTCATCGCAATACTCCAATGTCAGAATTTAACCATACACATCAACATATGAAATATATCGGACCATCACACAAATACAGACACATATAAAGCAGAAGAATAATGATAAACATATCAAAAAAGTACGAATCATAAGTAGCTATGGAATGAATGATCTTCATTTAGTCCTTTAGGGGAAACACAGTCCAACTGGTGAATCCAGTAACATTCCCTTTGTAATAGGAGGTTTCCACGATCTCCTCCCCTTCTCAAGGGTGGGACATGGTCAATGGGTAAAAATCGAAAGTCCTTCATTGTATGCTTTAGATTGAAAAAGTGCCTAGCCACAGGGGGGGTATTGGCATCCATTGTGACAAGAGCCTTTTTTATAGAAGAGCGGTGCATTGTAATCCTCTCTTTAAGTGTCCGTATAGTTTTCCCTGTATATATCAGCTTACAAGAACAAATAATTGCATACACAACATATCGAGAATCACAATCTAGATGGTATCTAATTGGATATGACATTGCTGTAATGGGATTTTGTAAAGCATTAGTGACTAACACAAATTGACAATTGACACATTTGGTACATTTAAAACTCCCATTTTTTGGAGACAACCAATTTTGATGCTTTATGGGTAACAGATCTGATTTGGCTACTATATCTTTCACATTCCTACTCCTCTTGTAGCAAAACATAGGAGTGTTTTGACAGAATGGACCCATAATACTATCAGACTGCAAAATGTGCCAATGTTTAAGTACAGTTTCTCGTATTCGTGTGGATGCTGTCGAATATGTGCTCACAAAAGTCATTCTATTTGATTCTTGCTTTCTAACAGTAGCTGAAAGGGACTGCTCTTGGGGAAGATCCATGCAACGTTGTATGGCTTCACAAATTTCATGCTGAGGGTATCCCCTCTCAAGAAATTTGTCACCCATCTCTAGTAGTGCAGCAGACAGTTCATCATTATTGGATGTTACTCTTCTCACCCTCAAGAGTTGTGAGAAGGGTAAACCACGCTTGAGGGGAGTCGGATGAAAACTGTCTGAGGCCAATAACGTATTTTTATCAGTCGGTTTCCTAAAGATTCTAGTCACCAATGTGCCATCTGTAATACCCACATTGACGTCCAAAAAGCTAATTTGCGACTCACTGTATACCATAGAGAATCTTATTGGAGTGGGCAAAGCATTAAGATAATCAACAAAGTCTGCCAAGAGTTCGGCTCCACCAGTCCACACCATGAACAGGTCGTCTATGTAACGAACGTAAAAAGTTATAAAAGATGAAAAAATGGAATTTGACATAATGTACTGATTTTCGTACATATGCATGTACAAATTGGCATAGGCTGGGGCCATATTAGACCCCATAGTCGTGCCTTGAAGCTGCAAATAAAAAGCATTTTCAAACAGAAAATAATTTTTAGTGAGCACAACCTCCATCAATAACAAAAGAAAATTTACATTCGGACCTGCAAAGTGTGGACTGGCGGACACCAAACTCCTGACAGCATCTAATCCCTCGTTGTGTACAATGTTTGTGTACAAACTTGAGACGTCAAGGGTCACAAGTAGTGCGTTTGGGGGTACAGTGCCTAATTTTTTCAATTTAAGAATTTCATTCTTAAATTAAAAAAAAAAAAAATTAGGCACTGTACCCCCAAACGCACTACTTGTGACCCTTGACGTCTCAAGTTTGTACACAAACATTGTACACAAGGAGGGATTAGATGCTGTCAGGAGTTTGGTGTCCGCCAGTCCACACTATGCAGGTCCGAATGTAAATTTTCTTTTGTTATTGATGGAGGTTGTGCTCACTAAAAATTATTTTCTGTTTGAAAATGCTTTTTATTTGCAGCTTCAAGGCACGGCTATGGGGTCTAATATGGCCCCAGCCTATGCCAATTTGTACATGCATATGTACGAAAATCAGTACATTATGTCAAATTCCATTTTTTCATCTTTTATAACTTTTTACGTTCGTTACATAGACGACCTGTTCATGGTGTGGACTGGTGGAGCCGAACTCTTGGCAGACTTTGTTGATTATCTTAATGCTTTGCCCACTCCAATAAGATTCTCTATGGTATACAGTGAGTCGCAAATTAGCTTTTTGGACGTCAATGTGGGTATTACAGATGGCACATTGGTGACTAGAATCTTTAGGAAACCGACTGATAAAAATACGTTATTAGCCTCAGACAGTTTTCATCCGACTCCCCTCAAGCGTGGTTTACCCTTCTCACAACTCTTGAGGGTGAGAAGAGTAACATCCAATATTGATGAACTGTCTGCTGCACTACTAGAGATGGGTGACAAATTTCTTGAGAGGGGATACCCTCAGCATGAAATTTGTGAAGCCATACAACGTTGCATGGATCTTCCCCAAGAGCAGTCCCTTTCAGCTACTGTTAGAAAGCAAGAATCAAATAGAATGACTTTTGTGAGCACATATTCGACAGCATCCACACGAATACGAGAAACTGTACTTAAACATTGGCACATTTTGCAGTCTGATAGTATTATGGGTCTATTCTGTCAAAACACTCCTATGTTTTGCTACAAGAGGAGTAGGAATGTGAAAGATATAGTAGCCAAATCAGATCTGTTACCCATAAAGCATCAAAATTGGTTGTCTCCAAAAAATGGGAGTTTTAAATGTACCAAATGTGTCAATTGTCAATTTGTGTTAGTCACTAATGCTTTACAAAATCCCATTACAGCAATGTCATATCCAATTAGATACCATCTAGATTGTGATTCTCGATATGTTGTGTATGCAATTATTTGTTCTTGTAAGCTGATATATATAGGGAAAACTATACGGACACTTAAAGAGAGGATTACAATGCACCGCTCTTCTATAAAAAAGGCTCTTGTCACAATGGATGCCAATACCCCCCCTGTGGCTAGGCACTTTTTCAATCTAAAGCATACAATGAAGGACTTTCGATTTTTACCCATTGACCATGTCCCACCCTTGAGAAGGGGAGGAGATCGTGGAAACCTCCTATTACAAAGGGAATATTACTGGATTCACCAGTTGGACTGTGTTTCCCCTAAAGGACTAAATGAAGATCATTCATTCCATAGCTACTTATGATTCGTACTTTTTTGATATGTTTATCATTATTCTTCTGCTTTATATGTGTCTGTATTTGTGTGATGGTCCGATATATTTCATATGTTGATGTGTATGGTTAAATTCTGACATTGGAGTATTGCGATGACATGTAATGGACACACCTCCCGCCCACACCAGGTGACTTCATACTTAATGCCTCTTTAATTTGTCCCTTCGTTAGGTGGTCGCTGGCGATTCGATGAAAATCGATAACCAGTTATGACAACCTGTGATTTTGTGGAGCGGCATTGTTTTAGCAATGCTGGATTGGTGGTTCCTGATTTTTTCAGGTTTCCACCATATCTACAGCGCTTTCACTCGCTGCGTCATAAGATGCCGTCTAGTTGTTGCTATGACAGCGGACGCTGACTGGGGTCACACCCCTAGTTAGCTTCCGGCTGCAGGTGATGACGCCGGCTATCTACGTCCCAGTTGTTTGCCTTGGAGACACACGTGGTGACCGGTATTACCTGGCTCCTACGTGATGTCATCCATGTGCACCTGGGTCTATGCATTTGAACGGAGGATAGTACGTCGCTGGTTGGACAGGTGAGCAGGTGTGTCCAGTTTCGCTTAATTGTCTATGCCATATATATCTGATCCTGGGGCCAGTTTATTCATGCTCCTGACGACGGTGACAGACAACCGAAACGGCCGTCGAGCATGAATAATCTACCTATGGACGTCCATCCTGTGCTGCTGTCTACACTGGTATACTTGTAACCACTTGTATCATTTGATGAAACAGAATGTGCTTGCCTCTGATTCTAAGTCTACTTAATTACATTTATGTGGTCTAGCACTTCAAGGCTGTAACCATTGGGTGTGCAGCATTGCACTCTGCAATATATATATATATATCTTATATATTTAGCCAGATCTGTCACTCATCCCCTGTGTAGCTAATGTTCCCGCTAGGGATGCCAATCCCGGGGCATTTTTTCAATCCCGGGAATCGGGATTGAAAAATGCTCAATCCCGGGATTCCCGGGATCCCGGGATTGGCATCTCTAAATCAGTTTAGGCCAAAAAACACGTTACAATAAAACAAGAAGCCCAGTCCACCCCCTGCTTCAGCCGCCCCGCACATTCATTTACTTACACCGGCGGCCAGGAGCACGGCAGACAGGAGCGGGAGGCGTCGGCGGCGGTAGCAGCAGCAGCAGAGCCGACGGCTGACGCTGCCAGGTCCGGTCCAGCGGGCGGGTGGGCAGCAGAGCGGGCGGCCGACGCTGCCAGGTCCGGTCCAGCGGGCGGGCAGCAGAGCGGGTGGCCGACGCTGCCAGGTCCGGTCCAGGTCAGAGATGATTCTGGAGCAGGTATGGGCAGTCCGACCTGCGGAGCGTGATGGTCACACACACCTAAACAACATGCACACACCCCCCCACGGATCCGATACGTAATCCCGGCGGTCGGGATCCCGGCGGTCGGAATCCCGACACTGGAATCCTGACCGCCGAAATCCCGACATGGGGGGGACGTGGATCGCCCCCCCTTGCGGGCTCGCTGCGCTCGCCACGCAGCGGGCCCGGTGCCTCGCTACACTCGGCACGCTATTTTATTCTCCCTCTATGGGTGTCGTGGACACCCACGGAGGGAGAAAGTTTTGGGATTTCGGCGGTCGGGATTCCAGTGTCGGGATTCTGAACGCCGGGATCCCGACCGCCGGCAAATTGACCGCATCCCCCCCCCACACCCACAAATGTCAATGTACCCTCCACACTATCAATGTACATCTTACTCTGTAACCGCTTTTTAATTAAACAATGCACACACCCCCTTCCACATCATATGCTCTCTATTTAACACATTTCACCTATAACTCCAGTTGCAATACAGGCCATCTTTCATTCAATTCTAACCATATTTCTCACAATACAAAAGTTCACAAATTAAGGGGGCGCAGCCCCTTACGACGGTGTGAAGAGCGCCCGTAGGGCACGATGAATCACCTAGTATATATATATATATATATATATATATATGGCCCTGAGGTTGTCAATATTTGCCCTTTAACATTAGCCCCAGGAAGCAATGCCAGGAACATCCACCACATGCCACCAAACTGTATATTGCCTCCAGGTAACTATTAGGAACTTACACCACTGTAGGGGATGAAAATCTATTATTTACTGTCAGGGGCGTAACTAGATATTTGTAGGCCCCATAGCAAAAGTTTGTAAAGGCCCCCTATTTAGCAACTGATGGTGATAAATGTACGTAAAACATATTACTTATACTATAGACGCTGCACCCCTTGCACCTAGGGTAGTTAACGCCTTTGCTTACTGTAGCATATACAGTTATTTGATGCATTTCTGAGAAAGACAAAGACAATGTAGAACAGTCTCTGGTGGTCCATAGGTTCCATGACGCAGGCTGCCTTATCTCTTATTTATAATCTGTCATTATAGTCCATGCAGTAAGCGGCTATAATTCCCCTACAGAGACCCAGGCTAGAAGGCCAGAAGGTAAAGACATATTGTTACTCATTTTTACATTATCGATTGGTTATTTTGAGATCATTTCACATGATAGCAAATATCCCGGCAGATGATGGTGATAAACCATAAGATTATTTTCCTAAAATTAGGTTCTGGAAATATTTAATGAGCCTCATGAATCAAAAAGTATTGATTAGAAGATGCTGTCACCTAGTTGGGGCTTTGTCCGTGTGATGATGTATTGGAAACGCTGTGACTTCTGTTCTCAGTGCAAAACATGGAAAAAAAGGTTTAAAAATGGAAGATCGTTATGTGGCTGTGTCTGATTCCCGCAACCTTTACAAGACAACTTCAACCAAAAGATAAAATGATATGGAGCAAGTCGTATTACTTTCCCACTGGAAACGAGAAATAAAATATGATAGAATATATAATTTCCTATTTTTCTCAAATTACGGGAAACACATCTCATAAGCAGCAGTCAATAGATAGATGCTAAAAAAGACTTAAAACTCACATAGAAAACGTATTTATTTACAATGTTACAGTAGCTGGAGATTTATGGATCTTCAATCATGGAGATAGATTCAGTGGAGAGAAAAGTACAAATGAACCAATCACCACCAGTGGTAGATTTCACCTACCCACCCCTGGACTTAAACCCCACCTCTCAATGCTACCAAACTTAAGCTCCGCCTCAATCACCGGTAGGGGAGGGTGCTGGAGGAGATTGGCCCCCTTCCCCATCCGGACAAGTAGAAGCCGCAGCTGCATCCAATAGTCATTTTTTCAAACACAGCCTATAAAGTGACAGATAGGAGCCAATTGGTGAGTATATTCTCTCTACTTTATCTCTCTCTGAGCTTGTATAAATTTGCCCTTTTATTTAAATTACCATTTTATTTCATTTTAAGATTTGATAAATCACCCCCTTCATTCTTCATTTTTGGACTTACTGTATCCTTCTTTTGCCCAGATGTATCAAGCTTCAAAAAGTGATAACGTGGAGAGTAATAAAAAAACAGCCAAACAGCCCCCAACTGTCATGTTACAGACTAGATTGGAAAAATACCAGTTATGAGCTGATGGCTGGTAGCTTATCACTCTCCACTTTATCACTTTTTTTAAAGCTTGATACATCTTGCCCTTAGTGGGATATGTATCAACCTTTCAAAAAGAGGTCAGGTGGAGTTGTTGCCTATAGCAACCAATAGGACACTAATAATAATAAGTATAATTTTATATAACATACTAGCTATATGACAGCTACAACCTGTTTGAATGCAATGGACGCCGCCGTTAGTCTTATGAGAGCTGTTTTTAGAAAGCTTTTGTTAGAGTTAGAGAGTGCTACTACACTTACCCACAATGGCTCCCTCAGTGGAGCATTCATTTCCTAACTAAGATGATCTCTGGAATAATTACTATTAGGGTTACTGTGTAGTGTGACATAGTAGGAGATGGACGTCTCCCCTTAGCTTCAAAATCCCAACTGGTACAGCACCTACACCACTACCCACATCCAGAACCCTGCTCTGCTACACCCTATACGTCATGCCTCTAGCACTTTAACAGTAAGTATAGCTGTACCTTCACTTCTCAATGAACTACAGTACTGGTTAAGCCACTTGACACCTCGCAATAATATTAATCACATATTTATTTTACAGTTTCATATATAGCACAGAAAATTCCATTGAGCTTTACAATTGTAGACAGCGATAAAACAAACTGGGTAAAAACAGACAGACTTGGAGGTAGGAGGGTCCTGCTGCAAGCTTACAGTCAATAGGGAAATATGAGGGAAACACAAGGACAGGCATCCGTAATACTGTAGCATAGCAGTCCCACCAAGTTGCAAGTCCAGAAGGGAAGCTATATAATACATAACTGCCTCTGAGGATTACGTGGACAATACCTAAATTTAATAGGTTTGCCTGAAGAGGTGAGTTTTCAGAGAACGCTTGAAAGTTTGGAGGCTAGAGGAAAATCTTATTGTGCATACGAGGGTATTCTATAGCGTGGGGGCAGCCCAGCGAAAGTCCTGTAATAGTGAATGGGAGCTGAAGATTCCTGCAGAAGAGAGACGCAGATCTTGTGCAGAGCGGAGTGGTCACGTTGGGAGATATTTTGAGATAAGTAAAGAGGGGATGCGGTCATTTGGTCTACTGCATTATGGTCGACAGTCATTAGGTCGAATCCATTAGGTCGACATGCTAAAAGGTCGACATGACTCTAGGTCGACATGGGAAAAGGTCGACATGATTCTAGTTCGAAAGGTCATTAGTTCGACAGGTCATTAGTTCGACAAGGTCATTAGTTCGACATTGTCTATGTCGACATTCACAAGGTCGACATGGAGTTTTTCACTGTTTTTTGAGCCAACATGTGCCGACAGGCGGTATTTCATGCCCTACCATCCACTAGGGCGTGGTGGGAGAATAAAATAGTGTGCCGAGCGTAGCGAGGCACCGTGCCCGACGCATAGCGAGCGCAGCGAGCGATGCGAGGGGATGCAGTGCACTTTAAACTGTGTCCATGTCGACTGTGTTGACATTCAGGTAAAAAAACAGTGAAAAACCCCATGTCAACCTTGTGAATGTCGACATAGACAATGTCGAACTAATGACCTTGTCGAACTAATGACCTGTCGAACTAATGACCTTTCGACCTAGAATCATGTCGACCTTTTCCCATGTCGACCTAGAGTCATGTCGACCTTTTAGCATGTCGACCTAATGGTAGCAATATAAGCAGGGACAGTACAGTTATCACACCAGGAACATATACCCGCTGAGCAGCATAGCGCCTAGGCAGCCATCAGCGGCACCACTGGTCGTTGCGGCAGCCAGGTAGGTAGCAATATAAGCAGGGACAGTACATTTATCACACAGGGAACAAATACCCGCCGAGCTGCACAGCGCCTAGGCAGCCATCAGCAGGCGCCACTGGTCGCTGCAGCAGCCAGGTAGGTAGCAATATAAGCAGGGATAGTACAGTTATCACATAGGGAACACATACCTGCCGAGCTACACAGCGCCTAGGCAGCCATCAGCGGCGCCACTGGTCGTTGCGGCAGCCAGGTAGGTAGCAATATAAGCAGGGACAGTACATTTATCACACAGGGAACACATACCCGCCGAGCTGCACAGCGCCTAGGCAGCCATCAGCAGGCGCCACTGGTCGCTGCAGCAGCCAGGTAGGTAGCAATATAAGCAGGGACAGTACAGTTAAACAGGGACAGTACAGTTAACACATGATACATATGCACAGTTCCTAGGCAGCCATTTGCGGCGCAATCTTGAATCTTCCTGTGGGAGAGCCGTGGGTGGTGGTTGTGGTGATGATGGGAGGGGGGGGGGGGGTGCAGAGTCAGTGAATTTATTAGACAACTGCAGTTCACGTTCACAATAATTTACAGTTGTCAGCTCCTCCACCCAGGAATATATAAATTGGACAAGGGTCAGGAAGGGTAAACGGCACCCCGGGAACCAATGCGTCGCTCTGAGGCTCACCTTCTTGCGACAGACTTTGATCTGGCAGCACCACATGCATTGTTTCATGGTTAGGCGCATCGGGTGCCCGTTCACACAATTTTGCATGACTGGAAGCAAATTGTGGTGCTGGAAAAAACAAACAGCCTCCTCCTCTGTCTTTGGCAAGGTGAATATGCTCACAGGTTCACCAGCCATCACTGTCCTTTCGTTCGTGTTTTCTACTCTCCCTGATGCAGCCATTACTGTCAGTTATTCAGCTCTGACTGAATCTGACAGGGACCGGGAACACTACGCAAGTTCTGACTGACTACGCTATATGTGCAGCCTACGCTTATTCTGAAAGCACAGCTACGCTAACTGCCTAATGTCCATACCATATTAACTACTGAGATCGCATCGCACGCATCGTATGGCACTAAAACGGGCCGTGCGATGCGATGCAATGCAATTGCCCTACGCTAGCATACGTATGCTAATTGGGCGCCCTGCAAATACGGGTGCCGGACGGCTCCCCGACAGTCGGGATTCCGACAGTCATTCCTCCGACGTCGGAATCCCGACTGCTCCCTCGTTGGCGTCCACGACCCCCATAGAGGGAGAATAAAATAGGTGGCTTAATAAAATAGGGGCTTCATTGCGCTCCCCATGCTGTGCAGTCAGGATTCTGTCATCTGACTAATGACTGTCGGAATCCCGACTGTCGGGCTACTATACCACACCCGCAAATACACAAGTACCAAACCAATTATCCAAAATGCTCGTGGTCCCGAGAATTTCGGATAATGGATACTCAACCTGTAATAATATAATTATTAATTCACTAATTACACTGCCCACCGTTGTATTGCATATTATGTGCATTATGTACTGATAGACATGTAAAAGGAGATTTATGGTAATAAATCGTTAGGTTAAAAGTTTATTAAACAATAGAATTCATAGAGGTATTTGTGCATTTTTTTTAAATATTTTCTAATTAAACTAATTTTCTATTTTTTTTTCTGTTAGATTATTATGCTTTGTAGTAATGAACCAGTCAGATACTAATTTCATGCATTCTTCAAACAGCGTCATTGTTTGATCTCCACTAATTCATGCTAACATGGGTAATTTCACAAAATAATTGATTACATGCAAGTACTGTACATGGCCACTTCTAGACAATTATTAGACAATGTGGTTCCCAGTGCAAACACTAACCTTCCCCATAGACAATGTAAAAATAAAATATTTGCACCTGCCCAAAATGGGCGTGTTCTCTATGCAGGGTGCGAACTTGCTGGAAAAGACTGCCTTACATTGACACAATAGTGCCAATTAGACCTCCTGCACTTCCTGCTTCCTTTAGCCTCTAGTAAATGTCTCCCCAAAAATGGCTGCTGCCTCCTCTAGCATCCTTCCCAAGTGTCTCCTCTCACATAAAATAGGTTATTTTTGGTCATATACACATAAAATGCATTCATCTGCCCATGTTCAGGTCACCATAATAGACCAAATTTTAAGGATATCCATGGCTAAACCTACATGGTCAGAATTAATTCGCTGGCATGGTCCAGTCCTGCATTTTGTCAGTGGCACCTCCTGAAACTAACAGTACGTGATAGAATTGTTGGTAATATAATTATGGGCTCACGAGAAAACATTGACACTGATATTACCGGCGTGGTTGCTATTCTCCAGCACAAATACAGTATGTCAGGGATATCCTAGGTTTTATATTTAGTTTGAGAGCACACTAGGGGCCAGGTGCACTAAGCTTCAAAAGTAATGCAATGGAGAGTGATAAACAACCAGCCAATCAGCTCCTCAAAATTGTAAATCAATAATTAATTCTTATGTTAAGATTATTAAATTATTTAGTAGAACAAAACTCTGGTGGTTCGCTTTTAGCAGGCATATCCAAACGGTGGCCCTAAGGGAGATACGGACAGTGGCGGTGCAGGAGGGATCGAACAGGGATCGGAGATTCCTACTGTGATCCCTCCTACATACATTCTGGTGATACTTAACATTTGCGGCTAAACCCCCAAACCTGTTTTCGGGGAATAATCCACAAATATTAAATGATAAATGGGCCCCTTGGGGTGGCTGAATTCCATGGGATCTGGAGTCAAAGGGGGGCTTATTGGGGTGATCTCCGCTTTGGTGTCCATCTAGATCTGCAGAATATAAAAATTCTCCTGTTTCTTTAATAGTAAGACTACACAATAACAACTACCATAATACAATCATCCCCTTGTACAGTTCAAAAACAGTTAGTTTAAATTAGTAATACCTTTTATTCACCTTTTAAATGTCCGTATAGTACCTGGATTTTACCATGTGCACTCTCATTTTGGAAATGACTTTCAGTGCTGAGAGCAGCATCTGACTATTGTGCTACTGTACCTTGCAAACTTCCAGAAATGGGAGTCCTGGGGGAGTTTATATTTGCAAACCAAATCAATACTGCTTCAATTCAAGCTGTCCTAATTAATTAAGTTGTATGGTTCATTGAAAGTCAAATAGCCACAAGGTGCTTTGTGAAAGTTGCTTGTACTTTGGAGAGGATTGTTGGAAAATATATTCATAAATCACACATTTGCCATTAGAGGAAATTGTTCTTTTTAGGTCACTTTTTTCTATACATTTAAATTATAATTATTTTATGCTTGTCCACAGGGCCGCCATAAAGGGGGGGGGGGGGGGGGGGGGCAGACTCAGGCCGAGGCAGAGACACCTGCCTGCATAAAACATAATATCAAATAATAAAGACCATTACAAATCCTATTGAGAATAATTAGTTGTATATATACGTAGACATATCTCTACCATGTATTTGTATTCCGACCATGCATTATATTGCCGCCGCATTGCTGAAAACTCGAAGATTAAAAATGCAACTTCTTTTTAAGAGCCGCTACTTCTGGGATGTGTATTTTTATATTGTAGCCCCCAGAGTCAGTGGTTTGCACAGAGGAGTTGGGTATTTGCATACTGTCACCAGGGAGCAGCTTCTAACTCTTCCTTCACGTAGTTTCAGCGGGGAAACTAAAAGCAGAGAACCATCGTCTGCAGGTCTTTATCATCATCTTCTGCAATATATATATATATAGGAATGACAGCAGGTTCAGGAAGGACAGACGTAAGTGCACTTAGCTTCATACAATCGGGTGCCAAGCATCACAAACTGCCTTTGTTACTCAAACCTTTTATCCAAAGTATTATGAGAGATGAGAACGGACAAATGAGAGTGATTGAGATGTAAAGCGACTCTCTGCCGCAGTAAACACAGTTTGAGATGCTCATAAAGTGACAGATGCATTTGCATGAAAATCAGCCGAACGTTTGGAAGTCAATTAAGTTTTAACCATCCCCAGGTTCATTGTTGTTTTAGGATGTGCAGCGTTAGATCACATTTCCATGGAATAGTAATAATGATAATAAGTGACTTAGATTAAAAATGGACAGGACGGATTTGTGGAAACTCTGATTTCACTACTTAGAGTTCTAGTGACCTTGGAAAAATCGCTTTACATCCAAGGAGCGGAATTTAAAGTTAGACGATGAACGTACGCATATCCATGTGATCGTTAAGCCATTAAGGTACTCTTATTGCACATCAATGGGTATCCGGTCGATAAGTCCGACAGTCAATAAGTCAACATAATTTGGCCAATATCAGGGCTGTATTAAGAGCTAGTGATGTCACTGTGTTCTGGTCAGGGGTCCCCATGACAGAGGAGGGCCTGGGGTACAGTACCCAGTGCTTTCCCCCCCATAATCTGGGTATGGTCGACATGTACAAGACAACATTTCAATGATCAACACTTCAAACGATTGACATATATTTTTGTTAAGCCTTTTTTTTTTACCATCCACGTGGAGACCGATTGGGAGTGGTAAAGTGTACCAAGCCACAGCGGCAGCTAATTGGTGGTGGTTGGAAGTCCTCCATGCCTATGGTTGCTCGGCTGATGCTCTGTTCCTCAAGACAGAGGGGCTAGCAGCTACAGCAGCGAAAATGTGGCGTGGACTCACGGAAGTTACATGATTTGTAGGCCATGCTCCCTGGTGGCTAGGTCCCACAATTACAATCTACTTCTCATTTAGTTAGTACCTTCTAGAAGATAATAGATAGAATCCGATGGGTGGTTATGGGCAACATCCCATCTTCAATAGAACTCTCATTTTAGTAAATTTACCCCTACACAATGTCATGAGTACCCAACATGATATCGTGGGCAATGGGACCCAGCGCGGCGGGGGGGGGGAGTCGTTATCGGCTAGGGCATACACACTTGCTGATGCCGGCAGTGATATAGCAGGTACCATGTAGCAGGTGATGTATTCATGGCCTTTGCTTGTGATGTCCTCTATCGTCTTGCACGTACAGACAACTAAGTCCATCATTGACGATGTGCAGGATATTTGATTAATTAATGAGAAAATATATCTTTTATTGCTCTTACAAACTGTTTATTACATTGACCATGCTTTTACCCTATCCGCTGACAAAGTTGGTTTATTAGCTGGTGTCAGCGTCATGGAAGTGTAATTGCTGTGCATCAGTCACGGCTGCTAACAGGGTCAGAGGTGATGGAGCAGAGACGGGGAACAGGCAGGGCAGGTGTAATTATAGCAGGGAGCAGCATTATATGACTGGCGTTCTCTTATATTATATGCTGGTCCTTTTTCAAGGTGTGGAGTGTATGGATAGGGCAAAGGTATTTATACCTGCCCAACAAACAACCTCATTTGGCAATAAAAAAACCTGTACTGGAGTACCGATTTTAAAATTCAAATTCATAAGATATGCATAAAATATATAACAAAAAGACATTTCTATATATAATACATTATGTCAGGAAGGCATTAAAAGAATAAAACGGAGTATTTACATTATCATGAATACACATTAGCGCAGCTAAATAGCGTCCATTCCGGAGAGTCCATATCATGTTCTTGTTTCCGCATACAGCGTTCCCGCTGTTTGTATCGGTATGCGGTATAGAATAATCCCGCTAACCGGATATCCGGGTCTTCATGCGGAAGCGGTAGTGACGGCTACTTCCGGATTGATATATGGAACGCAAACACTCTTCACAAAAAGGGCTGTTTCATTGAGACCTTTGAACGTCTGGTATGTGACGATCTAGAAAAAATTCAATTTAAACCAGACAAAAATGTAAACTTAACAAAAAAGGAACGTGAAGCCATCAAGAGTCTGCGGGAGAATGACCAGATTGTCATAAAACCCGCAGACAAAGGAGGTAGTATTGTAATTTTAGATGTGGAAGATTATAACAGCGAAATTATAAGACAGCTATCTGACACAGCAATTTACAAAAAATTAAGAGGCAATCCAACTGAGACTATTAGTGGAAAGCTGTCCACTTTTCTCAAATTGTACACAAAAAAGGTGTAATTACAACATCTGAAAGTGAATATATTATGATTGAAAAACCATCAATCCCGGTAGTATATATACTACCCAAAATTCACAAAAATGAGACAAAACCCCCTGGTCGGCCAATAGTGGCCGGAACAAATTCTGTTCTTTCAAATTTGTCCCATTTCTTGGACCACCTGTTACAACCAATGGTACAAAAAAAACAATCTTATCTGAAAGACACCATCGCCACTCTAGATGCTTTAAAAACCATTAAGTGGGAGGGAGGATTAACACTAATAACATCAGATGTAGCCTCCCTCTACACAATCATCGATCACAACAAAGGGCTGTTGGAGATAAAATATTTCTTAGATCAGGAAGAGATGGAAGAAGATAAGAAAAACTTTATTCTAGAGGGTATTTCCTTGATTTTAACAAACAATTACTTCTGGTTTAATGGTGGTTATTACCTTCAGTTAACCGGCACCGCCATGGGCACCAGGCTGGCACCAAGCTATGCCAATTTATTTATGGCATGGTGGGAGATCAAAGCGGTGTGGCAAAATTACCCATTTGGTGCCAGCCTGGTGCTGTGGCGTCGGTATATCGACGACATAGTTTGTGTTTGGAGGGGCAACAAGCCTGATTTACAACTGTTCTGTGAACATCTAAATTCCAATGACCTCAATATCCGCCTAACATTTGATATTAGTTCAGAAACAGTGAACTTTCTCGACCTCACCATCTATGTAGAGAATGATTCGTTAAAAACAAAAAATTACATTAAAAAAACTGACTGTAATTCGTTCATTGATGCTGATAGTTATCATCATACTAACTGGCTCAAAAGTGTCCCTGGAAGTCAATTCCAGCGTATTAGCAGGAATTGTACTGACCTAGGGGTTTATGATGACCAGGCCTTGCAACTAGAGAAGCAATTCCTTAGCAAGGGGTATCAGAAGCCAATGATTGACGAAGCAAAAGATAAAGGTAGACACCTTTTGATTAATAGGGACCAGGAAAGACCTAAGAAAGTAAAATCTAGCATACCTGATGTAATTTTATTACGAAGTATACAAGTCAACATAAGCAGTTAGAACATATGATAAAAAAACATTGGAATGTACTTACCAGTGACCCCCTGTTATCCAAACACATCAACACCAACCCAAAGTTTGTATACAGGAGGGCCAGGAATGTAAAAGACACCATAGTAAATAGTGCTATTAATGTTCCATCACTACTTACCCGTATAAAATCTAAAGGGTTCTTTAGATGTGGTATGTGTAGTCTATGCAGATCCTGCAAAGGTTCAATAAAATGTGTACAGGAATACCAATCTGCCCACACAAAGGAAATATATCCTATTGAGGACTTCATAACCTGCAATAGTAAGAACTGCATCTATTTACTACAATGCAACTGTACTAAACAGTATGTCGGCAGGACATCCAGGGCCCTCAAAATCAGATGGGCGGAGCATGTGAGGAATGTAAAGAAAGGCCTGGAGTCCAATAATGTGTCGGACCACTTTAAGAAAGTCCACCAGTGTGACATTCGACATTTGGTCTCCTTTTGTGGGATAAAGATGGTGAAGCCACACTGGCGGATCAATGATTGTGAGCAGAGATTGGCACGCACAGAAATGCAGACCATATATACATTGAAAACTCTGTCCCCATCAGGTCTAAATATGGACTTCGAGCTCAAATGCTTTTTAGAATAAATTATACAACGTATGTCTTTTTAAATATTTACTTACCAATGATGGATTTTTACTACTATTTTTTATCAAAGGAATGAAATGGTTTTAAAATAATTATATCTTTTTAGTATTGTTATATATGGGCTGTACGGCAATATGTGATTAATGCTAATTTTGTACATTTTTTTTCTTACATATGGAACTATCTGTATAATGGTGTCTGATGCATTATGGAAGCCAATAACTATCCTGGTGACCTGCGTTTCAAGCCAATATATATGACACGCAAGCGTCGCTGAGGAAATACCAGGAAGTACTAAACGGAGTGATATTTGCGTTCCACACCTCAGTACGGAAGTAGACGTCACTGCCGCTTCCGCATGAAGAGTGTTTGCGTTCCATACATCAATCCGGAAGTAGCCGTCACTACCGCTTCCGCATGAAGACCCGGATATCCGGTTAGCTGGATTATTCTATACCGCATACCGATACAAACAGCGGGAACGCTGTATGCGGAAACAAAAACATGATATGGACTCTCTCCGGAATGGACGCTATTTAGCTGCGCTAATGTGTATTCATGATAATGTAAATACTCCGTTTTATTCTTTTAATGCCTTCCTGACATAATGTATTATATATAGAAATGTCTTTTTGTTATATATTTTATGTATATCTTATGAATTTGAATTTTAAAATCGGTACTCCAGTACAGGTTTTTTTATTGCCAAATGAGGTTGTTTGTTGGGCAGGTATAAATACCTTTGCCCTATCCATACACTCCACACCTTGAAAAAGGACCAGCATAGGTCCGAAACGCGTCGGTGTTGTGGAGTGACGTTTCCAGCATTGACGATCCATCCCCTCTGGCCCTTCACTTTTTTGCCATCTTGTGGGGCACCAACTCTCCTCTAGACCCGGGTGAGTGCTGAGTTGGCAGGGATAGGAGGTGAAGCTCTGCTTGGAATTTTTTTAACTTTTTTAATCTTTCTGCTGTTTGTCCAATGTATCCTGTTTTTGTTGCTGCACGGATTGTGAAAATAAAATTTTGTTATACCGTCATCTGCCTATGAGTTTGATGCTACAAACCCTTCCATGAGATCTGGACAAACAAGGAACAGAAAGATACCCCTATGTGCATATAGGGCATTACCAGAAGGTGAGCATTAAGTGCATGGGAATTTGGAAAAACGTGGGTGCTTAAAAGATACCTTTACAGGCACATAGGGCCTGTTGGACAGGTCAGTGTTCTTCCTAGAACCTAATTACAGTGATTCTCCTATTTGGGACTATTTGGTTTCATTGTCTATGTGCATCTGTTTCCTCTTCTCCCCATGAACTTGTAAAAACCTTGGACAGAATCCAGGACCAGGGAAGAAGGAGTGACCAACACACCCTATCTATCTGTCTGACAGCGCATCAGTATACTCCCGTTTTGTATTTTCTTGTTTTGACTATTGGGGCTGGTATCACAAGGGGGTATTAGTTGCGGCAGTCAGGTTTGGCGCATTTAAAACCACTACTAAACTGTTCTGCTACTTGTCTCTTACCATTTGTAGAGGTTATTTGCAGCCGAAATTATGTTTGCCCATAGAGGCCGCAGAAATGTATTAGCTAAAGATATCTTTGATAATGAAGAACATTGCGGAGTTATAGATGATAATTTGGAGGAGGCCATGTTTAAATTGGAGAAAGCACTGTTGAAGGAGGGACGTCTTTGGTGGGAAGTCATCTCCCTTGAAAAATATCGCTCTGAGGGTATTATCCCCAGGGGACTTAGAATAGACAAAACGCCATCTTTCAACAGTGAATCAGACGAATTTAAGGCCAATTGGTATAAAATCTTAGATACGTGCTCATTCAAATTAATGGAACTCATAATTAAATATAAAAATGAAGAATTAAAGAAAAATGAGGATACCGTTATGATTTATAAAACATTGGTTGATCCTCACTCTAAAACAAAAGAATTCAAAGACTGTGAGGAAAATATCACACATAAAATAAAAAAAAATGAAAAAGAACTAAGATTGAAAAAAAAGAAAAAATATCTTAGGGATAAAGAGGACTACAAGACAGGTTCCCAATATGATTATAAAATCAGAACCAATAAAATGGAAATAAATAGGGACCCGGTAGCTCCAAAACAAACCCCCAGACCAAAGAGATTTAACCAGCATAAACAATCATATCGGTATAAGCCCCAAGAGAGAAATCCAATTAATGAAGAAGGGTTTATTTTTCAAAGGAACAAGAAAAATTGGAGATTGTCAGATCGTAATAGGAGGTATGAAAATAGTGAGGACATACCAACTAGGCAAAAAAGAAATAGAAATTTTGTTGATGAGGAAGAAACCCCTAGACATTGGAGACAAAATAGGCCAGACAATCAGAACACCGTCTGGAGAACCAAAAATAGATTTGAACCATTAAGAGGACATCGGGACATTGAGCACTATTTTTTAGACAAGGAGACTTACCAGCCAATAATACATTGAAACTAAATCCCATAAAAAAGTACAAAAAAAGAGGGAAAAGAGGGGGTGGACGATCAGAGGAGTCCAAACTCAGGAAAAAAATTAAAAGATCAGAGAAATCACAGATCCAAACCCCTTTGGAAACACAGGAAGTACAACAGGATGATCTTGGTAAAAATAAGATTTTTAACCTGAGTAAATATATACCCAACGCAGAAGAGATGAAGGTCTTGGAGCGAGGTCTAAAGTTTGCTCCAACGAATAAAACAGATGAGTTCGAGGTCTTTATAGATTTCCAGAAGTTTATTAGAAAGTTAACACTCAAACGCTTCTTTGAAGAAAGTGGGCAGACAGAAAATACAAATAATGATGCCGCCAATTATTCCATATTTAAAAAGAAGTCAACATTTTACCCAAAACACAAAAAGGGCTGTTTCATTGAGACCTTTGAACGTCTGGTATGTGACGATCTAGAAAAAATTCAATTTAAACCAGACAAAAATGTAAACTTAACAAAAAAGGAACGTGAAGCCATCAAGAGTCTGCGGGAGAATGACCAGATTGTCATAAAACCCGCAGACAAAGGAGGTAGTATTGTAATTTTAGATGTGGAAGATTATAACAGCGAAATTATAAGACAGCTATCTGACACAGCAATTTACAAAAAATTAAGAGGCAATCCAACTGAGACTATTAGTGGAAAGCTGTCCACTTTTCTCAAATTGTACACAAAAAAAAGTGTAATTACATCATCTGAAAGTGAATATATTATGATTGAAAAACCATCAATCCCGGTAGTATATATACTACCCAAAATTCACAAAAATGAGACAAAACCCCCTGGTCGGCCAATAGTGGCCGGAACAAATTCTGTTCTTTCAAATTTGTCCCATTTCTTGGACCACCTGTTACAACCAATGGTACAAAAAAAACAATCTTATCTGAAAGACAATATCGCCACTCTAGATGCTTTAAAAACCATTAAGTGGGAGGGAGGACTAACACTAATAACATCAGATGTAGCCTCCCTCTACACAATCATCGATCACAACAAAGGGCTGTTGGCGATAAAATATTTCTTAGATCAGGAAGAGATGGAAGAAGATAAGAAAAACTTTATTCTAGAGGGTATTTGCTTGATTTTAACAAACAATTACTTCTGGTTTAATGGTGGTTATTACCTTCAGTTAACCGGCACCGCCATGGGCACCAGGCTGGCACCAAGCTATGCCAATTTATTTATGGCATGGTGGGAGATCAAAGCGGTGTGGCAAAATTACCCATTTGGTGCCAGCCTGGTGCTGTGGCGTCGGTATATCGACGACATAGTTTGTGTTTGGAGGGGCAACAAGCCTGATTTACAACTGTTCTGTGAACATCTAAATTCCAATGACCTCAATATCCGCCTAACATTTGATATTAGTTCAGAAACAGTGAACATTCTCGACCTCACCATCTATGTAGAGAATGATTCATTAAAAACAAAAAATTACATAAAAAAAACTGACTGTAATTCGTTCATTGATGCTGATAGTAATCATCATACTAACTGGCTCAAAAGTGTCCCTGGAAGTCAATTCCAGCGTAATAGCAGGAATTGTACTGACCTAGGGGTTTATGATGACCAGGCCTTGCAACTAGAGAAGCAATTCCTTAGCAAGGGGTATCAGAAGCCAATGATTGACGAAGCAAAAGATAAAGGTAGACACCTTTTGATTAATAGGGACCAGGAAAGACCTAAGAAAGTAAAATCTAGCATGCCTGATGTAATGTTTATTACGAAGTATACAAGTCAACATAAGCAGTTAGAATGTATGATAAAAAAAACATTGGAATGTACTTACCAGTGACCCCCTGTTATCCAAACACATCAACACCAACCAAAAGTTTATATACAGGAGGGCCAGGAATGTAAAAGTCACCATAGTAAATAGTGCTATTAATGTTCCATCACCACTTACCCGTATAAAATCTAAAGGGTTCTTTAGATGTGGTTTGTGTAGTCTATGCAGATCCTCCAAAGGTTCAATAAAATGTGTACAGGAATACCAATCTGCCCACACAAAGAAAATATATCCTATTTAGGACTTCATAACATGCGATAGTAAGAACTGCATCTATTTACTACAATGCAACTGTACTAAACAGTATGTCGGCAGGACATCCAGGGCCCTCAAAATCAGATGGGCGGAGCATGTGAGGAATGTAAAGAAAGGCCTGGAGTCCAATAATGTGTCGGACCACTTTAAGAAAGTCCACCAGTGTGACATTCGACATTTGGTCTCCTTTTGTGGGATAAAGATGGTGAAGCCACACTGGCGGATCAATGATTGTGAGCAGAGATTGGCACGCACAGAAATGCAGACCATATATACATTGAAAACTCTGTCCCCATCAGGTCTAAATATGGACTTCGAGCTCAAATGCTTTTTAGAATAAATTATACAACGTATGTCTTTTTAAATATTTACTTACCAATGATGGATTTTTACTACTATTTTTTTATCAAAGGAATGAAATGGTTTTAAAATAATTATATCTTTTTAGTATTGTTATATATGGGCTGTACGGCAATATGTGATTAATGCTAATTTTGTACATTTTTTTCTTACATATGGAACTATCTGTATAATGGTGTCTGATGCCTTATGGAAGCCAATAACTATCCTGGTGACCTGCGTTTCAAGCCAATATATATGACACGCAAGCGTCGCTGAGGAAATACCAGGAAGTACTAAACGGAGTGATATTTGCGTTCCACACCTCAGTACGGAAGTAGACGTCACTGCCGCTTCCGCATGAAGAGTGTTTGCGTTCCATACATCAATCCGGAAGTAGCCGTCACTACCGCTTCCGCATGAAGACCCGGATATCCTGTTAGCTGGATTATTCTATACCGCATACCGATACAAACAGCGGGAACGCTGTATGCGGAAACAAAAACATGATATGGACTCTCTGGAATGGACGCTATTTAGCTGCACTAATGTGTATTCATGATAATGTAAATACTCCGTTTTATTCTTTTAATGCCTTCCTGACATAATGTATTATATATAGAAATGTCTTTTTGTTATATATTTTATGTATATCTTATGAATTTGAATTTTAAAATCGGTACTCCAGTACAGGTTTTTTTATTGCCAAATGAGGTTGTTTGTTGGGCAGGTATAAATACCTTTGCCCTATCCATACACTCCACACCTTGAAAAAGGACCAGCATAGGTCCGAAACGCGTCGGTGTTGTGGAGTGACGTTTCCAGCATTGCCGATCCATCCCCTCTGGCCCTTCACTTTTTTGCCATCTTGTGGGGCACCAACTCTCCTCTAGACCCGGGTGAGTGCTGAGTTGGCAGGGATAGGAGGTGAAGCTCTGCTTGGAATTTTTTTAACTTTTTTAATCTTTCTGCTGTTTGTCCAATGTATCCTGTTTTTGTTGCTGCACGGATTGTGAAAATAAAATTTTGTTATACCGTCATCTGCCTATGAGTTTGATGCTACAAACCCTTCCATAAGATCTGGACAAACAAGGAACAGAAAGATACCCCTATGTGCATATAGGGCATTACCAGAAGGTGAGCATTAAGTGCATGGGAATTTGGAAAAACGTGGGTGCTTAAAAGATACCTTTACAGGCACATAGGGCCTGTTCGACAGGTCAGTGTTCTTCCTAGAACCTAATTACAGTGATTTTCCTATTTGGGACTATTTGGTTTCATTGTCTATGTGCATCTGTTTCCTCTTCTCCCCATGAACTTGTAAAAACCTTGGACAGAATCCAGGACCAGGGAAGAAGGAGTGACCAACACACCCTATATATCTGTCTGACAGCGCATCAGTATACTCCAGTTTTGTATTTTCTTGTTTTGACTATTGGGGCTGGTATCCCAAGGGGGTATTAGTTGCGGCAGTCAGGTTTGGCGCATTTAAAATCACTACTAAACTGTTCTGCCGCATGCCAATTTGCATGCGAGCAAATGGACCTGAATAAGGTCCTGAATGTAGATAGTATTAATTGAATGTAAATGGCACATGAGATAGCACCAGGGGCAGTGTAATGGTTAGCATTACTGCCTCACAGCACTGAGGTCATGGGTTCTATTCCCACCATATGTTATATATACGGGGCAGCACCAGGGGCGAATTTAGGTGTCAGGCCGCCCCTAAGCACAACATTTTTGTGCCCCCCCCCCATTTTAATGTAATCATATATGTATATACATTCTTATTTATATATTTCATTAAAATGTAACTGTAGCCCACCTTAATATTTTGCTAAGCACTCTGGACTGCTCACTGTATGGAGGACCCAGAGGGAGGGAGGCACTTATTAGTACAGTGATTAGCACAGTGTCTCCGTCAGTCTCTCTCCGGCTCACACACTGTGACTGACTGAGCGCAGGGAGGATCTGCGCACCGCTCAGCTCAGCTGCTGGATACACAGCAGCCAATAGACTGTGTGTGTGTGTAGAGTAGCCAATGGGCGGGAGCCAGCAGCAGTGAGCCTGAGCCATTTCCGGAGGCGCAGGGGACCGTCGGACCCAGCCACTAAGCGGTGATGTAATGTGCATGGAAGAGTGGGTGGGCAGTGGCGGGTGACGAGCGGCGTTGCTGCCGACATAAGATAATTCATGTCTGGGGCAGCAGCACTCGTCACTCACCGATGCCCACCCGCTCTGCCATTTAACAGAATGTCAGCCTGCATGCTGCCCTTAATTGGTGCCGCCCTGAGGCCGGTGCCTCACTGGCCTAGGCACAAATCCGGCCCTGGGCAGCACGGATGGTGTAATGGGTAGCATTACTGCCTGACAGCGATGAGGTCATGGGTTTGATTCCCACCATTGCCCTAACTGTGCAGAGTTTGTATATTCTCCCCGTGCTTGCATGGGTTTACTCTGGGTACTCCGGTTTCCTCCCACAATCCAAAAATATACAGGTAGGTTAATTGACTTCCAACTAAATTAACCCTAGAATGTCTGTGTGCGTGTATATGTGGTAGGGAATATAGATTGTAAGCTCCACTGGGGCAGGGACTGATGTGAATGTTCAACTATACTCTGTAAAGCGCTGCGGTATATGTGTGCGCTATATAAGAAACTGTTAATAAATAAATAAATAGGTACTTGTTTCCTAGCACGGCCACACCGATTTACATCGGGGTGGTCGTGTCGGAAAAATCGGGTCGATCGCATCGCATGCGATTTGGTCGCATGCGATGCGATCGACGCGACCGACCGATTTTGGACCCGATTTTTTTTTTGAATGAAATGCAAATCGGGTCCCTGGGACCCGATTTTACATTGGATTCAATGTAAAATATTCCCAACCCCCCCAAATTTAACGGCGTACACCCCACCCCACGATAGACGCCAACCCGAAGCGCTCGCCACGCTTCGGGCTCGGTGGCTCGCTGCGCTCGCCACACTATTCTATTCTCAACTCCACGCCGACGTGGATAGTAGGGGAATGAAAAGGTCGGAGGACGCGCACCGCCGCCCCTCGCGGGCTCGCTACGCTCGCCACGCTTCGGGTTGGCGTCTATCGTGGGGTGACGACGGGGACATCTATAATGTGAAATGGGTCATATTGGCCCATTTCACATTTTTCACATTTTTTCACTATTTCAATGTTAAAAAATATTTTAACATTGAAGCCTATGGAAAAATCGGGGGCATCGCGTCGGAACCATTGTTAATGGTCCCGACCGACGCGATGCCCCCCATATTTTACCTTTCCCAACACGATTTCAATGTTAAAATATTTTTTAACATTGAAGCCTATGGGGAAATCGGGGGCATCGCGTCGGGACCATTGTTAACGGTCCCGACCGACGCGATGCCCCCGATATTTTGTCCTAGCCGGCCAAATGGACCTGATTTCAAAGGAAATCGGGTCCATCGTATGGATCGTGTACCTTAACTTAAAGGTACACGATCCATACGATTGTGGCCGTGCTAGGAAACAAGTACCAATAAATAATAATAAAAATTGCATAGTAATCGAATCTGAGTTGAATTGCAAAGGAATCTCACCGCATGTACACAACATAAGACCAGGAGCTGGTATGCAGGCAGGGGGTGGTATGCAGGTAAGAGGTGGTATGCAGGCAGGGGGTGGTATACAGGCAGGAGGGGATATGCAGGAAGGAGGTGGTATGCAGGCAAGAGGTGGTATACAGGCAGGAGATGGTATGCAGTAATGCAGGCAGGAGGTCGTATGCAGGCAGGAGGTGGTATGCAGTAATGCATACTTGCCTACTTTTGAAAACTATTTTCAGGGAGATTATAGTTGGTAGCAGAATTCTGCACAGTGCCCCATTGAGAGGGCGTGTCATGCTCCACCCATGTCTAGTTCCATATATGGAGAGATTGTGAAAAGAGATGTGGAATCTAGAAGCGTGGGTGTGTACTGCTCAATCGGAGAAGAATCTTTTACAATTATTTTTATCCAAATATAGATGAGCCCCAAAGCAGTTAGTAAGAGATCCTATACTTGCTTAAGTGCTGGGAAGTGGTGCTGATGATTCAATGTAAATGTATTTATCTCTCATTCCTTTTTTTCCCAAAAATGTAATCGTGTAATGTGGGCTAGTTGAAATGAGGGAGATTGCTAATCTAATGAGAGAGGGAGATTGTTGTTATTTCAGGGAGTCTCCTGCAGAATGCAGGAGGGTAGGCAACTATGCAGTAATGCAGACAGGAGGCTGTTTGCAGGCAGGGGGTGGTATGCAGTAATGCAGGCAGGAGGTGGTATGCAGGCAGAGGGTGGTATACAGGCAGGAGGTGGTATGCAGGCAGGGGGTGGTATGCAGGCAGGAAGTAGATTGCAGGCAGGGGGTGGTATGGGTTTGTATCACTAAATAATTGCATATGGTAAACTGCTGTAATTGAATTAGGCCCCTTAGTAGGAAAAAAAATTACAATCATTTGGAGACCTGTACCTACTGTATATGAGAGGTTTTCTGCTTTCAAGTTTTATAGACGCCTAATAGTCTCTCTGTATTTTGAAAGCAGAATATACAGTTGGAGCCACTCTCATCTATTATACTTTAATAGGATTACGTGAGTAATAGGATTGCTATGCTAATCCCCTACTGTATTGTTCGATGTATTGTATTGCAGCTGAGAACAATAGGATAGCCATGGTGAGCCATGCCTTAAGGAAGATAAATGAGACTGGCTCCATCTCTATGGTTAAAACCATTCGGTCCAGATTAGCAATGGCTCAGAGGGAACTACAGCTCCAGGGTGCCACATAAAATGGCCATGACAGCATGAGGAAGACCAGCAGCCCAGCTGGCCAAATGGTCACCAGAAATCATATAGTATTAAAATTATTTATATTTTCCTCTCAAAATAATGCACTTTTTATATGTTTACATATTTAGGGAGACACTGGGGCTGGTAGTATTGGGGTGGACACTCCTGCTTGGTACGGGTAAGGGTCATAGGGTCGAACACTAATAAGTTCCACAGTCAATAGGTCGACCACTATTGGTTGACAGGCCAAAGGTCAACACAAGCAATTATTCAACATGAAAAATGTCCACATGAGGCTTCAAGTTTTTTGTGTCTATGTCGACATAGGTCAACATGGACACAGTACTGTCTCCTCTCTGTCCCGGGCACAGTGCCTCGCTACGCTTGGCACACTATTAGGATCTATCTCTATGTCCGCTTGGATGGTAAAGTATGAAATTTTTTTTTTTTAAAATTAGAAAAACTCATGTCGACCATTTCTATGTTGACCTACTGCTTTGTTGACCTTTTGACAAAGTCGACCTAAGGTATGTCAATATTTTTCATGTGTCCACCTATGTCCTGTCGACCAATAGTGGTCAACCTATTGATTGACGACCTTATTAATGTCGACCTGCCGACCGCAACTCCTTGGCACTGGCCACAACACCTCTGGTTCAGGCCCTTGATCTGGGCCCATGTGGTCCCTGAAAACCATGGGTGTAAGTGTATGTGATGTATGCAGAGGCGTGCCTAGATATTCGTGGGTCCCATAACAAAGGTTTGTAAGCAATTTAGCCTTATTAGCAACTGATGGTGATAAATGTATGTAAAACATATTACTTAGACAGCAAAGATGGGCCCCCTTCAGCTCTGGGCCCCTTGCACCTATGGTAGTTACGCCCTTGGGTGTATGCCCGGCATAATGTGATACAGACACAGACATATCATGTGACAGCCTGATACTATATGGGGCTACGTCAGAATGCCTCTGTATAAGTTAAGTACCACTGATGGTGCGGTCATAGCATCTGGACAGTTGCATCTACATACTTAGTCTGGACTTGCACCCAATACACTCTGGGCACGAAGTCGGCTCACCGTAGGGTGACCAACCGTCCCGGTTTGCCCAGGACTGTCCCGGTTTTGACTCGTAAATCCTGCGTCCCGGCCAAACCTATCCCGGGACGCAGAAAGTCCCAGTTTTAAGTAACTCAAAATGTTGGTGGATTCAGGCATGGCAAATGCCTGAATCCACCCCCACCCCACCCCCCATCCCGGGTTCGCCCATTGGAAAGTTGGTCACCCTAGCTTACCGTCACACAACAATCGTATGAGACAGAACAATTCAATGCATCTGCATGGTGGCTGCCCACTTCATATGCAATGCAGTGGCGGCTCCAGAGAAGGGGCTGCTGTGCAGTTCAAAATCCAAATAGGGTAGGCCAAGCAACTGCCATTCCAAACTGACTCACTAGCAGTGGGTGTTGCTCCCCTATTTGAATTTTGGACTGTGCTGCAAGCCCCTCCCTCTGGAACTGCCACTGATCTATTGTATTTATCTACTGCTCCGAATATCAACATTTACACTGCTAGGTTCTACAGACACAGCCGCTTATACCACTTTCGCACCAGCACCGCACCGGGAAAATTTGCCGGGATTTTAACCCTGCTAGGTAACAGGGTTGCTCCCAGGTTCGACCCGGAGTCCTGGCCGGTGTGAAATGGGTAGGGGTACTCACCTGGGTTGGCGGTCCTCGGTGCGTGCAGTCAGGCCGGGGATCCACACAGGCGGCAGGCGCAGATGACCAGACAGGTGGCGGATGAAGATGATGCAGCCCTCCGGCGCCCTCACTGCTGGGGAGCTGCTTCATCTGCACCCGCCATCTGACCTGTCATCTGTGCCCACAGCCTGTGTGGATCCCCGACCTGCACGAGGACCGGTGACCCGGGGTGAGTACTGTCCACCGCCTCCGCCGCCATTCCACCTCCTGCCCACACCAAAAATGCAGGGACTTTTCTGGTGTGAAAGGGGCCAACCCGGGAATGCCCCGGCATGATCCCTGGGCCGTATTCCCGGGTGGGTCCCTGCATTTTCTGGTGTGAAAGAATTTTTTTTTTTTTTTAACTAATTCTCCCATTAAAAACGCAGGGACATCGTCGTGGTCTATTGCAATTATTTTATCCCTGCTTCTTCTTTAGAGGACAATTTGTCTATGGAAATGAATGCTTTTGGACATCACCTTGGCAGAATACACAGGTGTCTGAAATTGTATGCGCAGAAGGAATTCTATTTAGCATTTAAACAGCTTTCTAAGCAGGGACAAAATACTAAAATAAATTCACATAGATGTTGTGGCTGAATATATTTATTTTTGTACGTTCTATATATTAACTTTTCTTACATTCAGTAGCTTTTCCCTAATCCCTGAGAAACTGGAGGTGTTTATACCTCTACGACCAGACACATTTTCATGGTTTAGCATTTTGTCAGTTTTATATTGTTTGTTTTCAGGAGGGGACATATTGAAATACTGTTGTTTTTTTATCCTTCCATTATCATGACAAAATGAAAAATGTATTTATACAGTACATCAGTTTCCACTTGTTTTTAAAATATGTTCCCACTGACATTTAAATCTTGCATTGTATGTGTGTCTATTATGCGTATTAACCAGTGGTCGAAATGCGAATTTTTAAGGTGGGGTGGAAAAAATGTAGAGGGTGCACATGCGTCAAAAAAGGGGTGTGTCCACTCACAACGGGCGTGTATTTAGGAGGGCAAAGGGGGTAAGGCAGACTGGGAGGGTGAGGTACTCAGCGGGGGGGGGGGGGGTGGTGCTGGGTGACAAGGCTGGGGGTGTCAATTTGCGACAACAGGAATCAGATGGTGGCAGGGAGAGCAGAAGGTAATAGCAGGAGGCAGTGGGTGACAGGTATAGGCAGTAGGTGAATGATGGAGGCACTGGGTGGCAGAAGGGGACACTAAGCTGGTGCTCTGCTTAAATGTGAATAAAATAGCAGACATATAATATTCATTATGGATTTTGTTTACTGTTGATTCACAAAGGCTGTAGGCATGCAGGGAGGGCAGAAGAATACAGACTGTGGCACGCAGGGAGGGATATAGGAATGAAGACTGTGGCACGCAGGGAGGGACATAGAAATACACAACGCAGCATGCAGGGAGGGACATAGGAATACAGACTCTGGCAAGCAGGGAGGAACATAGGAATACAGACCGTGGCATGCAGAGATGGTCATAGGAAAACAGACTGTGGCACGCAGGGAGGGACATAGGAATACAGACTGTAGCACACAGGGAGGGTCATAGGAAAACAGACTGCAGCTCACAGGGAGGGACATAGTAATACAGACTGTGGCATGCAGGGAGGGACATAGTAATACAGACTGTGGCATGCAGGGAGGGACATAGTAATACAGACTGTGGCATGCAGGGAGGGACATAGTAATACATACTGTGGTATGCAGGGAGGGACATAGTAATACAGACTGTGGCATGCAGGGAGGGACATAGTAATACAGACTGGGGCATGCAGGGAGGGACATAGTAATACAGACTGTGGTATGCAGGGAGGGACATAGTAATACAGACTGTGGCATGCAGGGAGGGACATAGTAATACAGACTGGGGCATGCAGAGAGGGACATAGGGATGCAGACTGGGACACGCAGGAAGGGACATAGGAATACAGACTGTAGCACACAGGGAGGGTCATAGGAAAACAGACTGCAGCTCACAGGGAGGGACATAGTAATACAGACTGTGGCATGCAGGGAGGGACATAGTTATACAGACTGTGGCATGCAGGGAGGGACATAGTAATACAGACTGTGGCATGCAGGGAGGGACATAGTAATACATACTGTGGTATGCAGGGAGGGACATAGTAATACAGACTGTGGCATGCAGGGAGGGACATAGTAATACAGACTGGGGCATGCAGGGAGGGACATAGTAATACAGACTGTGGTATGCAGGGAGGGACATAGTAATACAGACTGTGGCATGCAGGGAGGGACATAGTAATACAGACTGTGGCATGCAGGGAGGGACATAGTAATACAGACTGGGGCATGCAGAGAGGGACATAGGGATGCAGACTGGGACACACAGGAAGGGACAAAGGAATACAGACTGGGGCACAGAGGGACATAGGATTACAGACTGGTGCACGCAGGGAGGGACATGGGAATATAGACTGAGGCACAGAGGAGGGACATAGGATTACAGACTGGGGCACACAGAGAATATCAGAAGAATACAAACTGGTAGTGGGATACGGTCATTAAGCCGATAAGGGAAAGGCCGACAAGCATTAGGTCGACCAGTGAAGGTTAACATGCATGAATGTCGACTTGGCTGAAGGTCAACATGCATAAAGATCAACATGCATAAAGGTCTGCATGACTGAAGGTCGACATGGGTTTGGTCAACAGGTACATTAGGGCGACACAAGCATTAGGATGACATGGGGAAGGTCGACAGTCAAAAGGTTGACATGGGGTTTTTCACTTTTTATTTTGAGAGAACATGTGCCAACAGGTGGTATTTCATGCCCTGCCAGGGTGTGGTGGGAGATAATAAGCGTATAACAAGCGTAGCATGGCACCATGCACAAAGCATGGAGAGCACAGTAGTGCACTTGTTTAGTATCCATGTCAACTGTGTCGGCATTCGTGTAATAACAATGAAAAACCCCATGTCGATCTTTTGACTGTAAGGGGGGAATTTCACTTGCGCTAAATTGTGTGAGAAGCTGCTCAATAAATAAATGCAAATTGTAAAAAGAAATGAGCGCTATCAAGATATTTAGAAATAGCAAAAGGGAAAGGATAAGGAAGATTGAAAACAAAAAAGCACCTGTAAATAAAAGGGTTAATGAAAAAATGTTTAGGCTCCTTTGCAGGAGTGTTTGTGTTAGAAGTCCGTGGGGAGCCCTGTCGCTGTCCCTACCTCTATCCAGACTCTTGCGTGCAGACTGCAGCCTGTATGGAGGGAGCGGCGGCGTTGGGAGAAGCCAAGTCTGTCTCCGCTCTGTTGCTGCAGCGTGTCAGCGTGTCACGGCTTGGCTTGATGGACTGGGACTGGGTGGCAGGGTGAAAGCGGCAGGATCTTCTCTCCTCCACGGGCAGCAGGGATCAACACGTTTCATGCGCAAAGCGCACTTTTTCAAGATAGCTTCTGCTTGTTTCTGTTGTCTCTTATATAGGATAACTTTATTAGTAAAAACGGATGTGGTCATTCAAACATTTGGTGGGAACCACATTGTCAGGCTCAACTTTGAGCTTGAAGAAGTAAAATGAGCCAGTATTTCTCTTGGTGGCTATTTAAGAAAAAAATATTACCGTATTTTTCGGACCATAAGACGCACTTTTTCTCCCCAAAAAAGTGGGGAGAAAACTGTGTGCGTCTTATGGAGCGAATATGCTGGTTAACCTAACGCAGATGGAGCACGCCGGGTCTGCTCTCTGCTGCCCGGCAGCAGAGCCCAGCATCTCAGAGTGCCGGCAGCAGACTCCCCCGCTCCCCCACCTCCTCCTTACTTAACAGGCACAGAAGATCCAATATGTTCCGGATCAAGCACTGCAGCAGCCGGGGACAGAGTGAAAGACAGGGGTACGCACTCGGCAAGGCAGGAAGTGATCTGGCTGGGCAGCAGGGTCAGGACAACAGCGGGTCCCTGCAGTGTATGTGATATCAGCGGCGGGGGTCCCTGCAGCGAAGGGGAACTAGTATAGCATACACTGCAGGGACCCGCTGCCGACCTGATCCTGCTGCCCAGCCGGATCGCTTCTTGCCTTGCCCAGGTAGGAGGGGGGAAATTACGATATATGATGCCTCATTGGGAGGGGAGAGGATGCCTGGGGGGGAGCAGGGCCAGGCTAGGCTGCCCTGCACTGATACTAGGCGCCGGCTCAGCTGTCACTCAGCCAGAGCGCACCGCTGCAGATCGGATCTATAAGAGAGATCCGATCTGTGGTGGATGGGGGGAGAGTAGAAATAAGTAGCCCTTCCTGACCTGTATGGTGGACCATTTTCATGAGGCTGCCGACATTGTCCGTCTGTTAGCAGCCGCAGGTGCAAAAACTACTGGCCCTGTACACTAGATGGCAGAGTGGGCAGCAGGGTCAGCCAGCACAGGGAAGGGATCCGGGCAGCAGGGTCAGCGCTGGCAGGCAGCCTCTCTTCCCCCCAGGGTGGGCTGGGCTGCAGGGGGGGGGGGAGAGCTTAATAAAAGCTTAATAAAAATTATTTAAAGCGATTCAAAAATTGGTTAAAATACAAGTAAATACAGGTGCCTTTTTTAAAGAAAGAAGTAGGACTTAGATGAGGAAGGAAAAAAAGGATGAAAAATGAGGGAGAAATTGAAGAGAGAAGAAATGATTTTTTAAAGAAATGCATTCAGTTCGAAATCTATATTCATGCCTTTTGGTTGGAGGCTTTGCAACTCGAAGATCCACTTAGACTCTATCTGTTTCAGGCGTCTAATGTGGTCTCCCCCTCTCCAGCTTGGTTGAACTCTTTGGATTCCGATAAAAGATAAGCCTTTTGGGGGTTTTTCATGGCAAATTCAAAAATGGTTTGAGAGGCTATGTGTAGATAGGCCTCTTTTGATATTGTAAATATGTTCAGAGGTTCTTATTTTTAGCTGCCGTTTCGTCTGGCCAATATACTGGTATCCACAGGGGCACTGAAGGAGATAAATGACTCCCTCTGAGTCACAGGAAATAAATTCTTTTATTTTATATTCTTTCTTGGTGCTGTTGGAAATAAATTTGGTGACGGGTTTAGTTGAAGTTCTTCCTTCGTTTTTACATGCTCTGCACTTTAAACAGAAATGGAAGCCCTTTGTTCTTACTCCTTCTTCATTATTTATTGGATTGATGGTACTGGTGACTAGTTCTTGCTTGAGGTTCCGGGCTTTCTTGTAAATGATACGTGGTCTGTCTTGAAGGTATGGTTTCAGATCTTCATCTAATTGCAGGATGTGCCAGTTTTTTTGTAGAATTTGTTCAAAAGCTTTGTGATTACTGTTGAATTGGGTGATAAATGAGAGTTTGTGTTGGTCTTTGTCTTTATTTTGGTTTTTGTATTTGAGTATGGTTTTACGGTCTAATTTAAAAACTGTTTCTAGTTGGGTTTTCAATGTTTCTTCTTTATATCCCTTTTGAATTAAATTATTTGTCATTATTTGTCCTTGTTTTAGAGAATTTGCTGTGTTGGTGCAATTCCGGCGAATTCTTTTACACTGTCCAAGAGGAATATATTTTTGACCCAAGTTGAATGATGGTTGCTTTGTACAGGAAGGATATTGTTGCCGTCGACGGGTTTTGTATAGGTTTCTGTGGTGAGAAGGTTGTCTTCTATGGAGATTGTGAGATCTAAGAAAGTAACTCTCTTCTTACTTGTTGTGGTGGTGAATTGGAGGTTCAGGCAGTTGTTATTTAGATGTTGTTTGAAGCCTTCTAGTTCCTCTTCTGACCCTCCCCAGACGAAGAATATATCGTCGATATATCGCTTCCATAAAATTATCTTCTCAAGATACGGATTATTGGACCAAATTGTGTCCTCCTCCCATTTGGCGACGAATAAATTCGCGTAAGATGGTGCGAAGGAGGTCCCCATCGCGGTTCCGCAAACTTGGATGTAGTATTCGCCTCTGCTCCAAAAGTAATTATGATGTAATATGAATTCGATGCCCTCCATGATGAAAACGACTTGTCGGTTGGGTAATGTTGATTTGGTTAAGAAGTGATTTGTGTGGTCGCATCCCTCTTGGTGCCTTATTGACGTATAGAGAGATGTAACGTCACTTGTCCCCAAGATGTAGTGGCTTTTCCACTCTAAGGTCTCAAGTATTTGTAATATGTGGATGGTATCTTTGAGAAAACTTTGTTGAACAGAAACTAAAGTTTGTAAAAAGGAATCGATGTAGACTGAAAGGTTAGATGAAAGGTTAGATGAAATGGAATTGAGTCCGGAGACAATAGGGCGTCCAGGGGGACATATAACAAAAAACCACAATTGAATCCACAGAGACGTCAACAACAACAAGCACCTTCACAAAAATACACTAATCAAAGAAGGGAACCACTAATTAAAAATACCCCAAATAATGGACAGAGAACTTATCCACTCTACAATAAAAGAAATTTCACCTATGCAGAAAAACTGGCAAAATCCTCGTTTGAACAAGGGACACAGGATGCAATCCTTGAACAGAAACAAGAATTTGCCTCACTTCTATTAAAGATCTCATCCAGACCATCTGAGACACAAGTGGTGAGAAAAAAAGATTCCCACCAAACGCTCACACCTCGAAGAATCTGAAGAGGAAAGTGAGGATGAAAATATTGATCTTCATTTTTTGGAACCAGGCCGGGACATGAGGAAACCTCCCAACTACACTCCCAAAAACAAAAAAACAACGCAATTACACCGAACACGACGCAGAGGCTGCAGAGGTGGAAAAAAGAAAAATCCAACCACAGGCGAATCAATAGAAACTACCATCTTCAATTTAAGTGACCGTATACTCACAAATGAAGAGCAAGCAGTACTCAAAAAAGGACTCAACTTTGCGCCAGACTCATCTGCCAATAAATTTGACCTGTATATAGATACACACAAGTTCATCATAAAATTGAACATAAAAAAAATTATTTTCGAAAAAAAACAATCCACAAGCATCAGAAGAACTTACAAACCAGACCAAATTTAAACCAGCCTCAACCTTCAATCCGACATTCTGCAAAAGCGCGCACATAGAAACTTTTCAAAAAGCAGTAGAAAAAGAAATCATTAACCTTCCAGAAAAGCAAAAAAGAAAGATTAACCTCTCCCAAAAGGAACGACATGCTTTAAAATCTTTGAATGAAGATCAAACCATCATCATAAAACCCGCGGACAATAGTGGAGGGGTGGTGATTCTCGAAAAAATAAAATACGAAGAGGAGATAAATAGATTACTCTCAGACACTTATACCTACAAGATTCTACCGAATAATCCAACCACCACGTTTCAGGACAAATTAATTTCCATGTTAAATGAGGCCCTACTTCTAGGAATCATCAATAGAAATGAATATGATTTCATTCTTGTCAAATACCCGAAAATTCCCACATTTTACTGCCTTCCTAAAATTCATAAACATCTCACCAATCCCACTGGACGCCCTATTGTCTCCGGACTCAATTCCATTTCATCTAACCTTTCAGTCTACATCGATTCCTTTTTACAACCTTTAGTTTCTGTTCAACAAAGTTTTCTCAAATATACCATCCACATAATACAAATACTTGAGACCTTAGAGTGGAAAAGCCACTACATCTTGGGGACAAGTGACGTTACATCTCTCTATACGTCAATAAGGCTCCAAGAGGGATGCGACCACACAAATCACTTCTTAACCAAATCAACACTACCCAACCGACAAGTCGTTTTCATCATGGAGGGCATCGAATTCATATTACATCATAATTACTTTTGGAACGGAGGCGAATACTACATCCAAGTTTGCGGAACCGCGATGGGGACCTCCTTCGCACCATCTTACACAAATTTATTCGTCGCCAAATGGGAGGAGGACACAATTTGGTCCAATAATCCATATCTTGAGAAGATAATTTTATGGAAGCGATATATCGACGATATATTCTTCGTCTGGGGAGGGTCAGAAGAGGAACTAGAAGGCTTCAAGCAACATCTAAATAACAACTGCCTGAACCTCCAATTCACCACCACAACAAGTAAGAAGAGAGTTACTTTCTTAGATCTCACAATCTCCATAGAAGACAACCTTTTTACCACAGAAACCTATACAAAACCCGTCGACGGCAACAATATCCTTCCTGTACAAAGCAACCATCATTCAACTTGGGTCAAAAATATTCCTCTTGGACAGTATAAAAGAATTCGCCGGAATTGCACCAACACAGCAACTTTTCTAAAACAAGGACAAATAATGACAAATAATTTCATTCAAAAGGGATATAAAGAAGAAACATTGAAAACCCAACTAGAAACAGTTTTTAAATTAGACCGTAAAACCATACTCAAATACAAAAACCAAAATAAAGACAAAGACCAACACAAACTCTCATTTATCACCCAATTCAACAGTAATCACAAAGCTTTTGAACAAATTCTACAAAAAAACTGGCACATCCTGCAATTAGATGAAGATCTGAAACTATACCTCCACGTATAATTTACAAGAAAGCCCGGAACCTCAAGCAAGAACTAGTCACCAGTACCATCAATCCAATAAATAATAAATAAGGAGTAAGAACAAAGGGCTTCCATTTCTGTTTAAAGTGCAGAGCTTGTAAAAACGAAGGAAGAACTTCAACTAAACCCGTCACCAAATTTATTTCCAACAGCACCAAGAAAGAATATAAAATAAAAGAATTTATTTCCTGTGACTCAGAGGGAGTCATTTATCTCCTTCAGTGCCCCTGTGGATACCAGTATATTGGCCAGACGAAACGGCAGCTAAAAATAAGAACCTCTGAACATATTTACAATATCAAAAGAGGCCTATCTACACATAGCCTCTCAAACCATTTTTTAATTTGCCATGAAAAAAACCCGAAAGGCTTATTCTTTTATCGGAATCCAAAGAGTTCAACCAAGCTGGAGAGGGGGAGGCCACATTAGATGCCTGAAACAGATAGAGTCTAAGTGGATCTTTGAGTTGCAAAGCCTCCAACCAAAAGGCATGAATATAGAATTAGAATTGAACGCATTTCTTTAAAAAATCAATTCTTCTCTCTTCAATTTCTCCCTCATTTTTCATCCTTTTTTCCCTTCCTCATCTAAGTCCTACTTCTTTCTTAAAAAAAGGCACCTGTATTTACTTGTATTTTAACCAATTTTTGAATCGCTTTAAATAATTTTTATTAAGCTTTTATTTTGTTATAATAATTTTTTCTTAAATAGCCACCAAGAGAAATACTGGCTCATTTTACTTCTTCAAGCTCAAAGTTGAGCCTGACAATGTGGTTCCCACCAAATGTTTGAATGACCACATCCGTTTTTACTAATAAAGTTAGGTACTTATGTAGTAACTGGGCTGCCGATTTTGAAATCGGGTCCATCGCATCGCATCGCACCCGACCATATCGCATGCGATGCGATGCGATGCGATGGACCCGATTTTTCCATAGGATTCAATGTTAAAATGGACTGAGTCCATTTTAACATAGAATTCAATGGGAAAAGGGGTCCTTTTCATACCCCTACTATCCAAGTGGGCATGGAGTTGGATATAAACCTGTGGCGAGCGTAGCGAGCCACCGAGCCCGAAGCGTGGCGAGCGTAGCGAGCCCCGCGAGGGGACACAGAATACCGTCCCCTCGCGGGGCTCGCTTCGCTCGCCACGCTTCGGGCTCGGTGGCTCGCTACGCTCGCCACAGGTTTATATCCAACTCCATGCCCACTTGGATAGTAGGGGTATGAAAAGGACCCCTTTTCCCATTGAATTCCATGTTAAAATGGACTCAGTCCATTTTAACATTGAATCCTATGGAAAAATCGGGTCATCGCATCGCATCGCATCGCATGGTCGTATGCGATGCGATGCGATATCGCATCGCATCTGATTGTATGCCTTAACTTAAGGCATACAATCAAAAAATCGGCAGCCCAGATACTACATAAGTACCTAAAGTATCCTATAAAAGAGACAACAGAAACCAGCAGAAGCTATCTTGAAAAAGTGCGCTTGGCGCATGAAACGCGTTGATCCCTGCTGCCCGTGGAGGAGAGAAGATCCTGCCGCTTTCACCCTGCCACCCAGTCTTAGTCCGGCGAAGAATTCAAGCCAAGCCGTGACACGCTGCAGCAACGGAGCGGAGACAGAAGCGCCTTCTACCAACACCGCCGCTCGCTCCATACACGCTGCAGTCTGCACGCAAGAGTCTGGATAGAGGTAGGGACAGCGACAGGGCTCCGCACGGACTTCTAACACAAACACTCCTGCAAAGGAGCGTAAACATTTTTTCATTAACCCTTCGAACTTTTGACTGTCGCCCTTCCCCATGTTGACCTAATGCTTGTGTTGACCTAATGACACTGTAGACTTAACCCATGTCAACCTCCATGCATGTCAACCTTTAGTCATGTCGACCATCAGTGGTCGACCTAATGCTTGTAGACCAAATGCTTGTCTATCCTATGATCCATACCCCCCTGTACAGGAGGTGCCACTGCTGGGCACTGCAGGAAGCCATGAGTGAAGCAGGACACATTTTTGCATAGTCAGGTGGGTGGGACACAACTTCCGGATTGATGAAATGAAATTGATGGTATGCAGGGGTGTAACTAAAAGTGTGTGGGCCCCATAGCAAAATCTTGAAAGGGTGACCCCCCCCCCCCCCCCCCGGTGGGCTGCATAGCAGCTGCATCCCCTGCACTTTCTATAATTACTCCACTGCATACCCACTATTGTATAAAAAAAACAGTAAAGATCACTCCAGGTATACCATGCCATATTTCAGTCCATTTTGAAAACATTGTGTATTGTGCCTTGTGGAAATTCAGGCAGATTATGCTAGTATGCAGTATTTTTGCTTGATTATGTGAAAACATCACCCTAGTCTAGACTAGTATATGAATACAAGAGAAATGTTCTTCTAGAAATGGTTTTAGGTTAGAAAACTATAAATAGAATTTGTTTTAGAGACAATACTTCTATTTACGGCTATGAAAGACCTTAAAAAGTTGGAAACTCCGATAGGTCTCCCACATTTTTCTTCCTTATAGAGTAATCTAATGCAAACTGGATCAAATAAAAACAAACTACAGTGGCAGTTACTCATTCTTCCCAGCCATCCCAATGTTGGTATGACAATCCTTCATTTCATACACTGCCCTGCCATCCAACTGGAGTGGTATGAGTGTCCGACAGTCGGGATTATGATGGTCAGTATACCAACATTGGAATCCAAACTGCCATTACTCCGACGAGGGGGGAAGGGGGGTGAGCACAAAAAAAGTGTGGAGGGTGTGGTTAATGGACACTTCCCTTGAGGCTATACTCCTTTGCCATGAGTCCACAGCGTTTGCTACAAAACCTTCTTTAACTATGGATGAAAAATGGAAAAATAAAATGGTACTTGTGTATTATCACGGCGCCCATCGCATCGCATACCATAAGACATGCGATGACATGCGATGCGATATCGCGCAATGTTGTACAGTGTCATACAATTTAAAAATGCCATACAATGAGATGGGATGCGATTTTAACTTGTATAAGCACCCTAATGGGTGCTTACAATGTTAAATGCACCCCCACGCCACCCCCCAGTATAAACGTGAACCCGAAGCGTGGCGGGCGCAGCGAGCCTACGAGGGGCGGTGGTATGCGTCCTATGACCTTTTCATACCCCCACTATCCACGTCGGCATGGAGTTGATTTTATAAAGTGTGGCGAGCGCAGCGAGCCCCGCAAGGCGACGCGCATAACTTCACTCGCCACACTTTATAAAATCAACTCCACACCGATATGGATAATGGGGGTATGAAAAGGTCATAGGACGTGTACCGCCGCCCCTCGCGGGCTCGCTGCACTCGCCACGCATCGGGTTCGCGTTTATACTGGGGGGTGGCGTGGGGGTGCATTTACCATTGTAAGCACCCATTAGGGTGCTTATACAATTTTTCATCGCATAGGGGGCTAAAATCGCATTGCATCGCAGTGCATCGGGTGTATGGCATGCGATGCGGTGCGATTAAATATCGCACAATCACATATCGGGGGCGCCGTGATAATACACAAGTACCAATAAAACTTTTATGAAAGATGGCAGAAAAATATTCTGTACCCGAGAAGGAAAGGAAGCACCAATCAAGGTAGGAGGGGCATTAAAGCCAACAGCTGTCATTGTAACCAACTGTTCTCCAAGAGGACAGTTACTAAAACAGTTGCTGACTCCTCATCCCCATACACTTGAAGTGGCCACTGAAATTAGTCTGAGAATGATACAAAAAGGAAGGAGAGATCAAATGGATAATATAATTAATTAAAAAGTAATTCATTTTAGAAAGAAAATTCAGAGTTCACTTACAAGCATATTCTTATTTACTGCTGATGTAGAAAATACTAATCCATGGTGACAAGTAAAATAAAATGTGCGGCTAAGACAAAATAAACATATTCGCCCACACTCCAGTTATAGGTATTTAAAATGTAATGGTTGACTTTCTAAAGCTCACTTTTGAAAGCTTGATAGAGGTCAGATAGACTTATTTAACATTGTACATCAGTAAAAGGCGCTCTGATGTACTGTGCATCCCCAAAGCTTAGAGTAGACTATAAAACCTCACTATGTCACCTGTGTAGCACAATCAAATCCTTCCTGTACATGGCTCCAGTATAGCCAACTCTGCTCTGCAGGGCTGTTCCAAGGGAATACATACACTCTGCCAGGCTTTGAGATGCCGACGGTAAGACCAATACCGGCGTCACAATGCTGGAGATCCCAACAGTACTATTTCCCTCTCACCCTACCCCACAGCCTAACCATAATGATCCCGTTACACTTATGCAATTGGATGTGATGCGACATCGCAATGCAATGTCCCATCGCAACTGCCCAATCCTAGCCCCCCTTTTTAGTGCCTAAACCCCACTCCTGCACATTCTTACCCTAACCTTCCTCTCATCCCTAAGTCCCCCAGTACCTATACTGAAACATGGCCTAACAGTACGAGACCCCACTTAAGATTGGAATGGCAGCTGTTGGGATTTCGGCATTGTGTCCCATGTCAGAGTTCTGACATGTCAGACCGAAAGTCAGGATTCCAATGCCGGGATACCGTCATCGGCATCTCAACTGTCAGTATATTGACTGCATCTAATTTCAAGGGCAGTTTTCATTTCATCTTGAGAGGGAAGGGTAGTTTCTTTTAAACCCATCTACAAGAGGCGTCTAGTTTACATAACAAAATGGGAAACCTCACATCACCAGTTGCATTGTAATATTTCGACCAGCACCGCTGATGTAGCCATTTGTTGGTTAAAAATTTAACGGTCTGCGCCCATATTAATTGTTCCCCTGTTTTAGAGTGATCCTGTACAGTCTAGATATTGATGTCAGGGGCTTTGCACCTATTTTTAACAATACATCCTGCAGCCACCATTATTGACCTCTTTTCCTGATCATTCAACTGTTTGGCCAGTGAAAGCAAATGATGGTTATGTTCTTGTTTCTTTTCCCAAGATACAGTAATACATTTTATTTTAGATCACAGGTGTCTTGTTATATACTTCAAAATTATTCATGCAAATACCTTTTGCGTTCTGATCAGATTTGGGTACATTTCTTTTTCCTTTAAGCAAACACTATTAAAAGATGGAAAAAGTGTAGGAGAACTTGCATCTGCCAAGCTTTTGAAAACATCATCTCATCATACATTACCTTCTTGTTCTCACTCTTTAACAGGTTTATGAACTCAAATTAACATACAATGATAGTCATTATGGAAAGCAAAATAAACAACACAATAATGATTTAAGCCAATTGTGCAATTTGGGAATCATTTTACAGTGTCACCACCTCCATCCTTCAAACATACAGTATGGGGGGAAATTTAATAGAATGAGAGATTCAGAAAGTGAGAGATTTGGTAAGAAAGTGGCAATCATTTACACTACAAAACCAGTTTGATTTTGTAGTATAAATGATTGCCGCTTTAAAAAACTGGAGATTTCTTACCAAATCTCTCACTTCCTGAATCTCTCATCCAATTAACTTTCACCCATAGACTAGGGAAGAGTATTTTGGTCCACAAATTGAGCTATTAATCTATTATTTATTATTAAAATTGGAATTAGCCAATTTCAGAAATATGTGTAAGTAAATATAAAATATCATTTATATTTTTTTCCCTTGAAGTTCTTATTGTAAGAGCATCAGTTCCAAGATTTAAAGAATTTACTGGGCAGTACAGATGGAGTAATGGCAAAATCGGGTCCATCGCGTCGGTCGGGTGCATTAACATGGCACGCGACGCGACCGACGCGATGGACCCGATTTTGCCATAGGGTTCAATGTTTAAATATTTTTAACATTGTAATCTGTAAAAAAATGGGAATTGGGCCAATATGGGCCATTTCTCATTGTATATGCCCCCCCCCCATTGTGAACGTCACCCCACGATTGACGCCAACCCGAAGCGTGGTACGCATCCTCCGACCTTTTCATACCCCTACTATCCATGTCGGCGTGGAGTTGAGAATATAAAGTGTGGCGAGCGCAGCGAGCCACCGAGCCCGAAGCGTGGCGAGTGCAGCGAGCCCCGCAAGGGGACGCGTACACCTGTGAAGTTATACGCGTCCCCTCACGGGGCTCGCTGCGCTCGCCACGCTTCGGGCTCGGTGGCTCGCTGCGCTCGCCACACTTTATATTCTCAACTCCACGCTGACGTGTATAGTAGGGGTATGAAAAGGTCGGAGGACACGTACCGCCGCCCCTCGCGGGCTCGCTACGCTCGCCACGCTTCGGGTTGGCGTCAATCGTGGGGTGCCGTTGAGGGGGTTAAAATTGGGGTCTGGGGATGCGATCGATGCGACTGACCCGATCAACATCGGTGTGGCTGTTCTAGGAAACAAGTACCGTATATTCTCCCTGTATTTGCGTGGGTTTCCTCTGGGTACTCCTGTTTCCTCCCACAGTCCAAAAATATACTGGTAGGCTTATTGGCTCCCAACAAATTAACCCTAGAATGTCTGCGTGTGTGTATATGTGGTTGGGAATGTACATTGTAAGCTCCACTGGGGCAGGGACTGATGTGAATGTTCAAATATTCTCTGTAAAGCGCTGTGGAATATGTGTGCGCTATATAAGAAACTGTTAATAAATATAAAGCTTGTTTTTGTTTATCCAATGGCAGACCATCCATGCTCTTCCTAAGTTGTATATGCAAATAATGGTCTTGGCAAGGGGTTATGGTATTTTAGATCTACAATGTCTAGGTCTACAGTCATAAGGTCGACCACAATAGGTCGACAGGGTCAAAAGGTCGACATGAAATAGGTCGACGTGAGTTTTAATTTTTTTGGGTGTCGATGTCGACAAAGGTCGGTATGTACACTGTCTAAGTGTACCGCGTCCCCTCATATTGGGCACTAATATATTCTTCATACACACCGTAGTGGACGGCACATGTCGGCTCAATTTTTCTCTGTAAAAGCTCATGTCAACTTTTTTCATGTCCACCTTTTCCATGTCAACAATTTGACTCTCAAACTTTTGACCCTGTCGACCGTTGACCTTTTGACCCTGTGGACCTTATGACTGTTGATCTAGAGTCAATCTATCATGAGTCAGGATACCTTGGCAAGGTATGGACGTAAGTTGTAAATGTAATAAATATTTGTTTCCATAGCGAAATTAAATTCCCGCAATCATTTTTCTTTGCTATGTTAGTTAAAATCTGAGAATACAATCCCATATATTGCACATTTATACTGTCCTATAATTTTTTTGGTAAATATCTTTCATATGTATATATATGCTAAAATAATTAGAAAACACATTTTTATTAACCCCAGTAAACAGATCATTATGATACAAGTAATAAAATAAAACATTATTTTTTTTTGTTAAATGTCTTGCTCACATTTGATTGGCATACCTAAAATTTTAAATGAACGAAATCAAAATGTTGCAAAAAAATATATTTTCATGGTATCTATTCTTTTTTTCTTGTTAAATTAAAACATTGCACAGCCTCCAACAGTTCAATATAGCTCTGTTAATGTACATTATCTAGCGGTAAATAAAAGGTGTATTACAGTGGAAAGAAATATGGCAATATATTTACAATACAAATAAACAAAAGTCATGGCATATGCGTATTAAAAAACATGTCACAGTGATTGTAAAAACACCCTGATTTGTGAATAATGTACATTATATAAACACTGTTGGTTTCTTAGGCATTTACATTGCATTTTGTTATTTGAAATTATTGTTGTCAGGGTTTTAAAATAAACTTCTTAATAATTCCAGGTCTCAACATTTTTAGAAAGAATGTTTCTTTTTTTTTATACTTTTTATTTTTTGGTGGGTACAAAAATCACATTTTATTTTTACACAGAACAAGAATATAAATAATATCTGTAACAGGAGTGACCCGACCAAAGTCTGAGTAGACTACACAGCTGAGTGATAGGACAGTTATATCCATAGTGGTCAAACAGATGAATTATGTGTGTGTGTGTGTGTGTATACCCGTGGTTATATAACTGAATTTAAGTTGCAGAAAATGAACCACAAGTCTGTAAAAGAAAGAAATATTCGTTTTTTAATTACATTACTGGATTTCCTTTTTTTAATTAATTATTGCAATGAACTGTTCCCTAAAATGAGTAGAAAAAAAAGAATTGTGTTGTACCCTACTGAATTTACATCAGTTAAAAAGCAAGCATGTCATATTTTTTTCTTTATTTTCAAAGAAAATGTAAATAATTTATTTTTCACAGGATTTACATGATTATTATTTCGTTGTTTTATCACAGTTTTTCTTAAGAGATCTATTTCAACAACTGGATATTTATCCTTTTTTTTATATGCATGGAGTTTCTCAATATACTGGTTAGTAATTTCATTGAATTCTATAGCTATTTTCCTTCTTTGTTAGAACAGAAGTATAGTCCATTTTGATCCCACGCTTCACAGTTTAATGAACTAATTGACAAGTCTTTTTTTAAATTGTCCCTCGAAGATAAATTTGTTGTTTCTAATACACTCTTTCCCACCCCGACCCAACCCCCCTCCCCATAAAACTAAATTATGCATTTTCCTGATATAAAATCTGAGTTTGGGTTTCCGAGCTGAGCTCATGCACACATTGTTGCTGATGATGTTTGGCGCATTTGGACGTACTTCCCGATCTCAGCAATATTTCTAGGTCTTCAGTGATTTTCCCATGATGTGGTTCACAGTCTGTGCTGTATTTCACTCACCAACAGTGTATAATTAAGGCACTCAATAAATTATTTGGTTTTTATGGTAGGTCCGATGCAATTACAGCCAATCCTGAACTTTGTCGAATTGCAGTCCCAGTGTGAACGGCCTTCGGGCAGTCGGGAGTCAAGACACGACCATTTTCTCCTACGCTTCCCGTAATGGATAATCTGGCTTTGTTTCTTATGGCTTCAGAAAAGGTCAGCTGAGCAGCAAAGGAATGTAAAACAAAAGATATAATTATTATATCTGTTTTGTCACCGTCCCACAGAGAACACCAATATATTGATATTTATATTAGACATCTGCATTTTTATGTTATATTTGGAGTAGCTAATTGATAGTTTAACAATCTTTTTTTTAATGAAAATTGTATTAGTAAAATAGTTTAGCATGTCAAACTTGATTGTCTAGTATCCATATAGACTGAATTATGAAATGCCTAATTTTTTAAATACAGTATTTATCCTATTACTAGTTTTATGTTAAAGAACTACACAATTTAGGCTCATGACTATTACAGATAAAGTTTTTATGAAAATATAGCTATTGCTTTCATCCATAATAGTTTTGCTCTATTTTATTTTGACTGAGACTTGTATATAAAGTAATACAAATAAGTAAGATATGTTTAGTCAACCACACAAACTGCTGTGAAAAGAAGAATATTTGATTTACTGTACAAAAATCATAAAGAAAATTGTTATTTTTATATAACTTCAGATGTAGAAAGAGTTTGATGTAAATATAAAAAATAAAAACATGATATCAAATAAAATGATCTGGTAGAATTGCCAAAAATATATTTTACTCCAGTTATTTGCAGTAGGCCTAAATAATAATTATTAATTTTTTTGCAATTTACTACTGTGCTAAATAATTTACTTTAATATGTTAAATTATATTTTCTTTTAGAAAATACTTAAAAATTACTACATCACAAATGTGGTAAAAATGTACTTATAGATTTACAGCAAGTTAAAAAAAATTCTATATTTTAGTTATTTTTTATTTTATTTACACTTAACGGGCCAGATACATCAAACCATTCATAGAATTTGGTTAAAATATTTTTTTGGCACATATAAAAACAGTAATCAACACAACTATTTTGAACAGAGTATATCTCCTACCCTATGTACAAACATCATATATAATCTAAAATAAAGTATATCAAATTAAAAAATAACCTGCTAATGCACTATTATATAAAATATTATTTAAATTTGGCTAGCTTATTCATTTTTAAGGAGCTTGCAATTGCAAATATAAAGATACAGAAATATTAGACACAAAACAATTTTGCTCCTCAGTAAATGACCACATGCTTCTCTACAGAAGGGCTAAAATACTCATGTACATACAGGTCCTATTCTTATCGTTAAGCACTTTTGAACCTCAGAGAATCCCCAGTAGACATGATAATTCTATTAGCTTGCCCCACGATAGCCCTATAATATGTATGATATATGAGAGACATTCCTTAAAAAAAAACCAATATAAATATACACTCCTAACTCTACCAGTGGCACTAAGCTACAAAACTAAAAATAGGGGTAGGGGCATGAATAAAATGTCAATGTTACACATTCTACAGCAAATATAAAGTTATGTACAGGCAAATCCTTAATTTTGGTTATTTATATAGCACCATATATTTATATAGCACCAGCATACTCCTTAGTACCTTACAGCCCTAAATAATAATGTTACTAAGGGGGTTCTTTTATCAAGAGAGATACAATTATGCGAGATAGAGGACTAGCCAATCAGCTTGAAAAATGGCAATCGGGAGCTGATTGGTTAGTATTTTATCACTCACAATTTTATCTCTTTTGAAGTCTTGATAAGTAAACCCTAGATGACAGACTCGGCTTCTGAAAAGATGACGTTGGCAATAGATTACCTGGAAAAATTATGGTTTAATAAAAAAACAAAAACAAAGGAAAACAATGGCTACTGGTAAAACACCAAGGCATTTTTCATAATGTAGGTGCTAAGTTACTACTTACAAAATGCCTCCACCATAAAAAAGGGTAAATCTAATTGAATTACACTTTCATTAGTTTAAATGTTGATTTTATTTTTTTAATAATGATATATTCCTTTCCAAATCTAAAATCCATCAACTGTCCATTTTGTCTCTTGATGAAAAAAGAAAAGAAAAATATAGCACTGACACAATAAATATTATTCACCCATATTGCTTTCTGTGTACTGAGGGCTCAACAATTGTGGACCTTCTCGCCTAAATTAAAGGTCCAAAGATTGTGCAATAAATTCTGTATTTGATGTCATGCAAAATGGGTACCATAAAACAGAAGCAACAGAACGTCTTAATTTTAAGGTGTTTTTTTTAAGTTAACATGATGAAATGTGACATAAAATAAAGAATGTAGTAACCTGAAGATATGACCATGGTGATGTAATCACAACAAATAGCTTTAATCTGTCTGTGTCTTTGAAGCAATTGGATCAGAATATTTGGGTCAAGCATCACAGCACATACTCATGATGAAGCAGTGGCAGTGATAAAGTGGGATACCGGTGTGTATGTCAACAAAAGCTGAAATGTTTTAATGTTTGTAGACTTTATAAAACCAACATACTTTTACAGTAATGTATACTGAAGGAGAATAGCCCTGTTTTTGATGATCTGCAACAACCCTGCATTTTCTTCACCTAGAACGCAAACAAAATAACACGACGCTTAAGGTAAAGAATCACAATGTTTTGTTGCAGAATGGAAACAGATGCCACAAAAAAAATGAAACAAAATATCTTTGTACGGAAACTCAGACCACAGCATCATTTTTTAGCAATGTCTCCATTTAAAGTTAACCCATTATCTACACACAGTGCAGAATGAGTGAATGATATATTTGGTGCTTTGTGAATTCTTAAGGTGGTTGAGGTTGTCCTTCACTGTGTGTAATTAACAGGCATGTTTAATAGTGGCTGTGGTCAAGTATAAAGATGGTGACAAATGTACACTGACAGCAAAAAAAGGGTATATTCTGTAAATATAATAGTTTTAAAAAATGACCTTCCGGGATTTTTCAATTCAATTGTATTAGCTGAATTATAAAAACCTACAAAAGTAATATTGAAAAAAAATATTTTCACAATTGTATTAATTTTCTTTTATCAGCTACACCAGGGGTTCTCAAACTCGGTCCGCAGGACCCCACACAGTTTATGTTTTCCAGGTTACCTGGCAGGTGCACAGTTGCATTAACTACTCATTGACCCATTCTAAACGATCCACAGGTGCAGCTAACTACTTCACTTGTGAATCTGTGAGGGGACTTGCAAAACATGCACTGTGAACTATACTAACAGCATTTGAATTTTTTATTATTTTTGTACATTTTTCTAATTCTTAATTTTCTAAAATTGGTATTTGTGTCTAATTTAAATATTATAATACTGTATATCTTATTGAAGATAGTTGTAACTGAAGACTCTATAACATGGTAGGGATTCTATTCTAACCCTAATTCATATGTTGGAGATTAAATACAGATGGATTATTTTCATTCACAAAACACAGGCATAAAATATAACTGAGATATATTCAAATCTTCAATATAGAATTTGCACCAGATTTATGCCAGAATAAATGAGCAGTATACTGTGTATATATATATATATATATATATATATATATATATATATATATATATATATATATATATATACAGTATATATATAGAGTAGTTCATTTATTTATAAGGCGCCACAAAGTGTCCGTAGCGCCGTACATAGCAAAAAAATAATAATTACAAGGTAATGTGCAGGGTGTGTTGATAAAATACAGCATAAATAGGGGTATAGCTGGTAGAACTAAAATCAGCATCAGTTCTGAAGTAGGTGTCAAAATTGTCGAGGAGACTGAAGATGAAATAGAGGAAGGGAAGAACAGGGCAGGAGCACTGGTGAGGTAAAGAGGTAGGGTGAGTACGTGAGGAAGGAGGGCCCTACTCATAAGAGTTAACAGACTAAAAGGAGGTGGGTGGACGAACGAAAAACAATAGGATAAGTAGGAACGGATGGGAACAGATGGAGGGGTAGGGTAGGCAGGATAGGAGGAGCGAAAGAGGTTATGTGTGTATATATATATATATATATATATATATGCACCTGTGGTACACCAATAGGTGTGGGTACATAGTACTGCTTGTAAATGTTTAAGCTACAATATGGAATTTGTACACAATATAATACTTTAATGGGGATGTGGTCAAATTCTTGACAGTCAGAAGACCAACAGTGGGAATCTGATGAACCGAATCCTGGCAGCTTTCGCCAGTACTGGGCTTGGGGTTAGTTACTAGGGGGAAGGTTACCGTTACGCTGAAAGTGTAGGGAAATTAGGGTTAACCTGCGTTGGGGACATGGTTGGGGATAGGCTGCGGGAGGTGTGAGTAAGGGTTAGGATTGAAATACTGTCATCATTCTGCTGCCTGTCTTCTGACTGTCAGGAACTCAACCAATTGACTGACGTGTCATATACATAAGAATGTTGTCTGTTCTAGGCAGCATTATCAATAAATACTGGAGTTGCATACAATGACATCGGCATCCAGACTGCAGTCAGAAGCCTGAAGCCAAAACAGAGAAACCATCAGGATGCTGATGGAAGTGATAGCTGACATCCTATGTGGCCATGGATCGGGGGGGGGGGGGATAGATTTAGGCACTAGGGGGGTATTTAGGGTTAGGCTGTGGGAGGGGGGTTAGATGTAGGAACAAGGTGGGAACTTATGGTTAGGATGCAGGTGGAAGGTTAGGTTTGCACTGCGGGGAGGGTTAGGCATAAGAAGGAGGGGTTAGATTGAGGGATGGGGGGTTAGGTATAGGTGGCAGGGTTAGACACTAGTGGGGAAGGTTAGGGTAAGGCTGCTGGAGGGGGTTAAGGTTAGACTGTTAGACGGAAGGGTAGTGGGTAAGGGGAAAAATTTAGGTACCTATATACCCTGTCGGCATTCTCCGGATCGGGATGTCGGGTCGGTTTATATCATATGTATCATATGTATCCCCATGTAAAACACTTTATATACAGAAGCAAACATAAAATAAAATGTACTTATTAAGATTAAATAACTACAAACTTCAGTTGTCTTCCTTTGAAAAAAATATAATGGAATCTTAAATAACGCAGTTATAACATAGTAGCCACAGCTCAAAACGCACTCAGCAAATAAGTTGCTTCTGATACCCATCATAATCAGTATTTTGCACTGGAGGTGAATTTTTACATTATACACTCTTAATGGGTATAGGCAATGCTTGTATTTCTTGTCTATGTTAAATCTAACCATGTCGTTCTATTATGATACAGTAGGCAACTCAAGAAAGCTAGCCCCCCAAAGATTGCCTACCAATGATTCTGTTATAAAAACTTAAATGTGTAATCTTACTTTTGGCATTTTTACATAGCAACATAGTAGTTGAGGTTGAAAATGTACGTCCATCAAGTTCAACCTTTGACCTAGATTTTTCATCTCCTATTTGAAATATATACTTTGTTATACCATTGACTAAATATTTGTTATAGTTGTTATACAGATGGAACCCCTCTAGATAGAAGCGGCAGCCACCAGCCTTCGCCAGCCCCCGCTATCCGCCGGAAGGGGGTGCGCACTCACAAGACATTTGTGCGCCCTGTTCAAACAAAGCTCTTCGCAGTCCCCCCTCCCCCCACTGCAGGGAGACGGGTAAGGTTTCCTCTCCCCACTGCCGAGTGACTGAGATGCACGTGTGTGTGAGATGCTTGCACGTCCCAGTCAGAAGAAGCGCCTCTCCGCCAGTGATCACCAACAGGGGCAATCTGGTGATTGCATGAGAGGCGCTCCATCTGTAGGTTGAATGTTTTTATTCCCAATAAATGTTTTTCCAACATTATTTTGATTGTGTTCGATGTTTCACCACCTTTTCTGGAAGAGAGTTCCAAAGCCTTACTGCCTCGACTGTAAAAATGCATTTCCTATTAAAGGTATGGAATCTTCTCTCCTCTAGTTTGAACACATGTCCACATGTCCTAGACTCCGACCTCAAAGCAAAGAGGTTGCCCGATAGTTTAGGGAATTGTTCTCCCCTTAATCGTCTCTTTTCCAGCATAAACATTTATAATTTTGGCTAATCCATCCTCGTAATTTAAATACTCCATTCATTGTATTACTTAGTTGCCCTTCCCTGAACTTTTTCCATGTCTTTTTTGTAGTGTCGAGCCCAGAATTGCACTCCAAATTCAAAATGCAGTCTAACCAGTGCCTTGTAGAGTGGCATGAAAGGTGAATTAATGCCAAAGCAAGAACCACAATTTATTTGTAGTGTTTATGTAAAAAAAAAACATTTGCTTTCAGTTCAGTTTTTTGAATATCAATAAAAATAACTATATTGTGGCCATTATGGGTAGATTTGTAATACTGATGTTGGAGTGCAAATGTTAAAAATGAGGGAAATAACCTCCAGCAGTAAAATGGTTAAAAAAAATATATAGTAATCTTCGTTCCTGCCATGAGTTAAATGCAAATATCTATCAAAAATGAAAGACAGCAGCCAAACTAATGAATTATTATTATCAAGAAATAACAACACACTCAGTAAATAAGAAATGGCTGTAGATTATCATCATCATTAGTGATTATTTCGAACTACGGGTAATAAATATGAATCTGTGCTGTGTGGGTCTGGCTAAGTTGTTTTTGATACTCTCCAAACTGAACTTTCCATATTTATGGTTGGACCCTACTAAACCCTTATGTTCCCAGAATGTATTGGTTTAAATAGAATAATGTGAAAATCTATTTGCACTAGTGAGTCACACCGATGATGATACTGTGTATAGCGGGTAAAGTCTATGTAAAGGGGACTCAACAGTGCTGGCCCACGAAAGATGCCAAAAGCTGCATGATAGGGGCTATGTGTACTCTATTGGAGACTGCATATAGATAAGATAAGGAATATATTTGCAAACTAGACACTTTATATATTTATTGCAATAAACACGTAGACTGATTCCTTAATATTTATACAACTTCTAAATGCACCAAAATGTCTTCTTGAGAGCAAGGAAGAGCCCATTTGTAAATGTTTGTAATATTAATACAGGTTGAGTATCCCGTATCCGAGTATCCGTTATCCGAATTATTCCGAAAACCATAAATTCCAGAAAGTGACATTTATTTATTTATTTTTTTGCTAAAAACTCACTGGGGACATTTGTAACATCACTACTGGTGACATGATATGTAACTGGCACTATATATGTGCAAGAAAATGATTGCTTGGCATTCAATTTAATATCTGAGATAGTATACAAATTTTGTTTCCTGTTTTGAAACCTTGTTTTTTGAACAAATAAAATATATTTGTATGTATTTTATGTGGTAATAAAATATATTTGTGTGCATACATGCAAGATACTTCAAAATACATATTTGAAATATTAAAATATTCCAAAATACGGAATAATCCTTGTCCCGAGCATTTTGGATACGGGATAATCAACCTGTACTAGTATAACATTTAGCAAAATAGCATTTATGGAACTTTCTGTATTCTGAATTAGTTATCCTAATCTGTGAGCACTTAAAAAATAAAAAAATGTATGCTAATAACGAACCAATACCCGCAATTTATTTAAATCTCTTGAAGCTGCCATTTTGAGAGCGGACACATCTGTACATCTCCATGATAGTACACTGCAGATTGGGAGACCAATCCAGGAATTGGTATTAAAGGGATCCCAGGATTTCAGGCTAAAAACACGCTAGGATTTGAATCTCGGGATTGTTGCCTAATTAAGGTGTGCAAATGCAAAAAAGGACCTGACCTCACTGAAATGAGAGCCAGTGAGGTCACTGGTCCTCACTGGCTCTCTATTGTCTCTTCGCTCCTGCCGGAAACCCCATCACTTCCTCGCACCCGTTGCCAAAGGAAAATACAAGCTTATACCACCAGGTGAGCAGGGAACCAAGGAGAGAGTGCACAAGGGCCAAGACATCTAGGGTGGGAATTTAATAGGATGAGAGATGCAGAAAGTAAGAGATTTGGTAAGAAATCTCCAGTTTTTTAAAAGCGGCAATCAGTAAAACAGCAAAACCTGTTTGATTTCGCAGTGTAAATGATTGCCGCTTTAAAGAAACCTGGAGATTTCTTACCAAATCTCTCACTTTCTGAATCTCTCATCCTATTAAATTTCACCCCTGGAGTCACTTGGCTGCTCTCTGTCTCTGTCTCACCCACATACAGATGGAGCACCTCCAGCCAGTCTTTGAAATCCCCAGAAATCCCCAGATTACCTGAGCTGGCACAGGCTGGCGGTCAGGCGCTCCATCTGACCAAGACGCACAAGCATCCTGTCAGCATGGTGGCAGGGAGTGGATTCCCTGCCCGTCTCCACTTCAGCGAGACAGGCAGGGATAGTGGGGGCTGCGGAGGGATGAGGAGGAGCATCGGGGAGCAGGTGGAGGGCTCCTACAGCACGGGGTGTGCGAACATCTCCTGCAAGTGCGCCCTCCTTCTGTGGGATGGCGCACAGTGGCGATTGGTGATTCTATCGCCAGGAGCAGCTCTAATGAGAGCTGCACAATCTGTACCGACCTATTTGTACAATTCAATTGCGGTATCCCAGTTATTCCGGGCTTGGGATTTTCTTTCAATTCTGAATACGAGGAATGGAAAAGAAAAGCCAGACTGCAGAGGTTATGCAAGGTTTACATAATGGGACCTAGTCCCACCAAATATCAGGACCCTAGTAGCCAATGGGTAATGGAAAATATACAGTGTAGTTTTCTCTAAGCAATATTTAGGGTTAAAGCCGAAAGAAGGGCATGTAAAATGTGCATCCTATTTAAATGATTAAACCACATTTGCACAGCTCAATTTAAATTAAATGTCACCAAAGTTGTGGTTTCTGTAGAGTATATACCATAAATAGCTTTAGCTGCATATTATATACTGAGTACATAGACAAAATGATGAAGATAGCTGCTATCTTAGAGGAATGCTCAAGGGGAAGTTTTACAACAGATGAATGAGAGTGCACGCTTAGAAGCTCTCACGAAGCACTTCCAGACCCAGTCACCCACTCCTTCAATTGCTCTCTCACCCTCTCCGTTATATTGCCTTTGTCACCCTAATCACCGTCTGACTCAGATTCCCATGTGAATGGCTACTGACAGAGAATTTTCTTTATGGATAGAACTAGCTAGGAAATGGGTTTTGAAGCCTCTTAGAAATAACAGTGCCGAAAACATAACAAAACCAAAAAAGTGCTTTCATTTTACAGATTCAGCAGCGTGTATTCTTTTTCTTTTTTATATGCAAATTCTAGAGCGGAGTATATTCCAGCGAACGAAGGGCCTTACTCTGGTCCGTTCGCAGGCCCGTGTGCATTCACACTGGGCCGATGTTTTTGCATTGTGCATTTCTGCGATTAGTGCGTGCGTCCACAGCGACCAAACGGGTCGCTGGGTGCATGCACCCATGCTTACGAACAGAGGGCTGGGGGTGGCCCATTAACATATGGGAACACCCAACATTTTATGGGCGTTTCCATGAGAATGCTGGGCATTCTCATGCTAAAGGAGCCTTGACGGACATGCGGAGGGCGGGCAGCTGACATCACTGGATGTCAACTGCCTGTCCACTTCCCCCAAGCATACACACATGTATAAGGTTGCTCAGAGCAACCTTACATATGTGTGCACGTTCCACATCATTTGATGGTCGAATGATGTGGAACGTGATGTTTGCGAATGTACTCAACTTGCGAATGGTGGGCCGGCGTATCACCATTCGCAAGGCCGGATCTGGGTCAGTCGCAAGGATGCAAATTCGCATCGGAGCGAATGAACCAGAATACCACCCTAAATGTTATTTGCAATTACTGTAGCTCAAATACAATAAGCCAGTAGTTCCCAAACGTTCTTGAATCACGGCGCCCCAAAGTATCAGTTTTTTTTCCACGACACCCTTAGGATAAAAGTTTTTCATTGCTAAATTTTAAAAACTTTAAATACCTGCAAGTAAATTGTGCCTACTGTACCTGTCATCCTTAGGTTGAAGTATGTGGCAGTATATAGAGTTGTGCTTTTGATTGTGCACATGTTTTATGATTGCCAGTCACTAGCTCTGGCATTAGCTTTTATCTCTTACTTTCACCATATATAATTTGATTTGGTCCTGGACCACAAACCTGAGGCTACTTGGGTGCCTAGATACCACAGTTTGGGAACCACTGCACTAAGCTCATCATGGATAAACTAGTCTGAGGTCTGCCACAAAATGTTTTTGTTGTTGTTGAGTCTATGGTACACTAGGGGTCACCACCCGTTGGGGCGAGGGAGCAACTAGGGGGGCACTGTAGAATATTGTGAACTCAGGCCCCCACACACCTTAATCTGGCCATGTGCAATAAACTCTACTGATTTTGTAACAATCAATGGCCGCAGATCTTTGAAAGAGCACTTCTCTGTTTTCTATCCTTTATTTACACATCCAATATTAACATGTTTCATCTAAAAATGATGGTCATGAAATTGTCATAATTGGAAAATACTATCTACATGAAGGACTTGCTTTGCTATATAATCTGCTGACTAGGGTGGCCTATCCCGGGATCGACGGCCAGGATTTGGCCCCAAAATGTCAGAGAATCCCGGGATTGAGCATTTTTCAATACCGGAATCCGGGATTGAAAAAATACCCCGGGATTGGCATCCCTACTGCTGACGTATTACATTTTTAAAGTGTATTTATTAACACAAACTATCATACTAAATAGTGTTCCTATACATAATGCCACATAAATAGCTAGTAAGTCAAGACAGATGCCAAGTCAACTGAAAAGTCCAAGAGTCAAACATTTTGGGGAGTCCTCCCAGACTCTGGGATAGTAGCAGTATTCTACCAGATCATATCCACTGAAGTGAGCAGGATGGTAGCTTGGTACTGAATTTATAGCATATTGTATTATGCTGCCGTACCCCCCCACCTCCCCTCCCCCAACTGTACAAAGGCCCAAATTTAATTTTTTATTTTTTTGCAGAAGAGGGAGAAATGGACAGGATGAGGCACTTCCACTTTGACCTCCACTCTGTGATCTCATACCCCTTTCACACCGCTAAGCCAAGTCAGACCCTGGATCATGACCTCAGGCCGACCCGGGTCTGGCGCATTCACACTAAACCCCGGTCAACCATTATACAGCAGACAACCCGGGTTTATCCCTCCTTATAACCTGGGTCTAATCGCCATTTTGGATGAACTGGGCTATACGCTGTGATGCTTTCCCACCACACCTCGACCCAGGTCCATACGCCAACAACCCAGCTATAGCCCAGGTCCGAGGTGCGATGTAAAAGGGGTATCAGAAGGGAAAAGACCAATGTGAATTATTTATGTCTGCTGGTTAAGATAGTGCATATAAGTAAACATTTACCATAAGACCAATGTTCAACATGCGGCGCTGCAGATGCTGTAAATGTGGGTGCTGGAGGTCTGCGGGAGCAATTGCTAGACCGGGGGAGATATTTTCAATGGAACAGGATGTAGACATTTGAAGGTCCCAGTCTAGACCACCAGCACCTGATCGGAGCAGAATGCCCATAGTGAGAGTGGCATCGGCATCCAGAGGCCCCCAATCCCCTGTCAACAAACAGGTAATCGGGCTGAACAATTTCTGAGGGGGGGGGGGGGTGAAATAGTAATAGTATACTAATAGTAAAACTGTGGCAAGACATGCTGGAATGTATAGTTCCACAGCAGCTGGAGGGCAGCACATTGAATACCCATCCCATAGACTAACAATACGTAAAATGTTAAATAAAAAAACTTACATACTAAAATTATATTTTAGATATTTGGGATATTTCGACCTACTATGTATCTACTTTGATGATATGTCTGTTGCAACTAATGAATATCATTTATTTTTAGTTGTTTTAAAAATATATTTCATGTTTTTTGAAAATATATAAGATGACAGTTCTAATTTGTGTCTACACCATGCTAATCATGATTTATCAAATATTTTTCTATAAGATATGGAAGAAATAATGGATCAAAAGCTGCAAAACAAATGATACTTAAAATTGCAAAAATAATAATTTTAAAGGAAAAAAAAAGAAGACCTGAATGTAGTGTGATATTTAGAATCCTTATAAGCTGGTATAACTGGGTCTTCCTTTAATTATTACAAAGTAAAGGTGGAGTAACAGTTATCCCAAATTGATGTCTCAGACAACACCAGGATAATTATCTTTGGGAAAACATTTGCTGCATTGCTCTCCAATGTGTTACTACAATTTAAATGACACCTACATAAGCATAAATTTCAATTTAAGTGCAGCCAATTTAGCCTATCTGGTTTGCCGTTAAATTACAAATAAGGTTTTATACATATAAATAATTTACAAATATTTTAAAATTTATGGTAATCCTATGAAAGCAATAACTCAAACAGAAAAAGCATAGCTCAAAATCCAATCAAATATGTATATTTCTATTAATTTATGTTTAGAAAAGGTTTAATTCATAAAAGAAACTAATGAATATGAATTGTTAAAGCACACTTAAAGTAAAAAAGAAAATAAGTAAATATTGTTATAAAATCAGTTCTTCCGAAATTACGTACTACTACTGTATATCAAAATAAAGCATATACAGTAAAATAAAGTATCAGGCAATTGAAAAAAATTAGCACAAACTATTTTGCCTATTGATAAGTACAATTATGGGCAGCACCGTAACTAGGTTTGGGTGAGCAGTGTATTGCACCGAGTGCAAAAGCCCCGTAGTCGCACTGTCGCCCAACCATTGCCCATGCTTCTGGCTTGCAGTGAGAATTGAATAGCACCCTGCAGCCAGTAGTCAGTTCCCCCACAGCATCCCTCTACCGTCTACTACAGCGGCCTGGACTCCAGACACTGTTGTACTTTCCGGGTGCTGTCGACCTGCCCCCTGTGTTTGACATCACATATTAAGTAGGCAGGGCCAGCACAGAGACCAGTGCTTGTTACAGCACTGATTATTGGAGCTCAATTGGAGTATACACTTTAACTGAATAAATTAAACATAACAGGAATTCTGTTAGGTTCCTAAATCATTTAGTGGTATTGAAATTTAATTTCATGTGTGTTGCTTCACACATAAGAGCTATACTGTAGTAACGTAAAGCTAATTTAATTTATCTAGATATATGAATCAAATTAAAGCCATGTACACACGGCATAATGTGCTAGGCAATTTGGACTAGATAGTCAGAACCGCACTGAGTGTACACTGCGGGCGAGAACAATGCGTGGCCCCCGCAGCGCCACTATTGCCTGGCCAAATAGACTGTGCAAGCAAGGTAATTTTGACTTAGCCTCACACACAGTGTATTTGGCCTATGGCCAATTCGGCCTAGTCAAAATTGCCCATGGGCTTAGCCAAAATCTGCTAAGTCAAAATTGCTTTGCCTGCCTGCCGTGAGCACACCCCTTAACTCACTGGGATCTTAAATGTCTTTCAAAGAACAATTTGAGATAGTCTGGGATATAAATCTGGGACAACTCTTAATGACGTGTACTATTTTATTGCAAAATATAGTATTATAATTTATATGGTA